>NC_141141.1:80895368-81572451 GCF_053477565.2 Lygodium microphyllum | reverse complement strand
TCTGGAGTTTATCCTCAAGATTAGTCACTCCCTCTATCAAACAACACAGCTCTATTTTTTCTAAAAATCTTTCAAGATCTTCAGTATGATTACCATGGAACTCAAGAAAATTATCAACCATTTTCAACAATCACAAGAAATCAAAACAAACTCACATTCAAAATAACAACAATGTCAATTTTGGCACTCCTCTTTGGGGGCACAGAAAAAGAGATGTTACGCGAGCGGTGATTGAGAGCAAGCCTCACTCACAACCCGATAACGAGACGTTAAGGAGTGTTGGGTGGGGTAATTGACTTTGTCGAATGCGCAACGCAACTTGAAAAATTCAAATATTCGATAATACAGCACAATCCACATATAAAAACAAGACAAAACAGAATGCCTCTTGAAGCTCAAAACAACTAAAAACCTGAATGTGGGTAGACCATCACACAACCACAACACAATGAAAACACCAACAATTCAGAAAACAAACCAAGTGAGATATATTTTGGTACCTTAACAACCTCTAGCTGATGATCGGCGATTTGACACCCATAAGCTCCAACTTCCGAATTGGCATGACAAGAGCTCACTCTAGCATGCAATCATCCACTCTCTTCTCTCCCAAAATATGATTGTAATCAAGGGGGAAGGCCCTTAACTCTCCAATGTCATCTCTTTATATAGTTTTCTATCCACACTCACACACATTAGGCTTTCTGCTTTTAGCTTTTGGCTTTTGCTTTTCTACTGCTTTTCACTATTTTTGTTTTTTCTTGCCATATGCTTGTTTGCAACTTGTTTGGATCATAACTTTTTAATTTGAACTCTTAATATAGTCATTCACGTACTCAAAATGATCGAAACGCATTTGGTCGACAAGCTATCGTGGATAAAATTACGAAAATCCATCAAAACTAAGCACAAATATTGATTTTCATAAATCGCATCATTTTTCTCCATCTTTTATCTTGGACGACTTATTCCCTTCCTTGGCCTATTGTTCTTGTAATTGCATACACTTTCAGCACACATGTCCTCTTTTTCTTCAAGAAATACTTCCTGACGATGTAAAACATACGACCTTTTCCTTTGATCCTTGAGTCTTCAAAATAAACATTCTCTGGATATGAATCTGTTTTTTGTACAGTGTGCCCTAGCAGGAAGATGGTTTTTTGAAATGAAGTCCCTGCCCAATCATTCATGATTTGGAAAAATATGCAATGTTGGATCCATGATATGAAATCAATCAATCGATGCTACACACAGAAATAATGTATGCATTGAAGAAATTATGCCTAGTCTATCTGCATGTGATCATGCATCATGCAAAATGCAAACAAAATATCTTGATTAATTTAAAATTCCTTATCCTCACCTCTCAACTCTCATTAAAAAGATATGATATACTTCGCTCTAACCATCCAAAATCTCACAATCACTCTAGAAAATTATGGTCCTCAAGATGTTGACCAGATAAGAACAACCCATCTCGCAATTGGTGGCATCCCCTTCACGACCGTCTAACTCACCCAACCTCCTTACACACTCAACTAGAGGTTCCTAGCTTTGTGATGAGCATCCGAAATATCGTGTGTGCAAGAAATGTGTGTGCTCAATGACAGGTGCTTTCTCATGTGAGCGTGCATCTAAAACATACTCAATATAGCTGCAGTGGACCTCATGCCGTGCTAGTGCTTAATGATGGTGCAAAACGTGCATAATCTCAACCCATGGCATGGAAGTATTTGATAAGAACAGGAGACGACCCCTAAGTGTAGTGCATCAACAAGTGCAACGTTAAGTGCTTGTGAACCTATTATCCCCGTGGTGTGCAAAAGTCTCGACAAGAAAACATACCTAGCTCCTCAATGTTCAGTAGCTATTGACAAACACAAGCTTCATTGTGTTCAAGAAAATACCAAGCTCGACCAAGGCTATCAAGCTTCACACTCAACAAATCAAACAAAATGACAGAAGCAAAATCCTAGGCTAAACAAGCATAAGAAATCCAACTAGGAAATAACAAAACAAACTGTCACGCAAATAACTAAGCTAGCAAAAATCAAACCTAACTACAGTTTGACTAGGGCTTTTGAGATTTCAGAAAAACACTTCACATATTTAGCCCTGCCCCTAGTCTGCAAACATTCATGTGCAACAGTTGTTTTCATAAAACGATGTAACATTTATGAGCCAATCAGAAATGAAATCCAACGATCTATCTATGAGTTCTTCAAATTCATAAATCAAAAAAATCCATGACACACCATTCTCAAACCACTTCTAAATTGGCACACAAAAATCATCAACAAATTTCTCTTTGAAATCCTCAAAATTTTCAAATCCAAATTTGTCAAAACAACTCACATTGTCAAAGCAAAACATCTCATCACCCACAACAACAATCCACATACCCTTCCCATCGTCCCAAAAGAAAAACATGACAAAGCTAGGGTATTTAAACAAGGTTTGGACTCTTTCTATGTTGCCAAAATCAATCTCATCCGCCAACATTGCAAAAATCTCAGAAAAATAAATCTCCCTAAATCATCCATCCAAACAATGAGACTTCAAAGAGTGAACTATTTCTATTTCTTTATCACAAACATTGTCAAAAGACTTTTAAAGAATAGGTACACTAGGCAACACATTAAGATCATTATCCTCATCCAAACACCCAATTGTCCAATTTTCTTTAACCTCACAACTTTCTTCGCACTTTTTACCCTTGGTGTTATATCTCTCTTCCCTCAACCTTTCAATTCTTTCCAAAGCCTTATTCAAATTTTCTATCACATCCTCTTCAATGGGAAAATTCAAAGAAACTACAAGACTATCAAATCAAGTTTTCTCTTCGACATTGTTGCCTAGAACAACCAAACAATCAACATCACAACTATCAAGGAGTAAGAGATTAGGCCTACTCAAATCCACATCATCAACACCACAAACAAAAGCCTCTCGAGGGCAACTCAAAACATCACCCACCAACTCACAAGACTCAACTGAGTCAACAACACCAACACCGAAATCACAACATGAGTCAGAACCTAAAACCTCCATACTCTCTTGATCAACAAACTCATAACCAAACTCACAACAAATCTCCACAAACTCATTAGGCAACAAATTCAAACCATTAACTTCATCTTGAAAACTTACAGTTTCTAAGCCCTCCCCTCATAGTTTTCCAAAAGACTCAAAAAATCGTCCTCTATTCTCTCTTCATCTTTCAAGCAATTTGCTCGTCAACCACCCTAGGGAGTTTCTCCTCACATACTTCAATTGATTTCTCACAAGTCAACTCATCTCTCCTAAATAGAGAATATAGTATACCTCTCTCAGGATAGGCATAACTAACTCTCTTCTCCTCAAAAACTTTTCTCTCAACTTGCCTTGAATGCAACCTTTTCCTTAGTTCATCAAACCCTAACTCTTTTTTTCTTTTTTTCTTCCCCTCTTGATATTGAGCTATCTTCACCGCTTCCTCAAATGTCTTCGGGTTTTTTACCTCTAATTTCACTCTCCAATCTTCTAATTTCAACCCATTTACAAAATACATTATCTTCAACATAACTGGGACTATCTCACCTTTTAACTATGCAAAAATCCATCGATTCCACAATCTCTCAAACTCCCTAGCAAAATCCTCAACACACTGATCATCTTTTTGAACACGGGTTTCTATTTTTGCCCATATCTCACATTGACTTTCTCTTTTTTAAAACCTAGAAAAAAATGCATTTTTAATGGTCTCATAATCCAAATTTTGTCTCCTAAATTTCAAGCTTCTCTCAAAGTCAAGCAACCAATTTCATGCTTCTCCCTGCAATTGATATCAAAAAATCTGGAGTTTATCCTCAAGATTAGTCACTCCCTCTATCAAACAACATAGCTCTATTTTTTCTAAAAATCTTTCAGGATCTTCAGCATGATTACCATGGAACTCAAGAAAATTATCAACCATTTTCAACAATCACAAGCAATTTAAACAAACTCACATTCAAAATAGCAACAATGTCAAGTTTGGCACTCCTCTTTGGGGGCACCAAAAAAGAGATGTTACGCGAGCGGTGATCAAGAGCAAGCCTCACTCACAACCCGATAACGAGACGTTAAGGAGTGCGGTTGGGGTAATTGACTTTGTCGAATGCACAACGCAACTTGAAAAATTTAAATATTCGATAATACAGCACAATCCACATATAAAAACAAGACAAAACACAATGCCTCTTGAAGCTCAAAACAACTAAAAACTCGAATGTGGGTAGAGCATCACACAACCACAACACAATGAAAATACCAACAATTGAGAAAATAAACTAAGTGACATATATTTTTGTACCTTAACAACCTTGAGCCGATGCTCGGCGATTTGACACCCATAAGCTCCAACTTCCGAATTGGCATGACAAGAGCTCACTCTGGCATGCGATCCTCCACTCTCTTCTCTCTCAGAATACGATTGTAATCAAGGGGGAAGGCCCTTAACTCTCCATTCTCATCTCCTTATATAGTTTTCTATCCACACTCACACACATTAGGCTTTCTACTTTCAGCTTTTGGCTTTTGCTTTTCTACTGCTTTTCACTATTTTTGTTTCTTCTTGCCATATGCTTCTTTGCAACTTGTTTGGATCATAATTTTGTCATTTGAACTCTTAATATAGTCATTCAGGTACTCAAAATGATCGAAACACATTTGGTCGACAAGCTATCGTGGATAGAATTACGAAAATCCATCAAAACTAAGCAAAAATATTGATTTTCGTAAATCGCATCATTTTTCTCCATCTTTTATCCTGGACGACTTATTCCCTTCCTTGGCCTATTGTTCTTGTAATTGCATACACTTTCAGCACACATGTCCTCTTTTTCTTCAAGAAATACTCGCTGATGATGTAAAACATACGACCTTTTCCTTTGATCCTTGAGTCTTCAAAATAAACATTCTCTGGATATGAATCTATTTTTTGTACAGTGTGCCCTAGCAGGAATATGGTTTTTTGAAATGAACTCCCTGCCCAATCATTCATGATTTGGAAAAATATGCAATGTTGCATCCATGATATGCAACAAATCAATCGATGCTACACACAAAAATAATGTATGCACTAAAGTAATTGTGCCTAGTCTATCTACATGTGATCGTGCATCATGCAAAATGCAAACAAAATATCTTGATTAATTTAAAATTCCTTATCCTCACCTCTCAACTCTCATTAAAGAGATATTATATACTCCGCTCTACCCATCCAAAATCTCACAATCACTCTAGAAAATTATGGTCCTCAAGATGTTGACTAGATAAGAACAACCCATCTCGCAATTGGTGGCATCCCCTTCACGACCCTCTAACTCACCCAACCTCCTTACACACTCAACTAGAGGTTCCTAGAAATGTGTGTGCTCAATGACAGGTGCTTTCTCATGTGCGCGTGCATCTAAAACTTACTCAATATAGTTGCAGTGGACCTCATGCCGTGCTAGTGCTTAATGATGGTGCAAAACGTGCATAATCTCAACCCATGGCATGGAAGTATTTGATAAGAACAGGAGACGACCCCCAAGTGTAGTGCATCAACAAGTGCAACGTTAAGTGCTTGTGAACCTATTATCCCCGTGGTGTGCAAAAGTCTCGACAAGAAAACATACCTAGCTTCTCAATGTTCAGTAGCTATTGACAAACACAAGCTTCATTGTGTTCAAGAAAATACCAAGCTCGACCAAGGCTATCAAGTTTCACACTCAACAAATCAAACAAAATGACAGAAGCAAAATCCTAGGCTAAAAAAGCACAAGAAATCCAACTAGGAAATAACAAAACAAATTGTCATGCAAATAACTAAGCTAGCAAACATCAAACCTAACTACAGTTTGACTAGGGCTTTTGAGATTTCAGAAAAACACTTCACATATTTAGCCCTGCCCCTAGTCTGCAAACATTCATGTGCAATAGTTGTTTTCATAAAACCATTCAACATTTATGAGCCAATCAGAAATGAAATCCAACGATCTATCTCTGAGCTCTTCAAATTCATAAATTGAAAAAATCCATGACACACCATTCTCAAACCATTTCTGAACGAGCACACAAAAATCATCAACAAATTTCTCTTTGAAATCCTCAAAATTTTCAAATCCAAATTTCTCAAAACAACTCACATTGTCAAAGCAAAACATCTCATCACCCACAATGACAATCCACATACCCTTCCCATCCTCCCAGAAGAAAAACATGACAAAGCTAAGGTTTTCAAACAAGGTTTGAACTCTTTCTATGTTGCTAAAATCAATCTCATCCGCAACATTGCAAAAATCTTAGAAAAATAAATCTCTTTAAATCATCCATCCAAACAATGAAACTTCAAAGAGTGAACTATTTCTATTTCTTTATCACAAACATTGTCAAAAGACTTTTAACGAATAGGTACATTAGGCAACACATTAAGATCATTATCCTCATCCAAACACCCAATTGTCCAATTTTCTTCAACCTCACAACTTTCTTCGCACTTTTTACCCTTAGTGTTAGATCTCTCTTCCCTCAACTTTTCAATTATTTCCAAAGCCTTATTCAAATTTTCTCTCACATCCTCTTCAATGTCACTCTCAGGATCCTTAAAACCCCAATCAGGATCATCACAAACTTCATAAAAAACTTCCGGAAAATTCAAAGAAACTACAAGACTATCAAATCAAGTTTTCTCTTCGACATTGTTGCCTAGAACAACCAAACAATCAGCATCACAACTATCAAGGAGTAAGAGATTAGGCCTACTCAAATCCACATCATCAACACCACAAACAAAAGCCTCTCGAGGGCAACTCAAAACATCACCCACCAACTCACAAGACTCAACTGAGTCAACAACACCAACACCGAAATCACAACATGAGTCAGAACCTAAAACCTCCATACTCTCTTGATCAACAAACTCATAACCAAACTCACAACAAATCTCCACAAACTCATTAGCCAACAAATTCAAACCATTAACTTCATCTTGAAAACTTACAGTTTCTAAGCCCTCCCCTCATAGTTTTCCAAAAGACTCAAAAAATCGTCCTCTATTCTATCTTCATCTTTCAAGCAATCAGATCCATCTATACTATCACCAAGCCAAAAAATCTCACTCTCTAAATTGTGTTTACTCTTTGCAACACTGCCATGACTATGAAAACTTTGATCACACCTTCCCTCATCAAAAATATCAAAACTTTCTTAACTCTCATCCTCTCCCAGGGAACATGAGAACTCTCGGTCCTTAAAAAAATTGGTCTCTCATTTCCTTCTTTACAACTCGGATTCAACTCTAGCTCATCTTTATAGTCCTCAAGCTCCAAAGTATCATCAGTTGATCCCTCTTCTTTAGTTAAATCACTAATCAATGAACTAGAAGTATCCGTGGTCAAGGGGTATGAATTCACACTCCTAGACTCTTCACTCCAATCAGTCAAACAAGTATTTTTCTCCTCAACCACCCTAGGGAGTTTCTCTTCACATACTTCAATTGATTTCTCACAACTCAACTCATCTCTCCTAAATAGAGAATATAGTATACCTCTCTCAGGATAGGCATAATTAACTCTCTTCTCCTCAAAAACTTTTCTCTCAACTTTCCTTGAACACAACCTTTTCCTTAGTTCATCAAACCCTAACTCTTTTTTTCTTTTGGTCTTCCTCTCTTGATATTCAGCTATCTTCACTGCTTCCTCAAAAGTCATAGGGTTTTTTACCTCTAATTTCACTCTCCAATCTTCTAATTTCAACCCATTTACGAAATACATTATCTTCAACATAACTGGGACTATCTCAGCTTCTAACAATGCTAAAATCCATCGATTCCACAATCTTTCAAACTCCCTAGGAAAATCCTCAACACACTAATCATCTTTTTGAACACAGGTTTCTTTTTTTGCCCATATCTCACATTGACTTTCTCTTTTTTTAAACCTAGAAAAAAATGCATTTTTAATGGTCTCATAATCCAAATTTGGTCTCCTAAATTTCAATCTTCTCTCAAGTCAAGCAACCAATTTCATGCTTCTCATTGCAATTGATATCTAAAAATCTTGAGTTTATCCTCAAGATTAGTCACTCTCTCTATCAAACAACACAACTCTATTTTTTCTAAAAATCTTTCAGGATCTTCAGTATGATTACCATGGAACTCAAGAAAATTATCAACCATTTTCAACAATCACAAGAAATTAAAAAAAACTCACATTCAAAATAATAACAATGTTAATTTTGGCACTCCTCTTTGGGGGCACCAAAAAAGAGATGTTACGCAAGCGGTGATCGAGAGCAAGCCTCACTCACAACCCGATAACGAGACGTTAAGGAGTGCGGTTGGGGTAATTGATTTTGTCGAATGCGCAATGCAACTTGAAAAATTTAAATATTCGATAATACAGCACAATCCACATATAAAAACAAGATAAAACAGAATGCCTCTTGAAGCTCCATACAACTAAAAACCCGAATGTGGGTAGAGCATCACACAACCACAACACAATGAAAATACCAACAATTCGGAAAACAAACCAAGTGAGATATATTTTCGTACCTTAACAACCTTGAGCCGATGCTCGGCGATTTGACACCCATAAGCTTCAACTTCCAAATTGGCATGATAAGAGCTCACTCTGGCATGCGATCCTCCACTTTCTTCTCTCCCAAAATAGGATTGTAATCAAGGGGGAAGGCCCTTAACTCTCCATTCTCATCTCCTTATATAGTTTTCTATCCACACTCACCCACATTAGGCTTTCTGCTTTCAGCTTTTGGCTTTTTCTTTTCTACTGCTTTTCACTATTTTTGTTTTTTCTTGCCATATGCTTGTTTGCACCTTGTTTTGATCATAACTTTGTCATTTGAACTATTAATATAGTCATTCGGGTACTCAAAATGATCGAAATGCATTTGATCGACAAGCTATCGTGGATAGAATTACGAAAATCCATCAAAACTAAGCAAAAATATTGATTTTCGTAAATCGCATCATTTTTCTCCATCTTTTATCTTGGACGACTTATTCCCTTCCTTGGCCTATTGTTCTTGTAATTGCATACACTTTCAGCACACATGTCCTCTTTTTCTTCAAGAAATACTTCTTGACGATGCAAAACATACGACCTTTTCCTTTGATCCTTGAGTCTTCAAAATAAATATTCTCTGGATATGAATCTGTTTTTTGTACAGTGTGCCCTACAAGGAATATGGTTTCTTGAAATGAACTCCCTGCCCAATCATTCATGATTTGGAAAAATATGCAATGTTGGATCCATGATATGCAATGAATCAATCGATGTTATACACAAAAATAATGTATGCATTGAAGAAATTGTGCGTAGTCTATCTGCATGTGATCGTGCATTCTGCAAAATGCAAAAAAAATATCTTGATTAATTTAAAATTCCTTATCCTCACCTCTCAACTCTCATTAAAGAGATATGATATACTCCACTCTACCCATCCAAAATCTCACAATCACTCTAGAAAATCATGGCCCTCAAGATGTTGACACTACAACAAAAGGGCTCCATAGACGCGCTTGTAGATGCAATATTTGAATTATGAAAAAAAAAAGTCGGGCGCGTTTATTAACGCGTCTATTTTCGCGTCTACAAAATCGTGTCTAAAAGCGCGCTTATAAGCAGAAGTAGACGCACATTTAGACGCGCCTAGAGACGCAGGTATAAACACGCTACGTAAATATATAATCATATTTTAAAAAAAGTGGATATATTCATATTGTGCATCTATACACGCGTGTATCTACGCGTCTAACACCGCGTTTACTCTGAAAGTTTTTTACGAGAATAGACGCGCATTTATCTTGCAATTTAGACGCGTTGATAGACGCGCAAAACAGAGGTATGAAAACCCTCCCCCCCCCCCCCCCCCCCCCCCCCATCAACATCAAATTGTATACTTAGGGAAAACACAGAGAGATTATTTCGAAGATTGGATACTGAAAACAAAACAATGTATGTAGCACACAAAATTTCATATATATAGATGAAACTTTTTTACATTATGAGTTCTAGTGCTTGTGACGTCATGATCGCAAGAACTAGCTAAAAGTAATACATATCAAAAATGAAAATTACAAGCCAAGGGGAGGCATGCATGCATGGGGCTCCTCTATATCTCCTCAGAAGAGGCATCATCATCGCTACCACCACTGCCGCCTGTGCCGCTGCCGTTGCCGCCACCGCTACTGCTAGTCCCCCCTTCGCTATCCTCAACTATATTAGGGTTCGTCTACACAAAGGATTAAAGTATATAAATACCATTACAAACAATAAATCATATTGATCTATATTTTTCATGTAAAAAATAAAACATACCTCTTCTGGTGGTGGAATCCTCATGGCGTGATTATATTGCTCCTCCGTGATGAGTCCCTTCTCGTAGAAATGTTGCCAAGTGGACGCCGGATTATGACCTCGATGGTAGCCTACCTCTGTAGGAGTAGGCATCCTACCAACGATATGGAACTACAAAACAATTTGAACATACAACATATTAAAACACACTACATAATGAAGTGAAACAAATTACAAAATTTAATTTAAAAAAAGAAATCAAATAATACTTACAAACTCAGCCTCCCATGACTCCCTGCCACCCGATCCATAATGCGACGATCCCATGGTTGCCATCTAGATACGTCGCGCCTCTGCATGCTGGCGACTTGTCATTTTCTCCATTTCTCTCTTCTTGGCCTCTTTCCACTCCTTGCGGAGGCAATTGGGTGGTTGGCCATATCCAGGGCGCTCCTGCTCTTGTCTCCGCAATGACTCCTTGGCGCACGTCATAAGGTGAGACCTCTTGTTATGAAGCGCGTCTCTCACCTTTGACCGTCCCCAATCATCTGAGAATCGTGAATTCTCGGGATTAGGGTACCTTTTATGTACTACCCACAACACCTCTTGCCACAAACCATTTTTTTGGTGCTTGAAGGGAATCATGCAATCTTTGTATGTGGCATGCATGACACTCCTCAAGTAGGCTATCACTTCCCTCCCCTCGAAGTCATGCAAGATACCACCAACATCAGTGATAGAGTAGTACATTTGTGGAGGCTCACCTCTCTCATTTTCCGGTGAGGGTGATCGAGAGTCACCACCTAGGCAACCCCCACAAAGCCCTCGACCTCCTCGTCCTCCCGCACCACTCTTCCTCCTCCCTCGACGTGCACTACCCTCTACCTCACTCGATACATGTGCCTCTACAGATGTACGTGCTTCGGCCGATCCATGTACCTCAGTTGATCCCTGTGTAGGCAAAGATGTGATAGGTGTCCCAGACATCACACTGAAAACTTCATCTGCAGTGGGAGGGCGACCAAGATAATTATTCATCTCCCCCATGAATTGCTCCTTGTTGAATGGGGTGCTGGAGGATCCAGGATTCCACATCTACACAAAAAAAATCATATTACCCTACGTAGATAAAACATATTACATACAACGTCTATACCTACGTCTCTGTGCGCGTCTATACCTGCGTCTCTGTGAGCGTCTGTCAGTGCGTGTATCCTCGCGTGTACACTGCAGAGCACATGCGCCTGCACACGCGCTCAAAGAGTGCCCCCAAAGAAACGTTTTCCGCGTCTATATCTACGTCTACAGTGAGATGTAGACGCGCTATCAGACACGCTTGGTCGGATGATTTTAGCAAACGACCGCCATTATTGATTTACAAAATGCAATACATAATGAAATCACAAATCCTAAATACACAGACAGAGCAAAGAGAGGAAGATAGAAAGAGAGAGAGAGAGAGAGAGAGAGAGAGAGAGAGAGAGAGAGAGAGAGAGAGACTCACCTTGGGTGTTTGGTGTGGCGGGTGGTAGCGCTTCTTCCTTCTCTTTCTTCCTCTTCTTCGTAAGTTACCCTCCCTTGATGCTTGCTTCCTTGCTTGCTGCTTCTTCTTGTTCTCCTCTCTCTTGTTCTCTCTTTCTTCCTCTCCTTGGCTTTCCTTTTTCCCTTCTTGTGTGTTTGAAATGAAAGAAGAGGTGAGTCATGAGGAGGTGAGGCATGAAAAGACTAGGTGAGGCATGAAGAGACTTCATGTCGGCTAAACTCAAGCTTCAGAACTACAAAAAGCGTAGGAAAGGAAAGGCATAGTTTGAAAAGAAATGATTTAAGTATGATTTGAATTTTGATGTGTGCGTCTATTTTTGTGTGTATAAGCGCGTCTATTGGCGCGGATATATAGACTCAAAAATCGCTTCTATTTACACGCGCTTATAGACGCTGCGATAGACGCGGCCAACTTTGCATGTCTAACATATGTGTCTATGCCTCGTTTCTGTTGTAGTGTGACTAGATAAGAACAACCCATCTCGCAATTTGTGGCATCCCCTTCACGACCCTCTAACTCACCCAACCTCCTTACACACTCAACTAGAGGTTCTTAACTTTGTGATGAGTATCCCAAATATTGTGTGTGCAAGAAATAAGCGTGCTCAATGACAGGTGCTTTCTCATGTGCACGTGCATCTAAAACTTACTCAATATAGCTGCAGTGGCCCTCATGCCGTGCTAGTGCTTAATGATGGTGCAAAACGTGCATAATCTCAACCCATGGCATGGAAGTATTTGATAAGAACAGGAGACGACCCCCAAGTGTAGTGCATCAACAAGTGCAATGTTAAGTGCTTGTGAACCTATTATCCCCGTGGTGTGCAAAAGTCTCGACAAGAAAACATACCTAGCTCCTCAATGTTCAGTAGCTATTGACAAACACAAGCTTCATTCTGTTCAAAAAAATACCAAGCTGGACCAAGGCTATCAAGTTTCACACTCAACAAATCAAACAAAATGACAGAAGCAAAATCCTAGGCTAAACAAGCACAAGAAATCCAACTAGGAAATAACAAAACAAACTGTCATGCAAATAACTAAGCTCGCAAAAATCAAACCTAACTACAGTTTGACTAGGGCTTTTGAGTTTTCAGAAAAACACTTCACATATTTAGCCCTGCCCCTAGTCTGCAAACATTCATGTGCAACAGTTGTTTTCATAAAATGATGCAACATTTATGAGCCAATCAGAAATGAAATCCAACGATCTATCTCTGAGTTCTTCAAATTCATAAATCGAAAAAATCCATGACACACCATTCTCAAACCACTTCTGAACGGGCACACAAAAATCATCAACAAATTTATCTTTGAAATCCTCAAATTTTTTTAATCCAAATTTCTCAAACCAACTCACATTGTCAAAGCAAAACATCTCATCACCCACAATGACAATCCACATACCCTTCCCATCCTCCCAAAAGAAAAACATGACAAAGCTAGGGTATTTAAACAAGGTTTGAACTCTTTCTATGTTGCCAAAATCAATCTCATCCACCAACATTGCAAAAATCTCAGAAAAATAAATCTCCCTAAATCATCCATCTAAACAATGAAACTTCAAAGAGTGAACTATTTCTATTTCTTTATCACAAACATTGTCAAAAGACTTTTAACGAATAGGTACATTAGGCAACACATTAAGATCATTATCCTCATCCAAACACCCAATTGTCCAATTTTCTTCAACCTCACAACTTTCTTCGCACTTTTTACCCTTAGTGTTAGATCTCTCTTCCCTCAACTTTTCAATGATTTCCAAAGCCTTATTCAAATTTTCTCTCACATCCTCTTCAATGTCACTCTCAGGATCCTTAAAACCCCAATCAGAATCATCACAAACTTCATAAAAAACTTCTAGAAAATTCAAAGAAACTACAAGACTATCAAATCAAGTTTTCTCGTCGACATTGTTGCCTAAAACAACCAAACAATCAGCATCACAACTATCAAGGAGTAAGAGATTAGGTCTACTCAAATCCACATCATGAACACCACAAACAAAAGTCTCTCGAGGGCTACTCAAAACATCACCCACCAACTCACAAGACTCAACTGAGTCAACAACACCAACACCGAAATCACAACATGAGTCAGAAACCTAAAACCTCCATACTCTCTTGATCAACAAACACATAACCAAACTCACAAAAAATCTCCACAACTCATTGGACAACAAATTCAAACCCTTAACTTCATCTTGAAAACTTACAGTTTCTAAGCCCTCCCCTCATAGTTTTCCAAAAGACTCAAAAAATCGTCATCTATTCTCTCTTCATCTTTCAAGCATTTTTCTCCTCAAGCACCCTAGGGAGTTTCTCCTCACATACTTCAATTGATTTCTCACAAGTCAACTCATCTCTCCTAAATAGAGAATATAGTATACCTCTCTCAGGATAGGCATAACTAACTCTCTTCTCCTCAAAACCTTTCTCTCAACTTGCCTTGAATGCAACCTTTTCCTTAGTTCATCAAACCCTAACTCTTTTTTTCTTTTGGTCTTCCTCTCTTGATATTGAGCTATCTTCACCGCTTCCTCAAAAGTCTTCGGGTTTTTTACCTCTAATTTCACTCTCTAATCTTCTAATTTCAACCCATTTACAAAATACATTATCTTCAACATAATTGGGACTATCTCACCTTCTAACAATGCTAAAATCCATTGATTCCACAATCTTTCAAACTCCCTGGCAAAATCCTCGACACACTGATCATCTTTTTGAACACAGGTTTCTATTTTTGCCCATATCTCACATTGACTTTCTCTTTTTTAAAGCCTAGAAAAAAATGCATTTTTAATGGTCTCATAATCCAAATTTTGTCTCCTAAATTTCAAGCTTCTCTCAAAGTCAAGCAACCAATTTCATGCTTCTCCCTGCAATTGATACCTAAAAATCTGGAGTTTATCCTCAAGATTAGTCACTCCCTCTATCACACAACACAGCTCTATTTTTTCTAAAAATCTTTCAAGATCTTCAGTATGATTACCATGGAGCTCAAGAAAATTATCAACCATTTTCAACAATCACAAGAAATCAAAACAAACTCACATTCAAAATAACAACAATGTTAATTTTGGCACTCCTCTTTGGGGGCACCAAAAAAGAGATGTTACGCGACCGGTGATCGAGAGCAAGCCTCACTCACAACCCGATAACGAGACGTTAAGGAGTGCGGTTGGGGTAATTGACTTTGTCGAATGCGCAATGCAACTTGTAAAATTCAAATATTCGATAATACAACACAATCCACATATAAAAACAAGACAAAACAGAATGCCTCTTGAAGCTCAAAACAACTAAAAACCTGAATGTGGGTAGAGCATCACACAACCACAACACAATGAAAATACCAACAATTCGGAAAACAAACCAAGTGAGATATATTTTCATACCTTAACAACCTTGAGCCGATGCTCGGCAATTTGATACCCATAAGCTCCAACTTCCGAATTGGCATGACAAGAGCTCACTCTGGCATGCAATCCTCCACTCTCTTCTCTCCCAAAATACAATTATAATCAAGGGGGAAGGCCCTTAACTCTCCGTACTCATCTCCTTATATAGTTTTATATCCACACTCACACACATTAGGCTTTCAGCTTTCAGCTTTTGGCTTTTGCTTTTCTACTACTTTTCACTATTCTTGTTTTTTGTTGCCATACGCTTGTTTGCAACTTGTTTGGATCATAACTTTGTCATTTGAACTCTTAATATAGTCATTCGAGTACTCAAAATGATCGAAACGCATTTGATCGACAAGCTATCGTGGATAGAATTACGAAAATCCATCAAAACTAAACAAAAATATTGATTTTCGTAAATCACATCATTTCTCTCCATCTTTTATCTTGGACGACTTATTCCCTTCCTTGGCCTATTGTTCTTGTAATTGCATACACTTTCAGTACACATGTCGTCTTTTTCTTCAAGAAATACTCGCTGACGATGTAAAACATACGACCTTTTTCTTTGATCCTTGAGTCTTCAAAATAAACATTCTCTGGATATGAATCTGTTTTTTGTATAGTGTGCCCTAGCATGAATATGGTTTTTTGAAATGAACTCCCTGCCCAATCATTCATGATTTGGAAAAATATGCAATGTTGGATCCATGATATGCAACCAATCATTCGATGCTACACATAAAAATAATGTATGCATTGAAGAAACTGTGCCTAATCTATCTGCATGTGATCGTGCATCATGCAAAATGCAAACAAAATATCTTGATTAATTTAAAATTCCTTATCCTCACCTTTCAACTCTCATTAAAAAGATATGATATACTCCGCTCTACCCATTCAAAATCTCACAATCACTCTAGAAAATGATGGTCCTCAAGATGTTGACCAGATAAAAACAACCCATCTCGCAATTGGTGGCATCCCCTTCACGATCCTCTAACTCATCCAACCTCCTTACACACTCAACTAGAGGTTCTTAACTTTTTGATGAGCATCCCAAATATCGTGTGTGCAAGAAATGTGTGTGCTCAATGACAGGTGCTTTCTCATGTGCGCGTGCATCTAAAACTTACTACATATAGCTGCAGTGGACCTCATGCCGTGCTAGTGCTTAATGATGGTGCAAAACGTGCATAATCTCAACCCATGGCATGGAAGTATTTGATAAGAACAGGAGACGACCCCCGAGTGTAGTGCATCAACAAGCGCAACGTTAAGTACTTGTGAACCTATTATCCCCATGGTGTGCAAAAGTCTCGACAAGAAAACATACCTAGCTCCTCAATGTTTAGTAGCTATTGACAAACACAAGCTTCATTATGTTCAAAAAAATACCAAGCTCGACCAAGGCTATCAAGCTTCACACTCAACAAATCAAACAAAATGACAGAAGCAAAATCCTAGGCTAAACAAGCACAAGAAATCCAACTACGAAATAACAAAACAAACTGTCACGCAAATAACTAAGCTAGCAAAAATCAAACCTAACTACATTTTGACTAGGGCTTTTGAGTTTTCAGAAAAACACTTCACATATTTAGCCATGCCCCTAGTCTGCAAACATTCATGTGCAACAGTTGTTTTCATAAAAGGATGCAACATTTATGAGCCAATCAGAAATGAAATCCAACGATCTATCTCTGAGCTCTTCAAATTCATAAATTGAAAAAATCCATGACACACCATTCTCAAACCACTTCTGAACGGGCACACAGAAATCATCAACAAATTTCTCTTTGAAATCCTCAAAATTTTCAAATCCAAATTTGTCAAAACAACTCACATTGTCAAAGCAAAACATCTCATCACCCACAACGACAATCCACATACCCTTCCCATCCTCCCAAAAGAAAAACATGACAAAGCTAGGGTATTTAAACAAGGTTTGGACTCTTTCTATGTTGCCAAAATCAATCTCATCTGCCAACATTGCAAAAGTCTCAGAAAAATAAATCTCCCTAAATCATCCATCCAAACAATGAAACTTCAAAGAGTGAACTATTTCTATTTCTTTATCACAAACATTGTCAAAAGACTTTTAACGAATAGGTACATTAGGAAACACATTAAGATCATTATTCTCATCCAAACACCCAATTGTCCAATTTTCTTCAACCTCACAACTGTCTTCGCACTTTTTACCGTTAGTGTTAGATCTCTCTTTCCTCAACCTTTCAATTCTTTCCAGAGCCTTATTCAAATTTTCTCTCACATCCTCTTCAATGTCACTCTCAGGATCCTTAAAACCCCAATCAAAACACTCACAAACTTCATCAAAAACTTCTGAAAAGTTCAAGGAAACTACAAGACTATCAAATCAAGTTTTCTCTTCAACATTGTTGCCTAAAACAACCAAACAATCAGCATCACACCTATCAAGGAGTAAGAGATTAGGTCTACTCAAATCCACATCATCAACACCACAAACAAAAAATGTGGGTAGAGCATCACACAACCACAACACAATGAAAATACCAAAAATTCGAAAAACAAACCAAGTGAGATATATTTTCATACCTTAACAACCTTGGGCCGATGCTCGGCGATTTGACACCCATAAGCTCCAACTTCCGAATTGGCATGACAAGAGCTCACTCTGGCATGCGATCCTCCACTCTCCTCTCTCCCAAAATACGATTGTAATCAAGGGGAAGGCCCTTAAATCTCCATTCTCATCTCCTTATATAGTTTTCTATCCACACTCACACACATTAGGCTTTCTACTTTCAGCTTTTGGCTTTTGCTTTTCTACTGCGTTTCACTATTTCTGTTTTTTCTTGTCCTATGCTTGTTTGCAACTTTTTTGGATCATAACTTTGTCATTTGAACTCTTAATATAGTCATTCGGGTAGTCAAAATGATCGAAACCAATTTGGTCGACAAGGTATCGCGGATAGAATTACGAAAATCCATCAAAACTAAGCAAAAATATAAATTTTCGTAAATTGCATCATTTTTCTCCATCTTTTATCTTGGACAATTATTCCCTTCCTTGGCCTATTGTTCTTGTAATTGCACACACTTTCAATACACATGTCCTCTTTTTCTTCAACAAATACTCGCTGACGATGTAAAACATACGACCTTTTCCTTTGATCCTTGAGTCTTCAAAATAAACATTCTCTAGATATGAATCTATTTTTTGTACAGTGTGCCCTAGCAGGAATATGGTTTTTTGAAATGAACTCCCTGCCCAATCATTCATGATTTGGAAAAATATGCAATGTTGGATCCATGATATGAAACCAATCAATCGATGCTACACACAGAAATAATGTATGCATTGAAGAAATTATGCCTAGTCTATCTGCATGTGATCGTGCATCATGCAAAATGCAAACAAAATATCTTGATTAATTTAAAATTCCTTATCCTCACCTCTCAGCTCTCATTAAAAAGATATGATATACTCCGCTCTAACCATCCAAAATCTCACAATCACTCTAGAAAATTATGGTCCTCAAGATGTTGACCAGATAAGAACAACCCATCTCGCAATTGGTGGCATCCCCTTCATGACTGTCTAACTCACCCAACCTCCTTACACACTCAACTAGAGGTTCCTAGCTTTGTGATGAGCATCCGAAATATCGTGTGTGCAAGAAATGTGTGTGCTCAATGACAGGTGCTTTCTCATATGCGCGTGCATCTAAAACTTACTCAATATAGCTGCAGTGGACCTCATGCCGTGCTAGTGCTTAATGATGGTGCAAAATGTGCATAATCTCAACCCATGGCATGGAAGTATTTGATAAGAACAAGAGACGACCCCCAAGTGTAGTGCATCAACAAGTGCAACGTTAAGTACTTGTGAACCTATTATCCCCGTGGTGTGCAAAAGTCTCGACAAGAAAACATACCTAGCTCCTCAATGTTCAGTAGCTATTGACAAACACAAGCTTCATTGTGTTCAAAAAACTACCAAGCTGGACCAAGGCTATCAAGTTTCACACTCAACAAATCAAACAAAATGACAGAAGCAAAATCCTAGGTTAAACAAGCACAAGAAATCCAACTAGGAAATAACAAAACAAACTGTCATGCAAATAACTAAGCTCGCAAAAATCAAACCTAACTACAGTTTGACTAGGGCTTTTGAGTTTTCAGAAAAACACTTCACATATTTAGCCCTGCCCCTAGTCTGCAAACATTCATGTGCAACAGTTGTTTTCATAAAACGATGCAACATCAAAAATTAAATCCAACGATTTATCTCTGAGTTCTTCAAATTCATAAATCAAAAAAATCCATGACACACCATTCTGAAACCACTTTTGAACAGGCACTCAAAAATCATCAACAAATTTCTCTTTGGAATCCTCAAAATTTTCAAATCCAAATTTCTCAAAACAACTCACATTGTCAAAGCAAAACATCTCATCACCCACAATGACAATCCACATACCATTCACATTCTCCCAAAAGAAAAACATGACAGAGGTAGGGTTTTGAAACAAGGTTTGAACTCTTTCTATGTTGCCAAAATCAAACTCATCCACGAACATTGCAAAAATCTTAGAAAAATAAATCTCTTTAAAGCATCCATCCAAACAACGAGACTTCAAAGAGTGAACTTTTTCTATTTCTTTATCACAAACATTCTCAAAAAACTTTGCAGGAATAGGTACTTTAGGCAACACATTAAGGTATTATCCTCATCCAAACACCCAATTGTCCAAGTTTCTTCAACCTTACAACTATCTTTAGACTTTTTACCCTTTGTGTTAGATCTCTCTTCCCTCAACTTTTCAATTCTTTCCAAAGCCTTATTCAAATTTTCTCTCACATCCTCTTCAATGTCACTCTCAGGATCCTTAAAACCCCAATCAGAAAAATCACAAACTTTATCAAAAACTTCTGGAGAATTCAAAGAAACTACAAGACTATCAAATCAAGTTTTCTCTTCGACATTGTTGCCCAAAACAATCAAAAAATCATCATCACAACTAGCAAGGAGCAAGAAGTTAGGTCTACTCAAAACCACATCATCAACGTCACAAACAAAAGCCTCTCCAGGGCTACTCAAAACATCACCCACCAACTCACAAGACTCAACTGAGTCAACAACACCAACACCAAAATCACAACATGAGTCAGAACCTAAAGCCTCCATACTCTCTTGATCAACAAACTCATAACCAAACTCACAACAAATCTTCACAAACTCATTAGGCAACAAATTCAAACCATTAACTTCACCTTGAAAACTTACAGTTTCTAAGCCTTCCCCCTCATAGGTTTCCAAAAGACTCAAAAAATCATCCTCTATTGTCTCTTCATATTTCAAGCAATCAGATCCATCTGTAGTATCACCAAGCCAAACAAGCTCACTCTCTAAATTGTGTTTACTCTCTGCAACACTGCCATGACTATAAAAACTTTCATCACACCTTCTCTCATCAGAAATATCAAAACTTTCTTGACTCTCATCCTCTCCCAAGGAACATGAGAACTCTTGATCCTTAAAACAATGTAGTCTCTCATTTCCTTCTTTACAACTCAGATCCAACTCTAGCTCATCTTTATAGTCCTCAAGCTCCAAAGTATTATCAGTCGATCCCTCTTCTTTAGTTAAATCACTAATCACTGAACTAGAAGTATCCATGGTCAATGGTTATGAATTCACACTCCTAGACTCTTCATTCCAATTAGTTAAACAAGTATTTTTTTCCTCAACCACCCTAGGGAGTTTCTCCTCACATACTTCAAGTGATTTCTCACAAGTCAACTCATCTCTCCTAAATAGAGAATATAGTATACCTCTCTCAGGATATGCATTACTAACTCTCTTCTCCTCAAAAACTTTTCTCTCAACTTTCCTTGAACTCAACCTTTCCCTTGGTTCATCAAACCCTAACTCTTTTTTAATTTTGGTCTTCCTCTCTTGATATTGAGCTATCTTCACCGCTTCCTCAAAAGTCTTATGGTTTTTTACCTCTAATTTCACTCTCCAATCTTCTAATTTCAATCCATTTACAAAATACATTATCTTCAACATAACTGGGACTATCTCATCTTCTAACAATGCAAAACTCCATCGATTCCACAATATTTCAAACTCCCTAGCAAAATCCTCAACACACTGATCATCTTTTTGAACATAGGTTTCTATTTTTGCCCATATCTCACATTGACTTTCTCTTTTTTAAAACCTAGAAAAAAAAGCATTTTTAATGGTCTCATAGTCCAAATTTTGTCTCCTAAATTTCAAGCTTCTCTCAAAGTCAAGCAACCAATTTCGTGCTTTTCCCTACAATTGATATCTAAAACTCTGGAGTTTATCCTCAAGATTAGTCACTCTCTCTATCAAACAACACAGCTCTATTTTTTCTAAAACTCTTTCAGGATCTTCGGTATGATTACCATGGAACTCAAGAAAATTATCAACCATTTTCAACAATCACAAGAAATCAAAACAAACTCACATTCAAAATAACAAAAATGTCAAATTCGGCACTCCTCTTTGGGGGCACCAAAAAAGAGACGTTATGCGAGCGTTGATCGAGAGCAAGCCTCACTCACAACCCGATAAGGAGATGTTAAGGAGTGCAGTTGGGGTAATTGACTTTGTCGAATCACAACCCGATAACGAGATGTTAAGGAGTGCGGTTGGGGTAATTGACTTTGTCGAATGCACAAACAACTAGAAAAATTTTAATATTCGATAATACACCACAAGGCACTTATAAAAACAAGACAAAACATAATGCCTCTTGAAGCTCAAAACAACTAAAACCCCGAATGTGGGTAGAGCATCACATAACCACAACACAATGAAAATACCAACAATACGAAACTGAGATATATTTTCGTGCCTTAACAACCTTGAGCCGATGCTCGGCGCTTTGACACCCAAAAGCTCCAACTTCCAAATTGGCATGACAAGAGCTCACTCTAGCATGCGACCCTCCACTCTCCTCTCTTACAAAATACGATTGTAATCAAGGGGAAAGCCCCTTAACTCTTCATTCTCATCTCCTTATATAGTTTTCTATCCACACTCACACACATTCAGCTCTTTGCTTTCAGCTTTTGGCTTCTTCTTTTCTACTACTTTTCACTATTTTTGTTTTTTCTTGCCCTATGCTTTTTTGCAACTTGTTTGGATCATAACTTTGTCATTTGAACTCTTAATATAGTCATTCGAATACTCAAAACGATCGAAACACATCTGGTCGACAAGCTAGCATGGGAAAAATTACAAAAATCCATCAAAACTGAATAAAAATATTGATTTTTGTAAATCGCATCATTTTTCTTCATCTTTTATCTTGGACGACTTATTCTCTTCATTGGCCTATTGTCCTTATAATTACATACACTTTCAATACACATGTCCTCTTTTTCTTCAAGAAATACTCGTTGACGATGTAAAACGTACGACCTTTTCCTTTGATCATTGAGTCTTCAAAATAAACATTCTCTGGATATGAATCTGTTTTTTGTACAGTGTGCCCTAGCAGGAATATGGTTTTTTGAAATGAACTACGTGCCAATTTGGAAAAATATGCAATGTTGGATCCATGATATGCAATCAATCAATCGAGGCTATAAAAAATTATAATGTATGCATTGAAGAAATTGTGCCTAGTGTATCTGCATATGATCGTGCGTTATGAAAAATTAAAAAAAAAATTGATTGATTTAAAATTCCTTATCCTCACCTCTCAACTCTCATTAAAAAGATATGATATACTCTGCTCTACCCATCCAAAATCTCACAATCACTCTAAAAAATGATGGTCCTCAAGATGTTGACCAGATAAGAACAACCCATCTCACAATTGGTGGCATCCCCCTCACGACCCTCTAACTCACCCAACCTCCTTACACACTCAACTAGAGGTTCCTAACTTTGTGATGAGCATCCCAAATATCGTGTCTGCAAGAAACGTGCGTGCTCAATGACATGTGCTCTCTCATGTGCGCGTGTATCTAAAACTTACAACATATAGCTGCAGTGGACCTCATGCCGTGCCAGTGCTCAATGATGGTGCAAAACGTGCATAATCCCAACCCATGGCATAGAAGTATTTAATAAGAATAGGATACGACCCCTGAGTGTAGTGCATCAACAAGTGCAACGTGAAGTGCTTATGAACGCATTGTCCCGGTGGTGTGTAAAAGTCTCGATAAGGAAACATACCTAGCTCATCAACGTTCAGTAGCTATTGACAAACACAAGCTTTATTGTGTTCAAAACAATACCAAGTTGGACCAAGGCTATCAAGTTTCACACTCAACAAATCAAACAAAATGACAGAAGCAAATCCTAGGCTAAATAAACACAAGAAATCCAACTAGGAAATAACAAAATAAACTGTCATGCAAATAACTAAGCTAGCAAAAATCAAACCTCACTAGAGTTTGACTAGGGCTTTTCAGTTTTCAGAAAAACACTTGACATATTTAGCCCTCCCCTTAGTCTGTAAACATTCATGTGCAGCAGTTGTTTTCATAAAACGATGCAACATTTATGAGCCAATCAAAAATCAAATCCAACGATCTATCTCTGAGTTCTTCAAATTCATAAATTAAAAAAATCCATGACACACCATTCTCAAACCACTTCTGAATGGGCACACAAATATTATCAACAAATTTCTCTTTAGAATCCTCAAAATTTTCGAATCCAAATTTCTCAAAACAACTCACATTGTCAAAGCAAAACATCTCATCACCCATAATGACAATCCACATACCATTCCCATTCTCCCAAAAGAAATGGTTTGTCATGTCTCACTTGTGGATCTTGAACAGAATTTCAAGTCAGAGACGGTGGCTCTTGAGCGACTATATGGCGTTGATTTGGAATTCGGGCTTGTAGATCTTCCGGAAGAGCCGTGGCCTTCTAGGGTTTCTAGGAGTGCACACCATGTAGCGGATGAGAAGGAGACAAGAGTACCTTCCTTTTCTCATGAGTTCATTGAGTCAGGGACAATTAACTATGAAAATCATGCCGCTCAGATAAGAAGCCATCCTGATAGCGTTTCAGATCTCCCGAAGGAAGCTCAATACTCTCAACGTATTCTAGATTATAGGTTGATAAATATTGACTCGGGTGTCGATGCCCCATCACCAATCTTATGGAGCACCGATCTATCTCGTATTCCATGGCCTTAGGATTATTTCATGCAGGCGGATAGCATTCAGTCTCAGTATCATCCTGATGATCATACCCCACGTGACGTTCAGATGACCCCGACGTGGGAGCAGATGGGCTCCGCCGTTGATGATCACAGTCGACAGCAGCCCGTAAGCGAGCTCCATTTAACAGATTCTGAAGGATCATATCGTTGTGATCAAACGCTTAGGAGCATGCAGCCATCTCACTTAGAGTTTGCCGATCGGCAGCACATATTTGATTTAGTTAGGCCATATTGCAGTAGTACTGATCAATCCAATACATATCTGGATGAGAACAAAGAGCATAGTCATGTTGGATATGCCTTCGCGGATCCCATGTGGTGTAAAGAACGAAACCAGTTGCTCATTGATCATCCCAATAGGGAGTTTTCGCGCAGGCAAGCTTATAACTAATCGTATTGTAAAAACGTTTAAACTAGAAATCGTATGGTTTCTGATCATATGTTTGTATGGATTTTGTAATGCAGTGTGGTGAAAGGTGATTGACAAAAGACCAGACTGGTCGAGAGCAGGAAGAAAAAGAAGGTAAAGGAAGTACACCGGCCCCGCCTTGCTATCGAAACAAGGAGCGAGATGGATATTCTGGACGATGGCTTCAAGTGGCGGAAATATGGCCAAAAGACTGCTAAAAACAGACGATTTGCCAGGTACCCTCGTCGCTGTCGTTTGCTGCTATATCGATAAAGGTTTACTTTTCAATTCCTGAACTATTCTGTTGATCAATTAGATTAGACGTGACAATATACTGATGACAACAATAACAAGGGTCACGTCTCAGACCGATTGAATGAAAGGAGTCATACGAAGCTAGTGCATTGAAACATCTCGAAGGAATAGTTGTTTGGCTTAGAGAGATCAATGCTATCCTTTGTTGCAAGGGATACTCTTTCCTTGTCTATTGAGCAAGCAAGGAGGTGAGGAGATTTGGATCTCACTTTCGGTTAGCTGATATAAGCAGAAGCAAGAAGATGACTGGATTTGAATCGCAGTGCGAGGGTTCATAAGGTAACACATTTCACAATGGGAATTCCATAAGCATGTCAAATATCCTCGAACGGCTAGCAACTAGTATGAAGAAAGATTTTTCAAGCTCCATATATTCTAGTCAACAATAATTATCTCTCCTTAATGTGGAGATGGAAAAAAAGAGCTCCTCTCTTATTCTCTTCAAGTAATAGAAAGGAAGAGCTTCTCGTCCTTCTTCAAGTTTTAAAACAAAGATAACATATCAATATTCCTCAAGAAAGAAAAAGTAGACTAGGAATAAGAAAAAGAAAAAGAAGAGAGGAAAGGAAAAAACACATTGCTTTGCATGTGAATGAGAGCCTCCCATCTTCATCCTTCTTTCACTTGAAGATAGAAAAAAGGGCTCATCTCCTATCTCTCTTCAAGCAAGACAAAGAAGAGAAAAAATTAATATTCCTCAAAGAAGAGAAACAAGCAGTAGGGAACTCGTAAGAAGAATAAGAGCATGGAGTCTAGTATGTGCCAAATATGACTTCTTCAGGATGCTGCTTTGCTTTCCCAAGAGTGAGAATCCTTAATATTTTTCATGTAATTGCTTAAGTTACGGTATAAGTCTTGAAGGTCCTACATATCTCTAAGGTAGAGAATTGCTTCCAAATAAAAGAAATAAAAGAATACTAGCTAGGGAAAGGTTTTTCAAAAACTTTGCAAGGAGGTAGATGCAAAGTAATGGTAGAATTTACAAGGAGGTTTCCAAAGTGTGTATGATAAACGTTGAGAAACATTGAAAGTAAATGAACTATTGAATTAAAATTTACACTCATAAAATGGAGGAATCTCAAGGTTCCATGTCATTGGGACTAGTACGGATTGATTCAATTGTCTTAGCTAATCAAGCTTGGCTAATTAACCAATAATACTTGTGGTGGTGACAAAGACTACTATAGGATAATAGAAAATGTGAAGTATAAAGAAGAACCTCTTGGTGGGGTGGCGAGGCAGGGAAGGAAGAGAGAAGGTTCACTCATCATAAATATATAAGTTTGTCATGTGAGTTTAATAAAAGGGAATTTAACCTTTGGATCACTTTTACATATAAATGGATGTCATTTCATGGAGATATTCATAGAGAGTGTTTTACTCATTATAGATTTACACATAAGGGGTTTTCAAATAAGATGCTTGTGAATGCATATTAAAGTAAGCATTTATATATAGTGAGCATGGCTAAGAGATACATCATCAATAAATTGGATATAATCAGGCTACAACTCCACACTCCTTCTAAAGGAAATCATATAGAGATAATAGTAACTATTCATCTCTAAATCTTAAAATGTAATGTTGCTAGTGGAGTCGACTAATTTGTAAATAAATATGGAATGTTGAATGGCCACTACAATGCTTGAAATGGAGGGCTCATGGTGATGGAATAAATTCCCAGCACCTATAGAGAAATTGCTAGCACTCTAGATAATAACAGATGAATAGATGATTTGTAGGCATCTACATCAAGGCATATGCTATATCGTGAAGGTGTGTGAAACACTATAAGTACATGCCATATATGCTCTCATGCAAAGCCTAGAAAGATGGAGTTAATGTGATTCCATGCTCGCAAATTTGCTCAGATTTCTTGAAGTCCATTTGTGGATCCATTTTGTGTATGCCACGTTGTTAAGCTCCCATGTCTAATATGCAAAACATGTAACATATATGCAATATAAGTGCAAAGTGTATGAGAAGGTTCTGAGGGATGGTTTTCCCTTACAAGTCCTCTGGATACCTATGAGAACAACACACTTTGGGCATGTCTCCAAGTCTCTTAGTCTTCCCAAAATAGCACACAATCATTGACACATATATGAGTACTATTGTAGTCCATGCCAAGCTTCCGTAACACTAGTCATCTATCATAATGAGACTTGGGCATTGTGTTTCCAAGTGGTAGTATGTGATGGTTTAGCAACCTGAAAAGAAAAACCAAGCACCTTTTAAAGAGCGTAAAAAATCATTCTTACAATGGAGTCAAAGAGAAAGAATCGTATTTTGTACTTGAACAACTCGGTCACACTCACATTCCATACTTTGCTTATACACTTAGGAGCATAAGTAGTGGCTTTAAACGAGATATCTAGGACCCATCATATAATGATATGAACTCCTCTCTCAATGGATCAGATGACTTGCCACCCATGGGCAATAATGCATCCATCATTACCTCTATCTTGAGCTCCAAGATTGAAGGAAGGTCCAAAAGACCCACCATCTCTTTTGGTGTCAAGGGCGTAGTTAGTGACATGCCCTCTCATGGGTTTATCAGCTCACACAATCCATCCATTGCATGCTAACAAACTTTTCTTATAAGCTATAATATGTGCATTTCTTAGGATGGAATGATACCTCTCTGTAGATATTTCTAGGGTATATCTAATATTATTATCTATGATATTCAATTATAGTTTGAATGTAAAGCATGATTGGTACACACTTTTCTTACCATTAACTCAAAGCTCGAGATTGCTTGGTCAATGATCTCTGATTGAAACTCGCTAAAGCGTCACATCATGTGGTCTATAGAGAAGTGATGTTTTTGTTAAATTGCTAGCTTGCATTGAGTATAAGGGCACGAGATATTGAGATATGCCTCATGATCTTGAACATTACAGCCATTATCATTGTCCATTTTGTCTATGTTATGGCGAACAATATGGTTTTGTTTCCCTCATTGTCTCTCTTCCCCCATATGTCTCTACTTTTCTCTCTCTCCCCTCTCTCTCATTGTACTTTTGTTTCTCTATCTCTATCTCTCTCTCTCTCTCTCTCTCTCTCTCTCTCTCTCTCTCTCTCTCTCTCTCTCTATTTTTATCTTTTCCTCTATCTCTCTATTTGTGTCCTCCTCCATCTCTATTTCTTTCACATCCCTCTCCCCTCTCCCTCAATGCTCTCCACAAACAAAAGTAAAAAGAGAAAATATGAAACTTAAAAAACAAAGAAATGGGAAGCAATGTTTCCCTCCCTCTCTTTATCTCTGTTATCTCCTCTCTCTCTACTTTTCTCTCTCTCCTCTCTTTCTCTCTCATTTTCTTTTTGTTTCTCTATTTCTCTTGCAATGCAAATACTAACGTCGATTTTTTTTTCGAAAATAGGCATCGCTAATTGCATGTTCCCTTGTAGTAGTGAAATAAGTTATTAGATTCTAAACATGGTCTCTATGCTAAGGATAGTGTCTCCAAGTTGAGAAAGCCCCACATGTAGCTTGATGAGTACAGAAATGAAAATATGATTTTCTTTGAATCAATAGGTGTGAAAAATTAGATGAATGCCCACATGTTTCCCTATTTACAAGGATTTTAAGCATTCCTCCTATCATGTGCAAAAAATTTCAATAGATACAAATAGATCCTTTTTAAGGCTACTAATTAAAACTAAAATTGGGAATGCTATACTACTTAGAATTTTAATATATGTAATCATTTTGATACTCAAATAAGGTAAAAAATAAGAAACCCCTATGATTTATTGATTTTAAATACATGGGTGACTACTTAGTTGATCAAACACCAAGAATTTACAAAAGGTGATGAGATGTTGTGTAAAAACTTTAATAGTTATAAAGTAATTGGGGTTAAAGTTTGGTCAAAATATCATAAATTCTAAGTATACCGGCTATCTTTTGAGCTTCTAGGCCCAAAACGTTTTAGGCATGCTTATGACTTGAAATATCATTTTAAAAAACCCATTTGGTTGAAATTTGTCCATAAGTTTTAGCATATAGTCAACACACTCCCTCATGCCCAACAAGTACCTGAATAGAGAGAGAGAGAAATAGAGACACAAAGAGAGAGAGAGAGAGAGAGAGAGGAATGGAGGGGAGGGGATGAGTGACACATGCACACACATATAGACATATACTACATATACACAATATTGAAATGTATAGGAAAGATAGATATAGTACCAACCCCATTTAAAAAAATTATGTGTTGAGGTCCTCACCGACAAGGGTAATCAAAAGGTAAGAGTACCTAAAGGATGACCATATCATCAAAGTGTTGAGAGAGAGAGAGAGTACGAGAGAGATACACAAGAAATACTCCCAAAGAATGATTCATATTGATGTAGAGTTAGTATATATAGGTGAGACCCAAGTCAAGTGAGAGATGATATATATAGTTGTAACATCCCCACTCAAACAAAGGTCTCTGGTTGTGAGTGAAAAAACCCTTGGGGAGAACAAGGGAAAAACTCAAGCCCTTACACATACCTACGATACAAAAAAGATTTACTATAAAGTTTTCTTGAATACAATGATACATGCCTCAATCAATGAGACAAGACATGCCTCAATCAACGAGACAAGAACTTGGAACAATACCAAGTGCATGTCTTAATGAACTAAAGTGAGCTTCACTAAGAGCTTTTGTGAAGATGTCTGCAACCATTTGATCACTGGGACAATGCTTCACCATAATGGAACCTTTTTTGACTTCATGTCGAACATAATGATAATGAATAGCAATATGCTTTGATTTACTATGTTGTATATAGTCTTTGGTAAGACTAATAGCACTTTGGTTGTCGCATCGAAGAGGTGTACTAGATGATGAAGGATGTCCCAAATCTGCAAGTAGTTTTCGAAGCCAAACTAGCTCGCGAGCTGCTAATGATGCATCAACCTATTCGGCCTCAGTTTTGTAGAAACCACAACACATCGTTGTTTCTTGCTGGACCAAGAAACCAAACAACCATTTACAAAGAAACAATTCCCACTTGTAGATCGCATGGATAAATGTGAACTTTCCCAATCAGCATCTGTATATCCAATAAGGTCAAGAGAAGTTGAAGAAGATAAAGAAGAATCCTCTCAATGACGATAAATAAGACCAAACTCCTTAGTGCCCTTGAGGTACTTAAGAATACGTTTTGCAGGAAGAAGATAAAGAAGAATCCTCTCGATGACGATAAATAACACCAAACTCCTTAGTACCCTTGAGGTACTTAAGAATACGTTTTGTAGCACTCCAATGAATAGTAGAAGGGGAAGAAAGATACTATCCCAAAAAGTTAGCTGCAAATAAAATATTTGGTCTTGTGTTTAAACCAATAAATTGAAGAAAACCAACAAGATTAGAAAAAGGTTGATGAATGGCTAATTTTTCATTGCGTGTTGTAGATGTACCCTTGGTAGAGCTCGAAAGAATGGGAGTGTTGGCAGAGTGCGCATTTGTCAATCCAAAGTTCTTAACAATATCATTAATAAACTTTGTCTAGCGAAGAAGAAGAATGCCTTGTTGTCGATGTTGTTGAACTTGAATACCCAAACAAGAATGTATCTCACCAAGATCCACCATTTCAAATGCAGTCGATAAAAGCTTCTTCATAGCATCCAATTAGAAAGCAATATTATTTGACACAAGAATAGTATCATCAACATATAGAGCAATAATAATAGAACATTTTTCCTCCCTTTTGATGTAAAGATTTGGATTAGCAAAACATGCAACAAAACCTTTAGATGTGAGGAACTGATCAATCTTAATATACCAAGCACGAGAGGCTTGCTTCAATCCATATAGTGCACGATGAAGATGGCATACAAGATGCTCCTTTCCTGCAATCATAAAACCTTCAGGTTGTTCCATATAGATTTCTTCTTCAAGATCCCCATTGAGAAAATCCGTTTTAACATCCATTTGGTGAATTTCTAGATCAAATAGTGTTACAAAAGCCAAAAGCATACGAACAGTTGTGGAGCACACAACGGGAGAAAATGTTTCTTGATAATCTACTCCTGCAATCTACGAGTAACCTTTTGCAACAAGTCGTGCTTTGAACTTATCAAACGAGCTATCAGCTTTGGTCTTGGTTTTATAAACCCATTTACATTTGATAGGAACACGATTTGGGGGGAGTTCAGTAAGAATCCATGTACCTTTGAAGATTAAAGAATCGTACTCAGCTTGCATAGCTTCTTGCCATTGATCCCTTTGAAATGAATTGATAGCTTCCATATACGATATTGGATCCTCTTGGACAGACATAGCATCATCAAAGACATCATATTCAATAGAATAGAATCCATGCTCTATCTCAATAGGAAGATCGACATATATCTCCAAATTTTCATCAATCTTCTTTGGAGGTGAAGGAGGTTTATGATCATCAGAATTAGTAGACTCACAAAGCAAGTAAGGAAATGCACTAAGCAAAGATTGTGTATCATCTGAAATATCTGAGGACCATGTGCCACCCATAGTCTTCTCATCAAATATAGCATCACGACTAATGATAACCTTTTGAGTAGAAGGATCATGAAATTTGTAACCTTTGGAATGATCTGAATAACCAAGAAAAATAACCTTCAAACCTGGAGGATCCAACTTATGTCGAGTGTCCTTGGGCACATGAATATAAGCAATGCAGCCAAATGTGCAAAAGTGAAAGACTGAAGGTGTCTTCCCTGTCCAGATTGTTATAGGAATTTTACAAGCAGGTGCACTTGTTGGAATATGATTTTGAATAAAAACGGCTGTTAGAAGTGCTTTAGTCCAAAACTTTCGAGACAAACCAAAGTGTATAAGCATGCAACGTATAGCATTAAGAATAGTGCGATTTTTGCACTCAGCAAAACCATTTTGCTGAGGAGAATAAGGAACTGTAAACTCATGATGAATACCTTGATCGTGACACAAGTCATCAAATAGATTGGATACATATTCACTGCCATTGTCACTGCGAAGAGTCTTTATAGAGAATCCAGTTTGAAGCTCCACACTTATCTTGTATTGTTTAAATATAGATAAAGCCTCAGACTTATGTCGAAGAAGATAGACATGTGTGTACGGTGAGAAATCATCAATGAAAGTTATAAAATATCGATATTGAGACTTTGAGGCAAGAAAAGGACCGCAAATATTGGTATGAACCAAATCCAAGAGAGCACAAGAATGTGATGAAGTAGAAGTGTGGAAAGGCGAACGATGGTGTTTTCCAAGTACACAGTACTCACATATTCCCATACGTGGATGAGATTTAAGATCCATACCTTGCACAAGACCATGACGATGAAGATCAAGAATTTTGGAAAAATCGAAGTGTGCATATCGTTAATCCCATAATTTGCAATCTGCATCTCCAGGGGTAGTAACAACATTTGCAACCATATCGTTCAATGATAGCTCAAATAGATTACCATGTCGAGGAGCCACTGCCATAGTATGTCTGTCTTTCTCTATACGACATTGATTATGATCAAAGCCCACAAACAAACCAAGACCAACTAGACGAGCAACAGAAAGAAGATTTCTTTGCAAATCTGGAACATGAAGAACTCCTCTTAATATTCTAGTGGATGAAACAGTCCCCAGATATAAATCACCCACTCTTTGACTTGACAAGTCGTATCATCTGCAAGGTAAACAAACTTCTTGACAGGAAGAGAATGATAATTGTGAAGCCACTGCGATTGGTATATCATGTTTCTAGTGGCACTTGAATCAACGATAAATAGAGAACCATCATGAACATGAAGTACCTTTTTTGGAGAGATATCATGATGGATGAAATTGAGCTCCTGATGAGTATGATCATCATCAGTTAAAGTTTGTTGAACAATATAAGCTCGAGAATGTTCTTCATCATATCTTCGTTTATAACAATGACGAGATGGATGATCCGTATGTGCACAATAATGACAAGGAGGAAAACTTTTGGACGAGCGAGGTTGCTTTGTAGTAACTCCATGCTCCTCATCATATTGACGTTCCCAGCAATCAGAAGTAACATGGCCTTTCTTATCAAAATAAGAACAATGTTTGTTAGGATAAGCAAGACGAGAAGATTTACCACCTTGATTAGGGCGTCCACCCTGCTGAAAACGTGAAGCGGGATGCTTGCGAGCAACAAAAGCAGCATCAAAATCCCTTTGTTTGTGAGTGACCAAAACAACATCAGATTTTTTCAAATGATACTCATGGCGTTGAGAATATTCAATAAGAGATATACATGCTTTGTCAAAGTGGATATCATCCTTGTTAGACAAAATAGTGATGATATTTTCATATAAAGGATCTTTGATGGTATGAAGAAGCTGAGTAATAATCTAATTTTTAGCAACAGGAGCGCCGGCAGCACCAAGCTGATTGATAATGTCTTTAAAAGCCTTAATATGAGAGTGCATAGAAGTACCACTTCTTCAAACGAGTTTGGAGATATAAAATTTCAATGATCGATTTCTTCTCAAACGTTGAGATAAGATACTCCTAAATAGCATGAGAGGTTTCCAGATGAAAGACATCCAACATAAGTGAGTCAGGAAGTGCAGACAATATATAATGACAAGCTGCTTTGTTATGACAAATCCAATCACTATGATCAATTTTCCATTGTTCAAATAATGGGCCATCAATAGGTTGAACTTGGCAAGACAGGTCGCCCAAAAAAATATCAAATAATTCGCCACCTTCAAGAATTAGCATCATCTTTGCTTTCCACCTAGGAAAGCCTTGTCCTTGGAAAAAGGGAACCGAACATTGGCCAGACGGATATCCATTAACAATTACACAATTGGCCATGCTTGTATCTCGAGAGAAAACAAATAAGATGAGATCATAGAATCTAAAAACCATGAACAATATGAGCGTAGTTGAGACGTGCGACAATCAAAATAGGGAGATGCATGTAAGAACGACGAAAAGTATTGAGTGACTAAAAAGAAAAACCAAAATAGAGTGATGTAATGTGCAAGACGAGATGACGCGTATAAGAAAAGTGCTATTTCTATCGAACAAATAACATGAACGAGAATAAAACATCACTAAAAATAGCAAGATGTTTGCTTGTCGTAATCAACATCATTAACGAAGACGAGTGATTAACAAACTGTAGTTGGGGATTAATGAACTGTAATTAGAATTATAGTTTTAAATAAAGAATCGCAGATTTGAGCAGAATTGTTGTCTTGAATCCTGAACTGTCATAACTTTTGATCCAAAAACTTCGATTGACAAGCGGTTTTGACAGGATTCAAGAGCACGATGAGAGCACGACAAAATTAACTAATACTTCTAATTTGAACAAGTTCGTGTATTTAATCATCACTTGTGCAAAGAATTCAATCAAGTATAAACAATGAAACAACTTATCTTCCTTGTTGTTGCTACGCATCCATAGCTCTGATACCATGTTGAGAGAGAGAGAGAGTACGAGAGAGATACACAAGACATGCTCCCAAAGAATGATTCTTATTGATGTAGAGTTAGTATATATAGGTGAGACCCAAGTCAAGTGAGAGATGATATATATAGTTATAACACAAAGGGAAGGTAAAAATTGCAAAGATATTTTCTAATGTGTATGAAGAACTATACACAATGAGTACAAGTAACTCTATATGACTCTAAATCCCTATGTAAAATAGATAGGAAAAATATAAAACTCATGAATTATAGCCTCTAGAGTATCTTATATGAAGAGGAAGTGATCACCACATGGGGCACATATGTGTTTCTTTAGAGAGATTTAGACCTAAATAAGAGTAGGAGTAGGAGACAAACACATGGTCAAGCCATAGAGCTCTCAAGGGGTTGCTCATAAATGCCATATAAAGGAGTAGGAGACAAACACATGATCAATACATAGAGATCTCATGTGGGTTCAATATAAGGGATTTTTAAAATGCTTATTTTGCAAATCTTTTTACATACAGAAGTGTGCCATATAGAGAGTTTGTGTATAGTGAGTCCCTCAAGATAGAGATCAAGGATGAAGATATTTTTGTATCTCTCTAGTAGGAAGCATTTGAATGGTTCTAAAGTAGCTAAAAATTTTGAGTTTCCACAGGAAAGAGTTCTAGGCTTTTATCCCATTGCTCGTTAGATTATTCCTTGTAATAGTGAATACATCTCTTAAGGTATAGGATTAGTACAAGACTACACTATGAGAGATTAGAACTAGAGATGGCCATATTGATGCATTTTTTGAACTTTAAGAACAAAATAATAGACACATCTACTATCACATTTCAAAATGTATCTAAAGGCTCACGTCCATCCATAATCACATTTATTGCACAAAGAATAAGCACATATTTTTGTATATTTTGAAACATGGTATGATTCAAAATTCATGATTAGTTAAATGGAAATTTCAATATGATTGGTCTATAATTTTTACATGCTGTTTCATGTGACCATGTATGTGCTTTGCACATACAAAAAAACTAGAGAGCTGCTCCTTTCAAACTATTTCTCTAGCCACAATTTCCAATCAATACCTTGCTAGCTTTTCTTTTCTATTGTAACATGTCCACATGTTCCTTTCGGGACACGTCTTAGCAGCCCTTCGGAAAGAAAGTCTAGAAAGCTTTGCCTTGCACTCCCATTGAATGTTACGAGGTTTGCGATCTAGGACTTTCCGCGTCTGCCACGTAGTGGAAGTATTCTGGCCGTTCCCACTTAGGACCGACCTGAATCAGGGTTTTCCCTAATGGTCATTTCCTAAATGGCAACTAGCGTCGAACCCCAAGCGAACTACTTTACGCAAAAATACCAAGGTCGAAGTGGATTCACGCTGCACTTGGTTCAAGGGGAACGGGAAACGAGAGGGATGGAAGGCTCGACCTCTCTGCCATAAGGCATAGTCCCATTCCGTTCCCCTAAAATAGCATAAAACGGGATTATTGTAACCTAGACTCTAGGTCAGCATCCTTGTTATTCATTTTCTTTGCGAAGATCACCTTGCTGTCTATTACGATTGAGAAAAGTTTCCGACCAACCGGGACCACCCATCCGTAGAACGTGCCCATAACCACATCCACCGCACTTTCCTTAAGGTTGCTTTAGTTGTCTAATTACCTACCACATTTAGTTGGACATGCATCAAGCATCTTCCTTAATTAGCCCGTTAGACACCAAATCCTTCACGTAATCTTAGCACTTGACATAGAAAAGCAGTGTCAAACAAGTTCCTTTTCAATAGGTTATCATATTTATCTTTGGAATACATTCATAAAGTCTAGCTTGCAGGCTTATCCATAATCCGCCCGAAGGCTATCCATGATCCGTCGGAAGGCTATCCAGCAATCCATAGGGATTACTAATCCAAGATTCCGCCCGTAGACTAGTATGGGGGCCTCGAGATCCAATCCCAAGTCACGTTGGCCTCTTGTGCAGGGCCCGGAAGGCAAGGGATTTACGGCCAGACCCCCCCTTGGCACCCAAGCGTCAACCTGCTCCAAGTAGTGCCCAACGTAGAGACCTCACGTGGCGGGTTCGGTCCACGTTCCGATGTGGCTAACAACCCCCTTGGTTAGGGTCAGGCAAACAGTCAGAGGTAACTGAAGCTACCTCTCCCTTCAAGCCTTCAACCTGAAGCATTAGATATATTTCCATCTTTTAGTTCCTTGGGCAAACAATGCAAACAGTGCTCCTAAACTGTTACAAGCACAATCATTTCCAGTGGTCATTTATTTGGCCAAGTGCTAAGGAGTGAATCCTTCTCTCCGAATGCATCCAGCATTCGATCTGGGATCAATTGCGACTTGGCAAGATCCCCAAGGGTTTGTATGTTCCCTCTTTTGTCCTTGGGTTAGGGCCATACCCTATTAATCCAACTCAACCAATACCTTAGGTTTTATTAACAGTAAATCATGGTGACTATGTCGCTCCAAATTATTGATTGGTCCTTTTCTTCCAAGCAAATACCCAATTTCCTTATCTTAACTTGGCAAATTCTCCCAGAAAGGTGATATAATAGGATGACTACTCATCCTCTTGCAAGATAAACTTGTGCAAGAATCTGCCAATCTCATTCCAAGGAATTGGCAACTCTCTTGTGATCAAACCACAAGAGCATGTGATGTTGCAACTTGTTGCACAAGTGTCGCATCTATTCCATGGGATCATTTTACCCACCGAACGACGTCTTCTAGTCATGGAATCATGATTAGACAAGAAGCAAGGTTTATGATGTCTTCTTACCCAACCCATTCCTAATTGCACTAGGCCGACAACGTTCGGTCCTAGGAATTCCAACTTAATCCGAGTTTAATCATTTGAATTGAGTGATCCTTAGGGTAGAAACCCTAGATCGTTTCTTGCAAGCGCGTCCAATTGTCCCTACATTCCGTGAATGTGGGTAGGACCTTTGGGTATGAGGGTTTCGACCTGGCAACAAGTGCGAAACTAGGTCAAGTCCTCAATGTGCTAAACCCTAGTTAGCTCTTGGAGTACTTTATTGTATCCATTTAACCATCATATGCGAATCCTTTGCGGTTTAGGTGTTTTAGGTAATCCAGTTTACTTGACTTACGACAAGGACAAACCAATCCTAGGGATGTTAATTTTATCTAAAAGGGGAAAACTAGTTGCATTACGTCGCAATTCACGTAAGCATGCGATTCATTGCCTCTACATACGACTAGATTCATAATCCCTAACTTTTCTTGTTAAGACCAAAGCACATGTTAAATTACGGCATAATTTTCATTGGTCCCTAAGTGTACCCTTGATGAATGAAGTTCTTGCGTACGTCGAATGTGCAACATGCAACCTTTTCCTAACTACTACATAGTTAAATGACATTCATACCAATTTGAAGCTAGAGTTAATCTATTTCATGCAACCCTTAGAATCTTTTCCATGCTTTGCAATTTCCTATAGTTGATAACGACTTCCTTAATGAATGATTACGAAGAAGATTTGTCTAAAAATGTGACATGCAATTTAATCTTTCCATGCATAATCAAAGGTGTACTACAATAATTTCAACTTTGTAATGATAGTTATTAGTTGTTCTAGACTCGTCACTTTGCAATGCACAAAAGGAAACTTGCTAATAAGGTACTAAAATCCATAGACACCTTATGTTCTTTTTCGTTCATTCCATTAAAAGCACAAAAGACCACTTCGTATCATGAGTAACTTCAAGTAAATTTTAAATAGCCAATTTATTTCAATTGCATTTAGCTCGGTGGATTTGACAAGCATAAGTGCATCCGAGTTCCATGAAATAACCATGCATAATTGCAATACTTCTACGTAAATCAAAAATAGGAAGAAAACCTGGACTTGTGGTCTCGGTGAGAAATCCACATGAATACTAGGAGAAGGTCCTCCTACAGGTGCACCTTGTGACTTTTTACGGGCCATCGTGATTTCAGCTTCTAGTTTGCCTTCACGGATTTGAATTACTTGCCTTGGTACGCAGTCTTAAGATCTTTGCCCGTCTCCCTCGTACGCAGAGATTCCCTTTGAAGTACGGATCCTTCACAAAAGTACCGACTTGCGGAATTTGGCTTATGGAAGGCCTTAGGGTTCGGAGTTTGGGCCTTTTTGCGAGAGAGGAGGGGTTCGCCAAAAGGGTTCTTGTGAACGGCCCTTGCGGAAACAGAGGCTTGACATCTATTCTTCTCCTTGAAATTCCGAGGCTAGGGATGAATATGTGTGTGATTGGTGGAAAAAGGAGGCTTATGAACTTGTTCTTTCTCTCATAAAAATCCCAAGGGAGAAAAAAGAAGGCTTTAGTGGGAAGGGGGGCTTAGGGAAACCCCTCTTCTTCTCCACAAAGAACCGGTCCTAGGGGGCTTGTGGGAGATTTGGTAGGAAGGGCCTTATAGGCTTCCTCTTCAAATCCCAGGGGGGGGAAAATTGGGCTTTTGGAGGATCTAGCGGGAAGGGGGACTTAGGGAAGCCCCTTAGAAGCTTCCTAGAGAAGCTTCTAGTAGCTTTTAACTATGAAACAACAGGCCGAGACCACGAGGTGATAGATGGCATCGTCGCAGGAGGAAGCAGGTGGATTTGACGGGGGGCGAGCTGGCGGTGATATCGGGCAGCCCGCGGCGACACAATGGCGTACTCCTCCTCTATGGCGACGTCGGTAGCTTGATCCTCACATAGTCTCCCTCTCCGTTCTTGCCCCCTCCCCTAGGGGGGGTTTTTATAGGTGAAGGGGGGGAGAGGGGTCCTCCCCCACATGGGCTGTGCATGCAGCCCATGACTCCCCCCTTGGTTACCACCTCTTCAGCCACACATCGACTAGGGAAAAATAAGTAAAAAAATTTTGCAGTAAATTTTTCCTTTATCCACCTAACCTCCTCCCAAGAGGGAGTTTTCCCACGGTTTATGTGGTTTAGAACCCCGGTCCCTGTTTGCCAATTCGGAGGCCTTGATTCCTCGCGTACAGTTTATAGGTTACATTGTCGATAACTCCAATACCAAAAATAACCTTTGCATGAGTTTCACGCGGGGTGTGGAAAGGTCTAGTAATATTTTTCAAATTGGAATATTACATTCGCTCCCCCTTGAAGGAATTGAGATGTCATCATCTCGAGATGAACTGGGGATATTGTTGGATGAGAGTGCTTGCATCCATCCAAGTGGCATCCTCCTTGGGATAATCTTTGCACTGAACGAGGCATTCTCTCAAGGTTGTGTCACAGTCGTGTCTCCCTAACATCTAAGATCATGTCAGGCCGTAGCTCAAGGACTCCTTGGCTAGGCATTACAACTTGTTGGTCATCAAGTACATGGCTAGGATTAGGTACATACTTCTTCAATAGGCCGATATGGAATACATTATGAACCTTTAGGTTCTCAGGGAGTTGCAGTCTATAAGCATTGGGTCCTAGGCACTTGAGGATCTTATATGGTCCACAATACCTCGGACTTAGCTTCATGAAATCTCTTAAGGATAGAGAACTCTTCTTTGGCCGTACGCAAATGAAGACCATGTCTCCTTCCTCGAAGGTTCTATCTTGACACTTCAAATACGCATATGCCTTCTGTCTATCCTTGGCGGCCTGGATGTCCTGTCTAATTGACTTCATTTCGTCATCCATCTCTTCTAGCATCAGCCTTGAAGCTTCAACCCTCAAGGTTGGATCTGAGAAGTTTAGGGGACTTCGACACTCATGCCCATACAATGCTTGGAAAGGGGTCATCTGAATGCTTTATTGGTAAGAAGCATTGTAGGCAAATTCAACCAAAGGCAAGTATTGAATCCACCTTTTTGGTTCATGGAAGCAGTGTGCCCTTAGCATATCCTCGATAACTTGATTGACTCACTCCGTTTGGCCACCAATTTGGGGATGGTAGGCTTTACTATAACAGAGTTGAGTCCCAATGGCTTCAAAGATAGCTCTCCAGAAGTGTGACGTGAAGAGAGAATCAAGATCACTAATGCTTCTTCTAGGTAACCCATGTAGCTTGAATATCTCCTTGATAAACAACCTTGCAATGTCTGAGGCTTTATACTTTGTCTTAACTAGAATAAGGTGTGCAACCTTAGTAAGCATGTCAACCACAACCATGATGGAGTTGTATCCTCCCTGAACTTGGGGTAGGCCAACAACAAAGTCCATACTAATGAATTCCCATTTCATTTGGGGTGTGTCAAGTGGTTGCAACTTTCCTAGCATTTTGACATGTTCGGCCTTAATACATTGACAAGACAAACACTCAGTGACATATTTGAGAACATCACCTTTAAGCCTCTCCCAATAGTAGCCCTTCCTAACTGCATTGAGAGTCTTTGCATAGCCAAGATGTCCTGAGAAAGGGGAATCATGAGCTTCCCATAGTATCTTCTGCTTGAGTGACTGGCTTGCCGGTATACATAATCTCGTTCTATAGTAGACAAGTCCACTATTAATAGAGAATTCATGATACTTAGCTTGTAGCTTCTAGTCCTGTTCCTTGATAGGGATCTCCCTTAGCATCTTTTGATAGGCTGGATCATGGCATGCTTCTTCTCTAGCTAGCTCAAGTATTGGGTTGTTTGGCATGGATACCTTTGTGGCTAGAGATCTAGCTGTTGATGGATTTTGCAAGATTAGAGAATTAAGGAATGCCTTGCGACTGAGTGCATGGCAACTACATTCTCCTTTTCAGGTATGTATTTTATTTCAAAATCATACTCCTACAACACTTCAATCCACTGACGTTGCCTCATGTTGAGCTCGTCCTGGGTAAAGATCCACTTGAGGCTTTTATGATCCATTACTAAAGTAAACTTGTTACCCAAGAGGTAGTGTCTCCAAAGCTTTAGAGCATGGATAACAGCTAACAGTTCTAGATCATGGGTAGCATAATTCTTCTCATGGCTCTTCAGTTTCGTTGAAGAGTATGCTACAGGATGACCTTATTGCATGAGCACACATCATAAGGCAAGCGTGCTAGCATCAGTTACTACTTCGAACTTCTTACTGAGGTCCAGAAGTTTCAATATAGGTGCTGATACCAAACTTTGCTTTAATCTATCAAAGCTAGATTTTTCAGCAGTTGACCATGCAATGGATGTTTGCTTCTTCAGTAGATCCGTCAAAGGTGCTGCAATCAAAGCATAGTTTTTTATGAAGACCCTTTACCATCCTGTCAATTCAAGAAAATTGTGTATTTCTTTGACAGTTGTTGGTATTGGCCATTGCCAGATCCACTGAGATTCCTTCCACTGATACAATGAATCCCAAATATTCAACCTGACGTTTGAAGAATGCACACTTCTTCATCTTAGCATAGAGCTTGTGTGCCTTCATTGTCTCAAGGACAATCCGAAGTTGGGGTTCATGATCTTCTTCTTGTTTGGAATAGTCTAAGGTATCATTGAAGAAGATGAGTACAAAGTCATCAAGATATGGCCTAAAGATATCCTGCATTAACTTGTTGAAGGTGGCAAGCGCATTCGTGAGCCCGAATGACATAACTAGGAACTCGAAGTGTCCATATCTTGTATTGAAGGCCGTCTTTGGGATATCCTCTTCCTTGATCCTTATCTGATAGTAACCAGACCTGAGATCGATCTTGGAGAAAATCTTTGCACCTTGAAGACGGTTAAGAAGCTCATCTACTCTAGGGATAGGGTACTTCTTCTTAATAGTTGATTGATTCAACCCTCTGTTAATCAATACACACTTGAAGTGTTCCATCTTTCTTTTTCTAGAACAGCACTGGAGCTCCCCATGGTGAACTGCTAGGACGGATGTAGCCCTGATCTAACAGTTGCTTGAGTTGCTCCTATAGCTCGAATGCTTCTGGGAGGGACATTCTATAAGGCCTCTTTGCAATTGGCGCATCTCCTGGCACTAGCTTGATCTCATGATCCACTTCTCTTTGAGGTGGGAGTTCTGTCAGCTCTTCAGGGAATACGTTCGCGTACTCCTTTAGCCATAATGGTTCTTCACTAGACGCCTGCTTCTAATCTAGCTTAAGCTTAATCAAGTAGACAGGTAGTCCCTTTCTAACTCTCTTTATGATCCGAGATGCTTTGGCCAATTGAATTTTCAGCTTTCTAGCCTCTCCTTGAGTTGTGACCAATTCCCCTTCAGAGTTTCGAAAGGAAACTTGGCTCTTTCCACAATGAATGTGGGCGCCATTAGGTTTAAGCCAATCCATTCCGAGTAGACACTCATGGATATCTAGGTTCGTGACCTTGAATTTGACCGAAGTCGATTTTCCTCCCAAAAAGAATTCTACCTTAGCAGTTTGCGTGGTACAAGTGACCTCACGACCATTTGCTAATTCCACAAGCAGGGTAGGTGCTTCTACTGTGGCTATTCCTAATCTTCTTGCACAAGTTGGTGAGATAAAGAAATGTGTACTGCCACAATCAATCAAGGTTTTGAAACCTTTACCTTGATAGTTTGATGGTATCTGAATCACCAAAAACTGGCGATTCGGGCCTTTCTTATGAAGGGCAACATGGACTATTGCCCTCTCAAACTCTGCTTCCATGGTCGGGTCTTGTTCTTTGCCTATTTCCCTATTGGAAACACAGGGAGTTCTCCCTCTGCCTTGGGTGGCGGCTCCCTGGCCATGGCCAATTCCTTGGAAAGGTGCTTGATGATGTCCTCCGCCAAGCTTGGGACATTGCCTTTTGAAATGACCGGGCTCGTTGCAATGGAAATAACGGAGATTTCGGCCATTGCTTTGGGTAGAGACAAAGTTGTTGACATTATTGGTCCTTGATTTCTTTCTTTGTCTTCGGTTTTGACCTTGAACTCTCTTCACTTGGGGTCTATATGCTCCTCTGTTCTGGTCATTATAAGACCATGTTTTGTTACTTCTTGGCGTAGCGTGCACCTCCTCAATTATGGGTGGAGCTCGAATGAGTGTGTCCTGTAGATCTGTTGGGCACATAGATTCGAGGCGGGTATTCACTGGTGGGTTTAAACCATCACAAAATTTCCACACTTACTGTGTCATGTCTGTGGTGCGAACTTCAAAAGTGAGACGGATTTTGAGTAGTATGCGTCAAGAGTGAGACCCAGCTATTTCAGCTTGTAGAACTCATTCATTTTCTACGTGCAACACGCAGGTGGTAAGTATCTTCCTTACATAGATTTCTTCAGCTTTTCCCAGGTAATAGATCCTTCCGAGATCCCTTGATCTCTGCACAATTGCTTCCACCAAAGCCTGGCTTCGTCGGTGAGCTTCAGCTTGGCAAGCATAGCCTGGTTGGCGGGTGCAGTACCGGCTGCTTCAAAGTAAACTTCCATGGACTCTATCCAAATCTTAGCATCCGCTTGGACAGTCTTACCTTTTACCGTCAAATTCTGGCGGCTTGATCTGCTTGAGAAGAAACTTCTTCTCCTGGATCACAACCGTACTTGATGTAGGGGGCGGACTGGGAACCTATACCTAGGGTTGTGCCTGGACTTGGATTCTTAACGCTATAACTCGCTAATCAATATGATTTATATTTCATACCCATATCAGCTATCAACCAAGAAACCTAGCCACTTAACTTTTTATCAATTCTCATAGACAAGACAAACATTGATAAAAATAAGTCTTATTGCATTTATATGGGCCTAGCCCTTTCAGAGTACAATATTTCCTAGGATGGTAAAGCAACTGTTACATTAGTTCGGGGAGAATAATGTTGTGTTACATTTAGCTATAGGAGCTGGATAATAGTATGGTTTCGGGTCATGGATCTTTAGGAATTGATAAGTCATCGGAAGATCAGGGTATCCTTTCCTTTGGTACCCATTCTTCTCGTAGCATCCCAACACCTTGATCCTGTCGGCGGGGATTATGCGGGTCACTTCCTCGTATACATATGAGTTCAGCAGCTCGACCCTCCGACCTTCGACATGTAAAGTTGTGTTTACGTGAGCTTCAACAAAAATGAATAGCTTCACGATCTTCATGTCCTCCAACCACTTGATCCTCTTTAGGTTGGTTCAAATGATCGCAAACCGGTGGGCAGCTATGTAGTAGATTCCTGAGTCACCCGTCCACCTCCGTTCCACATACAAAGACGATGGATTATAAATACGGTCTAGGATGTTCATCATATCGATCCTTTGTCGATAATCCGAGGAATGCATCGCGGTCATAAACTTGACTCGGAACACTAAGAACCTATTCCATGCTTCATAATTCTACAAGATAGCATCGAAGGTAAGAAAATGTTCTTAACAACAACATTTTCTTCACTTCTTCTTATTATGATTTCTTATAAAAATAAATCCTTCGTTGGTTCGCTCTGATAACAACTGTAACATGTCCACCTGTTCCCTTCGGGACACGTCTTAGCAGTCCTTTCGAAAGGAAGTCTAGAAAGCTCTGCCCAGCACTCCCATGCAATGTTATGGGGTTTGCGATCTAGGACTTTTTGCGTCTGCCATGTAGCGGAAGTATTCTAGCCATTCCCACTTAGGACCGACCTGAATCATGGTTTCCCCTAATGGTTATTTCCTAAACGACAACTAGCATCGAACCCCAAGTGAACTAATTTACGTACAAACGCCAGGGCTGAAGCGGATTCACGCTGCACTTGGTTCAAGGAGAATGGGAAATGAGAGGGATGCAAGGCTCGACCTCTCTGCCATAAGGCATAGTCCCATTCGATTCCCCTAAAATAACATAAACCGGGATTATTGTAACCTAGACTCTAGGTCAGCGCCCTTGGTATTCATTTCCTTTGGGGTTGGTATTGAGATGAGAAGAGTTGCTTTGATGAAAGAAACTAATACCCAAATATTATTCTACTACCGTTAGAGATCAAGTAGTATTGGTACTCTATCAATATTTTTAATGTTGATGAATGGATGTTGGAATCCTAAGTAAAAAAAGAATTTATCATTTGAAATCAAAATAAGGTCACCGAATATAGATGACATTTCAAAGTTTCCATATTTTATATTTACTTTCTAGGTACCATTTCTAGAAGCCTTGAATGATTCTAAAAGGGAAGTTCAAAATTGGAAAAAAAAGCACATTCAATAGACAAAATAGATCTTAAATAGTGAAGAAAATGGTATATTTATAATCCATCAATAATAAAATCTCATACTGCACATTTGAGGCATGAGAATGGACTTTGATTATCAATTCGACAACATATTTATTAAATAAGGTCCAATTATGGTTCTAGTAAGTTTTAAAACTATCATTATGCAAAGTAACCCTTCAGTTTGCACGTGCAATCTTTGATACACATTCATACTGTTCTAGTCTAATTTAGATTTTGCATAACCTTCATTTTATTAGTTTTGGCCTTTGCAAGAGTTTTATTCCACTAATCCAATGTTAATAATGTTAAGAACTCAAATTTTTGTAAGGATTTAGGCTCCTAATCATCTCTACATACAAAGATAACTATCAACCTTATTGTAAGAAACAAAACCTTGGGGGGACATGTTATTGCTCAAATATGCATATCACTACAAGCCTATTTTGGCCAATTGGTTTCTATTGAGTTTTTCTATATAGTTTGCAAGGCTCTTCAATTAAAATTCTAATGCTTGATTTCCCAATGTTCTTTAGAAGTGCCACAATTTTTAAGACCATTATATTTGGATGTTTCTCACATTGAGTTTAATTACATAATATATGTACTACATAGATAAGAATGTTCTATAATTTTGCATGAGGTAGAACAAGTTTGCAAACTACCAATTATCATGTAGAAAATTGATGGAAAATTTTAGTATAACCTCTATGGACTTACACTAAACAGCACAATATATGCTCTTTCTAGAGGAAGGAGAAAAAATGTCAATATAGCATATATGCCCTTAATCCTAGGGAATTAACCATTTCTAGCATATGGTAAAATGTGCAGATTTTGGAAGGGAGAAAGAGTACATTTTATAGCATAATAGTTTATACATATGGGGTACATAAGGGTGCTTTCAAATATTTTATTCACATAAATGATATATCTTGATATCCTTATATTCCACTAAATACTTAGTGGGTATTTGTAACACCCCTTGTTTTCTTACTTTTGTTGAATAAATAGATATGTTATGAATTCCTTTGAAGCAATACCTTGCTCTTGTATACTTAAATGTTTTCATGTAAATCTAATAGCATTTCAAGTGATGTTAATTAAATCCACATTGTTGTTAATTGGTGAAAGAAATATTATTTTCATAATACATTTTACATTTCAAATTATTTGAGTTATCTCCTACATTTCTAAAATTTTCATGAATGTTATTAAGCAAATGTGAGTTTTTAGGCAATAAATTCACAATTACAAACTACTTGATCTATGCTACTTATATTTTTCAAAGAAAAAAATTAATTGTGACTAGTATAGATAATATACCTTGAATAACATGTATTTTCCATTCATTTTGGTGTACTTTTAAGTAAAATGTCAATATGCTATAGAAATTACTACAAGTGCACACACAATGGTTGTGATGTAAAGAAGCATGTGGAGAGGCAACAATATAATCCTGAATACGTGATGACTACATATGAGGGGATTCATAATCATTATAACATGGACATGGCAAAACATAATGATGGTTTGTCATGTAGCTTCTCAAATGGTGTTCCATGTTATGATAGCCCTAATCTAGACCTTGATCAACCAACGACCATGTCATCCAATCCATATACACATGCAAGTCATTACTTCTATGGTAATTTCAACATCCTTATAAATCTATATTAATATTATTATCAACATCAACTACTAGATTATCTTAATGCTGCTAATTGCAAATTTTTTTGATAGACCTTGCTCATCAACACAACAGCATCATCCAACATAAGTCACAAGAGGAGAGAGCCTCCACAAGTACTTTATATGCACCCATGGTCTCTAATGATTTCACACCATGTTATCAAGCAATCTTAGGAGATTTCCTTTCTAAACATCCAACAACTTTATAAAATATTTACCATGTATCTTTATAGGAATTTCTATTTTAATATGTCAATTTATCTTTAACACCAATTTGGTAATCTTTGAGAATTATTTTAATAGTGAGTCACTTGTAATTTCATTTTAAAAATTGATGCAAATGATCAAAATCATATGTGAAAGCTCTAGAAGTGCCAAAGAAGAATGATACTCACATAATCCTCGCACAATTCTAGGATTGTAGTTCTAAGTCTAAAGAAAGTCAAAATCTCGTTTGGTTTCGGGTAGAAATTTAGTTTGAACTTCATATGAATGCTTGCTATGATGGAGAACTTATTATGAAGGAGGCACATGCAAAATGTATTTATATGGACTTGATTCTTGTCATGCAAGCCATGATCAATAAGTTGCACATGTCATTACCTTGATTAGGTCAAATTCCAAAGATGTTGTAAATGACAACTCTTTTATTACCATTTCAACTACCTACAAAACATAGCTAAGTTCATATACAAGTTCTTGAATGTCATAAAACTTGGAAATTACTAGCTTAGCTTTGAAGTATTAGTAAAAATAGCTAGTATTATCACTTTATAGGTTTTTTGAGAGTGTCTTTACATAATTACATTGATTTGGTAGGAGAGACTCTCCAAAATATTTATACTATTGTATCATTTTGGTTGTAGGCTTGAGTGGTCTCGCACCTACACCAACCTCCAAACCTATCATTCCAATATCCTCCTACCCCTTTTGCTTTGGCTTGAAAATAAAACACACATATGTAATCTCCAAAAGAGCTCTCCCTCTCTCTCTCTCTCTCTCTCTCTCTCTCTCTCTCTCTCTCCCCAGCCTTGTTTATTGAGGGCCTCTCCCTTTCTCAAAAATCTCTCTTTCTCTCTCTAGATTTATCTCTCTCTTTCTCTTCCCCCTCTCTCTCTATCTCTCTATGTATCTATCTCTCGCTCTTGGAATGTTGTTTACTGAGGGTCTCTCTCTCTCTCTTTGTGCCCCCCTATGATGATTGCAATAGAAGGACAAGTAGAAGAATAGAATTGAGATTTATATTACAATTCTACTCTAGGGGAGGGATGTGAGACAGGAGAAATCTCATGGAGCCACTAGGGGGAGGGGGTTTTGTGAAGGGGGGCCTAAGTGGTATGGGCACTTGATCAAATGAGGCGAGTGTGGACATTTGCTAAAGGTGTGGTGGGTGGAGATTGTAGTTGGAAGGTGGGGTTGAGATGCACAAGGGAAGGGGTAGGGATGATGGTTGGAGATTGTAGTTGGAAGGTGGGGTTGAGATGCACAAGGGAAGGGGTAGGGATGATGGTTGTGGATTGGGGGGAGGCAAAGACGGTTGGGATGATGTATTACAAACTATGGCCACAATGTAGGTAAGGAGAAGGAGAATAAGAAGGAGAAGGAAGGTATGGTATTGGCATAGGTCTATATCATTTGGGATGGAGAAATTCTAGGTGTTCAAGAGAAATAGCTCTTTAGCATCTAGGGTGAGAGAGTTGTGTGCATAAGGTGGATTGGTTTGCAATTATGTAATACTAGAGGGGAAGACTAAGGTCACAATAAAGGAAGAGGTGGTAGCTAGAGAGAAAGAAGGAGGACAAGGGTTCTCTAAAGAAATTGAAGTGAAGATACAATTGCATCAAGTTGGGAAGCTTGTAAAGAGGAGGCCACATATACACAGAGTGTATATGAGGAAGAAAAAGAGGTAGAGATGGTAGATGCGATGTAGTAGCAAGGGGCACAAAGCTTATTCTATGACTCTGGTTGGTACCGCATGGCTGGGCTAGTGAATGGCATATTGTGGCTAGGGTGCTACCCTGGGCATGTGGTTAGGTTAGTGAAGTGTTGGGATAAAGGGAAATAACCAAGAGCTAAGTGGGCACCTCTTGTATATGTGTATGCTATACAGTCATACATAAGCAAAGATAACAAAGAATAAGGGTACCATGCATTTTGTACCCATGAAAATCTCTCCCGTTCTTCTCTCTTTCAATCCTCTTTCACTCCATAGCTTCTAACTAGCATCCCACTATTTGTTCCCTCTCTTGTTATCAAAGCACCATTTGGTGTTTGTGGAAGCTTGTGCTTGGAGGGAGGAGTGAAAGGATTGGAGCTTTCTCACAAAGGTCAAGGATTTGAGCTTCTTCCTTGACGTGGATGCTTACTACCTACACATTGATAGAGATAATATTCTCATAATTGGAATCTAGATCTAAATTGGATAAGTGCTTGAGGATTGATTTGGGGCTACAGTAGCCCACTTTAATAGTTTTTGGTAGCCATTTGTGGCTAGGTTAGCTTCACTTTGGATGATGATAAAGATATCTTAGTACATGGTTTTGATGCATGCAAGTACAAGGTTGCTTAAGCACATGGATAGCTTATTTTCTAGAAGCAAGGGGGTTTGCTTGGATCTAGTAGGAGGATTTCTTAAGCTTGAGTTCTTCTTTTTTTTATGTAGGGGGTCTACTTATGTCTGTATAACACAGAAATGTAAAGGGTGAGACTCGATGATTTGCTAAGACTTGATGATTTGCTGAGATAGTAATATCTATGGATTGTACCACTAATCTTGATGCTCAAAGAGGCCATTTATTTTAAAATTACTTGTACATATCCATTTTTTAAAGTTGGGATACTCCCCACATTTTTCATTTTTTGGAAGCTACAAGGCATTCGATGAGAGGTTTTTTCTCAAATGTTGTAAGAAGATAATCCCATACAACACATGAACTCTATAGAGAGAATAGACCCAACATGAGAATTGTGAAGAGCTGATAAAACATTTTGAAGAGCTACTTTATCATAAGCAACCCAGTTTGCATGATCTAGTATTCATTCCTCAAAACAAAGATCATTGATGGAGTTGGAATTTTCATCAAAAAGATAATATAGAAAAAATATTTCAACAATAATACTAGTTAATTTAACATGTTAAAAAATTGGTAGCATTTCTACTTTCCATCTTGAAATCCCTTGGTCTTCAAAAAAACAAAGAAAATATTGACTAGAGAGCGAGCCATTCATAGTAAATGAATTCACCATATCAAAAAAATTTCAAGTAGAAAGAGAGGTTCACAACCAACACACAAAAGTAGATAAAAATTCTAGGTAGCTAATATTGTTTCCCTAGATTTTGCAAAAGAGACCAAGCTACATGTGCATAACACATCAAATGGAAGGCATAGTCCAAAATATAATGTGCATAAAAAATGATGAATAACATTGTCAGGAGTTGGTATAGAAAAGATACTTGCACTCATATAGCTACACACTATATAAGGAGAAGTTTAGGCACAACACCCCATACCCATAATGCTCTATAAACTCTACTTTCTTTACAACAAACTGAAGTCCCACTTTACAAGGCTTATTTTCCCATTATGGTTTGTTACAAGCGAGAGGAGTATGGTAATCCATTTATAGTATATTAACAATAAAAATAAAAGCCATTCACAACACAAAATCCTCTTCTATTACTGCCTCAACACTAGATAGAACATTGACATGTAGTTCATCTAGAATCCTCACACCCTCCATAGAAGCTAGTAGCTCTAAGATGAGTGTCCATTCATCTAAGAATGACATTGATATAGTCTCAAAAAAGTGAAAAATCTCATTATCATGTAATAAACAACACGATCCAAGAGAGAGAACGAGTGTAGAAGACCAAGAAAGAGAGTGATGACGAAAGAGAAATGGCCATAACTTGGCCATAATGGATTGGGCCCACGCACAAGACGATCCACAATTTCATGAAAATCGAGGCCCTAGATGAAGTAGATAGCATACTATTCAAAATAGGATTGCTCTAGAGAAATGGCCATAACTTGGGATACAGGGCTCTGATGGTTGAGGTGTCAATGCAAAGTTCATGAAGCATACTTTTAGCCCATTTAGGCGGGGTTGGGCTAAATTCTTTTTGGATCAAAACTAATGCAAAATAGTTTGTTGTTTAGAATTAGTTTATAAAACAGGATCAACTGTGGTTAAAACAACATCCGTGAGGTGGGGAAATTCCTCCAAAATGGATGTTGGTCTCTAAGAATCTTCCTCTAGAGGTAGGCCTTGCCATTTGATCAAGTACTCTCTAATTTATCAGGTGCAAAGCTAATTTTTGCTTTGCCACCCAATGACTACTTCAAGAATGTATTGAATAAGGCCCTCTTCATTCATGGGAGGCAATTCCTCCATATAGTCTTTTGGGGTCCCAATGAATGGTTTTAGAGTTGACTCTGGTGAAAGACATCAATGATCTTAGTCAAGGGAGGTGTTGAGATAGTCAAGTTGCTCAAGTAACCACCTACCATTATCTTACATGACAGTTGTGTGTGTAGCTGTCTAGCATGTGTGTGTGTCTTCAATAAGTCAATACTTGACTTAACCATAGTTAGTCAATGACTAGTATCTTTAGTCACTTAGACCTAGTTCATGTATTAAGTTTGTTAGTTAGTGTGTGATGGAATAATGAAGAGAAAAAGAGAGTACATTTCTCTTTGAGTTTACCCCTATGTCAATTCCTCTCTCTCTAAACTTGAACATGGTATCAGAGCCTAAGGCCTAAAGGCTTGGTGGTGGCATTGGCATTGTGGGAGATGGAGGTTGAAGAGAAGAGATTGAAGTGGATCTATATGACATTGGAAATGCTAGCTATACTCTCGCTATACTTGAGTGGTTGCCTATTTTGGGGTTGTTTATGACAATAGATTTGGAGAGGATCATTTATCTACTTGAACCTACAATCATTGTGGGTACGTGAAGCATTGTTTGGAGCATTCTTGGGCTGTTGATAGTGAGCATTAACCTTGACATGATTATCAGAAACCAGCATGGACACATCTAAAAAAATGCACATGTTTACTGATGTTGCAAACCAGTCTCAAACAGAGATTTTTCAGCCATCAAATGCTTGGATTTGTCGCAAAAAAAATCATGGATACTTGGCAAATGATGTAGAACCATTTATGTGTGCTTGGACTTGACATTGGTTAAGTTGAATACTCAGATCTAAGAAGTATTAATAGGCTGAAATCTATCTTGAATATATGATAGTGAATGTTTGGAAGGTTGAAGCTTGTCTTAGCTTGGTTTTGTCCACTAATACTTGGAACTTTCCACATGAATGTCAGATGATTTATGAGCTATAATGGGCATTGAATGCTCAAATTTAGACTAATTTTATTATTGGTTGTACAGTGGGTTGGCTGTCCATAGCTTATAAGAAGCTTGTTTGGCATTGCTACTCGTCATATGAACCAATGTTGATGCTTATTGAGAATGGATTTTTAGAGTCTATTTTGAAGCAAAAAAGTGGCCGCATGAATTAGTAGAAATGATTCACTACATGAAGAGATCTAATTTTAGTATTTCTCTCTCCTCTCTCCTCTTGTTGTGTGTTCTCATGGATTAATGCATGAGAGAAGGGGATGGGTTGAGATAAAAGATTGTGGTTGTGCAATCATGTGGGAGTGTAAAGAAGTGTAATGGCTTTTGGGATACATTAGTGGGCCTCCAATTGCAAAGTGTGTACGTCATAAGACACGATTTCATGAACAAGAGGTAGATCTTATTATTTTATGATAACTTTTGGTTAAAAATGGTTTAGAAATGATTGCATTTGGTTACAAATTCTCTGATTTATCAGCTATGTTTAAAAAATCAAGAAAAATCAATCATTTAATAATTTTATACTAACCATGCAAAGCCCGTAACATTGCGATTTCAAGAATATACAATTTTTTTTGGGTTTTGTCATGCGTATAGTGTTTGTATGGGTTAAAATGTGATAAGAAAATAATTCTTTGTAAGATCAATGATTCTAAATTAGCAAACTAAAACACATCCATATTTATCAATAAATAAATAATAAAAGTAAGAAAAAAATAGTAAAAATAAGTTATTGCCATCCAAAAAATAAGAAAAAATAGGATTTGTGTTTGTGAATGTATGGTAGAGATAAAGCATGAGGTTTATAGTTAGTTCAAACTTATCTCTATGTTAAAGTGGGTCTTTAACTCTTTCTTGAAAAAAATATGAAAAGTGCACGTTAAATCTACCACAGAATGCACAATCTTTAACTAGTTAGGGGAAAGGGGTTGCTGAGTGGTTAAAGTTTGCTAAATTTTGAGATTTTTATGATGCATGTCATACAGAACATGTGTGGTTTAAAGTTAAAAAGGGTCTAGTAGCATGAGAATGCTTGGTACTAGCCCTAAGCAACGAATCACTCTCGGTTCAGAAGACAAGCATGAAAGGAATTGTCTTTGCACATTCACAATGCTGATTATTAATGAATTAACTGTTTTGAGCATGGTATTCATACACAATTGCATTGCACGCACCATATAGTATCATCATGCATGCATAGCAATTGTTTTCATGAATGATGACCTACGTGGAGAGTTTGAGATATCATAAGCTATAGGGCTACATATTTGTTTTCTTGGGGAATATTTAATGAGGATTCTCTATTATCTCTTGGATCAATTAATTAAAAAAGTGGACTATGTCTTTAATGTGTTCCATGTCCATAGTGCATCTTGGGGCCAATCCTTGAGGTGTAGGAGAGTCGTAGTGGAGCCACGGGGGGTGCTCCCTTTGTGTGTTTACGTGGTGTACAACACTAATATGTTTAGGAACTCCCTCTGAGGAGTGTGAAAAAATAATTATTCCTTGGACTACAAACCATACAAATGCAAAGTTTTTAGATGCTCTTGGGCATAAGGCTGTGTGGGGTGGTTTGAGATGTATAGTAGTAGAGACCCGACTAGTGCCATAGAGCAAATGTGGGGCTTGTTTTAGGACTTGATAGGTGGTGCATTTTCCCAAAGCTAATAATTAACTGGTGGTTTTTGAATCTTAGTCAATAGGGAATGAGTTTATTAGTGTCTGCCAAAAGATGGTGAGATAGATTCAAAAGATCGTCAAACCAAACTTAAAAAGAAATAAAGAGCTGAACAGGCTAGATGAGGGACCAAAATTATTAGAAGATATTCTCTACAAAGGAGTGGTTCGATATCCCTACTACAAGGGAGGGGTTCTAGTAACCCTAGCCCTACACATAGTTCATTAGGAGGAGGAAGTTCTAGTACTTCCCTTCTTCCACTCAGCTAGTCCACTTCGAGTGGAGTTATAGTTCCCCTTATTCAAACTCCTTTAGTAAATTTGGTTGTTAGCATGATGCAACCCATTGCAATCCTAGTAGGAACACATGACTTTCCAGCCTTAGGGATTTTCTCTACCCATTTTAAATGGGTTAGTGGCGATGGAGTTAGCCTTATTGAGGCTATTTGTGACAGTGGATGCAAGTCGTTAATCCTAAGATGGAAGGTGAACCTCTAAAGGCTGTTGATGGTAAAGCTGACCCAAAGAAGAATAAGGGATTTCCAAAGAAGGATGAAAAAGCTAAGAAAGATGCACCAAAGCTAGTTCAAAGACTAAAGAAGAGAATGGTCTAGTGGGAAAAGAGAGCTTTTTCTAACTATCATGAATTCGATATAGCGAGTTCTCTTTATGAAGTTAAGTTGCATGTAAACCTCTTGTATTTGATTAACTTGTCTCTAGGAGTGTATCAAGAACTCAAGAAGAATCTTTTCACTGGGTATATTGTGGAGCCCTTGGGAATAGCATGGGTAGGAGATGATTGGTTTGAACATGCTAAAAAGCATTGTCCAAGGGTAACAACATATGTTGATGGAATATTAGTGGACCATGCTATTGTAGACACATGATCCTCTATCAAACATTATGAGTTTGGAATTAATAGAGAGGCTAGGATTAGAAATAAAAAAAATATGCATCCATTATTCTTTGAATTAATAATGACAGTTTAAGACAACCTGAAGGTTGCATCACTAAAGTCCACGTGATTGTCGCAAATATGGAATGCATTTTGGATTGTAGGGTGATTAGGTTTGTAGGATGGCCAAGCTATCAAGTATTGCTAGAGGTAGGCAATGGATCTTACAAACAGATTGTTAGGTTGATATACCAGTTGGTTGATTGATCTTTGGTAGAGGTGCGAGATGTGTAGTAGTAGATGCCTATCCTGAATCTCCTCAAAGTGAGAGAGTTCCTTTATATTCGTCAAAGTTAGGTACGTTAGATGCTTCGTCTGCTAGTGAGATATCATCAAGTGACGAATCCAATGAGGGGTCTACTATAGAGGATATCTATCGAGTGACCTTGAATGAGCCAATAGATGCTCAAGAGAGGATAAGGGATGCATATGTAATTGAGTTAGACCTTGGTATGATAAATAATTCACCACTAACCAGATTAGGATTTGTGCTCACTTTGGAAGAAAGAAAGGACTATGTGTCATTGATTTACGAATTTTGCAATATCTTTGCTTAGAGTTATAAATGAGTTGAGAGGTATTCCTCCCATGTTGGCTATTCATACCATTCCCCTAAAGGAAGATAGCCACCCTCTGCGTCAAAAAGCAAGGCATATGCCTTTTGAACTAAAGGACGAGCTATTCAAAGAATTGACAAAACTATGACAAGCTTGCCTAATATTTTCCGTTCAATACACAGAGTGGTATTCTCTAGTTGTTATTAGGAGAAAGAAGAAGAACAATATTTGGCTTTGCGTAGATTTTAGAGATCTTAATAAGCATAGGATTAAGGATTAGTATCTATTGCCATTCATTGATCACATTTTGGATCAATTAACAGGTAGGAAAATCTATTCATTTATGGATTGCTTTGTTGGTTACAACCAAATGGCTATTGCAGAGAAAGATAAGCTAAAAATGACGTTTATCACTATATTCGCTACCTCTCTGTATCATGTGATGGCCGTTGGGTTATGCAATGTGCCTGGTCCTTGGCAATGTACAGTTGATAAGACTTTTGCTGACATCTCTACAGAGCAACTAGAAGTCTTCATCGATGATCTAGGGGCAGCCACCAAAAGGGAAATACAACTTATCATTTTAAGGAAATGTTTTGAGCATTGTAGACAATTTTGCATTTCTTTTAATACGGAAGTGCATCTTTGGGATGCCATATGGGTTGTTACTAGCCCATGTGGTTAGCATGACTTGTATTGCAACTGACTCCAAAAAGATAAAGGTCATAGTCGCTATGAGCTCACCACATACTCTAAAAGAGGTGCACAACTTTCTATCTTAGTGGGATATTATTAGAGATTTATCAATTCACTGGCAGAAAGAGCATTGCCATTGATAAACTTGTTATCTTTTAACGATTTTTTTACTTGGAGCAAAGCTTGTAGGTATCATTTGAGGATGTGAAGTAAGAACTAGTGAAAGAGACAATTCTAAAAGCATCCAAAAGAGGTGAAGTATTCTCTTAAGGAAGTTACTATATATAAATTGTCTACATCATGTGCATTCAAGGCCTATTTCTAAATATCCTTATCTGTGAATTTTTCTTGAATAAAACATAACCCTTTTCCATTCAATCTGTAAATAATCCCTTTATATTATACACCCTTTTGTATGTAAAAAAATGTATGAAAATAGTATTTTAAAAATACATTGTTTTGAACCCACGTGATGCACACATGTATTCAAGAGTAACTTATCCGAGAGTGTTTTACATATTTAGTATGAGCTATTGTTTAGTCAAAATTTGGGAAGAGAAGTGGTATCATCCAATAGCCTTTGCTAGCATGAAATTGGGGATATCAGAAGTCAATTACATTTACATGGAGAAATTGTGCCTTGGAATGGTTTTTGCGACCAAGAAATTTAGCACTATATTCTCTATAAGAAGATGATATTCTTTACAAAGACTCAAGGACTTAGGTTGTTGATGAACAAGTTGGAGCCACCTCATTTTTTAGCAAATTGGTTAATCACTTTGAAGGAGTTTGATTAAGAGATACAACTTCCATCCCTTCATGGTATATAGATATATCACATTATCTCTCTGCAAGGGGATTTGGGGCGGCTCTATCAAAGTCTGAAAAGAGAAAGATTAAGCAAAAAGCATTATCCTTTTTGACTCTACTAGGTATCTTGTATTGGAGAGGTGAAGATGATATCTATCGTTGATGTATAGTACCTGATGAGGTACCATTCATTCTTGAGGAATGCCATGACTCAGTATATGGGGAACATTTCAGTGGATGGCTTACCACCTAGAAAGCCCTCTATGCTAGATATTGGTAGACATTGATCTTCGATGATGCTTTCAATTATTTTAAGTGTTGTGATGTCTGCCAAAGACACGATGCTAGGGAGAATTTCAAGTGACCTTTGAACCCTATTTTAGTTACATTACCCTTTTAAAAATGGGGTATCAATTTTGTGGGACCAATGTATCCTTCATTAACTATTTGTAAATGGTATATTATTGTTGAAATGGACTACTTTACAAAGTGGTATGAAGCTCAAGCAATGATGAAGGATAATACTAAGAAGATGACCAATTTTATTATGGAGCAGATTATTTGCCATTTTGGTCAACCTAAGGAGATAATGTCTTATCAAGGGCACACTTCTTGAATAAGGTTATAGTAGCCTTGATGGAAGCTCTGAAGATTAAACACAATAAAACTATCTCTTATAATCCCCAAGCAAATGGTCAAATTGAAAGTAAGAATAAATAGCTTGTATAGATCTTATCCAAGATAGTGTCTAAAAGTAAGCAAGATTGGGATAAGAAATTGTATGTGGTGGTTTGGGCTTACAATATGACATTCAAGAGAGCTACCGGCCACATCCCATTCAAGTTGATATATGGACAAGAGTGTGTTTTACCATTGGAAATAGAGCTGCCCATTGTGCATTTCACTCTCAATCAATCGATGGGTGAGGTAGAAGCATTGCAGGAAAGATTAATTTCTCTTGCGTTGTCAAGCGTTTTTCTGAAAAATGAAAAGCCCTAGTCAAATTGTAGTTAGGATTGATTTTTGCTAACTTAGTTATTTGTGTGACTGTTTGTTTTGTTGTTTCGTAATTGGATTTTTTATGTTTGTTTAGTCTAGGATTTACTTTTGTCATTTTGTTTGATTTGTTGAGTGTGAAACTTGATAGCCTTGGTCGAGCTTGGTATTTTTTTGAAAAGGATGAAGCTTGTGTTTGTCAATAGCTACTAAACATTGAGGAGCTAGGTATATTTTCTTATCGAGACTTTTGCACATCACGGGGATAATGGGTTCACGAGCACTTCACGTTGCACTTGTTGATGCACTGCACTCAAGGGTCGTCTCCTATCCTTATCAAATACTTCCATGCCATGGATTGGGATTCTGCACGTTTTGCACCATCATTGAGCATGCACAATTCTTGCAAACACCATTTGGGATGTTCATCACAAAGCTAGGAACATCTGGTTGAGAGTGTAAGGAGGTTGGGAGAGTTTGAGGGTCGTGAAAGATGCCATCAATTGTGAGAAGGGTTGTTCATATTTGGTCAACATCTTGAGGTCCATCATTTTCTAGAGTGATTGTGAGATTTTGGATGGGTGGAGCGGAGTATATCATATCTTTTTTATGAGAGTTGAGAGGTGAGAATACGGAATTTTAAATTAATAAGAAATTTTGTTTGCATTTTGCATGACGCATGATCACATGTAGATAGACTAGGCACAATTTTTTCAATGCATACATTATTTTTGTGTGTAGCATCGATTTATTAGTTGCATATCATGGATCCAATATTACATATTTTTTCAAATCATGAATGATTGGACACGGAGTTCATTTTTAAAAATCATATTCTTGCTAGGGCATGCATTAAAAAAACAGGTTCATATCCAGAGAATATTTATTTTGAAGACTCAAGGATCAAAGGAAAAGGTCATACGTTTTACATCGTCAGCGAGTATTTATTGAAGAAAAAGAGGATATGTGTACTGAAAGTGTGTGCAATTACAATAACAATAGGCAAAAGGAATGGAATAAGTCGTCCAAAATGAAAGATGGAGAAAAATGATGCAATTTATGAATATCGGTATTTTTGCCCATTTTTTATGGATTCTCGTAATTCTGCGTTTTGATCCTTTTGAGTACCCAAACAACTATATTCGGAGTTCAAATGACAAAGTTATGATCCAAACAAGTTGCAAACAGGCAAGGGCGAAAAAAACGAAAATAGTGAAAAGCAGTAGAAAAGCAAAAGCCAAAAGCTGAAAGCAAAAAGCCTAATGTGTATGAGTGTGGATAGAAAACTATATAACCAGATGAGAATGGAGAGTTAAGGGCCTTCCCCCTTGATTACAATTGTATTTTGTGAGAGAAGAGAGAGGAGGGTCGCATGCTAGAGTGAGCTCTTGTCATGCTAATTTGAAAGTCAGAGCCTTTGGATGTCAAAGCGTCGAGCGTCGGATCATGGTTGTTAAGGTACGAGAATATTTTTCCCTTGTTTTATTTTCAAATTGTTGGATTTTTTTTGTTGAGTTGTGTTTGTGTGATGCTCTACCCGAATTAGGGTTTTAGTTGTTTGAGCTACAAGAGGTAGTTTTTTATTGTTTTGTTTTTCATGGTGTATTGTCAAATATTTGAATTTTTCAAGTTTTGTTGTGCATCCAATAAAGTCAATTATCCCAACCGGCACTCCTTAACATCTCATTATCGGGTTGTGAGTGAGGCTTGCTGTCGATCACCGCTCACGTAACATCTCTTTTTTGGTGCCCCCACTAAGGAGTGCTGAAATTGACATTGTTTTTTTTTTTGAATGTGAGTTTGTTTTGATTTCTTGTGATTGTTGAAAATGGTTGATAATTTTCCTGAGTTCCATGGTAATCATACTGAAGATCCTGAAAGATTTTTAGAAAAAATAGAGCTGTGTTCTTTGATAGAGAGAGTGACTAATCTTGAGGATAAACTCCAGATTTTTAGATATCAATTGCAGGAAGAAGCACGAAATTAGTTGCTTGACTTTGAGAGAAGCTTGAAATTTAAGAGAAAAAATTTGGACTATGAGACCATTAAAAATTCATTTCTATCTAGGTTTAAAAAAAGAGAAAGTCAATGTGAGATACGGGCAAAAATAGAAACTTGTGTTTAAAAAAATGATCAGTGTGTTGAGGATTTTGCTAGGGAGTTTGAAAGATTGTGGAATCGATGGAGTTTAGCATTGTTAGAAGGTGAGATAGTCCCAGTTATGTTGAGGATAATGTATTTTAAAAATGGGTTGAAATTAGAAAATTGGAGAGTGAAATTAGAGGTACAAAACCCTAAGACTTTTGAGGAAGCGGTGAAGATAGCTCAATATCAAGAGAGGAAGACCAAAAGGAAAAAAGAGTTAGGGTTTGATGAACCAAGGGAAAGGTTGAGTTCAAGGCGAGTTGAGAGAAAAGTTTTTGAGGAGAAGAGAGTTAGTTATACCTATCCTGAGAGAGGTATACTATATTCTCTATTTAAGAGAGATGAGTTGACTTATGAGAAATCAATTGAAGTATGTGAGGAGAAACTCCATAGGGTGGTTCAGGAGAAAAATACTTGTTTGACTAATTGGAGTGAAGAGTCTAGGAGTATGAATTCATACCCATTGACCATGGATACTTCTAGTTCAATGATTAGTGCTTTCACTAAAGAAGAGGAATCAACTGATGATACTTTGGAGCTTGAGGACTATAAAGATGAGCTAGAGTTGGATCTGAGTTTTAAAGAAGAAAATGAGAGACCATATTGTTTTAAGGACAAAGAGTCTTGTTCTTTGGGAGAGGATGAGAGGCTAGAATGTTTTGATATTTCTGATGAAGAGTTTGTTGCCTAATGAGTTTGTGGGTTCGAATTGGTTGCCTAATGAGTTTATGGAGATTTGTTGTGAGTTTGGTTATGAGTTTGTTGATCAAGAGAGTATGGAGGTTTTAGGTTCTGACTCATGTTGTGATTTTGGTGTTGGTGTTGTTGACTCTGATGAGTCTTGTGAGTTGGATGTTGATGGTTTGAGTAGCCCTGGAGAGGCTTTTGTTTGTGGTGTTGATGATGTGGTTTTGAGTAGACCTAACCTCATGCTTCTTGATAGTTGTGTAGATAATTGTTTGGTTGGTTTAGGCAACAATGACGAAGAGAAAACTTCATCTAATAGTATTTTAGTTTCTTTGAGTTCTCTTGAAGGTTTTAAAATTACTTGTAATGATTCTGAATGGGGTTTTGAGGATCTTGAGAGTGACATTGATGAGGATGTGAGAGAGAATTTGAGTAAGGCTTTAAAAAGGATTGAGAATTTGATGGAAGATGGGTTTAAAATTAATAAAGTAGAGTTGAAAGAGGTTTGTGAGGAGGTAGTCAAGGATTTAGCAGTTGAGGAGTCTTTGGTTTGTTGTATTGTGAAGATGTTATTTGTGATGATGTAGAGGTGAAAGTTTCCTCTGTTTCTTGTGAGGTTTCTTGTAAGGATACTATGGAAGGTGTTTACCACTCTTTGTGTGTGAAAGACTCGATGGAGTCTTATATTGTTGATGATGAAGTGACCCCATTTGTGGATGTTGTTGGTTCTTGTGGTGTTATGAGTCCGGAGTTGACTCCTTTTGATGTTGTGTTTCATTCGGATATTGAGTTGGAAGATCCTTACATAGTATCTTTAGGAGAAGTTGTAGATGAATCAATGGATGAATTTGAGATTGGCAACAAAGAAAGGGTCAAAACTTTATTTAGAGACTCTAAAAGTAACATGGTTTTTCCTAGGGAGGATGGGTGCGATATGAAGATTTTGGATTATGGTTGGGATTTGTGGGATTTGAACATTTTTTAGTGTGGTTATGATTTGAGATATTTGAAGAATTTGGAGGATGATGTATTTTCCTTAGATGGAGAGGATTGTCTCAAGATTTTGACGAAAATTTCATGGATGAGTTTTGTGTACCTATAAAGGATTTGTTTGAGAGAAATGTACCATTTGTGTTTGTTGAGAAGATTGTAAATAGGTCCTTGGATTTGATTTTTGATTGGCTCATAAATATTGTATTGTTTTATGAAAATAACTGCTGCACATGAATGTTTCCAGACTAGGGGGAGGGCTAAATATATCAAGCATTTTTTTGAAAACTGAAAAGCCCTAGTCAAATTGTAGTTAGGATTGATTTTTCCTAGCTTAACTATTTGCGTGACAGTTTGTTTTGTTGTTTCGTAATTGGATTTCCTGTGTTTGTTTAGTCTAGGATTTGCTTCTGTAATTTTGTTTGATTTTTTGAGTGTGAAACTTGATAGCCTTGGTTGGGCTTGGTATTTTTTTGAACAGGATGAAGCTTGTGTTTGTCAATCTGAAAATTGAGGAGCTAGGTATATTTTCTTGTCAAGACTTTTGCATATCACCACGGGGATAATGGGTTCACGAGCACTTCACGTTGCACTTGTTGATGCAATGCACTCGGGGGTCGTCTCCTGTTCTTATCAAATACTTCCATGCCATGGATTGGGATTATGCACATTTTGCACCATCATTGAGCACGCACAATTCTTGCAGACACCATTTGGGATGTTCATCACAAAGCTAGGAACCACTGGTTGAGAGTATAAGGAGGTTGGGAGAGTTCGAGAGTCGTGAAGGATGCCATCAATTGTGAGAAGGATTGCTCATATTTGGTCAACATCTTGAGAACCATCATTTTCTAAAGTGATTGTGAGATTTTGGATGGGTGGAGTAGAGTATATCATATCTTTTTTATGAGACTTGAGAGGTGAGAATACGAAATTTTAAATTAATAAGAAATTTTGTTTTGCATTTTGCATGACGCACGATCACATGTAGATAGACTAGGCACAATTTTTTCAATGCATACATTATTTTTGTGTGTACCATCCATTGATTGGTTGCATATCATGGATCCAACATTGCATATTTTTTCAAATCATGAATGATTGGGCATGGAGTTCATTTTAAAAAACCATATTCTTGCTAGGGCACACTGCATTAAACCAACAGGTTCATATCCAGAGAATATTTATTTTGAAGACTCAAGGATCAAAGGAAAAGGTTGTACATTTTACATGGTCAACGAGTATTTCTTGATGAAAAAGAGGATATGTGTACTGAAAGTGTGTGCAATTACAATAACAATAGGCCAAGGAAGGGAATAAGTCGTCCAAGATAAAAGATGGATAAAAATTATGTAATTTACGAATATCGGTATTTTTTAAAAATTTTATAAATTTTTATAATTTTCCTCGTGTGGGCTTGTCGACCAAATGCATTCCGATCGTTTTGAGTACCCGAAGAACTATATTCAGAGTTCAAATGACAAAGTTATGATCCAAACAAGTTGCAAACATGCATAGGGGAAAAAAAATGAAAATGGTGAAAAGTAGTAGAAAAGCAAAAGCCAAAAGCTGAAAGCAAAAAGCCTAATGTGTGTGAGTGTGGATAGAAAACTATATAAGGAGATGAGAATGGAGAGTTAAGGGCCTTCCCCCTTGATTACAATTGTATTTTGTGAGAGAAGAGAGAGAAGGGTCGTATGCTAGAGTGAGCTCTTGTCATGCTAATTTGAGAGTCGGAGCCTTTGGATGTCAAAGCGCCGAGAGTCGGATCATGGTTGTTAACGTACGAGAATATTTTTCACTTGGTTTGTTTTCAAATTGTTGGATTTTTTTTGTTGAGTTGTGGTTGTGATGCCAGGAGGCATATTTCACGGTGGATTCTGTGAGGTTTTACGGTGGGTTTCGTAAACTTTGATGACCGGGGCTCATACACAAAGTGGATTCTTTGTGCGAGAAGTTGATGGGGACGCCTGTCCTTTTCGGGCGTTTCATTAATTTAGTGTGTACATAGGTGATTCCATAGCAGGTGATTCCGCAAAATGCATATTAAATTAATAAACGTTTATAAGTTTAGAGTGCGCACTCGTAATAAATTAAGGTTAGGATTGATTTCTAACCAGTTGATTTATTTATGTAGCTAAAGATTGCTAGGTATTCACTTTTGTCGGTTTAATTGTATTATTTTACTAACGATTGTGAATGCTTCAGTTGATGTGTAGAGATAGCAGTAGTGGCGGAGGAAAGCATTGGAGGATAGCGAGTATTCGATTTATTATTTATATTTTGATGGGCGCATACCTTAGGCATGGCGCCTATATTTTGTCACACCTATTTATTGAGGCGTTGGATATTTATTATTATTTTGTATACACATGGACGCACGATTATGTTATTGGTACTTGGACATTGTATTGGGCATGCCAGACTCTTTGGGCACCGCCCGTTAGCTTTATTCCTATTTTGTGCTAAAGCAAACTCAAAAGCTAAAAGCTTGCTATTTTGTAATTTGGGCTATTATTTGAGCTTGAAGATTATTAATACATAAAATACATGCTTTGTGGAGTGCTCACACAAGGCATGGGGGGAGATTGCACCCAATTGGTCTCTTGTTCATGTCGTTCATGCATTTTACATTGAATTTTGTACAAAAAGTAGAGTTCTATTGTTCTTGGGGACCTTCCAGCATTCACTACGCAAGCGTACAACATCCGATCTACGCACCAGTGGTATCAGAGCGAAGCTGAGATCAAGAGCTTCCAATCGCTATCCATCTTGTGCGAAGGCGGAGCTCCTGGAACGATCGGGCTCTACGGTCAATCTCGTCGCGAATAGTCGATACAGGCAGATTCCTGGTGATCAAGAACCTCTGTTTCCATCATCAGACTGCGAAGGACCGGCCTGCAGAGGCGGAGGACCACTCCTATCTCTTCTTCATCAAGTTGTCTTCATACACAGAGATAAGCCTCCATAGCTTACAAGACTAAAAGCTTTTATTTTTATTAAGCTTAGTATTAAAGCTTTATAAGCTTTAAGAAGCTTAAAGCTTCAAAATTACATCGTGTGGTATCTCAGGAGGCTTCCGTGATTTTCGCCGCCTTTCAAAAATGCCCCCCCCTCAAATCGACGACTTACTGCCCTTACTAAGCGACACTACCAAGCTTAATCACCTAAGCTCTAAGTTACTTAAGCTACAGGTCACACAAAAGTTCTCAACTCAACATGTCTGCAAAGTCCAAGTTCTGCAAGTATTCTAAGTTGAAGTTCTGCAAGTCACATAAAGCAATCAAACTCTGCAAGTCACATAAGTCTGGTACTCTGCAAGTCAGACAAGTCAACTGGAGTCAAAACTGACTTCTGTTCAAAACTCATAGAAGGGCTGTTCCTGCGCAGAAACTCCGAACTGCAAAGTTGTTCATTGGAAGATACTCTATGGAAGGTACTCTACGCATACGCACATTTGCTGAAGCATTTTCAGCATGCGAAGAAGGATAAAACACAAATTTTTCAAAGATTGTGAAAGCCACACCCAAAAACATATAAGCCTTGTATTCCCAAACTTGAGCTACGCTCATCCCGCTAACTTGATTTTGAGAGTGAGAGGTCTTTTGAGTTTTGCAGGATGACGAAACCACATATGGATGATTTAATGGCTGAAGGCGATCTACCTGAACCTACGATGGAGCAAAAGCTGGACTTAATTATGATGCAATTAGATGAAGAACGACGGGCTAGGCAAGCATTACAAGTTCTTTACAAAGATCGACTATCGATAAAGAAGAATCTCAATCTGAAGATCTTATCCGACGTACCATCGACGCGACTCTCAAAGCTCAAATCATCTGCAAGGAATCAAAGATAAGTAAAAGAAATTTCAAATTCCGTACTTTCAATGGCATTCAAGAGGGAAAAACTGTTCTTGCATTCATTAGTCAGTTTGACGACTACTTTCATGAGGAAACCTATGCAGAAAAAGATAAAATCAAGTGTGTCACTAATCATTTAGTGGATAGAGCATCTCTTTGGTGGACTGTAGTACGCAAGAGTATAGATTGTCCCGCTACCTAGGAGAATTTCAAGAAGAAGTTTATGCAGAATTTCCTTCCTCCACAATTCCATGAAAAAGCTATAAAGCAATGGGATCTTCTTTAGCAACGGGATCGTGAGCCTATTCCTCAGTACACAGAGGATTTTTGGAATGCATTACTCCACTTACTCATGCTTGAAGACGTACCTAAAGCGACACACAAGCGCAAGTATATGTCTGGACTCCTTGGGCATTACTATGCTGAAGTTAACATTTTTAAGCCTGCAACTCTTGAAGACGCAGTTTCATTAGCTCACGACACTGAAGACAAGCTGCGAGGTATAGAAGGACATCCACAGTAATTCCAAGCCAATGGTAACTATGGGTCTAAGCAATTCAACTCAAATTTTAGAAGATTTAATGAAGGCCGTTTCACTTCATCATCTTTCCGTAAAAATCGGGCAAAACCACCTGCTTTACCATCCAATGCCAATCAAAACTCCAAGCCTATTCCACAGCCAAATCCGAATGTACCTAGACTTCCTGCCATTGCAAATAATGTAACCAAAGCAAAGCCTATAGTATGCTATAAATGCCACCAGCCTGGACATCTAGCAGCAAATTTCCATTCGAAGAAGCCACCTGTTCATATCAACTACCTTGGAGCAATGGAAGAAGACGAACATGAAGATATACCTGATTTCACGGAAGATGAGGATGATGTTACTACTCCTTCGGATACTTTACCAGGTATGCCAACTCCACATTCTTTATTGACTATGAAATGTTTAGTGCATGGAAAGGAAAAGATTATTTTGCATGATGACGGTAGTACTCATGATTTTATTTCAACAAAGCTAGTAAAAGAATTGAAGTTACAAACTGTACCTATGCATTATCGCATCAAAGCAGCATTTTTTGGCACTAGGTATAATGGTACACAAGAAGTGCATGACTTAGAAATTCAAATTGGTCAATACACTGAAAGAAGAAATTTTCTAGTTGTACCATTACAATCGAGTGACATTATTTTAGGTATGCCTTGGTGTCATCAGCATAACCCAGATATAGATTATTCCACACATTCAATTAATATTAAATTTCAAGGAAAACATATTACGTTGTATGGTATGCATGCATCTAATGCTTTTCCACTGCTTTCGCATACTCAAGCTAAACGTGCATTACGCACGTGTAGTAAATCTTATCTCATTTGGGTGAATGAAGTGCAAGTCAAAGAAAATCATATGCACCCTAGGCATAAAGAATTTCTTGCACATTTTAAAGACTGTTTTACTGAAGATCTACCACCTGGTTTACCTCCTTCACGTCCAGAAGACCATAAAATAGATTTGATTCCTGGTACACAACCACCTTGCAAAGCACCATATAGGCATAACCAGATAGAGCAAAAAGAAATTCAAAGTCAAGTTGAGGAATTACTTAATAGAGGATTGATTAGACCTAGTAGTTCTCCATTTGGTGCACCTGTTTTGTTAGTCAAGAAAAAGAATAATACCTATCGTATGTGCATTGACTATCGTGCTTTAAATAAGATCACAGTAAAGAATAGGTATCCAATTCCTAGAGTTGATGACCTTATGGATAAACTGCAAGGTTCTGCTATATTTAGTAAAATAGACCTTAAGTCTGGTTATCATCAGGTGAGACTAGATAAGTCAAACATATTCAAGATTGCATTTAGGACACAGTTTGGTCATTATGAATTTTTAGTGATGCCTTTCGGACTAACTAATGCACCTGCTACATTTAGTAGAATGATGAACCGTATATTTTTGAAATATCAGTATTGTGTTATTGTCTTCTTTGATGATATTTTGGTCTTTAGTCAAAATGAGAAATAACATTATGAGCATTTGTCATTGGTTTTCCAATTATTAAAAGATAATCAATTGTATACAAATCCTGAAAAGAGTGAATTCTTTAAAACAGAAATTGAGTATTTAGGTCATATTGTATCATCTGATGGAATTAAAGTTGACCCTAACAAAATAGATGCAATATTGAATTGGCCTGTACCTAAAAATGTGCATGAGTTACGATCTTTCCTTGGTCTTGCTAGTTTCTATAGGAAATTTGTGCGTAATTTTTCATTACTTGCTTTACCACTGACTAAACTTCTGAAGAAAGGTATTGCTTATCATTGGTCCGATAATCAACAGAAATCCTTTGACTTATTGAAACATACATTAATCCATGCCCCTGTTTTACAGTTGCCTGATTTTAATAGACCATTCTTTTTAGTAGTGAGACTGATGCTAGTGGATCAGGAATAAGAGCCCTACTTATGCAAGATAATCATCCTATAGCCTATTCTAGTTGTAAGCTGAAACCCTTTGAACTGAAATATTCCACATATGACAAAGAATTATTAGTTGTTGTGCAAGCCTTAAGACAGTGGAAACACTACTTAATGGGTTCAGAATTTATGATTACAACTAGAATGCAAAGTATTAGACATTTACTTAGCTAACCTCAAATATCTGACCGATATATCAAATGGGCTGCCTTTATTCAGAGTTTTCATTCTATCATTCAATATCAACCCGGTAAAGAAAATGTAGTGGTTGATGCATTAAGTAGAAGACCTTCCATTCATAATATTTCTGTTATATCTTTTGATTCTTTGATTGCTATGAAAGATACTTATCATCAGGATATTACTTTTCATGCTGATTGGAATAAATTAGTTCAAAATAACTTGATTCCTATTGATTCATTATCTTATAATGATGGATTTATGTTTTATGAAAAGAGATTATGTGTTACAGTTCCATTTAGATATTTTGTTTTGAATGAGATTCATTATGCTCCATATCAAGGTCATAGAGGTATCATATCTACTTTACGTAAATTAACTGAAGATTTTTATTGGCCGCATATGGACACTGATGTATCTAACTTTGTTTCTGAATGTTGGATTTGTCAAAGAGTTAAGAGACATCATGGTAAACAATATGGATTACTTACGCCTTTGTCTATTCCGTCTAGACCATGGGAACCAATTTCTATGGATTTTATTACTGGTTTACCTTATACTAAATCTAACCATGATATGATTTGGACAGTAGTAGATAGGTTTAGTAAACAAGCATATTTCATTCCATGTAAGAAAACTTTAACAACATCACAGGCAGCACAATTGTTTTTGAAAACTGTTTTCACTAACCATGGATTACCAAAAGTTATTATTTCTGATCGTGATTCTAGATTTTGTAGCAACTTTTGGATTACTTTGTTTGCTAACCTAGGCACAAAAATTGATTTCTCATCTGCATTTCATCCTGAAACTAATGGACAAACAGAAGCCACTAACAGTACTATACTAGATCTTTTACGTGCTTATACTATTTCTAAACCTTAGACATGGGATACACATTTGCATTTATTACAGTTTGCATATAACAATACACCACACACATCTACAAAGAAAGCACCATTTGAAGTGATTTATGGTTATAGATTATCTACACCTGTTGCATCTTTGTCAAATAGAATTTAGAGTGCTGATGATATTGCTAGTATGCACAATACTATTTTTGATGAGGTTAAAGTCATGATTGCCAAAGCCCAGCAATCATATACCAAACAAGCCAATAAGAAAAGACAAGCAATGAATTTCAAAGTTGATGACTATGTTTGGTTGAGAATAGAAAAACGTAGATTACAAAGTGTAGATAGACATCCAGTTGTGAAATTAGCCCCTAGATTCTATGGACCATTTAAGATCATTCACAAAATTAATGACAATGCATTCAAGTTAGAATTATCACCTCATTGGAAAATTTACAACACATTTCACATTAGTTTATTAAGACCCTTTAGAGGCCAATTACCTGTACACCCTGTTTATGAAAACCCACCTTTGTTAGAGGAAGAGACTAAAATACTTGAACCAGAAGTTATCATAGATACTGACTTTCTGACCACTCGAACTGGCCGAAGATATTCTAGATATCTAGTTAAATTTAAGAACCATCCTGTAGAGGAAGCACAATGGATGCACGCTAGAGACTTAAATGCTTTCCCCACTTTGTTAGCTTCACATTGAGCTAATAGCAATTGAGGTCAATTGCTATCCCACCCCGGGGGTATGATGCCAGGAGGCATATTTCATGGTGGATTCCATGCCACCGTGAATTCCGTGAGGTTTGACGGTGGATTCCGTAAACTTTGATGACCAGGGCTCATACACAAAGTGGATTCTTTGTACGAGAAGTTGATGGGGACGCCTGTCCTTTTCGGGCGTTTCATTAATTTAGTGTGTACATGGGTGATTCCATAGTGGGTGATTCCCCAAAATGCATATTAAATTAATAAATGTTTATGAGTTTAGAGTGCGCACTCGTAATAAATTAAGGTTAGGATTGATTTCTAACCAGTTGATTTATTTATGTAGCTGAAGACTGCTAGGTATTCACTTTTATCAGTTTAATTGTATTATTTTACTAACGATTGTGAATGCTTCAGTTGATGTGTAGAGATAGCAGTAGTGGCAGAGAAAAGCATTGGAGGATAGCGAGTATTCGATTTATTATTTATATTTTGATGGGTGCATACCTTAGGCATGGCGCCTATATTTTGTCACGCCTATTTATTGAGGCGTTGGATATTTATTATTATTTTGTATGCGCATGGGCGCACGATTATGTTATTGGTACTTGGACATTGTATTGGGCATGCCAGACTCTTTGGGCACCGCCCGTTAGATTTATTCCTATTTTGTGCTAAAGCAAACTCAAAAGCTAAAAGCTTGCTATTTTGTAATTTGGGCTATTATTTAAGCTTGAAGATGATTTATACATAAAATACATGCTTTGTGGAGTGCTCACACAAGGCATGGGGAGAGATTGCACCCAATTGGTCTCTTGTTCATGTCGTTCATGCTTTTTACATTGAATTTTGTGCAAAAAGTAGAGTTCTATTGTTCTTGCGGACCTTCTGACATTCACTACGCGAGCGTACAACATCCAATCTGCGCACCAGGTTGTGTGATGCTCTACCCGAATTAGGGTTTTAGTTGTTTGAGCTAGAAGAAGCAGTTCTTTATTGTTTTGTTTTTTGTGGTGTATTGTCAAATATTTGAGTTTTTCAAGTTGTGTTGTGCATCCAACAAAGTCAATTATCCCAACCTGCACTCCTTAACATCTCATTGTCGGGTTGGGAGTGAGGCGTGCTCTCGATCACCGCTTGCGTAACATCTATTTTTTGGTGCCCCCATTGAGGAGTGCTGAAATTGACATTGTTGTTGTTTTGTTTGATTTCTTGTGATTGTTGAAAATGATTGATAATTTTCCTGAGTTCCATGGTAATCATATTGAAGATCCCGAAAGATTTTTAGAAAAAATAGACCTATGTTGTTTGATAGAGAGAGTGACTAATCTTGAGGATAAACTCCAGAATTTTAGATATCAATTGCAGGGAGAGGCACGAAATTGGTTGCTTGACTTTGAGAGAAGCTTGAAATTTAAGAGAAAAATTTTAGACTATGAGACCATTAAAAATGCATTTCTATCTAGGTTTAAAAAAAGAGAAAGTCAATGTGAGATACGGGTAAAAATAGAAACTTGCGTTTAAAAAAATGATCAGTGTGTTGAGGATTTTGCTAGGGAGTTTGAAAGATTGTTGATGCCAGGAGGCATATTTCACGGTGGATTCCGTGCCACGGTGGATTCCATGCCACGGTGGATTCCGTGAGGTTTTACGGTGGATTCCGTAAACTTTGATGACTGGGGCTCATACACAAATAGGATTCTTTGTGCGAGAAGTTGATGGGGACGCCTATCCTTTTCGGGCGTTTCATTAATTTAGTGTGTACATGGGTGATTCCATAGCGGGTGATTCCGCAAAATACATATTAAATTTATAAATGTTTATGAGTTTAGAGTGCGCACTCGTAATAAATTAAGGTTAGGATTTATTTCTAACCAGTTGATTTATTTATGTAGCTGAAGATTGCTAGGTATTCACTTTTGTCGGTTTAATTGTATTATTTTACTAACGATTGTGAATGCTTCAGTTGATGTGTAGAGATAGCAGCAGTGGCGGAGGAAAGCATTGGAGTTTAGCGAGTATTCGATCTATGGATTATATTTTGATAGGCGCCACGCCTATATTTTGTCATGTCTATTGAGGCATCGACTATTTATTATTATTTTGTATGCGCCTATGCGCACGGATATGTTATTTTTATTTGGACATTGTATTGGGCGTGCCAGACTCTATGGGCACCATCCATTAGCTTTATTCCTATTTTTGTAAAAGCAAACTCAAAAGCTAAAAGCTTGTCATATTTTTGTAAATTGGGCTATTATTGAGCATGAAGATGGAAATATACATAAAATACATGCTTTGTGAAGCGCTCACACAAGGCATGGGGGGAGATTGAACCAAATTGGTCTCTTGCTCTTGTCGTTCATGCTTTTCACATTGTAATTTGTGCAAAAAGGTAGAGTTAATTGTTCTTGGGGACCTTCAGGGATTCATTACGTGAGCATACAGCGACCGATCTACGCACCTGTGGTATCAGAGCTGAGCTGAGATTAAGAGCTTCCAAGCGCTACCCATCTCGTGCGAAGGCGGAGCTCCTGGAACGATCGGGCTCTACGGTCAATCTCGTCGCGAACCGTCGATACAGGCAGACTTTTGGCGATCAAGAACACCTGTTTCTGTCATCAGATCGCTAAGGACCGGGTTGTACAGGCGGAGGACCACTCCTTCATCTCCATCAACAAGTCATGAGCAAATAGTGAGAAACTCCATATCTTGTTTCTTCCAAAGTTTAATCTTCAAGCTTATAAGCTTTAAAAGAAGCTTCATAGCTTCAAAAATTGTCAACGAGGTATCTGAGGGGCTGCCGAATTTTTCGGGCGGCGAAAAAAACAGCCCCCCCCACGATTGCACCGTTTTTCCTGAAGTAACTCCCCATAAGCTTAAGCTATCAAGCTTAATCAAATTAAGCTTAACTCTGCAAGTCATCTCCTGCAAGTCAACAGCTCGAAGTCTCGCACCTCAGAAATCAAGTTCTGCACGTTCACTAAGTCGGCTAAGTTCTGCAAGTCTACAACTCGGCAAGTCACCTAAGTCTGCAACTCTGCAAGTCAGACTAGTCAACTGGAGTCAGAACTGACTTGTGCTCAAAACTCCTAGAAAGACTATTACTATGCAGAAACTCCGAACTGCAAAGTTGTTCGTTGGAAGGTATTCTACCCATACACAGGTTTGCTGAAGCATTTTCAGCATACGAAGAAGGAAAAATCGCAGATTTTCTGAAGATCGAGAAAGAAATACCCAAAAACACATAAGCCTTGTAACCCTGAATTTGAGCTACGCTCCTCCCGCTAACCTGATTTTGAGTGAGAAAGGTCTTTTGAGTTTTACAGGATGACGGAACCACATATGGATGATCTTATGGCTGAAGACGACCTACCTAAGCCTACGATGGAGCAAAAGCTGGACTTAATCATGATGCAATTGGAAGAAGAACGAAGGGCTAGGCAAGCATTGCAAGCGCAACTGGCCAAATTACAAAGAGCGTCTACCGACAAAGAAGAACCTCAAGCTGAAGATTTGATTCGACGTACCATCGACGCCAACCTTGAAGCTCAAACCATTTGCAAGGAATTAAAGATAAGTAAACGAAGTTTCAAATTTCGTACTTTCAATGGCATACGAGAAGGAAAGACTGTTCTAGCATTCATTAGTCAGTTTGATGACTATTTCCATGAGGAAACCTATACAAAAAATGATAAAATCAAGTGTGTTACTAATCATTTGGTAGACAGAGCATCACTTTGGTGGACTGTAGTACGCAAGAGCATAGAATGTCCTGCTACTTGGGAAGATTTCAAGAAGAAGTTCATGCAGAATTTCCTTCCACCGCAATTTCATGAGAAGGCTATCAAGCAATGGGATCTACTTCAACAATGAGATCGTGAGCCTATACCTCAGTATACAGAGCGTTTTTGGAATGCACTCCTCCAGCTGCGCATGCTTGAAGACGTACCAGAGACGACACATAAGCGGAAGTATATGTCTGGACTTCTTGGACATTACTACACTGAAGTGAACATGTTCAAGTCTGCTACTCTTGAAGACGCCATTTCACTAGCTCACGACACTGAAGATAAGCTACGAGGTAGAGACAGATGACCACAGCAATTCCAAACCAATGGTAATTATGGATCTAAACAATTCAGTTCCAATTTTAGAAGATTTAATCCAAGTCGTTTCTCTTCACCATCTTTCCGCAAGAATTGGGCTAAACCACCTGCATTACCATCCAATGTCAATCCAAATCCTAAGCCTATTTCACAGCCAAATCCAAATGTACCTAGACTTTCCGCTATTGCAAATAATGTAACCAAAGCCAAGCCAATAGTATGCTATAAATGCCACTAGCCTGGACATCTCGCAGCAAATTGTCATTCAAAGAAGCCATCAGCTCATATCAACTATCTTGGAGCCATGGACGAAGACGAACATGAGAATATGCCTGATTTCACTGAAGATGAGGATGACACTACTACTATTTCCGATACTTTACCAGGTATGCCTACTCCACATTCTTTTTTGACTATGAAATGTTTGGTGCATGGAAAGGAAAATACTATTTTGCATGATGATGGTAGTACTCATGATTTTATTTCAGCAAAATTGGTAAAGAAATTGAAATTACAAACTGTACCTACGCATTATCGCATAAAAGCTACATTTTTAGGCACTAGGTATAATGGTACACAAGAAGTGCAAGATTTAGAGATTCAAATTGGCCAATACACTGAAAGAAGATATTTCTTAGTTGTTCCATTACAGTCGAGTGACATTATTTTAGGAATGCCTTGGCAACACCAGCATAATCCAGATATAGATTATTCCACACATATAATGAATATTAATTTTAAAGGAAAATCTATTACATTATATGGCTTGCATGCATCTAATGTTTTTCCACTGCTTTCGCATACTCAAGCTAAACGTGCATTACGCAAGAGTAGTAAATCCTATCTCATTTGGGTGAATGAACTGCAAGTAAAGGAAAATCATATGCACCCTAGGCATAATGAATTTCTTGCATATTTTAAGGATTGTTTCGCAGAAGACCTACCACCAGGTTTACCTCCTTCACGTCCAGAAGACCATAAGATAGATTTGATCCCTGGCACACAACCACCTTGCAAAGCACCATATAGGCATAACCAGATAGAGCAAAAAGAAATACAGAGTCAAGTTGAGGAATTACTAAATAGAGGTTTGATTCGACCTAGCAGTTCTCCATTTGGTGCACCTGTATTGTTAGTCAAGAAAAAGAATAATACCTATCGTATGTGTATTGACTATCGAGCTTTAAATAAGATCACTGTAAAGAATAGGTATCCTATTCCTAGAGTTGATGACCTTATCGACAAACTGCAAGGATCTGCTATATTTAGTAAAATCGACCTTAAGTCTGGTTATTATCAGGTGAGGCTAGATAAATCTGACATATTCAAGACTGCATTCAGAACACAGTTTGGTCATTACGAATTTTTAGTCATGCCATTCGGATTGACTAATGCACCTGCTACCTTTAGTAGAATGATGAACCGTATCTTTTTGAAATATCAATATTGTGTAATTGTTTTCTTTAATGATATTTTGGTGTTTAGTCAAAATGAGAAAGAACATTATGAGCATTTGTCATTGGTTTTTCAGTTATTGAAAGAAAATCAACTGTATATGCAAATCCTGAAAAGAGTGAATTCTTTAAGACAGAAATTGAGTATTTCGGTCATATTGTATCATCTGATGGAATTAAAGTTGATCCTAAGAAAATTGATGCAATATTGAATTGGCCTATTCCTAAAAACGTGCATGATTTACGCTCATTCCTTGGTCTTGCTAGTTTCTATAGGAAGTTTGTACGTAATTTTTCATTACTTGCTTTACCATTAACCAAACTTCTGAAGAAAGGAATTGTTTATCAATGGACCGAAAATCAACAGAAATCCTTTGACTTATTAAAACATGCATTAACCAATGACCCTGTTCTACAGTTGCCTGATTTTAATATACCATTCTTTCTAGTAGTGACCGATGCTAGTGGATCAGGAATAGGAGCCGTACTTATGCAAGACAATCATCCTATAGCATATTCTAGTTGTAAGCTGAAACCCTCTGAGCTGAAATATTCCACATATGACAAAGAACTATTAGCAGTTGTACAAGCATTAAGACAGTGGAAACACTACTTAATGGGTTCAGAATTTATGCTAAAGACCGATCAGCAAAGTATTAGACATTTACTTAGCCAACCCCAAATCTCTGACCGTCATATCAAATGGGCTTCCTTTATTCAAAGTTTTCATCCTATAATTCAATACCAACCTGGAAAAGAAAATGTAGTGGCTGATGCATTGAGTAGAAGACCTGCCATTCATAATATTCCTGTCATATCTTTTGATTCTTTGATTGCTATGAAAGATACATATCACCAGGATATTACTTTTCATTCTGATTGGAATAAATTAGTTCAAAATAATTTCATTCCTGTTGATTCATTGTCCTATAATGATGGATTTATGTTTTATGAAAAGAGATTGTGTGTTACTATTCCATTCCGATCTTTTGTTTTGAATGAAATTCATTGTCCCCCATATCAAGGTCATAGAGGTATCATATCTACCTTACGTACATTAACTGAAGATTTTTATTGGCCGCATATGGATGCTGATGTATCTAACTTTGTTTCTGAATGTTGGATTTGTCAAAGAGTTAAGAGACATCATGGTAAACAGTATGGATTACTTATGCCTTTGTCTATTCCATCTAAACCTTGGGAACAAATTTCTATGGATTTCATTACTGGTTTACCAAATACTAAATCTAACCATGATATGATTTGGACAGTTGTAGATAGATTTAGTAAACAAGCATATTTCATTCCATGTAAGAAAGCTTTAACAGCATCACAAGCAGCACAATTGTTTTTGAAAAGTGTTTTTACTAACCATGGATTGCCAAAAGTTATCATTTCAGATCGTGATTCAAGATTTTGTAACAATTTTTGGATTACTCAGTTTGCTAATCTAGGCACAAAGATTGATTTCTCATCTACATTTCATCCAGAAACTAATGGTCAAACAGAAGCCACAAACAGCACTATTCTAGATCTTTTATGTGCATATACTATCTCTAAACCTCAGACATGGGACACTCATTTGCATTTATTATAGTTTGCATATAACAATACACCGCACACATCTACAAAGAAAGCACCGTTTGAAGTCATTTATGGATATAGATTATCTACACCTGTTGCATCTTTGTCTAATAGAATTCAGAGTGCTGATGATATTGCTAGTATGCATAACAGTATATTTGATGAGGTTAAAGATATGATTGCTAAAGCCCAGCAATCATATACCAAACAAGCCAACAAGAAAAGACAAGCCATGAATTGCAAAGTTGATGATTATGTTTGACTGAGAATAGAAAAACGTAGACTACAAAGTGTAGATAGACATCCAGTTGTCAAACTAGCTCCTAGATTCTATGGACCATTTAGAATCATTCATAAAATTAATGATAATGCATTCAAGTTAGAATTACCATCTCATTGAAAAATTCACAATACATTTCACATTAGTTTATTGAGACCATTTAGAGGCCAATTACCTGTCCACCCTATTTATGAAAACCCACGTTTATTAGAGGAAGAGACTGAAATACTTGAACCAAAAGCTATCATAGACACTGACTTTATGACCACTAGAACTGGCCGAAGGTATTCTAGATATCTAGTAAAATTTAAGAACCATCCTGTAGAGGAAGCACAATTGATGCACGCTAGAGACTTAAATGTTTTCCCCACTCTGTTAGCTCCACATTGAGCTAATAGCAATTGAGGTCAATTGCTATCCCACCCCGGGGGTATGATGCCAGGAGGCATATTTCACGATGAATTCCGTGCCACGGTGGATTCCGTGAGGTTTTACGGTGGATTCCATAAACTTTGATGACTGGGACTCATACACAAAGAGGATTCTTTGTGCGAGAAGTTGATGGGGACGCCTGTCCTTTTCGGGCGTTTCATTAATTTAGTGTGTACATGGGTGATTCCATAGCGGGTGATTCCGCAAAATACATATTAAATTAATAAATGTTTATGAGTTTAGAGTGCGCACTCGTAATAAATTAAGGTTAGGATTTATTTCTAACCAGTTGATTTATTTATGTAGCTGAAGACTGCTAGGTATTCACTTTTGTCGGTTTAATTGTATTATTTTACTAACAATTGTGAATGCTTCAGTTGATGTGTAGAGATAGCAGTAGTGGCAGAGGAAAGCATTGGAGTTTAGTGAGTATTCGACCTATGGATTATATTTTGATAGACGCCACGCCTATATTTTGTCATGTCTATTGAGGCATCGATTATTTATTATTATTTTGTATGCGCCTATGCGCATGGATATGTTATTTTTATTTGGACATTGTATTGGGCGTGCCAGACTCTATGGACACCATCCATTAGCTTTATTCCTATTTTTGTAAAAGTAAACTCAAAAGCTAAAAGCTTGTCATATTTTTGTAAATTGGGCTATTATTGAGCATGAAGATGGAAATATACATAAAATACATGCTTTGTGAAGCGCTCACACAAGGCATGGGGGGAGATTGAACCCAATTGATCTCTTGCTCTTGTCGTTCATGCTTTTTACATTGTAATTTGTGCAAAAAGGTAGAGTTCATTGTTCTTAGGGACCTTCCGGGATTCACTACGTGAGCATACAGCGACCGATCTGCGCAGCAATTGTGGAATCGAGAGGAGTTTAGCATTGTTAGAAGGTGAGATGTTGAAGATAATGTATTTTGTAAATGGGTTGAAATTAGAATATTGGAGAGTGAAATTAGAGATAAAAAACCCGAAAACTTTTGAGGAAGCGGTGAAGATAGCTCAATATCAAGAGAGGAAGATCAAAAGAAAAAACGAGTTAGGGTTTGATGAACCAAGGGAAACGTTGAGTTCAAGGCAAGTTGAGAGAAAAGTTTTTGAGGAGAAGAGAGTTAGTTATCCCTATCCTGAGAGAGGTATACTATATTCTCTATTTAGGAGAGATGAGTTGACTTGTGAGAAATCAATTGAAGTATTTGAGGAGAAACTCCGTAGGGTGGTTGAGGAGAAAAGTGCTTGTTTGACTAATTGGAGTGAAGAGTCTATGAGTGTGAATTCATACCCATTGACCACCACGGATACTTCTAGTTCAGTGATTAGTGATTTCACTAAAGAAGAGGGATCAACTGATGATACTTTGGAGCTTGAGGACTATAAACATAAGCTAGAGTTGGATCTGAGTTTTAAAGAAGAAAATGAGAGACCATATTGTTTTAAGGACAAAGAGTTTTCACGTTCTTTGGGAGAGGATGAGAGTCAAGAAAGTTTTGATATTTCTGATGAGGGAATGTGTGATGAAAGTTTTTCTAGTCATGGCAGTGTTGCAAAGAGTAAATACAATTTAGAGAGTGAGCTTGTTTGCCTTGGTGATAGTATAGATGTGTTAAATGATGCGGATCTAGGACATGACACAAGGTATGGTGGATCAAAGATGAAGACCAAGTTCATAATGACATGGACAAGTAGAGATCAACTATTACACAAGTGAATTAGGTTCCAAGATAGATTAGCTTGGACTCATAAACACAATCTTGTGTAGAATTGACAATGAAAAGACACTTAACTGAAAGTACCAAGCATCATGATATTGTATTCATTTCATAGTCAAGTACAATGCTTTATAGGCTTTGAGTTGTTCCACTCTCCTCACTATGCATATGGAATTCATGATAGCTCCTCTTGGAGAATACATCATTTGTCTATTTCTCAACACCTCCCCTCAAATGATGAGTCTCTACCCTTGCTGGCTTTTGCCCCCCCTACATGTAGACATGGACTAGGAGACTAGCTCTTTGGCAGCCTAGTCAAGTTAAGGCTTGAAACTTTACATCCTTGGTAAGAGTTGTACAAATCAAATTCACTAAGGAAAAGAAAGATCCACTATGGGAAAAACATATGAAAGATACAATAAAAGTTCTTCAAAACAATCTGTCAGAGTTGTTGATGGTAGTGGAAGCATATTCTTCTTCTTCTCTTCCTTCCATGTATTGGTTCTGGTGATGATCACTTTGCAATTTTTGGGCTCTCTTCTTGTGGAAACATTCACTAGCTACATGGCCAGTCTTACCACAATAGTGACATGTAATCCGATCCTTGTTATTGTTATTGATGAATCCTCGATCTCTTCCTTTAGGTCCAGCAGCTCCTTTGGTGTACAAAAGATTTTCCCTAGATGATGAGACATTGTCTTTTGCATTCTTGGTTTTTACTTTGCATTCATCATCTCCCTTCTTGTTATCATCTTCAAACAGGTCCCACATGTCTCCTTATCAGGTTATGAGTGAGGCTTTCTCTCGATCACCGCTCGCGTAACACCGCATCTTGAGGAAATTTGATTGCAAGATTTATTACATCCAGAGGTAGGAAAGAAGAGAATGAAATAACTTCTCGACCTTTAGGCTCAGAAATATAAATTTGAGAAAGTCTAGTTGTTTTGTACTATGGTGCTTGTGGTGAGCTATTTCCTGGTAAAGTAGAACTCAAATGGGATGGGCTGTATAAGATTGTACATGTAGGGAAGAATGGGTCTACAACCCTTTTAATAGGCTTGCAGGGGATAGATTTTAATAACAAAGTTAACTTTAATCAGTACATGTAAGGGCGGCTGACGTTGGCTTGGTGCTTGTGCAGGTCCTTCATGATTCCCCTTTAACTTACAATAGCTACCAAGACAATCGGATTGGAAGAATAATTCCATATCTTGAGCATCTGTATCTAGAGTAACATTACCACCAAGGTCAAGTGATTTGGTGGGGTAAAGATTATCAAGTTATTGAGTGGCAAGATGGATCCTTCACGTGGGAGATTAAAGCCTATTGCCACCATTAACAAAGGATTCTGACTAGCATTCCTATCGAGTTTAGTGAGAAAGGAGGGATTCTACCTATTCTACATCCTCTCTCTCGGCTCGGATTTGATTATCATAAGTACAAGTGAGCATATCAATATGGTGTGGCCTATCACTAAAGACTAGGTCTATACTTTGTATTTTGACGGAGCTTCTAGAGGGACCACTAAACATGGGAGTGTTGGTGTAGTCATTAAAGATCCCCAACATAGGGTTTTTATGAAAATGGGAGTATATTTAGGACCCTGTTTTACTAATAATATGGCAGAACACAAGGCCTTGATTATGGGACTAAATGTAGCCCGATGTGGTAGTATCTATCGTTATTAGTGAAGGATGACTTGCAGTTAATGATCAATTAGCTAAATGGGCCTATAGTGTGCAAGATCCTCAAGGAAGTTATTATATGTATATTCTCTACATCACATGCATTCAAGGCCTATTTATAAATATCCTTATATGTGAATTTTTCTTGATTAAAACATAACCCTTTTCTATTCAATATTTAAATAACCCCTTTATATTATATCCTTTTGTATGTTAAAAAATATAAAAATGGTATCTTAAAAATACCTTATTTTGAACCCACATAATGCACACATATATTCATGAGTAACTTACTTGAGCTTAAGGATGTATCGATGTGCAACCTTGGATATCTTGCATATTTTTGAGATAGTGACATGTTAGCTAGTTCCGCAACAATGGAATCACTTTGCAGATTCCTTGGCAAATTATGCTTTTGTTCAAGATGTCTTTTTCAATTGTGATCCGGGGAAGCTCTTACAATTACCTCCTAAAATTAGCCTTGGACTACTTTTGGATTCTCTTGCTGACACATCCTATTTTAGCCTCCAATGGCTAGTTTGGGTTATAAGTCAAGTAGCAATTGAGCACCTTCTTATTTTGTCATGGATACATAGGATTGTTTATCATCATATTGATTGAAAACCCCTTGGTATTTATGCAGGGGTTTAGCCAATAACCTGATGCAATTGGTATAGGGTGGTCTAAGGAGCCCTTATCCTTGGTCGATTTTATGCTTTAATTGAGTTATGTCAGGACCAAGGGTTTGTTTCAGCAGTGCGTTGTTGAGTGGTAGTGAAGTGGATTATCTCATTAGGCCAAGAGGGCCATGCGTCTATTTGGCACGGGTGCATTTAATAGTTTTTTATTTTAGTGATTGCATCAGATAGGTTTGAAATAGGACCTAGAGGGAGCCTCTTGTTGCGTGGATGCTTCTTGTGGCCATTCCAAGTGATGTTATTCCTTTATGAGTATTTTGGTTTTATGCTATATGTGTTTGTGTACTTGTGAGGGATTATTCTTTTGTTGGGTATTGGCAGACAAGGTTTGGAGTCTTGGGGTTTGGTTAGGTATATCTCACGAAGGTCTGACTAGTTCTCTACCTCTTGTAAAGACAATGTCAAGAATTGCTAGAAGCCAATCCGAGTGACCCTGTTCTCCTAGGTAGTTTTTCTAGGAGTCCCTACTAGTGCAAGATAGTAAAAGAAGTCTGCCAAAATCAAAAGAAGAGAAAGGTCTAAATATATTTCAGAATATAAATACTGAGGTGTATAAAAAAGGGTTCTAACCCATCAAAAAGAAAAGACAAGAAAGGAAAATCCCAAAAGCAATTGATTAACGCCTCACAAGGGCTTGGTAGGTTCCTCGAGGGGATGAGTTAGACCCACGATGCCTTGTTTTCTTAGGGATAGCACCTTGCCAAAATAAAGAAATAAGGAAGGTTCCATTGAAAATAAAAGTAAGTAGAAAAGAAAAGGATTAAGTGCTGCCTTGCGAGAGCTTGGTAGGTTGGTCATAGGTATTAATTTTGGACCGGAGACCAATGCCATGTTCTCCTTGGGTTATTATGCTCAGCTCCCTCCTTTTTACATACCCAAGTATGGAAACCTTCAAAAGGAAAATGTGTTAAAAGAAAATATATGATGACTAGGCTATAGGAGTCCTCGCTTAGTAGAGTTCCTAATGTAGGTGTCCTAAGTTCAGTAGGTAGTTCAAGCCACCACCTGGGATGACTCCTTTGATGGTTCTTTTTAGATAGTCTGTGTTGGAGCAGTTGAAAATTTGGTGTTTTACAACTCCCTGGCTACTTTTCGGCTTCAAAACTAGGCTCTAAAAATCCACTCTCATTGGTGGCTATGGGATAGGGTGACTTAGTCCATCGAATCCCATGAATTGATGTACATAAATAGCAACGATAAAAATCATCAAGACATCACAAAAATAATACTCAACAAGCACAAGAACAACTCTCACCTGACCCCCTAACAAAATCAAGGCATGAGAATCCACAAGGGATAGGCCCAGCATAATTTGACAGAAATCTAGAGCAAGTCGCTACTAAAGTGTCTCACTCAAAAGCAATCATAGCTTCGATTAGTTGTCTTGAAAAATATAGGAAGAATACATGCCATGCAGACATAGGGGTATCTAGACCCAAGAACATCAATATGTACGCGATATTGGAGAGATTCATGGCCACCTAGTTCTTCGCAGCATCTCTGAAGAGGCGCTCTATGTTAGTGAAGATCGCATACGAAGGGGTAGTGTGGTTGGCTTGGTAGTTGGCGATGTTATCCACCCAAGGCAATCGAGTGCAGGCTGTTAGTCATGAAAGCCACCAAATCATAGGTTCATTGATCGAAACACATTTGGTTGTGGTGCGATGAGCACAGACGTTCCAAGACGTGCTATTGGAGAAGGTGGTGCACCAATGGCCAGACTTGTACCACTGCAACGTCCTCCAATCAAGATGAAGCAGTAGGCAGAAGTCGCAGATCAAGCACTCCTTATTCTCAATCTTGCAATGCTCACGAATGTTCTTGTCATCATCTCGTTCCCCTCCGTGAGTTAAGCCGTGCGTTTTTATAGATTTTTCTTCCTCTATCAACTTCTATGACTCCCTGTAATCTCCCATTGAGCCAAGCTAGAACTTTTTCCCTAGAAAAAGTCTAAGAAAAGCTTTTGTTATTGACGTTATCTTGACGTCAATGTTTACATCAAGAATACCACCGACCATCAACAACAACGTCTGTCGTCATCATCTTTTCTTCTTTTCGACCCACCAAAATACCACTTGGACTTTCTGTTGTGCAAGCACTTTTGAAAGTTGGCTGACCCTACCACTGAGGACAATAGCTCGAAGATTCATGTGAATGTAGTGTATGTGAGAAGCCTTCTTGATTGTAGGAACACAGAGTTTGCACTAAAGATTGATCAATGACATGTTTCAGTGTAGTTTCTTCTAGCCATGGTCTTTCGACGGCCTCAAAAGATTCTTGAAGATGCATCACAATGTTGGTATTTTTCTGTAAGTTAGACAAATTGAGCATCACGAATGTCTTCAAGGATTGTAAAGGAGTGTAGTACCTGGAAATGTCATGAGACTTAATTTTTAAATACTTCCTAATGTTGTCCTTGAATGAGTGACTTCAATTGATTCTTTGTCTTATCCTGATGTATTTATGTTTTATGAGAAATGATTGTGTGTCCTTATTCCATTTAGATCATTTGTATTGCACGAAATTCATTGTCCCCCATATTAAGGCCATAGAGATATTATTTCTACTTTAAGAACATTGGTTGAATATTTTTATTGGTGACAAATGGAGTCTGATATTTCTAACTTTGTTTTTGAGTGTTTAATTTATCAAAGAGTCAAGCGACACCATGGTAAGCAATATGGTTTGTTAATGCCTTTATCAATTCGTGAAGGACCATGGGAACATATTTCAATGGATTTTATAACTTGTTTGCCTAATACACAAGCTAATTATGATATCATTTGGACTATAGTAGATCGATTTAGCAAACAAGCATATTTCTTTCCATGTAAGAAAACATTAACTACATCTCAAGCTGCACAATTGTTTTTGAAAATTGTTTTCACTAACCATGGTTTGCCAAAAATTATTATTATTTTGATCATGATTCTAGATTTTGTAATAATTTTTGGACTACTTTGTTTGCTAATTTGGGTACTAAGATTGATTTCTCATCTGCATTTCATGTTGGAAACTGCGAGGAAGATGAGAGACGAAAGCAAGAGAGGAGAGAAGAGAGATATGAGACACCGGAAGTGGAACCCCAGAAGTGTGTCAACTGAGCACACATGATAGGAATATATAGAGGGGACCTGGGGCGCTATATATAGACAGACTATATATAGCTAACATCCCCCCTCAAATAAAGGTCCCTTACTATGGATGAAAAAACCCTTGGGGGCTCAAGGGAAAAACCCACAGCTCTATATAGGCCTACCGTTATATTAATATTCAAAATATAAAATTACAAAGTTGAACTTATAGGCATCAAAGAAGCTATATCACTCGTGAATTACAACATTTCATCCTTAAATCAATGGGCAAACAGAAGCTACTAATAGTACCATTCTAGATCTTTTGCATGCATACACAATTTTAAAATCACAAACATGGGATACACACTTGTATCTACTTCAATTTTCATACAATAATACACCATAGACATCTATACATAAAGCATCTTTTGAAATCATTTATGGACATATATTGCCTACATCTGCTACATCATTGTCGAACAAAGTTAAAGCTGTTGATGATATTGCCACTACGCATGCTTCTATTTTTGCTGAAGTTAAAGATATGATTGTGAAAGCCCAACAATCATACACTAAACAAGCTAATAAGAAAAGGAAAAGCCATGAGTTTCAATGTTGATGATTATATTTGTTTACGCATTGAAAAGTGAAGATTGCAAAGTGTTGGCACCCTGTTGTTAAGTTAGCACCTAGATTTTATGGACCTTTCAAAATAATTCATAAGATCAATAACAATGCATTCAAATTAAAACTACCCCGACATTGGAAGATCCATAATACTTTTCATATCAGTTTGTTAGGACCTTGTAGAGGCCAATTACATGTCCACCATGTATATGAAGACTCTCCTTTGTTAGAAGAAAGAACTAAAATCCTTAAACCTGAAACTATTCAAGACACTGACTTTATGACCACTAGAACTGGTCGTAGATATTTTAGATATCTAGTCAAGTTTAAAAATCATCATGTTGAAGAGGCCCAATGGATGCACGCCCCCAACCTAAGTGATTACCCCTCATTATTGGCTCTAGATTGAGCTAATAGCAATTTAGGACAATCACTATCCCACCCTGAGGGTATGATGCTAGGAGGCATACTCCACGGTGGATTCCGTGAGGTTTTTATTCCATGGTGGATTTCATGAGATTTTACCTTGGATTCCGTAAAACTATATGTATTTTTCACGGCTCGTACACAAGGTGCATTCCTTGTACAAGAAGTTGACGGGGACACCAATCCTTTTTGGGCATCAGATTAATTTAATGTGCATGTGGGTGATTCCATAGCATGTGATTATGCAAAATACATATTTAAATTGATGGACGCTTATGAGTTTAGAGTGCACTCGTATTAAATTAAGATTAGGGAGGAGTTCCAACCTATTTATTTATTTTGTAGATAAAGATAGCTAGGTATTCACTTTTGTGGATTTTATCGTATTATTTTCTAACAATTGTGAATGCTTCAGTTGATGTATGGAGCAAGCAATAGCGGCGTTGGGAAGCACCGGGTGATGGCGTGTATTTAGATTACCTAGAAAAAATTATCATTTTTAATGGGCGCGCACCTTATCACTAAAGACGTGGTGTCAATATTTACTTAGGTGCGCTTATTTATGAAAGCACTTGACAAACATTTATTATTCTGTATGTGCATATACACTCAGTTTTAAATATTTCATTATTTAACATTATATTTGGGCACAGCTGAACTTTTGGGATGCCCAAACACTTTACTCTTTATTTGGGTGAAAGCAAACACAAAAGCTAAAAGTATGCTAATTGTAAATTGGGCTATTTTTGAGCTTGGGGATTAATAAATTTATAAATACATGCCTTGTGAAGCGCTCATACAAGGCATGGGGGAAGGATTGTACCCAATTTGTATTTTTATCTCTTATCATGCAAACTCTCTTCTTGCTTTTATGAAGCTTTTGTAGAGTTCTTTGTCTTTGGGGACCTTCTGGCATTCACTACACTCAAATACAACATCCGATTTATGCACTAATTATTCTATAAGATGGTAGAGAATTTTGTTAAGACCTTCCTTATCACTTGAGGATTTGGCCATCCCTCTACAGATTACTACCATTGATACTATCCATGTAGTCCTTCATTTCTTTATGAAATCTCTCCCACTTTATATCATCTATTGAGTATGCTACGTCTTTCAATAATGCCTAGACCTTGGAAATTGGAATTTGTTTACTGAATGGAACTCTAGGTTCATTGTTTGGCCATAATTTTTCTCTATTATCCTTATCTCACAATAGCACTTGCATTCATTGAGTAAATTATGCCATGATTTTAGTATTGAACTCCACAAGCTTATTCATTGAATCCTTTGTTTAAGTTGTTGAATCTGCCAATTTATCAATGGAAGACTTTGTTAGGCTACTATTGGATATCACCATCTATTTCACTCTGAAAAGCCTTTCTGCATGTCTAGGAGCATGCCCAATTTCATGCTTATATATAATATGGTTGATGGTGACAAGCTATAATTCTTATATTGAAGCCTCTTCAAGCCTTCTTTGGGATGTATTATGGAATATACAATCCCTAAATTGTTGTACATACTTCTAGTCAGTCTTCGTCTCTCTTTGTGACATGTCATTGTGGTGTAGTCCTACAAGACTTCCTGTTAGTAAAATGACTCTAATTTGAGCTAGGAGACTCCAATCATCAAAACTTTTTGGTTCAAAAAAAAGCTACAATCTCTCTTCAAGATAAACACCTCTTTGTTATAATAGATTCAAAAAAGAAAATCCCACAAAACAATCTCTAACTATGAATTATCTAGTCCTACACCCTTATTAACTTATACGTGCACTATTTTCAATTGTTTAACCTCAATAAGTACCCTTTCAAGCTATCAAATCTTTCGGAGAGCTGAGTAGGACTAGTGGACAACTTGTATCACATATATTTGACCTCCAATGATGAAGGATGTACCTATAATAACATGTATAAAGCTTGTTGTGTCCTGTAAGATGCCCTATTTTACCCTAAATCCTATTTTGATCCTCTAGAGGCTTGAATCTTCATGATCATGTGAACCTTCATTATTCCATGCACGGTACTTGTGTGAGAGATAAACGACAGAAAAAGCTTCCTACACAGGCTTCAAATCACCAGGACGTTGAGAAAGTTCCCTCCAACTAGATTGCTTGTATGCCTTTCAAATCTTCGATATTAAGGGAGGGTCACCTCTCTTTTGTCCTACTCTCTCCTAGAATCCACCTTTTCTTCGTTGGGTATCCCAACATGGTAGTTGTGTATCACTACAGTCAATCGAGAGTTGTAAATGTGATTGAAATTGGAAAAGAGAAATCAAACAAAACAAAGATTGGGTAATGAGAGTATCTTTTGGATTAGTGATTCACTGTCCATTATAATACTTGCTCACTTTTATCAAATCCATCAAGAGTCCACCCAAGCATGGTTAGGGATTAGCTTTGAATACATTGTAGAGATAGATTCACTCTTATTGATGCTTTCCTAAGTAGACTATGATTAAAAAACAATGCCACAATTCCAAACAAAGGTTTCTAACTCTCTAATTTAATGAAGAGAGTGGTTCTAAAAATAAATGGGGCTAAAATTTGATGAAGATATTCAATTCCTTAATCTATCAAGCAATTGGATTAAGCTTAGGAAAAGGATGAATGACAGAGATCAAGAATTGATGGAAAGTACATTTTTCATTAGCTTCAAGAACACTTGAATGCTACAAAGACTTGAAGATGCTCCCCTATGACTAATGTTGCTTAAGTAACCTTCAATCCTTGCTCCTTGAAGGCTTTTGACTGATCTTCAAGTATCAAAGACTTGAGATTGCAGCTTTTAGCATGTTTGCCCAAATCTGAATTGAAATCTTCCTCAATCTTTTTTATTTCTTCCAAGAATTTTCACAGAATGAGCCCTCGGTTGAAGTGATCTCCAGAAATCTAAGAGAATTTGAATCCTTTAGCCGAGCTTTCGTGGTTGGGATGCCTAGGGTTTGCACAAGTTGAGAAAGAATAAGAATGTCACTAATGCTTCTGATTTCTTGAAAGAATAGCTTGCCAATAGCCAAGAGAAATACTAGAGGAATGATTAAATGTAACTATTGAAGATTAAGACTAGATTTTAGCTTGAAAATTATGCCACAATTTTCCTGGCTATTTCACCCTATATGGTAGCTTGCAATCTCTTGTAAATGGCATGAAACTTGTACAAAATGAAGTGTAGCAACTTATTCAAGTGTTGGATGGTATTTGAGTACTACGATTTCAAAGAGAAGAAGATATCTTTTTTGGAAACTCCATGAAAACTATAGGAACGCTCGAAGAAAAGGGAATGAGAACCCTCACTTTCAAAAGTAGTAATGGCTTAGTGATTCTCTATCTTGAGTTAGCCATATTCCTCTAAAATGCCTTAAAAAACAAATGAAAATCAGTCCACAACCTAATATTTTAGCCACAATGTTGCCAAACTTGCTCCTAGACTCTTGCAGAGGTTATGTAAATAATGAAGAAACCAAATGGACTAAAATCCTAAGCTCTGATACAACTTGTAAAGATGGAGACATAGAGGAGAGAGAAATTTTGTAGAGGAGAGAGAAATTCTAGTTAAGGAGAGAGGAAGACAAAAAAAAAGAAGAGAGAAGAGAGGAAGCCATAAAAGCTCGAGAAGAAGCTTGGAGATGAAGAGAATCTTTTATTATTATATGAATTATGAAAAATTAATCATCTTTCAATATGTATACTTGTACCATCTTGACAACAAGTACTTATTAAAATATTCTTAAAATATATCTCCAATGCCTCTTCATTACAATAATCATATCCAACCTTAGAAGCATATAACAATATGACCAACACTCAAGTGCACAAATATGTTATGAAAATGGCTAGTGCTTCATGCACACAAATATATTATTTTTCCAAGAAAAATTATTCCATGACCTTCTCCATTTTTCTGATCTAAATATCTATCCATCAACATACAAAACATATTAATTCTCCTCACGGGGGATTCACTAGTAGTAATAAGGAGACGTCACATGTGTGGAAGAAATATATGCAAATACCCCTTATCTACCCCTATTTATGGGACCTTACCTTATAAAATGTACCTTCCTTCCCTTAAATAACCCCCCTCCCTTACACTCACGTGGTACCATACGGTAAACCCTAGTGGACCCCCCGGGATTCTCCTATTGTCCATCTAGCAAAATGTGTTTTTTGTTACATGTTCTCACATGCAAGAAATCCTAATTGTGTGATAAATCGATAGAACATAAAATCAATGTAAAATAAAAATCCAATCACTTTTTCAAATTACTATAAAATTAGTAATCAATCAAAGAAATTGGCAAATTGATGTTCATAAGAAAACCACATAATACTTTGAAAAATATTTTTTTTTCCATGGAGCAAATTGATTTTCTAACATACACTATAAGATATAGTCCATCTACTAATATTTAAAGCAGCGCAAATATTCATCTAAAGAATTGTCGCCATTGTTATTAAAAGTGTAAGTATATACGTCTCTATAGATTCGTCGCCTATTGCGATGCTAATAATGATGCAAATAGTGATGTAGATGGCAATACTTTTCAACACATATATCAACATTGATAATGACGAGTGCAGTAAATTAGTAATGCTAATAGCAACTGTTAAAGAGAAAAATGTTTGGTCGTGAGACGAACTGCCACCTACAAATTGGTGAAACTCTTCATGTTTCTCTCCACAGTTCACTTCACTGTGTTTCATCTCTCTAACATCACCAGTAACCATTCATAATCAATCCTTTTTCTAATATCCAAATAGCTTTTCTATTATCGTCTGTCTGATAACAAGCTAGACATCGCACGATGAACCAGATATTTGACAACTCCTTTGAGGGACAACATCGTAAGAAATAACAATTATAATGTACTATAATTCAGATTGCTTACTTCCTTATCGTCACAATAATGATTATCAGATCGTTGTCGCAAGTCAAGAAACCCCGAATCCAATGACCGCCATCTTAAATTTTCTGCTTTATGGTTATAACATTGAGTGCTACAATCCATTGTTTCCTGCATTATCAATAATCTCCATCACTTGATCAACAGCAACTGTTGTTTTCAGTGTTTCAGTATGTCGAGAAAATTGCCATCTTGCCTACGTAATGCCAAATGTCGTCATCATTAATCAGATTATGCCACCATGTCATCCATCATCAGATCGTCCTCTACCCTCACTACAAGGATATGGAGGTATAGCGACGGCACTTCCGGACGCAAAATAGCGGCGTTGCTATTTGCATCGCTATTAGCGTCACAAATAGGGACAGTACTAAGACAAAAAAACGGGGGCCGAAACCCGAGCCCGTTATTTTGCGCGCATACATGAAAGAGTGAGCGAAAGGGAGAGTAAATATCTTGCATTTTAAATGGAGAGGGAGAGAAGGAGAGAAGGAAGAAGAAGGAAAGCTTATCACTGCCGTTGCTGTCGTTCGTGAAGAAGAGGAGGAAGTGTACAGAGGGCAAAGAAGAGCCGCCATCATGAAGAGGAGCCGCCGAACCCTTCTTTCAGCCTTTACAGTGAGTACATTGTTCCTTCTTGCTTTGTTTTTGTGTTTTATCTTTCTCTTTTACTTGTTTTTGTTAAAATTTATGTGTATTGAGAGAGGGAGAGGAAATGAGAGAGAAAGAGAGGAAGAGGGAGAGAGAGGAAGAGGAAATGAGAGAGGGAGAGGAAGAGGGAGAGGGAGGGAGAGGAAAGAGAGGGAGAGGAAAACAATAAACATAATAGAGAAAGAGAGAAAGAGAGGGTGAGGGTGAGGGAGGAAGAGGAAATGAGAGAGGGAGAGGAAGAGGGAGAGGGAGGGAGAGGAAAGAGAGGGAGAGGAAGAGAGGAAAACAATAAACATAATAGAGAAAGAGAGAAAGAGAGGGTGAGGGTTAGGGAGGAAGAGGAAATGAGAGAGGGAGAGGGAGGGAGAGGAAAGAGAGGGAAACATTAAACATAATATGGAAAGAGAGAAGGAGAGGAAGAGAGGAAAAACATTAAACATAATAGGGAAAGAGAGAAAGAGAAGGTGAGGGTGAGGGAGGGAGAGGAAATAAGAGAGGGAGATGAAGAGTGAAAAGGAAAAAAAGAACGAGAGAGAGAGGGAGAAAACATTAAACATAATAAGAAAAGAGAGAAAGAGAGAAAGAGAGGGAGAGGGAGAGGGAGAGGGAGAGGGAGGGAGAGAGAGAATGAGGGAGAGATTGTTGTTTTCTTGTTTGTTGTTGTTGTTGTAGTAGTAGTAGTGTTTTCTTCTTTTCTTGTTTATTGTTATTGTAGTAGTAGTAGTTGTTGTTGTTTTTTTTTTCCTTCTTCTTCTTTTCTTGTTTATTATAGTGGTAGGGGTAGTAGCAGTGGCAGTGGCAGTGGTAGTGGTAGTCATTGCCATAGTCATAGTCGTGGTCCTAGTCGTGGTCGTGTTCGTAGTCATAGTCATCGTAGTCCTGGTTGTAGTAGTAGTTGTGGTTTTCTTGTTTGTTGTTGTTGTTGTTGTAGTAGTAGTAATAGTTTTTTTTATTGTTTATTGTTGTCTAGTTTTCTTATTTGTTGTTGTTGTTGTAGTAGTGGTAGTAGTAGTAGTTTTTTCTTCTTTTCTTGTTTATTATAGTGGTAGTGGTAGTGGTAGTGGTAGTGGTAGTGGTAGTGGTAGTGGTAGTGGTAGTGGCAGTGGTGGTGGTGGTGGTGGTGGTGGTGGTCGTAGTCATAGTCGTGGTGGTGGTCGTGGTCGTGATCATAGTCGTAATTGTAGTCATAGTTGTGGTCGTGGTCATGGTCGTGGTTGTGGTCGTAGTCATGATCGTAGTCGCAATCGTCATAGTCGTGGTTGTAGTAGTAGTAGTGGTGGTTTTCTATTTGTTGTTGTTGTTATTGTTATAGTAATAGCTTTTTTTGTTTTCTTGTTTATTGTTGTCTAGTTTTCTTATTTGTTGTCGTTGTTGTAGTAGTGGTAGTAATAGTAGTTTTTCTTTTCTTTTCTTATTTGTAGTAGTAGTAGTAGTAGTAGTAGTAGTAGTAGTAGTTGTTGTTGTTGTTGTTGTTGTAGAGAGAGATATATGTTTTGTTAAGGAAAATGAGAGAGAGTGAGGAAGAGAAAAAGGAAGAAGGAACAAGAGGGAGGGAATAAACATACAACATAATAAAGAAAGAGAAAAAGAGAGAGAGAGATGGAAGGAATGGAGATAATGAATGGATAAAAAATAAAGAGATAGTGGTGGCGAGGTCCGGTGAGGTCCGATGTAACACCACGAGACAGAAAACACTCCGACATACGTTAATTTGTGGGTGGGTGGGTGGAGACTTTACATATGTTAATTTTTGCTGAGTTACAAAAGAAGAAATCCCTTCTCAAACAATATAAGAAAGAATGAATGAATGATAACAAAAACAAATTATTTGTCATAACATAGACAAAATGGAAAACGATGCAGGTCTTGATATTCAAGATCATGAGGCGTATCTTAATCAGCTTGTCCCATGTCCTTATTGCTCTCAATGTAAGCTGGTAATTAGACAAAAACGTCAATTATCTATAGAATACATACGATGCTTCCGCGAGTTTCAATCTAAGATCATTGATCACGCGATCTTGGATTTTCATGTAAACGGTAAGAAAAGTTAATATCAATCATGCATTGTACTCGCAAGCTAATTGAATACCATATACAAAAAGATTGGGTGTGGCTGGCAAATTTTCTATCCAGGGAGGTGACGTCTCATCCCAAGGATGAGTGTACCCTTTGCAGCCTATTAGAAGAGTTCGTGGGCATGCGATGGATGGAGTTCCTGAGCCAATCCATCACTTGGAAGGTACTACCCAATCTATACCATCAATACTAGAGAAGATAGACATCCTTCGAGACTTACCCACAATCTTGGAGCCTGAGATGGAGGCAATGATCGATGCATTGATTCCCATGGATGTCGAGACTTCTGACCCTCTTAGAGAGCAAGCATCCATACCACTGTATGATGGGTGCCGAGTATCTCGCCTGAAGACACTGCTTGCACTCCTAAGTGTGCAAGAAAAATACGGGTGGAGCGATGCGAGTGAGTTGCACGTACCTTGTACGTACGATTTGTTGATTTCTTTTCAGCACTATCATTAAAAATAGTTGTGCTTTTTCAAGGTGTTTTATGATTTTTTTCAGGTTACTGAAGCATCATATATTACCACTTGCAAATACCATGCCTGAGTCTCGTGATGATGCATGACATGTTTTACGAAAGCTTGGCATGGACTACAACATCATCCATGCATGTATCAACAATTCCATACTGTTTCGAGGAGAATACGAGACTATGGAGACATGTCCAAAGTGTGGTTCTCACAAGTATCAATAGGACTTACAAGGGCAAACCATCCCTCAAAAAGTTCTTAGACACTTTCTGTTTATCCCCCACATAAACCATATGTTTCGTACATTCGGCAAACCGCGAGCTTGACTTTCTGAGATTCAGAGAGTGCTCAGGTAATAGGCTTCCGTTCTCGTTGGTAATATCTATCATAGCTCGTTCAAGTTTATATTCACTGGATAGAGGTGTTAGAAGAGTCTGGTTACCTCAGGTTATCATGCATGTCCATTATGCCGGCCAAAGTTAGACTCCGGAAGGTCATGGACCATGAAGAAGATGGTATATCAAGGACACACCGCTTTCTTGCCAACGGGTCATGAACTTAGGGAAGATTTTCTTGGACGACCTCCAACACGTATGAATGCCCAAATTTGGTACGAGCTGAAAATGGTTCACGCAGAGTCACATCCAAATGGAATGCAACGGTTCTCAGTTTTCTACAAGTTGCTATATTGGACCCACTTACAGATGAACCACTTGTTGGATCCCATGCATGGGCAGCTTGCTATGAGACCACATCACAGGAAGGAGAGACACTATAGGGACATGAATGGATTTGAAGGAGGTAGGCAAGATGGAGGCGCTTTGGCCGCAGTCGAGTGTTGATAGTCGCGTGCAGCTACCTCGTGCTTCTTGGGTTTTTTCCACTAAAGAAGAGCGCATTATGAAGCAAATAGTCAAGTCTATCCGCATTCGGACGGGTATGATGCGTTCTCTCAGGTCTGCATTTTCTAAAGACGACCAATTATCAGGGCTAAAATCCCATGATTAGCATAAGATATGTCAACTTTGTACTACGAATGGATTTTAAGTAGCCTACGCATTTTACTATTTGGAGTATAGTCATTGTTCATAATGCTTTCTCATTTGTGGAAATTTGTACTACCGATCGTGATCACAGGATGCCTTACTCCAAAGATACACGGGGCCATTTACAGGTTTTTGACTTTAGTGCAATGGATCTCACAGAAGGAGATTAAGACATCCTCTATTGAATCCACAATATTAATCCACCTTCTTGTGCATCTTCTAAATGAAGTGGAGATTGCTAGACGACCTGTCCATACGCGATGGATGTTCTTCTTGGAGTGCTTCATGAAAACCTTGAAAGGCTTTGTGGGACAACGAGCTCAGCCAAAAGGTAGCATGGCTAAAGGTTGGTTGGTGTCTGAGGTGCTAGTCCATATTTCACAATAGCAACCAACGGTGGATCCGGACAACAATATGCTATGGTCGCTGAAGGACGATGATAGACTAACCCGACATGTGGTGGTTGGAAATAGGGTAGAAAAAAGAATGGATGCTGCAATGGAGGAGACAGTGAATCGCTTTTGTATGTTGCATAATGCCTCTATGGAGATGTGGCTCGCTAAGTACTAGCAAGCTAGGCAAGATCGAGAGGAAGGGTAATCTGAATTTTGACGTAGTACACCCCATCGACCGATTCGATATCCCGAGGGCATGAAGGAGATACCGTGGTGTTACGCGAGTGGTGATCGAGAGCAAGCCTCACTCACAACCCGATAACGAGACGTTAAGGAGTGTTGGTTGGGGTAATTGACTTTTTCAAATGCACAATACAACTTGAAAATTTTAAATATTCGATAATACACCACAAGCCACATATAAAAACAAGACAAAGCACAATGCCTCTTGAAGCTCAAAACAACTCAAACCCCAAATGTAGGTAGAGCATCACACAACCACAACACAACGAAAAATACCAACAATTCGAAAACAAACCAAATGAGATATATTTTCATACCTTAACAACAATTCGAAAACAAACCAAGTGAGATATATTTTCATACCTTAACAACCTTGAGCCAATGCTTGGGGCTTTGATACCCAAAAGCTCCAACTTCCAAATTGGCATGACAAGAGCTCACTCTAGCATGCGACCCTGCACTCTCCTCTCTCACAAAATAAGATTGTAATCAAGGGGGAAGGCCCTTAACTCTCCATTCTCATCTCCTTATATAGTTTTCTATCCACACTCACACACATAAGGCTTTTTGCTTTCAGCTTTTGGCTTCTGCTTTTCTACTGCTTTTCACTATTTTTGTTTTTTCTTGCCCTATACCTATTTGCAACTTCTTTGGATCATAACTTCATCATTTGAACTCTGAATATAGTCATTCGAATACTCAAAATAATTAATGCATCTCGTCGACAAGTTAGCATGGGCAGAATTATGAAAATTTATCAAAACTAAGTAAAATTATTGATTTTTGTAAATCGCATCATTTTTCTCCATCTTTTATCTTTGATCACTTATTTCCTTCCTTGGCCTATTATTCTTGTAATTGCATACACTTTCAGCACACATGTCCTCTTTTTCGTCAAGAAATACTCGCTGACGATATCAAATGTACGACATTTTTCTTTGATCCTTGAGTCTTCAAAATAAACATTCTCTGGATATGAACCTGTTTTTTATGTAGTGTGCCCTAGCATGAATATGGTTTTTTGAAATGAACTCCGTGCCCAATCATTCATGATTTGGAAAAATATGCAATGTTAGATCCATGATATGCAACTAATCAATCGATGCTACACAGAAAAATAATGTATGCATTGAAGAAATTGTACCTAGTCTATCTGCATATGATCATGAGTCATGCAGAATGCAAAAAAAAATTCTTGATTAATTTAAAATTTATTTTCCTCTCCACCCGTCCAAAATCTCACAATCACTCTAAAAAATGATAGTCCTCAAGACATTGACCATATAAGAACAACCCATCTCACAATTGGTGGTGTCCCCTTCACGACCATCTAACTCACCCAACCTCGTTACACACTCAACTAGAGGTTTCTAACTTTGTGATGAGCATCCCAAATATCGTGTGTGCAAGAAATATGTATGCTCAATGACAGGTGCTTTCTCATGTACAGGTGCATCTAAAACTTACTACATATAGCTGCAGTGGACCTCATGCCATGTTAGTCTCAATGATGGTGCAAAACGTGCATAGTCTCAACCCATGGCATGGATGTATTTGATAAGAACAGGAGACAATCCCCGAGGGTAGTGCATCAACAAGTGTAACATGAAGCGATTGTATTATCCTCGTGGTGTGCAAAAGTGTGGACAAGAAAACATACCTAGCTCCTCAATATTCAGTAGCTATTGACAAAGGCAAGCTTCATACTGTTCAAAAAAATACCAAGATAGACCAAGGCTATCAAGTTTCACACTCAACAAATCAAACAAAATGACAGAAGCAAATCCTAGGCTAAACAAACACAAGAAATCCAACTACAAAATAACAAAGAAAACTATCATGCAAATAACTAAGCTAGCAAAAATCAAACCTAACTATAGTTTGACTAGGGCTTTTCAGTTTCTAGAAAAACACTTCACATATTTAACCCTCCCCCTAGTCTGCAAACATTCATGTCCAGCAGGGTGTTTTCATAAAATGATGCGACATTTATAAACCAATCAAAAATCAAATCCAACGATCTGTCTCTGAGTTCTTCAAATTCATAAATCAAAAAAATCCATGACACACCATTCTCAAACCACTTTTGAACGGGCACACAAAAATCATCAACAATTTTCTCTTTGAAATCCTCAAAATTTTCAAATCCAAATTCCTCAAAACAACTCACATTGTCAAAGACAAACATCTCATCACCCACAATGACAATCCACATACCCTTCCCATCCTCCCAAAAGAAAAACATGACAAAGCTAGGGTTTTGAAGCAAGGTTTGAACTCTTTCTATGTTGCCAAAATCAAACTCATCCATAAACATTGCAAAAATCTCAGAAAAATAAATCTCTTTAAAGCATCCATCCAAACAATGAGACTTCGAAGAGTGAACTTTTTCTATTTCTTTATCACAAACATTCTCAAAGAGTGAACCTGTTCTTTATGTAGTGTGCCCTAGCAAGAATATGGTTCTTTGAAATGAACTCCGTGCCCAATCATTCATGATTTGATAAAATATGCAATGTTGAATCCATGATATGCAACCAATCAATCGATGCTACACACAAAAATAATGTATGCATTGAAGAAATTGTGCCGAGTCTATCTACATGTGATCGTGCATCATGCAAAATGCAAAAAAAAATTCTTGATTAATTTAAAATTCCTTATCCTCACCTCTCAACTCTCATTAAAAAGATATGATATACCTCGCTCTACCCATCCAAAATCTCACAATCACTCTAGAAAATGATGGTCCTCAAGATGTTGACCAGATAAGAAGAGTCCATCTCACAATTGGTGGCGTCCCCTTCACGACCCTCTAATTCACCCAACCTCCTTACACACTCAAATAAAGATTCCTAACTTTTTGATGAGCATCCCAAATATCGTGTGTGCAAGAAATATGCGTGCTCAATGACATGTGCTTTCTCATGTTCGCGTGCATCTAAAACTTACTGCATATAGCTGTAGTGGACCTCATGCCGTGCTAGTGCTCAATGATGGTGCAAAATGTGCATAATCCCAACCGATGGAATGGAAGTATTTGATAAGAATAGGAGATGACCCTTGAGTGTAGTGCATCAAACACTGCAATATGAAGTGCTTGTAAATCCATTATCCCAGTGGTATGCAAAATTCTTGACAAGAAAACATACCTAGCTCCTCAATGTTCAGTAGCTATTGACAAACACAAGCTTCATTGTGTTAAAAAAATACCAAGCTCAACCAAGGCTATCAAGTTTCACACTCAACAAATCAAACAAAATGACAGAAGCAAATCCTAGGCTAAACAAACACAATAAATCCAACTACGAAATAACAAAACAAACAGTCACGCAAATAACTAAGCTAGCAAAACTCAAACCTAACTACAGTTTGACTAGGGCTTCTCAGTTCTCAGAAAACCACTTCACATATTTAGTCCTTCCCCTAGTCTGAAAACATTCATGTGCAATAGTTGTTTTCATAAAACGATTGAACATTTATGAGCCAATCAAAAATTAAATCCAACGATCTATCTCTGAGTTCTTCAAATTCATAAATAAAAAAAATCCATGAAACACCATTCTCAAACCACTTCTGAACAAGCACACAAAAATCATGAACAAATTTCTCTTTGAAATCCTCAAAATTTTCAAATCCAAATTTCTCAAAACAACTGACATTGTCAAAGAAAAACATCTCATCACCCACAATGACAATCCACATACCCTTCCCATCCTCCCAAAAGAAAAAATGATAAAGCTAGGGTTTTCAAACAAGGTTTGAACTCTTTCTATGTTGCCAAAATCAACCTCATCCACCAACATTGCAAAAATCTCAGAAAAATAAATCTCTTTAAATCATCCATCCAGACAACGAGACTTCAAAGACTGAACTATTTCTATTTCTTTATCACAAACATTCTCAAAAGACTTTTCACGAATAGGTACTTTAGGCAACACATTAAGATCAGTATCCTCATCCAAACACCCAATTGTCCAATCTTCTTCAACCTCACAAATTTCTTCACACTTTTTACCCTTAGTGTTACATCACTCTTCCCTAAACTTTTCAATTCTTTCCAAAGCCTTATTCAAATTTTCTCTCACATCCTCTTCAATGTCACTCTCAGGATCCTTAAAACCCCAATCAGAATCATGACAAACTTCATCAAAAACTTTTGGAGAATTCAAAGAAACTACAAGACTATCAAATCAAGTTTTCTCTTCGACATTGTTGCCTAAAACAACCAAACAATGATTGTCACAACTATCAAGGAGTAAGAGATTGGGTCTACTCAAATCCACATCATCAACACCACAAACAAAAGCCTCTCCAGGGCTACTCAAAACATCACCCACCAACTCACAAGACTCAACTGAGTCAACAACACCAACACCAAAATCACAACATGAGTTAGAACCTAAAACCTCCATACTCTCTTGATCAACAAACTCATAACCAAACTCACAACAAATCTCCACAAACTCATTAGGCAACAAATTCAAACCCTTAACTTCATCTTGAAAACTTAGAGTTTCTAAGCCCTCCCCCTCATAGTTTTCCAAAAGACTCAAAAAATCATCCTCTATTCTCTCTTCATCTTTTAAGCAATCAGATCCATCTATACTATCACCAAGCCAAACAAGCTCACTCTCTAAATTGTTTTTACTCTCTGCAACATTGCCATGACTATAAAAACTTTCATCACACCTTCCCTCATAAAAAATATCATTGACTCTCATCCTCTCCCAAGGAACATGAGAACTCTTGGTCCTTAAAACAATCTGGTCTCTCATTTTCTTCTTTACAACTCAGATCCAACTCTAGCTCATCTTTATAGTCCTCAAGCTCCAAAGTATTATCAGTCGATCCCTCTTCTTTAGTTAAATCACTAATCACGGAACTAGAAGTATCCATGGACAATGGTTATAAATTCACACTCCTAGACTCTTCATTCCAATCAGTCAAACAAGTATTTTTCTCCTCAACCACCCTAGGGAGTTTCTCCTCACATACTTGAATTGATTTCTCACAAGTCAACTCATCTCTCCTAAATAGAGAATATAGTATACCTCTCTCAAGATAGGCATAACTAACTCTCTTCTCCTCAAAAGCTTTTCTCTCAACTCGCCTTGAACTCAACCTTTCCCTTGGTTCATCAAACCCTAACTCTTTTTTTCTTTTGGTCTTCCTCTCTTGATATTGAGCTATCTTCACCGCTTCCTCAAAAGTGTTAGGGTTTTTTACCTCTAATTTCATTATCTAATCTTCTAATTTCAACCCATTTACAAAATACATTATCTTCAACATAACTGGGACTATCTCACCTTCTAACAATGCTAAACTCCATCGATTCCACAATCTTTCAAACTCCCTAGCAAAATCCTCAACACACTGATCATCTTTTTGAACACAAGTTTCTATTTTTTCCCATATCTCACATTGACTTTCTCTTTTTTTAAACCTAGATAGAAATTCATTTTTAATGGTCTCATAGCCCAAAGATTGTCTCCTAAATTTCAAGCTTCTCTCAAAGTCAAGCAACCAATTTCATGCTTCTCCCTGCAATTGATATCTAAAAATCTGGAGTTTATCCTCAAGATTAGTCACTCTCTCTATCAAACAACACAACTCTATTTTTTCTAAAAATCTTTCGGGATCTTCAGTATGATTACCATGGAACTCATGAAAATTATCAACCATTTTCAACAATCACAATAAATCAAAACAAACTCATATTCAAAATAACAACAATGTCAATTGTGGCTCTCCTTAGCAGGGGCACCAAAAAAGAGATGTTACGTTAGTGGTGATCGAGAGCAAGCCTCACTCATAACCCCATAACGAGATGTTAAGGAGTGCCGGTTGGGGTAATTGACTTTGTCGAATGCACAACACAACTTGAAAAATTCAAATATTTGATAATACACCACAAGCCACATATAAAAACAAGACAAAACACAATGCCTCTTGAAGCTCAAAACAACTAAAAAGCCAAATGTGAGTAGAGCATCACACAACCACAACACAACCAAAATACCAACAATTCAAAAACAAACCAACTGATATATATTTTCGTACGTTAACAACCTTGAGCCCATGGTTGGCGCTTTGACACCAAAAAGCTCCGACTTCCAAATTGGGATGACAAGAGCTCACTCTAGCATGTAACCCTCCACTCTCATCTCTCACAAAATACGATCATAATTTCGTCATTTGAACTCTTAATAAAGTCATTCGGGTACTCAAAATGATTGGAACGCGTCTGGCCGACAAGCCAACACGGCAGAATTACGAAAATCCATCAAAATTGAGCAAAAATATTGATTTTTGTAAATCACATCATTTTTCTCAATCTTTTATCTTGGACGACTTATTCCCTTCCTTTGCCTATTATTCTTGTAATTGCATAAACTTTCAGTACACATGCCCTTTTTTTCTTCAAGAAATACTCGCTGACGATTTAAAACGTACGACCTTTTCCTTTGATCCTTGAGTCTTTAAAATAAACATTCTCTGGATATGAACCTATTTTTAATGCAATGTGCCCTAGCACAAATATGGTTTCTTGAAATGAACTCCATGCCCAATCATTCATGATTTAGAAAAATATGTAATGTTGGATCCATGATATGCAACCAATCAATCGATGCTACACACAAAAATAATGTATGCATTGAAGAAATTGTGCCTAGTCTCTCTGCATGTGATCATGCGTCATGCAAAATGCAAACAAAAATGTCTTGATTAATTTCAAATTCCTTATCCTCACCTCTCAAATCTCATTAAAAAGATATGATATACTCCGCTCTACCCATCCAAAATCTCACAATCACTCTAGAAAATGATGGTCCTCAAGATGTTGACCAGATAAGAATAACCCATCTCACAATTGGTGGCATCCCCTTCACGACCCTCTAACTCACCCAACCTCCTTACAAACTCAACTAGAGGTTTCTAACTTTGTGATGAGCATCCCAAATATTGTGTGTGCAAGAAATGTGCATGCTCAATGACATGTGATCTCTCATGTGCACCTACATCTAAAACTTATTGCATATAGCTGCACTGGACCTCATGCCGTGCCAATGCTCAATGATGGTGCAAAACATGCATAATCCCAACCCATGGCATGGAAGTATTTGATAAGAATAGGATACGACCCCTGAGTGTAGTGCATCAACAAGTGCAACGTGAAGTGCTTGTGAATGCATTATCCCCGTGGTGTGAAAAAGTCTCGATAAGAAAACATACCTAGCTCCTCAACGTTCAGTAGCTATTCACAAACACAAGCTTCATTGTGTTAAAAAAAATACCAAGCTTGAGCAAGGCTATCAAGTTTCACACTCAACAAATCAAACAAAATGAGAGAAGCAAAATCCTAGGCTAAACAAACACAAGAAATCCAACTAGGAAATAACAAAACAAACTGTCACGCAAATAACTAAGCTAGCAAAAAACAAACCTAACTATAGTTTGATTAGGGCTTTTGAGTTTTCAGAAAAACACTTCACATATTTAGCCCTCCTCCTAGTCTGCAAACATTCATGTGCAACAGTTGTTTTCATAAAACGATGCAACATTTATGAGCCAATCAAAAATGAAATCCAACGATCTATCTCTGAGTTCTTCAAATTCATAAATCAAAAAAATCCATGACACACCATTCTCAAACCACTTCTGAATGGGCACACAAAAATCATCAACAAATTTCTCTATGAAATCCCTAAAAATTTTCAAATCCAAATTTCTCAAAACAACTCACGTTGTCAAAGCAAAATATCTTATCACCCACAATGACAATCCACATACCCTTCCCATCCTCCCAAAAGAAAAACATGACAAAGCTAGGGTTTTCAAACAAGGTTTGAACTCTTTCTATGCTGCCAAAATCAACCTCATCCACCAACATTGCAAAAATCTCAAAAAAATAAATCTCTTTAAATCATCCATCCAGACAACGAGACTTCAAAGACTGAACTATTTCTATTTCTTTATCACAAACATTCTCAAAAGACTTTTCACGAATAGGTACTTTAGGCAACACATTAAGATCATTATCCTCATCCAAACACCCAATTGTCCAATCTTCTTCAACCTCACAAATTTCTTCACACTTTTTACCCTTAGTGTTACATCTCTCTTCCCTAAACTTTTCAATTCTTTCCAAAGCCTTATTCAAATTTTCTCTCACATCCTCTTCAATGTCACTCTCAGGATCCTTAAAACCCCAATCAGAATCATGACAAACTTCATCAAAAACTTCTGGAGAATTCAAAGAAACTACAAGACTATCAAATCAAGTTTTCTCTTTGACATTCTTGCCTAAAATAACCAAACAATCATCATCACAACTATTAAGGAGTAAGGGATTAGGTCTACTCAAATCCACATCATCAACAGCACAAACAAAAGCCTCTCTAGGGCTACTCAAAACATCACGCACCAACTCACAAGACTCAACTGAGTTAACAACACCAACACCAAAATCACAACATGAGTCAAAACCTAAAACCTCAATACTCTCTTGATCAACAAACTCATAACCAAACTCACAACAAATCTCCACAAACTCATTAGGCAACAAATTCAAACCCTTAACTTCATCTTGAAAACTTACAGTTTCTAAGCCCTCCCCTCATAGTTTTCCAAAAGACTCAAAAAATCATCCTCTATTCTCTCTTCATCTTTCAAGCAATCAGATCCATCCATACTATCACCAAGCCAAACAATCTCATTCTCTAAATTTTGTTTACTCTTTTGCAACACTGCCATGACTATAAAAACTTTGATCACACCTTCCCTCATTAGAAATATCAAAACTTTCTTGACTCTCATCCTCTCCCAGGGAACATGAGAACTCTTGGTCCTTAAAAAAATCTGGTCTCTCATTTCCTTCTCTACAACTCAGATTCAACTCTAGCTCATCTTTATAGTCCTCAAGCTCCAAAGTATCATCAGTCGATCCCTCTTCTTTAGTTAAATCACTAATCACTGAACTAGAAGTATTTGTGGTGAATAGGTATGAATTCATACTCCTAGACTCTTCACTCCAATCAGTCAAACAAGTATTTCTCTCTTCAACCACCCTAGGGAGTTTCTCCTCACATACTTCAATTGATTTCTCACAAGTAAACTCATCTCTCCTAAATAGAGAATATAGTATACCTGTCTGAGGATAGGCCTAACTAACTCTCTTCTCCTCAAAAACTTTTCTCTCAACTTGCCTTGAACGCAACCTTTTCCTTAGTTCATCAAACCCTAACTCTTTTCTCTTTTGGTCTTCCGCTCTTGATATTGAGCTATCGTCACCGCTTCCTCAAAAGTCTTAGGGTTTTTTACCTCTAATTTCACTCTCCAATCTTCTAATTTCAACCCATTTACAAAATACATTACCTTCAACATAACTGGGACTATCTCACCTTCTAACAATGCTAAAATCCATCGATTCCACAATCCTTCAAACTCCCTAGCAAAATCCTCAACACATTGATCATGTTTTTGAACACATGTTTCTATTTTTGCCCATATCTCACGTTGACTTTGTCTTTTTTTTAATGTAGAAAAAAATGCATTTTTAATGGTCTCATAATCCAAATTTTGTCTCCTAAATTTCAAGCTTCTCTCAAAGTCAAGCAACCAATTTCGTGCTTCTCCCTACAATTGATATCTAAAAATTTGGAGTTTATCCTCAAGATTACTCACTCCCTCTATCAAACAACACAACTCTATTTTTTCTAAAAATCTTTCAGGATCTTCAGTATAATTACCATGGAACTCAAGAAAATTATCAACCATTTTCAACAATCACAAGAAATCAAAACAAACTCACATTCAAAATAACAACAATGTAATTTTTGGCACTCCTCTTTGGGGACACCAAAAAAGAGATGTTACGCGAGTGGTGATCGAGAGCAAGCCTCACTCACAACCCGATAATGAGATGTTAAGGAGTGTCGGTTGGGGTAATTGACTTTGTCGAATGTGCAACGCAACTTGAAAAATTCAAATATTCGATAATACAACACAATCAACATATAAAAACAAGACAAAACAGAATGCCTCTTGAAGCTCAAAACAACTAAAAACCCGTATGTGGGTAGAGCATCACACAACCACAACACAATGAAAACACCAACAATTCGGAAAACAAACCAAGTGAGATATATTTTCGTACCTTAACAACCTTGAGCCGATGCTCGGCGATTTGACACCCATAAGCTCCAACTTCCAAATTGGCATGACAAGAGCTCACTCTAGCATGCGATCCTCCACTCTCCTCTCTCCCAAACTACGATTGTAATCAAGGGGGAAGGCCCTTAACTCTCCATTCTCATCTCCTTATAGTTTTCTATCCACACTCACACACATTAGGCTTTCTGCTTTCAGCTTTTGGCTTTTGCTTTTCTACTGCTTTGTACTATTTTTGTTTTTTCTTGCCCTATGCTTGTTTGCAACTTGTTTGGATTATAACTTTGTCAATTGAATTCTTAATATAGTCATTCGGGTACTCAAAATGATCGAAACACATTCGGTCGACAAGCTACCGCAGATAGAATGACGAAAATCCATCAAAACTAAGCAAAAATATTGATTTTTGTAAATCGCATCATTTTTCTCGATGTTTTATCTTGGATGACTTATTCCCTTCCTTGGCCTATTGTTCTTGTAATTGCATACACTTTCAATACACATGTCCTCTTTTTCTTCAAGAAATACTCGCTGACGATGTAAAACATACGACTTTTTCCTTTGATTATTGAGTCTTCAAAATAAACATTCTCTGGATATAAATCTGTTTCTTGTATAGTGTGCCCTAGTAGGAATATGGTTTTCTGAAATAAACTCCCTGTCCAATAATTCATGATTTGGAAAAATATGCAATGTTGGATCCATGATATGCAACCAATCAATGGATGCTACACACAAAAATAGTGTATGCATTGAAGAAATTATGCCTAGTCTATCTGCATGTGATCATGCATCATGCAAAATGCAAACGAAATGTCTTGATTAATTTAAAATTCCTTATCCTCACCTCTCAAATCTCATTAAAAAGATATGATATAATCCGTTCTACCCATCCAAAATCTCACAATCACTCTAGAAAATGATGGTCCTCAAGATGTTGACCAGATAAGAACAACCCATCTCACAATTGGTGGCATCCCCTTCATGACCCTCTAACTCACCCAACCTCCTTACATACTCAACTAGAGGTTCCTAACTTTGGAATGAGCATCCCAAATATCGTGTGTGCAAGAAATGTGTGTGCTCAATGACATGTGCTTTCTCATGTGCACGTGCATCTAAAACTTACTGCATATAGCTATAGTGGACCTCATGTCGTGCTAGTGCTCAATGATGGTGCAAAACGTGCATAATCTCAACCCATGGCATGGAAGTATTTGATAAGAAGAGGAGATGACCCCCGAGTGTAGTGCATCAACAAGTGCAATGTTAAGTGCTTGTGAACCTATTATCCCCGTGGTGTGCAAAAGCCTCGATAAGAAAACATACCTAGCTCCTCAATGTTCAGTAGCTCTATTGACAAACACAAGCTTCATTGTGTTCAAAAAAATACCAAGCTCGACCAAGGCTATCAAGTTTCACACTCAACAAATCAAACAAAATGACAGAAGCAAAATCCTAGGCTAAACAAACACAAAAAATCCAACTAGGAAATAACAAAACAAACTGTCACGCAAATAAGTAAGCTAGCAAAAATCAAACCTAACTACAGTTTGACTAGGGCTTTTCAGTTTTCAGAAAAACACTTGACATATTTAGCCCTCCCCCTAGTCTGGAAACATTCATGTGAAACAATTGTTTTTATAAAACAATGCAACATTTATGAGCCAATCAAAAATTAAATCCAACAATTTATCTCTGAGTTCTTCAAATTCATAAATCAAAAAAATCCATGACACACCATTCTCAAACCACTTCTGAAAGGGCACTCAAAAATCATCAACAAATTTCTCTTTGGAATCCTCAAAATTTTCAAATCCAAATTTCTCAAAACAACTCACATTGTCAAAGCAAAACATCTCATCACCCACAATGACAATCCACATACCATTCACATTCTCCCAAAGGAAAAACATGACAAAGCTAGGGTTCTGAAACAAGGTTTGAACTCTTTCTATGTTGCCAAAATCAAACTCATCCACGAACATTGCAAAAATCTTAGAAAAATAAATCTCTTTAAAGCATCCATCCAAACAACGAGACTTCAAAGACTGAACTTTCTCTATTTCTTTATCACAAACATTCTCAAAAAACTTTGCAGGAATAGGTACTTTAGGCAACACATTAAGGTCATTATCCTCATCCAAACACCCAATTGTCCAAATTTCTTCAACCTCACAACTATCTTCACACTTTTTACCCTTCATGTTAGATCTCTCTTCCCTCAACTTTTCAATTCTTTCCAAAGCCTTATTTAAATTTTCTCTCACATCCTCTTCAATGTCACTCTCAGGATCCTTAAAACCCCAATCAGAATCATCACAAACTTCATCAAAAACTTCTGGAGAATTCAAAGAAACTACAAGACTATCAAATCAAGTTTTCTCTTCGACATTCTTGCCTAAAACAAGCAAACAATCATCATCACAACTAGCAAGGAGTAAGAAGTTAGGTCTACTCAAAACCACATCATCAACATCACAAACAAAAGCCTCTCCAGGGCTACTCAAAACATCACCCACCAACTCACAAGACTCAACTGAGTCAACAACACCAATACCAAAATCACAACATGAGTCAGAACCTAAAACCTCCATACTCTCTTAATCAACAAACTCATAACCAAACTCACAACAAATCTCCACAAACTCATTAGGCAACAAATTCGAACCCTAAACTTCATCTTGAAAACTTACAGTTTCTAAGCCCTCCCCCTCATAGTTTTCCAAAAGACTCAAAAAATCATCCTCTATTCTCTCTTCATCTTTCAAGCAATCAGATCCATCTGTACTATCACCAAGCCAAACAAGCTCACTCTCCAAATTCTGTTTACTCTTTGCAACATTGCCATGACTATAAAAACTTTCATCGCATCTTCCCTCATAAAAAATATCATTGACTCTCATTCTCTCCCAAGGAACATGAGAACTCTTGGTCCTTAAAACAATCTGGTCTCTCATTTCCTTCTTTACAACTCAGATCCAACTCTACCTCATCTTTATAGTCCTCAAGCTCCAAAGTATTATCAGTCGATCCCTCTTCTTTAGTTAAATCACTAATCACGGAACTAGAAGTATCCATGGACAATGGTTATGAATTCACACTCCTAGACTCTTCATTCCAATTAGTCAAACAAGTATTTTTCTCCTCAACCACCCTAGGGAATTTCTCCTCACATACTTCAATTGATTTCTCACAAGTCAACTCATCTCTCCTAAATAGAGAATATAGTATACCTCTCTCAAGATAGGCATAACTAACTCTCTTCTCCTCAAAAGCTTTTCTCTCAACTCGCCTTGAACTCAACCTTTCCCTTGGTTCATCAAACCCTAACTCTTTTTTTCTTTTGGTCTTCCTCTCTTGATATTGAGCTATCTTCACCGCTTCCTCAAAAGTCTTAGGGTTTTTTACCTCTAATTTCACTCTCCAATCTTCTAATTTCAACCCATTTACAAAATACTTTATCTTCAACATAACTGGGACTATCTCATTTTCTAACAATGCAAAACTCCATCGATTCCACAGTCTTTCAAACTCCCTAGTAGCAGCATCCTAAACACACTGATCATCTTTTTGAACACAAGTTTCTATTTTTGCCCATATCTCACATTAACTTTCTCTTTTTTTAAACCTAGAAAAAAATGCATTTTTAGTGGTCTCATAGTCTAAATTTTGTCTCCTAAATTTCAAGATTCTCTCAAAGTCAAGCAACCAATTTCGTGCTTCTCCCTAGAATTGATATCTAAAACTCTGGAGTTTATTCTCAAGATTAGTCACTCTCTCTATCAAACAACACAGCTCTATTTTTTCTAAAACTCTTTTAGGATTTTCGGTATGATTATCATGGAACTCAAGAAAATTATCAACCATTTTCAACAATCACAAGAAATCAAAACAAACTCACATTTAAAATAACAACAATCTCAATTTCGGCACTCCTCTTTGGGGGCACCAAAAAAGAGATGTTACGCGAGCGCTGATCGAGAGCAAGCCTCACTCACAACCCGAGATCGAGATTTTAAGGAGTGCGGTTGGGGTAATTGACTTTGTCGAATGCACAAACAATTGGAAAAATTCAAATATTCAATAATACACCACAAGACACTTATAAAAACAAGACAAAACATAATGCCTCTTGAAGCTCAAAACAACTAAAAACCCGAATGTGCGTAGAGCATCACATAATCACAACACAACGAAAATACCAACAAATCGAAATTGAGATATATTTTCATGCCTTGACAACCTTGATCCGATGCTCGGCTCTTTGACACCCAAAAGCTCCAACTTCCAAATTGGCATGACAAGAGCTCACTCTCGCATGCGACCCTCCACTCTCCTCTCTCACAAAATACGATTGTAATCAAGGGGAAAGGCCCTTAACTCTTCATTCTCATCTCCTTATATAGTTTTCTATCCACACTCACACACATTCGGCTTTTTGCTTTCAGCTTTTGGCTTTTGCTTTTCTATTGCTTTTCACTATTTTTATTTTTTATTGCCCTATGCTTTTTTGCAACTTGTTTGGATCATAACTTTGTCATTTGAACTCTTAATATAGTCATTCGAATATTCAAAACAATCGGAACACATCTAGTCGAAAAGCTAGCATGGGCAAAATTACGAAAATCCATCAAAATTGAACAAAAATACTGATTGTCGTAAATCGCATCATTTTTCTCCATATTTTATCTTGGATGACTTATTTCCTTCCTTGGCCTATTGTCCTTATAATTGCATACACTTTCAGCACACATGTCCTCTTTTTCTTCAAGAAATACTGGTTGATGATGTAAAATATACGACCTTTTCCTTTGATCATTGAGTCTTCAAAATAAACATTCTCTAGATATGAATCTGTTTTTTGCACGGTGTGCCCTAGCAAGATTATGGTTTTTTAAAATGAACTACGTGCCCAATCATTCATGATTTGGAAAAATATGCAATGTTGGATCCATGATATGCAATCAATCAATCGATGCTACAAAAAAATATAATGTATGCATTGAAGAAATTGTGCCTAGTCTATCTGCATGTGATCGTGCGTCATGAAAAATGAAAAAAACAATTCTTGATTAATTTAAAATTCCTTATCCTCACCTCTCAACTCTCATTAAAAAGATATGATATACTCCGCTCTACCCATCCAAAATCTCACAATCACTCTAGAAAATGATGGTCCTCAAGATGTTGACCAGATAAGAACAACCCATCTCACAATTGGTGGCATCCCCCTCACGACCCTCTAACTCACCCAACCTCCTTACACACTCAACTAGAGGTTCCTAACTTTGTGATGAGCATCCCAAATATCGTGTGCAAGAAATGTGTGTGCTCAATGACATGTGCTCTCTCATGTGCGCCTGCATCTAAAACTTACTGTATATAGCTGCAGTGGACCTCATGCCGTGCCAGTGCTCAATGATGGTGCAAAACGTGGATTATCCCAACCCATGGCATGGAAGTATTTGATAAGAATAGGATAAGACCCTCGAGTGTAGTGCATCAACAAGTGCAACGTGAAGTGCTTGTGAACGCATTATCCCCGTGGTGTGCAAAAGACTCGATAAGAAAACATACCTAGCTCCTCAACGTTCAATAGCTTTTGACAAACACAAGCTTCATTGTGTTCAAAAAAATACCAAGCTCGACCAAGGCTATCAAGTTTCACACTCAACAAATCAAACAAAATGACAGAAGCAAATTCTAGGCTAAACAAACACAATAAATCCAACTACGAAATCCAACAAATCAAATCCAACAATCTGTCTCTGAGTTCTTCATATTCATAAATCAGAAAAATCCATGACACACCATTCTCAAACCATTTGTGAACGGGCACACAAAAATCATCAACAAATTTCTCTTTGGAATCCTCAAAATTTTCAAATCCAAATTTCTCAAAACAACTCACATTGTCAAAGCAAAACATCTCATCACCCACAATGACAATCCACATACCATTCCCATTCTCTCAAAAGAAAAACATGACAAAGCTAGGGTTTTGAAACAAGGTCTGAACTCTTTCTATGTTGCCAAAATCAAACTCATCCACAAACATTGCAAAAATCTCAGAAAAATAAATCTCTTTAAAGCATCCATCAAGACAATGAGACTTCGAAGAGTGAACTTTTTCTATTTCTTTATCACAAACATTCTCAAAAAACTTTTCACGAATAGGTACTTTAGGCAAGACATTAAGGTCATTATCGTCATTCAAACGCCCAATTGTCCAATTGTCTTCAACCTCACAACTATCTTCACACTTTTTACCCTTTGTGTTAGATCTCTCTTCCCTCAACTTTTCAATTCTTTCCAAAGACTTATTCAAATTTTCTCTCACATCCTCTTCAATGTCACTCTCAGGATCCTTAAAACCCCAATCAGAATCATGACAAACTTCATCAAAAACTTCTAGAGAATTCAAAGAAACTACAAGACTATCAAATCAAGTTTTCTCTTCGACATTGTTGCCTAAAACAACCAAACAATGATTGTCACAACTATCAAGGAGTAAGAGATTGGGTCTACTCAAATCCACATCATCAACACCACAAACAAAAGCCTCTCCAGGGCTACTCAAAACATCACCCACCAACTCACAAGACTCAACTGAGTCAACAACACCAACACCAAAATCACAACATGAGTTAGAACCTAAAACCTCCATACTCTCTTGATCAACAAACTCATAACCAAACTCACAACAAATCTCCACAAACTCATTAGGCAACAAATTCAAACCCTTAACTTCATCTTGAAAACTTACAGTTTCTAAGCCCTCCCCCTCATAGTTTTCGAAATGACTCAAAAAATCATCCTCTATTCTCTCTTCATCTTTCAAGTAATCAGATCCATCTGTACTATCACCAAGCCAAACAAGCTCACTCTCTAAATTGTGTTTACTCTTTGCAACTTTGCCATGACTATAAAAACTTTCATCACACCTTCCCTCATAAAAAATATCATTGGCTCTCATCCTCTCCCAAGGAACATGAGAACTCTTGGTCCTTAAAACAATCTGGTCTCTCATTTCCTTCTTTACAACTCAGATCCAACTCTAGCTCATCTTTATAGTCCTCAAGCTCCAAAGTATTATCAGTCGATCCCTCTTCTTTAGTTAAATCACTAATCACGGAACTAGAAGTATCCATGGACAATGGTTATGAATTCACACTCCTAGACTCTTCATTCCAATCAGTCAAACAAGTATTTTTCTCCTCAACCACCCTAAGGAGTTTCTCCTCACATACTTCAATTGATTTCTCACAAGTCAACTCATCTCTCCTAAATAGAGAATATAGTATACCTCTCTCAGTATAGGCATAACTAACTCTCTTCTCCTCAAAAGCTTTTCTTTCAACTCGCCTTGAACTCAACCTTTCCCTTGGCTCATCAAACCCTAACTCTTTTTTTATTTTGGTCTTCCTCTCTTGATATTGAGCTATCTTCACCACTTCCTCAAAAGTGTTAGGGTTTTTTGCCTCTAATTTCACTCTCCAATCTTCTAATTTCAACCCATTTACAAAATACATTATCTTCAACATAACTGGGACTATCTAACCTTCTAACAATGCTAGACTCCATCGATTCCACAATCTTTCAAACTCCCTAGCAAAATCCTCAACACACTGATCAACTTTTTGAACACAAGTTTCTATTTTTTCCCATATCTCACATTGACTTTGTCTTTTTTTCAACCTAGTTAGAAATGCATTTTTAATGGTCTCATAGTCCTAATTTTGTCTCCTAAATTTTAAGCTTCTCTCAAAGTCAAGCAACTAATTTCGTGCTTCTCCTTGCAATTGATATTTAAAAATCTGGAGTTTATCCTCAAGATTAGTCACTCTCTCTATCAAACAACACAGCTCTATTTTTTCTAAAAATCTTTCGGGATCTTCAGTAAGACTACCATGGAACTCAAGAAAATTATCAACCAGTTTCAATAATCACAAGAAATAAAAAAAAACTCACATTCAAAATAACAACAATGTCAATTTTGGCACTCCTCAATGGGGGCCTGAAAAAAGAGATCTTACACGAGTGGTGATCAAGAGCAAGTCTCACTCACAACCCGATAACGAGACATTAAGGAGTGCGGTTGGGGTAATTGACTTCGTTGAATGCATAAACAAATGGAAAACTTCAAGTATTCGATAATACACCACAAGCCACTTATAAAAACAAGACAAAACATAATGCCTCTTGAAGCTCAAAACAACTAAAAACCTGAATGTGGGTAGAGCATCAGATAACCACAACACAACGAAAATACCAACAATTCAAAACTGAGATATATTTTCCTACCTTAACAACCTTGAGCCGATGCTCGGCGCTTTGACACCCAAAAGCTCCAACTTCCAAATTGGCATGACAAGAGCTCACTCTAGCATGCGACCCTCCACTCTCCTCTCTCACAAAATACCTTTTTAATCAAGGGGAAAGGTCCTTAACTCTTCATTCTCATCTCCTTATATAGTTTTCTATCCACACTCATACACATTCGGCTTTTTGCTTTCAGCTTTTGGCTTTTGCTTTTGTACTGTTTTTCACTATTTTTGTTTTTTCTTGCCCTATGCTTGTTTGCAACTTGTTCGGATCATAACTTTGTCATTTGAACTCTTAATATAGTCATTCGAATATTCAAAACGATCGGAACACATATGGTTGACAAGCTAGAGTGGGCAGAATTACGAAAATCAATCAAAACCCAGCAAACATATTGATTTTCATAAATCTCATCATTTTTTTTCCCATCTTTTATCTTGGACGACTTATTCCCTTCCTTGGCCTATTGTTCTTATAATTGCATACACTTTCAGTACACATGTCCTCTTTTTCTTCAGGAAATACTCACTAACGATGTAAAATGTATGACCTTTTTCTTTGATCATTGAGTCTTCAAAATAAACATTCTCTGGATATGAATCTGTTTTTTGTACACTGTGCCCTAGCAGGAATATGATTTTTTGAAATGAACTACGTGCCCAATCATTCATGATTTGGAAAAATATGCAATGTTGGATCCATGATATGCAATCAATCAATCGATGCTACAAAAAAATATAATGTATGTATTGAAGAAATTGTGCCTAGTCTATCTGGATGTGATCGTGCGTCATGAAAAATGAAAAAAAAAATATTGATTAATTTAAAATTCCTTATCCTGACCTCTCAACTCTCATTAAAAAGATATGATATACTCCGCTCTATCCATCCAAAATCTCACAGTCACTCTAGAAAATGATGGTCCTTAAGATGTTGACTAGATAAGAACAACCCATCTCACAATTGGTGGCGTCCCCCTCATGAACCTCTAACTCACCCAACCTCCTTACACACTCAACTAGAGGTTCCTAACTTTGTGATGAGCATCCCAAATATTGTGTGTGCAAGAAATGTGCATGCTCAATGACATGTGATCTCTCATGTGCACGTGCATCTAAAACTTATTGCATATAGCTGCACTGGACCTCATGCCGTGCCAGTGCTCAATGATGGTGCAAAACATGCATAATCCCAACCCATGGCATGGAAGTATTTGATAAGAATAGGATATGACCCCCGAGTGTAGTGCATCAACAAGTGCAACGTGAAGTGCTTGTGAATGCATTATCCCCGTGGTGTGAAAAAGTCTCGATAAGAAAACATACCTAGCTCCTCAACGTTCAGTAGCTATTGACAAACACAAGCTTCATTTTGTTCAAAAAAATACCAAGCTCGAGCAAGGCTATCAAGTTTCACACTCAACAAATCAAACAAAATGACAGAAGCAAATCCTAGGCTAAACAAACACAAGAAATCCAACTACAAAATAACAAAACAAACTGTCACGCAAATAACTAAGCTAGAAAAAATCAAACCTAACTAGAGTTTGACTAGGGCTTTTCAGTTTTCAGAAAGACACTTGACATATTTAGCCCTTCCCCTAGTCTGCAAACATTCATGTGCAGCAGTTGTTTTCATAAAATGATGCAACATTTATGAGCCAATCAAAAATGAAATCCAACGATCTATCTCTGAGTTCTTCAAATTCATAAATCAAAAAAATCCATGACACACCATTCTCAAACCACTTTTGAACGGGCACACAAAAATCATCAACAAATTTCTCTTTGGAATCCTCAAAATTTTCAAATCCAAATTTCTCAAAACAACTCATATTGTCAAAGCAAAACCTCTCATCACACACAATGACAATCCACATACCATTCCCATTCTCCCAAAAGAAAAACATGATAAAGCTAGGGCTTTCAAACAAGGTTTGAACTCTTTCTATGTTTCCAAAATCAAACTCATCCACAAACATTGCAAAAATCTTAGAAAAATACATCTCTTTAAAGCATCCATCCAAACAAGAGACTTCAAAGAGTGAACTTGTTCTATTTCTTTATCACAAACATTCTCAAAAGACTTTTCACGAATGGGTACTTTAGGCAATGCATTAAGGTCATTATCCTTATCTAAACACCCAATTGTCCAATTTTCTTCAACCTCACAACTATCTTTACACTTTTTACCCTTTGTGTTAGATCTCTCTTCCCTCAACTTTTCAATTCTTTTCAAAGCCTTATTCAAAATTTCTCTCACATCCTCTTCAATGTCACTCTCAGGATCCTTAAAACCCCAATCAGAATCATCACAAGCTTCATCAAAAACTTCTAGAGAATTCAAAGAAACTAGAAGACTATCAAATCAAGTTTTCTCTTCGACATTGTTGCCTAAAACAAGCAAACAATCATCATCACAACTATCAAGGAGTAAGAGATTAGGTCTACTCAAAACCAGATCATCAACACCACAAATAAAAGCCTCTCCAGGGCTACTCAAAACATCACCCACCAACTCACAAGACTCAACTGAGTAAACAACACCAACATCAAAATCACAACATGAGTCAAAACCTAAAACCTCCATACTCTCTTGATCAACAAACTCATAACCAAACTCACAAAAAATCTCCAAAAACTCATTAGGCAACAAATTCGAACCCTTAACTTCATCTTGAAAACCTACAGTTTCTAAGCCCTCCCCCTAATAGTTTTTGAAAAGACTCAAAAAATCATCCTCTATTCTCTCTTCTTCTTTCAAGCAACCAGATCCATCTATACTATCACCAAGCCAAACAAGCTCACTCTCTAAATTGTGTTTACTCTCTGCAACACTACAATGACTATAAAAACTTTTATCACACCTTCCCTCATCAAAAATATCAAAACTTTCTTCACTCTCATCCTCTCCCGAGAAACATGAGAACTCTTGGTCCTTAAAACAATCTGGTCTCTCATTTTCTTCTTTACAACTCAGATCCAACTCTAGATCATCTTTATAGTCCTCAAGCTCCAAAGTATCATTAGTCGATCCCTCTTCTTTAGTTAAATCACTAATCATTGAACTAGAAGTATCCGTGGTCAATGGGTATGAATTCACACTCCTAGATTCTTCACTCCAATTAGTCAAACAAGTATTTTTCTCCTCAACCACCCTAGGGAGTTTCTCCTTACATACTTCAATTGATTTCTCACAAGTTAACTCATCTCTCCTAAATAGAGAATATAGTATACCTCTCTCAGGATAGGCATAACTAACTCTCTTCTCCTCAAAAGCTTTTCTCTCAACTCACCTTGAACTCAACCTTTCCCTTGGTTCATCAAACCCTAACCCTTTTTTTCTTTTGGTCTTCCTCTCTTGATATTGAGTTATCTTCACCACTTCCTCAAAAGTCTTAGGGTTTTTTGCCTCTAATTTCACTCTCAAATTATCTAATTTCAACCCATTTATAAAATAAATTATCTTCAAAATAATTGGGACTATCTCACCTTCTAACAATGCTAAACTTCATCGGTTCCACAATCTTTCAAACTCCCTAGCAAAATCCTCAACACACTGATCAACTTTTTGAACACAAGTTTCTATTTTTTCCCATATCTCACATTGACTTTGTCTTTTTTTCAACCTAGTTAGAAATGCATTTTTAATGGTCTCATAGTCCCAATTTTGTCTCCTAAATTTTAAGCTTCTCTCAAAGTCAAGCAACTAATTTCGTGCTTCTCCTTGCAATTGATATTTAAAAATCTGGAGTTTATCCTCAAGATTAGTCACTCTCTCTATCAAACAACACAACTCTATTTTTTCTAAAAATCTTTCGGGATCTTCAGTATGATTACCATGGAACTCATGAAAATTATCAACCATTTTCAATAATCACAAGAAATCAAAACAAACTCACATTCAAAGTAACAACAATGTCAATTTTGGCACTCCTCAGTGGGGGCACCAAAAAAGAGATGTTACGCGAGTGGTGATCGAGAGCAAGCCTCACTCATAACCCGATAATGAGACGTTAAGGAGTGCGGTTGGGGTAATTGACTTTGTCGAATGCATAAACATATGGAAAAATTCAAGTATTTGATAATACACCACAAGCCACTTATAAAAACAAGACAAAACATAATGCCTCTTGAAGCTCAAAACAACTAAAAACCTGAATGTGGGTAGAGCATCACATAACCACAACACAACGAAAATACCAACAATTCGAAGGTGAGATATATTTTCATACCTTAACAACCTTGAGCCGATGCTCGGCGCTTTGACACCTAAAAGCTCCAACTTCCAAATTGGCATGACAAGAGCTCACTCTAGCATGCGACCCTCCACTCTCCTCTCTCACAAAATACGATTGTAATCTAGGGGAAAGCCCCTTAACTCTTCATTCTCATCTCCTTATATAGTTTTCTATCCACACTCACACACATTTGGCTTTTTGCTTTTAGCTTTTGGATTTTGCTTTTCTACTGCTTTTCACTATTTTTTTTTTTCTTGCCCTATGCTTGTTTGCAACTTGTTTGGATCATAACTTTGTCCTTTGAGCTCTTAATATAGTCATTCGAATATTCAAAACGATCGGAACACATCTAGTGGACAAGGTAGAGCGGGCAGAATTACGAAAATCCATCAAAACCGAGCAAAAATATTGATTTTTGTAAATCTCATCATTTTTTTTTCCATCTTTTATCTTGGACGACTTATTCCCTTCCTTGGCCTATTGTTCTTATAATTGCATACACTTTTAGCACACATGTCCTCTCTTTTTTCAGGAAATACTTGTTGACGATGTAAAACGTACGACCTTTTCCTTTGATCATTGAGTCTTCAAAATAAACATTCTCTGGATATGAATGTGTTTTTTGTACAGTGTGCCCTAGCAAGAATATGGTTTTTTGAAATGAACTATGTTGTCGTGTTGCTGCGCATTCGAGGTGTGAAAACCACCCAAAAGTCATGTGTGTGACTTGATACTTTGTACATACTTAGTTGTTATGTTTGCTCTTTTATTCTATGCTGAAGACGGAGAAGAATAAGGAGTTTTGGTAGACTGATAACTCGAGATGCAATCTCATGGCTACACTTATTTCAAGATATGTTGATTATGGGCTTCGTGAGGATGTTTCTAACATCTACAACTGGATGTTTCTTCAAGGCCTCTATGGATTCTTGGAGATGTTTTCATGGGCCTTTTTGGGAGGTTTTGAAACGCTTTTATGTAATACACTCCAGATAATTGCACATTCTCTTGTATCTTGAAAAGTGGCAGCCAACTAAGAGCAAAAGACCAGGGCAAAGAAATGCACGTAGAAGTTGTCTCCTGTACCAACAGAAGCAAAACAATCATGCTGAGTTTTCGAGAATTGTGTTTAACTTTTTGCAAATGTTGATCTGTGAAGATATGTTTACTATGACAAAGACTTGATACCTAAGTTGAGAATGCTCAGATGTTCGGGTCATATGACATTTTTGGTTACAAACAGTCTGTAGGATTATACGCATGGGGTAATGAACTTTCTTTGTGGCAAGTGTCGTGGGCACAATCTGTTTTTTTTTAATATACCAGTTCAGGAAGCTTTTGGAGGGGCTGCTTGATTAGGCGGAAGGCGAATTTAGGAGACGACTGCTATTTGGGGGGAAAAAGGCAGCAAAGGATTCGGACAGTGGATGCGCTGGTCGAGGACGGACAGGAGGAAAAAGTGGAGAGGGGGCTTTTCTGCTGGAATATACGACTCAAGAGTCAGGAGGGAGCATCTGACAGACTTCGCAGCTGCTAAAACGGAACCCATATATGGTATCTTGGCATCCTAGAGCCTGCGGCGGCTCTCTTGGTGTCTCTCCGTGGATCTGCTCAAAACCTTCACCAAATATAATCTCGGCGATCCCTAACCCAGCTTGCTAATCTCAAAAATTAGCGGATCGAAATTCGAAATTTACGTATCAGCAATACGTGGGCGGTTTGTACGGCCTATGACAACTCTTTCCCACTGCGGCATTGAACCCCTCAAAGGAGCCCCCAGCAAATTGGGAAAGATCGCAGGACTTAGATATGAAACAGGGCATGGATTTTTGAGAAATATTATGAGACATATGCTCTAATTGAAATTGGGCATATCCGGCGCTCCTTGAAACTGGGCATGATGGTTGGGGATTGAATTGGAATGGGGTATACATCTGAAGCAACATGAGGCATTGGATTACTGGTCGTATGCACGCATGTGAGTGTGTTTGCTGTGAGAGAATCTGAGGGGCACTGGTCTTTTTGTATGCATTGAGGGAGGAACAGAGCATTAGAGGGAAAGGGGGTGCTTGTTGCATTCCTGGGGGCTAAATTATGAGTGTACATGTTTGATAAAACGCACTAGTGCCAAAACCAGGATAGCAGCGATAGCTCTGATGACGAGGGGGTTGCCTTCCTGGACTCGCTCATTCTTGCTCAGTGGGAGGAACGATCAACTCGTAGCCTTTTCCGTTATGATGTCACAGCATGTGAGACTAAGGTACTTCCAGGTGAATTTGGGTTGCGAGAGAGCGATGTCTCTAACGGGTGCAACAACAGCTTTGGGGATCCCTCATAGTGGTTGAACAAGCCGAGCAGTAAGGCAAATCCATGCTATTGGAGGTAGGACCTTCTTCACGGAGAGAGAGGCATGCATTCTGCACTGCTGAGCAGGTCGCAGTCTCCAAAATTGAAGCACACAGTCACCAAAGATTCCTTGTGGATTGATGGCTGCTGCAGCACACATAGGATTCGCAAAGTGCTTGTTCCTAAAGGGCTTGAACCAGCAATGAAATCAGATTGTTGACGCTGTGGTTATCGCACAGATTCTAGAAGCTATATTGGTGGTTCCAATTCTGCAAGTGAATTAAGTGCTGGCAGATTTCTGGCCACACTTGGTGAATCTTTTACTTTAGGATTTGATGAAGCTGTTGCGCTCTCTGCTGAAACAGGAGAAGGCCTGACAGATCTTTATGAAGGGTTAATGCCTTTGCTTATAAAAGCCCAAGAAGACATAAATGCTGCCCAAGAACTGAATTCTGAGGATGAATCTGGAGGTCCTTTGGCAATGCAGCTGGTCACCCTAATGTTGGAAAATCAACAATACTGAATTCCCTACTTTGACAGGAACGTGTGCTAACTGAGTCAAAACCAAGTCTAATTCGAGATGCTGTTCGTGTGAAATTCTGTTACAACAACAGAACTGTTTACCTTGTGGATACTGCAGGTTGGATGTAGAAGGCACAGCTTAAAGAAGGTCCATCAGCTCTTAGTGCTATTCATGCAAGCTTTGTATCTATGATAATGAAGACAGTAAAACAATCTATGATTGAGGAAACAGATTTGTGACCTTATGAGGATGTTTGTGAAAAACATGAAGGATTGAATTCATAAGAGATCATTGACAATTCAGAGATTGATCCATCGAACCACTGTAATTAAAACTTGTGGAAAAAGCAACTCTCCTTTTGTTCTTATAGACTTTATTGAAGCAACTATGGAGCTGAACAAGAGGGTGGAATCCCTTTTAAATGCTCAAAAGAATGTAGGGTGTCCTGAAATTATAACAGATTTTACTTCATTTTTCTTGCTGGATCTTCTAGCCTGAAATTATCAAGGACTTCTGAAGTTGCGACATTGCTTTCGGAAAATCCTTCGACATCTTTGGTGAACCCGACGTGAAAAGCGTCGCAGAAATTTCAGGATGGGAGATACTTCAGCCTCTATTTCAGCTTCCTCTACAACTCCAGCTGCCTCTACTTCAGCTCCATCAATGACTACTGCGTCAAGTACTTCAACGGAGGATCTAAAACAGATTTTGCAGAATATATCCATGTATATGTAGCTCCAAAATCAGCAAACACAAATGTATATGCAGCAGCAACAACAATTGCATCAACAGCAGTTGTCTCAGCAAAGGCAAGTCTATTCGGAGCAGGAGAATGCAAACAATGAGACTAAGGCTATTGAAGCAGTTGAGAGTGAGAAGAAGCTATTTGACGGGCGTAATGTTTCAGCATATTTGAAGACATATGAGATCAAAATGGGGTTTTTTGGAGTTCCTGCTGGACTTATGAGTAAGTACTTCCTTCGTCTTGTCACACCTGCTTTGAGGACAAAAGTGACTGATCTTTTTATTCAAAATACACATTGGCAAGATTTTAAGAAGGCCCTAAAAGAAGAATACTTCCTTGAGGACTTTGGTATGGCTACTCGGCGATCATTCCGAGAGTGGGTCTACATGCCAAACAAAGGTCTTGCTGCTTCAGAGTTGATTCGAGAATTCGAAGAGAGGTATAGTCAGCTTGATGCTATTGAACAAAGAGCATTGGATGTTGAAAAAGTTGAGCTTTTCTTGCAAGCTGCAGATCCTGCTCTTCAAGAAGAATTGGGTGAGCTTCTTGAAGATCACACGAAGCCTATGGGTCTTAAAACTGATTGGCAGGATGCTCAGGATGCAGTCTCGACTTTGACCAAGAGGAGGATATGGAAGACTCGCCTTCAGAATGGTTCCATGACACCTACACCATCATCTGCTCCTATGCCTACTTCTATCCCTGTTATTTCTTCTCCTCCTCAGCCAGTTTCTTGGCCTATGCCAGTGCTTACTGTTTCTACTCCACCTATTCCTCCTGTCCCACGACCGATGCCTACACCTTCTGCTCCAAAACCATCCGCTCCATCGGTGCCTACCTCTCTTGATGACATAATCAAAGGCATTACAGATTTGACACTTGAGTCAGTCAAAGCGGAGTTGGTGGGTAAGTTGAAGGAGCAGTTTGCTTCGACTGCGCCTGCTACTTCTTCTAGTACTCCTACTGCACCTAGGAGTGCTCCTAGTGCACCTAGGAGAGATCAGAGATGTATTTGGTGTGATAGTACGGAGCATCATCATTGCAGGGATTGTGACTCTTTCCAGGATGCAAGGAGGCAGAATTTGGTATATTGGGGGCAAGATGGTAAGATTTGGTTGATTGAGATAGGAGCTCCACTTGCTACCAACTTTGGTAAAGGTGGAATGAAGAAGTTAGTGGAGGACATGGCTGCGCGTACTTCTTATGTGATAGCTAGAGGTGATGCTTCTGCATATGGAGTACAGATCGAGAAGGGATCAGAGACTCAGTCCGCACTATGGACTTATGCTATGGAGACTGCAAACAAGGGGAAAATTTAGCAAACTGTTTTGACTAGTGCAGGCTTTAGCATCAGATCAGAGACAGGTTGGGACTCGCCTGTTGACAGGTACTCTATTTATGCTTATTTGGCTAAATCTCATGGTGCAGATGTATTTGTTGAGGAGAAGCGTAAGAGGGATGAAGAAAATCCAAGTGCAGCTAAGAAGACTAGAGGGGGTGAGTTTGTTACTCCACCTACTGCAGGGCCGTCTTCACGATCAGGGCCAAATTGACAAATGGAGGATGCTCAAAAGAGAGAAAAGAGGCAAGAGCCTAGAGAGAGAAAGCAGCCAGGATTCAGATTGATGTCCGATATTGAGACATCTACAGACATGAAGAAAATCTTTAATGATAAGATACTTGGTAGTGAGGTGACTTTCACTATTTCTGAGATTTTGGGCATCTCAAAAAGAGAGTTTCAGGATCAGTTTCAGGAGATCCTGAAGAGGAAAAGACATGCATTGGCTACCACTGATACACAGGGAGTTTTGATTGGAGAGTTGGATGAGGATGATGATGAGGTTATGGTTGATAATGCTTCTGTTTTGCCGCAGGTAGAGAAGAGGGTTCAGCCTATGCATTATGCTGAAATTGATGAGCCTGTTTTGATACCGCGTAGTCACTTTTCGTGGAGCCATTGGGCTAGGGCAACTACAGAGACGATGGTAAAGATTGGAGAGAAATAGGTGCCTTATGTTGCATTGGTTGATCATGGTTCAGAGATTAATCTCATAGTTCGTGGAGTTTATGAGAGTAACAGATGGCCTATGGATGTAGAGCATGGGTGGCGTATGAGAGCCGCCAATAACACTGCAGGTGATTATATGCTGCTTGCCCTAGTGTCAGGGTTTCTATTGGTGATGTAGAGGAGGGTTTTCATTTCTTTGTGCAGGATTCATGCTCTTATCCCATAATTCTTGGTCAGCCATTCATTACAGAGATGCGCATGGAAACAAAGGTCATGGATGATGGATCTGCTTATGCACGGATTCGCAGTAAAGATGGTATGAGAGTAGTTCAGTTTATGACTGTATGTGTGAACCATGTTAGAAACAGGGATACTCTCAGAGATGCACCCTTGCCCACTGTGAGGGATTCGGGTTTTCATTAGTTACCGCCGTTTCGCGAGACGACGGTGGTACAGAGGAGAGGAGATTGGAGTTCTCGCCTCCTGGCAGCGATGTTTTCTTCTCTGGTTATGTTGGGATTTCAGCAAACAGTTCGATGAGTTATCAGAAGACTTCTAGGTTGTCTAGAGCTGCCAGGCAGTATATATGTAGGAAGGAGAAAAATTTGAAAAATGCAGGAATTTTGGAGGATGATGAGCACATAGATGGTATGTATGACAGTGTGATTTGTGCATATACGATGGCAGAGATGGGAGATATGCTGAAAACTGATATGCTGAATTGTCATGGTAATGTATTAGTGCAATCCCTGGACATGTTTCATGAAATTGCAGATTTTATGTCACAGATTGAGTCAGAGGCTGAGGTAACTCAGCAAAGAGTGTTGAGTGCTGAAGAAATTCAGCAAACAGAGTTTCCAGCTGGTTATGATCAGCTTTCAGAGAGACAGAGGGCTGAAAATTTTCAGCCAACAAAGTTTACTGCTGAAATATTTCAGCATTCAGAGTTTGGGGCTGTTTCTATGCAGTCCATAGAGCAGAGGGCTGAGAATATTCAGCCATTGGAGTGCAGAATTGCTGATTTACAGCAAGGTTTATGTAATGCAAAAGAGCATAATGAAGCCAGGGTTGACACGAAATACAAAACTGTGGATAAGAAGGTGAAGCCGGTTGCTGTACCGCTTCCATTTGATAGTGATCAGCAAATAGAGAGGGCTGCTAAACAACAAATTTTGAGGAATCCGGAGCATATTGGTCATAAATTTTCAGCAGAGACACTTGCTGAATTGAAAATTGGAAATGGTGATTTCTTGTTACCCATGGAGAAGCAATGCTTTCAGGAGATGCTTGAGCATCATGGAAGGGGATTTGCTTTTGTCCCACATGAGATTGGATGTGTGAATCCTGATATTGTTGCTCCTATGGTCATTTTTACTATTCCTCATATCCCATGGAATCTCCGACCTATTCTAGTGCCTAAAGCACACTTGCCAAAGCTGATTGATTTATTGAATGAGAAAATCAGGATGGGAATCCTTGAGCCTTCATCTGCACCATACTCAAACAGGTGGTTTACAATTCCAAAGAAGAATGGTACTCTTCGATTTATTCAGGACATGCAGCCAGTGAACAGAATTACTATCAGGAATGTTGGTATAGGTCCAGTTGTGGATGAGTTTGCAGAGGCATTTGCTGGACGTGCCATCTATTCTTTGGGTGATTTGTATTCAGGATATGATCAGTTTCAGCTGACTTTGGAAAGCAGGGACATAACCACCATGAGAACTCCTATTGGGCTTGTCAAGATGTGTACCTTGCCTCAAGGTGCCACTAATTCTGTTGCGCATATGATGAATGCCATGCATAAGGTCCTTCGTGATTACATACCTCAGCTTACTATGCCTTTCTTGGATGATGTGCCCATTAAGGGGTGTGCAGAAGAAGAGAAGAATGAGAGCCTAAATGAGCAGGGATGCAGATACTTTGTGGCTGATCATATTTCATCATGTGAGAAGATTTTGGCCAGGTTAGAAGAAGTGAACTTGACACTTTCAGGGCAAAAATCTATTTTTGGAGTGAATGAGGTTGTTATTGTTGGGCATATGTGTGGATATATGGCAGGAAACCCTCACCTGATAAGGTGAATGCTATAGGCAAGATTGCAGAGTATTGTTCTACTACTTCGGAGGTACGGATATTCATTGGTGCTTGTGTGTTTTATATGATTTGGATACCTCATTTTGCACACATAGCAGATTGTTTGTATCAGCTGCTTCGAAAGGGACAGAAATTCTATTGGGATGAGAGTCACACTAGAGCCATGCGGAAATTGAAGAAGTTATTGTAGAATGCTCCTACTCTCAGAAAAGCGGATTATAATTGTGATAGGCCTATTGTATTGACAGTTGACACTAGTCCAATTGGCATAGGTTGGGCTGAGGGTCAAGATGATGTAGATGGAAATAGGTATGCTATTCGGTTTGGGGCGAAAGTCCTAAACGAGAGACAGAGGAGATATTCGCAAATCAAGAGGGAGTTATTGGGAATTGTCACGGCTCTCAAATGTGACAAGGAGTACTTTATTGGAGCTTCAATTGTGGTAGAGACAGATTCCTTGCCATTGATTGGTATGATTACGAGTTGCTCTACTCCGGATATAGCTATGTTGAGATGGATTGCATACATCAAGTCATTAAATCCGGAATTTAAACACATAGCAGGGAAGGATAATCCAGTGGCAGATATGTTATCTAGAGCTAGATATGATGATGAGGAGACACTACTTGCAGAAGAGGATGATGCAGAAATTTCAGCCACTATGGTTGATCATGTTTGTCATGTCTATGATATTGTGGCTTTCACAGAAGAGCTCTATGTTGGAGATTGGTTGCAGATTGGCAGGTACCTTAGTACATTAAGCAAAAGAGATGAATGGACAGATGAAGAGTTCAAGAAGATCAGAAGGAAAGCCTATGGTTATTTTCTCAAGGACAGATTTCTTTGGAAGCATCCGAAGAAAAGAGGCGGATTACCTTTGCGGGTTGTCTGCGATAGAGAGACACAGTTACAGGTGATGAGGGAGTTTCATGAGAGTCCTTGGGCTGGTCATAGAGGAGTATGGGCTACTTATGAGAAAATCAAGGAGAAATATTGGTGGAAAGGCATGTACATAGATGTTTCTCACTTTGTTGAGACTTGCAGAGACTGCCAGATGTATTCAGTAGTGCGTCATAGAGATGAGCTTCATCCGACCTATCCGCTATGTATTCATTATAAGTGGGTAGTTGATTTGGTTACCATGCCTATGGGTCTATGGCAGATGAGATACATTGTTTTGGCTAGAGAGGATCTTACCAATCATGTTGAGGGCAGATCTTTGAGAACGAAGACCACTAGTGCAGTGTGCAAGTTCTTATTGGAGGAAATTTTTTGCAGGTATGGTTGTGTGGGTAAGATAACTGCGGATCATGGTGAATTGGATGCAGATGAAGCTAGGGAGTTTTTCTCTCAGCTAGGAATCAAATTGGCTCTAACCACAGCATATAATCCAGAGGGAAATGGAAAGAGTGAAAGAGGGCATCCGCCGATAGTGAAAGCATTAGCCAAAGCATGCAGAGGACGGATTGGAGAATGGCTGAGACTTCTACCATTTGCTTTGTGGGCTGATCGTATGACTCATAGTGTTACCACAGGATATATGCCTGCAGAGTTGATGTATGGTCAGAAACCTGTTATGCCAATTGAGACTTGTACTTTGACTTTGTCAGTTTTACCTTGGCAGGAGGATTTGACGAGAGAGGAGCTCTTAGCTCTTCGGATTTGACAGTTGGAGAGGAGACCTGAGGATATTCAGCTAGCTATTGATAGGTTGAAGGTTGCTAGACTGAGAAATAAGGACAGGTTTGACAGCAGGCATCGTTCACGCGCATGTCTCCATATTAGATGGCGAGATTCAGAGACATGGCGGACCAGGAGCTCTCTCAGATATTGTCAGGATGCTCTATTACATCTACTTCGGCACGATCAGATGGTTCAGTTTCGAGCAAACGAGGTCGACGCTCCAGACTTGGGCCAGACGGAGAGAGTGCTTCAGGGTCAGGGGGTGCTGCAGAGATACAGATGCAATTAGCCCGCGGTCGGGTTGGGATAGGGTGCTACTCCTTGCTCTCATGACGATTCCACAGAGCGTGGCTCAGGTGGTTGCTATGGAGGCACGGACATGGTGTCTCCGTCTCGTCGTTCTGCTAGAGTTGCATCACCTCCATGATTTGTCACACCTGTGGGGACGTCTACTCCAGTCACTCAGCCATCCGCAGGTGGCCATCATGAACCATAAGTTTGTACGCTACATAAATTAAAGTAGAACATAAGGAGAAATAGAGCAACAAATGCACAAATAAGAGCAATATTAAAATTGGGACCACAACTATCTCCCCATGCACTGAGAAGGCTTTCCTCGATGTTTGTATTATAGAATTTTATTTCTCTTGTGTCCAAGCAAGTAGACTATATGAGTTTCTCTTCTTTTGTAAAGGGTTCTCTTAGCCTAATATCTAGACAATATCTAAATACTTATATAATATATTGCACTTACAAATAATAATTATAAGGAATGAGACAAAGAGGAGAGAGAAAGACTTCAGAGGAAAGAGAAATTCTAGTCAAAGAGAGACAAAAAGATTAAAAGTAGAGAGAGAAAGATAGAAAGAAGAGTGAGAAAAGCAAGAAAGCCATAGAAGCTCAACAAGACGCTTGGAGATAAAGAGGTTCTTGTATTATTGCATGAATAATAAATATTAATCCCCTTACAATTTATATACTTTTCCTATCCTGAGAATAAATATTTATTGAAATATTCCTAAAATATATTTCTTATGCCTCTTCATTACAAGCCATCCCCACCTGGATATTTTGTTTCTCAAAACTAAAATAAAAACCTATTACAAAATATGCTAGATGATGGCGATAGTAGAGTACCCTGTTTAGACATGATAAAAGCTATCCTAATCTTCTCGTAGGAGATGAATCTAAAGTGAAGATCAAGTACAATATATGTATAGCTATATCGTACCACGAAAGTGATGGCTTGTCCCAAAACTTTGAGAGATGACATCTTGCGAAAGGTACATATAGTGTGTCTATTGTAGACCTTTCGGAGTAAATTTGTCGTAACTTTTGATCAGCTTATTCAAATTAAGCATGCTACAGCTTTAAACAAAGCTCTTGTTAAGAACTTTCAGCCCATGTGTGTGAATTGCTTCTCTATAATTAAGGCAAAGTAAAATCTCTTTCAAAATAGAGAACCATCTTGCAAGCAAGTGTAGTGAAATAAGACCAATAAACTTACATAATCCTCTCTTAAAATTGTACTTGAAGATATAGAAATAATTTTAAGATGCTTGTTGGTATACATAGAGATTTTTCTAGTAAGAATCATTTATCCAGCTAGATCAAAGGGATAGATATCATCAAAGCTATCTGCTCGATCATAAAATAGATCCATGTCATCTTCAACATTCACTAATTCGTAGTCAAGATCTTTAAGAACTATCATGTTATTCACTTTTGCTTTACTATAGGTATGTTTTTGTAACGCGTCCACCTGTTATCTTCATGACACGTCTTAGCAATCCATCGGAAAGGATGTCTAAAAAGCTCCGCCCGGCACTCCCATGGAATGTCACAGGGTTGGCGATCTAGGGCTTTCCGCGCCTGCCACGTAGCGGAAGTATTCTGGCCATTCCCACTTAGGACCGAGATCACCTGAATCAGGGTTTTCCCTAATGGTCATTTCTTAAACGGCAACTAGCGTCGAACCCCAAACAATTTCAGGGTTGTGTTTCTCTAGCCAAGGCATCCTAAGGATGATTGGATTTGTGGGACTAGATATGACATTAAAGCATACACGAGATTTGTGATCACCAAAAGTCAACATGAGTAGTCAGATTTCCTTGGTAATATCTCCAGATGCTAGAGTTCTTCCATCCATGACTTCAGCTGGTGCAAGATTGGTCTTTTAGAATATTGGAATCTAGTATATATTCACAAAGACATCCTCAACAAAACATGAGGAGGTTCAAAAGTTGACCAGGGATTTGAGGGAAAGGGTCTTTCTTGGTAGGATCATTTGGACTGTGACAAGGAAAGTTTCCATGGGTGTGGTTGGAATCAAGAGACCTTTTCTTATATCAAGATCTGATTGTATGGTCTCATTCACAATTGAACATCCTCATTTTCTTGCTCAAGGGTTGTTGTAGAAACTCTTGGGATTCTTGCGCCCTTATTTGGGCAATTTAGGGAAATGTTTCTAGGGTTTTCACAATATAGGCATTGATGATTTTCTCTTCATCTTTGGTTTTCTTGTGGGCTCAAGGGGGCTAGAATCTGGTATTATCTATTTGCATCAATTCGGGCTTGTTTGCTTCTCTAATTGGGTCCTTGATTGGGGTTGGGTTCCATTAGAAAGGCCTTCATTCTTCTCTCTTTTCTTGCTTCCTCTCAAACAGTCTATTATCACATTGGATGGCTAACATGATATAATCATTGAGTGATTTTGCCTTAGGCATAATGAGCATGAGGTCCTTGATGTCATCTTGAAGACCCCATCTGAATTGACTGATAAAATACTCCTCATTCCAAGTGAGATCACAGATTAATTGCATGAATTCAAACACATAAGCAGAGGTAGGGCAGTTATCTTGTTGTAGCTTTGAAAGCTTCATTTCTGCTACTTGTCTGCATCTCCAAATATAGAGGGGAGCTCAGAAAGAAATGCCTCATTGTTATGAAGTACTATCATATTCTTTTCCAAGATTGGGGCGAGCCATGATAAAGCTTGACCACAAAGCAAAGTCCCAATGAGTCCGAAGCTTCATCTAGATACCTATCGACTTGCATGCAGATATAGAGCTTTACTTGTTGCAGGAATCCCCTAAACTTCGAACGGTCACCATTGAAATTTTCTAGCATGCTAATCTTGATTTCTCTTGTTGGGGGTTGATAAACATGTGGAATCATATGATCACTTCCTCTATTGTTCTACAAGTCTCGGATTTGGTCTTGCATATTTTGAGTGCATGTCCTAGATGCATAGGGTGTTCTATTTGAAGTTGCGATTGTCATTCATTCAAGTCTTGAATTTGATGCTAGAGGTTTTGAAGAGATGCCAAAATTCTTTGAAGGGTTGCCTCCATGGTGCTCAATATGGCTAGGACTTACCAAACTGTTATGGGAGCACTAGACTATACTTGAGAGAATAGACTAGATAGAAGAATTGTTATTACAAGAATTCTTATTACAAGATAATCCCACATGAGGGCATGAGATATAGTGATAACTTAACAAGATTAAAAACCCCACAACCAAGGATTGTAGGTTTAGACAACAAGAATCGATAGGATATGAAGGGTCCCACAACCGAAGACTATAAGTATGGATACAAGATATCAGAATAACAAGATCTCCCTCAATGGGGATAAACAAGATACAAGATAGTACTAGACAAGATCTCATGCTACGAGATTACAAGGTGATAAGACAAGACTAAATACTGTGGCTAGACAAGAATTAGAACTGGAACTCAAAGTTACTTACTTGGAGGTCTCGACTTCTTGAGCTCCTAAGACTAGCATTGGCAAGACTAAGTGTTGGGGGTAAAGGCACCTCTGCCTAGCCACCCATGTATTACTACACTGATAGAACCAGCACCTACACACTGAAGGCAGCAGTATGCATCCATCCCTATTACTTATTCTTTATTCTTTTAGTGACATTTGAATAAAGGAAAGGCCGGTGACACGTTGTGACTGTTGGAGTTCCAACATTTGGAGTCTCTCTCTTTCTTACTCTTGCTCCATCCACCATAGCTCTCACGTCAGTGCTCTCTTGCTCAATCCTTCTCACCTTTCAATTGGTATCAGCGCTTGGCTAGTCTTGAACATAGTTGGGCATTCCTTAAACATTTATTTGAATACCTACTCTCTTGTTGTCACTCTTGGAAGCCATAACCACACCTTTTGAGCTTTCGGTTGATCTTATCCTTCTTAGGCAAGAATTGGTACTTCCTGGGCTCAACCTCAGGGCATTCATCTACAGGTGTTAGAGCTCTCTTCCACTCTTTATTTTAGTCCACAGGGTTTGAATAACAAGGCAGCCATGGCTCAAGCTCATAAGGTTTGGAATTGAGCTCTCTCTCTTCTATGCCTATTGAGGCCAAGTTTGGAAGCTTCTTTGGGAGGAGCCATAAAGATCCCTAACCATGAAGTAGTTCCCAACTCCCTCAGTAACATTAAAAATGTGATTTCAACAAGTTGCTCCATTTTCTTAGCCTATCAAAAATGTGGCCTTGATCTCCAGCACCTCTTCAAGCCATTGGCACTACAGAAAGGTCTCATTTGAGGCATAGGAGAATGCTTCAACCATGGCATTGAAGGCTTGATCTTGGTATTGAATAGTCCACAGGTAGTCCCAAATAGTGCTACATTTTAGCTTTTGATATTTATGCTTGCTTGGTACTAGCTATTGATGCCATTTAAGATCGGAATCATGCCCGTATGTTATGGGAAGCCATGCATATGATATGCCATTGATTTGGTGCTCATTTTGGCCTTATTTATGCTCAATTTAATAGTGAATTTACTACAGTAATAGAGCAAGTTTAAAGCTATTAAACTCGGGTTATGTTATGCTATTGGTCTCGGTGCTTCCCAAATGCTTGTTATGATTATTTGGATGCAAACCGAGGTTGGCAAATGTCTTGGATGGTTCTTAAATGTATTTTGAGCCTCATTTGAGCTATGTATTGGTTGGCATTTACTTCACATTGGTCTACACTGGCATGCTTTGTGACAAAGGTTATACCTATAGTCTATGCATGACCTATTGGTACATGCTTTGAAGCATATGTCAGGGATGCATGCTACCTACATTGTTTGAGCTTCTTTTTCACTTGGAGCTTCAATTGGGCTTATACGTGGATACTTTGGAACCTCTTTTGGATATTACATGGCTTGTTAGAGATTTACTTGGGTCGTACATGATGTACTAGGATTCTATCAAATGCTTGACCATCTACATGCTCTTGGTGCTCTCATGATGTACGGTCTTGGCTATGAGATATCTTATGAATTTACATGCTATATCTTAGCTTCGTTGCTCATTTTCTATCAAATTTTGTGCTAGTGGGAGTTTTATGCTTATGGTTTTGGATTTACCCAGAGCTTGCATGTTATGCATTTGGGCCATTACTTGAGATCTGAGACTAGGATCTCTTTCACATCCTTGACTATGATATTTTATTGGTGGATGCTTCCATGTCTACTCTTGGATTCTTATGAGCTTATTTAATCCGTCTTCATTGAGCACACATCGACCTTTGTCATGTCTTGCCAGTGGTGTGTACATCTTGCTTACTACTTACAGAATGTATCGATTGTACTGACAGACTCTCTTGAAAAATTTGGGTATTTGGCTCATGTTCATTGGCTATCATACTGCCTCTACTATGGCCACTTGATGCATGATTGGATTTGGCAGTCACTATTGTCATTGGATCTCTATTAGCTCACTATTTGTTCTCATTTACTCACTACTGTCATTTATTATAGCAAGTTGTTTTATGTGGACTATGATGTATTTACTGAGCTTAATCATGTCCTTTTTATGTACTTTTGGTACTATTTAGTAGATAGCTAGTCATTCTAGGATATTCTCTTACTTTTAGCTTCTTTTGGTAGTGGTTTTGGCATGTTTACTACTAATTAAAACAGGCTGCTTTCTGCATCGTCTTCCTCTATTTAACTCATTATTGTTAGTCATCTCAAGGATATAGCTTTGTTTACATTGCCAAGTTGGATGGCACCAACTATGGCTACTAGAAATCTCAAACATTCCAGGTTTTGGTATAGAAATTACAGATTAACCCACTAAGAAACAAAGGTATTAAACCCAAGAATATAGATGATGATGTCCCGGCTGATTTAGAGGCACTATGCAAGTCCACTATCATTTTATCACTCTTTGAAGAGGTCCATAATAATGTTGTTGAAGATGAAGATCAGAGTGCATAGAATCTATGGGAAAAGATTTAGGAATTTTATGCAAAATAAAGCCCTATTTCAAAGATGTATTGGAGAATTAATGGATTTTCACATGAGGGAGGGGACCCCACTATTTGCTCAGTTTAGCTAGTTTCTTTCTATCATGAAGAAACTTCTTCAACATGGTATTGAGTTTTAGGATAATCTGTACCCTTTGTTTCTGCTTGGCACTTTACCTGAGTCTTGGGACGTATTCTGCACAGTGATCTATACCAACAAACTTGATGGGTTGAAATTGCAAGATGTAGAGAGTGCTCTTGTGACTGAAGAAATTAACAGGAAAAACAATGATACTTCCTATAATTCACATGCTTTATCCGTTAGAGGTGGAAAAAGTGACAAGAAAGTTAACGATCGTCATGGAAAGGACTCTCAGAAGTCCTAGTCTAAGTCAGGTGGACGTCGTAAGTCCCATGGACATAAGTCTAATCTTAAATGCCATTATTGTGGAAAAGCAGGACACATATGGCGACAGTACCATAAGATGCGCGATGACAAGCGCAAAGAAAAGGAAAAAGAAAAAGTGCATGAGAAATCTAATGATCACAGCATTATACCTGTAAAGTCCAACGTAAAGATTGAGGAGATAAATGCAATGCAACCTGAGGAGTCCGATGGTGACTACATCTTAGCAGCCTCTTCATGTGATGCCTCTCAATTGACCAAGGCTCAGTCTATTCATGCACCAGGTTGGCTCTTGGATTTGGGTGCGTCTTTTCATGTGACCCTCTATTGTGAGTGGCTTCATACCTATCATAGTGTTGACGGAGAGGGAGAGGGAGAGGGAGAGGAAAGAGAGGGAAATTAAAGAGAGGGAGAGGGATGAAATGGGAGAGGGAGAGGGAGAGGGGGGGGAGATGAAAACATAATAGGGAAATGAGAGAGGGAGAGAGAGGGAAAAGAAATGAGAGAAGGAGAGGAAGAGAGCAAAAGGAAATAAGAGAGAGAGAGGAGAGAGAAAAAAAAGAGAGAATGAGAGGAGAGAGAAAAAGAGATAAGATGTTAAACATAATAGGCAAAGAGAGAAAGAGAGGGTGTGGGTGAGGGAGGGAGAGGAAATGAGAGAGGGAGAGGAAGAGAGAAAAGAAAATGAGAGAGGGAGAGGAGAGAGAAAAAGAAATGAGAGAGAGAAGAGAGAAAAAAAGAGAAAGATCATTAAACCTAATGGAAAAATAGAGAGAGAGAGGGTCAGGGTGAGGGAGGGAGAGGAAATGAGAGAGGGAGAGAAAGAAAGAAAGGGAAATGAGAGAGGGAGAGGAGAGAGAAAACGAGAAAAAATTTATTAAATCTAATAGACAAAGAGAAAAAGAGAGGGTCAGGGTGAGGGAGGGATAGGAAATGAGACATTGAGAGAAAGAGAGAAAGGTAAATGAGAGAGGGAGAGGAGAGAGAAAAAAAATGAGAGAGAGAGGAGAGAGAAAAAAAGAGAAAAATCATTAAACCTAATAGGGAAAGAGAGAAAGAGAGGGTGAGGGCGAGGGAGGGAGAGGAAGAGAGAAAAGGAAATGAGAGAGGGAGATGAGAGAGAAAAAAAATGAGAGAGAGAGAAGAGAAAAAAAGAGAGAAAGATCATTAAACCTAATGGGAAAAGAGAGAAAGAGAGGGTTAGGGTGAGGGAGGGAGAGGAAATGAGAGAGGGAGAGAAAGAAAGAAAGGGAAATGAGAGAGGGAGAGGAGAGAGAAAAAAGAACGAGAGAGAGAGAGGAGAGAAAAAAAGGGAAAGAAAGAGAAAAAGGGAAATGAGAGAGGGAGAGGAGAAAGAAAAAGGAACGAAAGAGAGAGGAGAGAGAAAAAGAGAAAAAATCATTAAACCTAATAGGGAAAGAGAGAAAGAGAGGGTTAGGGTGAGGGAGGGAGAGGAAATGGGAAAGAGGGAGAAAGAGAGAAAGGGAAATGAGAGAGGTAGAGGAGAGAGAAAAAGAGAAAAAAATCATTAAATCTAATAGAGAAAGAGAGAAAGAGAGGGTCAGGGTGAGGGAGGGACAAGAAATGAGAGAGGGAGAGAAAGAGAGAAAGGGAAATGAGAGAGGGATAGGAGAGAGAAAAGGAAATGAGAGAGAGAGAGAGAGGAGAGAGAAAAAAAGAAAAATCATTAAAACTAATAGGGAAAGAGAGAAAGACAGGGTTAGGTTGAGGGAGGGAGAGAAAATGAGAGAGGGGGAGAAAGAGAGAAAGGGAAATGAGAGAGGGAGAGGAGAGAGAAAAAAATGAGATAGGGAGAGGAGAGAGAAAAAGAGAAAAAATTAGTAAACCTAATAGAGAAAGAGAGAAAGAGAGGGTGAGGGTTAGAGAGGGAGAGGAAATGAGAGAGGGAGAAAGAGAGAAAGGGAAATGAGAGTGAAAAGGAAATGAGATGGAGAGGATAGAGAAAAAGAAATATGAGAGAGAGAGGAGAGAGAAAAAGAGATAAAAATCATTAAACCTAATAGGGAAAGAGAGAAAGAGAGGGTACGCTAGCACCTTCTACATAGTATCATAGTACTGGGTACTTGGCCCTATGATACTAGAGTACTAGGTGCTAGATAATAAGATGCTATGATATTATGTGCTAGGTACTTAGTACTACGTACTAAATACTAGTGTTCTATGATACTATATGCTAGGTCATAGAAAAAGAGAGAGATGGAAGGAGAGGATAACAATCTAAGAAAATAAAATAATGATAACAAAAACAAATTGTTTGTTGTAACGTAGACAAAATGGAAAACGAAGAAGGTCCTGCTATTCAAGATCGCGAGGCGTATCTTAATCAGCGTGTCCCATGTCCTTGCTCTCAATGCAAGCTGGCAATTAGACGAAAACGCCGATTGTCTATAGAACATGTACGACGATTTGGCGAGTTTCAATCTGAGATCATTGATCAGGCAATTGCGGATTTTCAGCAAATGGTAATTTGAAGTTAATATCAATCATGCATTGTACTCACAAGCTAATTGAATACCATATACAATAAGATTGGGTCTCGCTAGCAAATTTTCTATCCAGGGAGGTGATGTCTCATCCCTAGGAGGAGTGCACCCTTTGCGGCCAATTGGAAGAGTACGTGGGCATGCGATGGATGGAGTGTAGGAGCCAATCCACCACTTGCAAGGCCAATCTATACCGTCAATGCCAGAGGAGACAGGCAACCTTTCAGACCTACCTACAATCTTGGAGCCTGAGATGGAGGCAATGATCGATGCATTGATTCCCATGGATGTCGAGACTTCTGATCCGCTTAGAGAGGAAGCATCCATACCATTATATGATGGATGCTGAGTATCTCGGCTGAAGACACTGCTTGCACTATTAAGTATGTGAGCAAAATACGGGTGGAGCGATACGAGTGTGACCGAGTTGTTCAGGTACCTTGTACATATGCTTCATTGAAATTTTTTTTCGGCACTATTATTACAAACATTTGTGCTTTTTCAAGATGTTTATGATTTTTTCAGGTTATTGAAATATCATATATTACCACCTACAAATACCATGCCTGAGTCTCATGATGATGCACAGCATGTTTTACAAAAGCTTGGCATGGACTACAATAACATCCATGCATGTATCAATGATTGCATACTGTTTCGAGGAGAATACAAGACTATGGAGACATGTCCAAAGTGTGGTGCTCACAGGTATTGACATGACTTGCAAGGGAAAACCATCCTTCAAAAAGTTCTTAGACACTTTCTACTTATCCCCCGCATAAACCACATGTTTCATACGTCCAGCATGGCGAGCTTGACAACGTGGCATGCGCAGAATAGGTCCACGGATAGAGTTCAACGAATATCAGCGCATTCACGCGCATGGAGCTACATTGACTCTACCTTCCCAGGCTTTGCCTGAGAGCCAAGGAATCTTTGGCTCAGTCTTGCAATGGATGGCGTGAACCCATTCGGTCCGTGCTCAACTTCTTACAGTATGTGGCCTGTAGTCCTTGTCAACTACAATATCCCTCCATGGCTTTCTACGAAGAAAGGACATCTCATCCTTAGCTTACTTATCCCTGGCCGCTACAAAGTCAAAAATATGGACGTGTATCTTCATCCATTAGTTGATGAGCTTAAGATTTTGTGGGAGGAGGGGATCACCATGCAAGATATGAGCAGGCGTGATGGTCGGCGGTTAGCCAATATTCGAGTCCTTCTCATGTGGACGATGCATGACTTTCCGGGATTCGGAGAGTGCTCAGGTGAGTAGGCCTCCATTCTTGTTGGTAATATCTATATTTTATCTCATTCAAGAAAGTATTCACTGGGTTGTGATATTGAAACAGGTCTGGTTACCTCAGGTTATCATGCATGTCCATTGTGCGGGCCACAATTAGACTCCCGAAGGTCATGAAGAATATGGTATATCAAGGACACACTGCTTTCTTGCCAGAGGATCATGAACTCAGGGAAGGTTTCCTTGGAAAACCTCCAACACGTATAGAGGCTGCAAGCTAGTACGAGCTGAAAATGGTCCACGCACCGAATCACATCCAAACGAAATGCGACTGTTCTCAGTTTTCTACGAGTTGCCATATTGGACCCACTTACAGGTCAACCACTTATTGGCATAATGCTTTCTCATATTGGACCCACTTACAGTTTTCTCATTTATTCATAATGCTTTCTCATTTGTAGCAGTTTGTACTACCAATCGTGATCGCAGGATGTCTTACTCCAGAAATATGCGGGGCCATTTACATGTTGTAGACTTTGGTGCAATGGATCTCACAGAAGGAGATTAAGACTTCCTCTATTGAATCCACGAGGCGGGGAGTAGTGGAGACGGTCTGTCTCTTTGAGAAATATCTGCCTACCAGCATGCTTACGATACAAATCCACCTTCTTGTGCATCTTGTAGATGAAGTGGAGATTGGTGGACTTGTCCATATGCGATAGATGTTCTTCTTGGAGCGCTTCATGAAAACCCTGAAAGGCTTTGTGCCACAATGAGCTCGGCCAAAAGGTAGCATGACTGAAGGTTGGTTGGTGTCTGAGGCGCTAGTGCATATTTCACAATGGCTACCAACAGTGGATCCAGACAATGAAATGCTATGGTCGCTGAAGGATGATGATAGACTGACTGGAGATGTGGTGGTTGGAAATGGGGTTAAAAAAGGAATCGATACCTCAATGGAGGAGAAGGTGAATTGCTTTTGTATGTTTCACCATGCCTCTATGGAGATGTGGGTCACCAAGTACCAGATCGCTAGGTAAGATCGAGAGGAAGCGCGAGCTGAATTCCGACGTAGTATGTGTCATCGATCTATTCGATATCCCGAAAGCATGGAGGAGATTCTGCGGTTCATGTCAATGCGATGGTTGCATGGAGCTTTGACATGGAGGAGATGCCACTGTTTGAGCAAGAGAGCCGGCGACGAGCAACGGATCAAAACACGGTTGTGGATGAGATGGAGTATTTTGGGAACTTGCAAAGTATTATTACGGTGGATTACTGTAGCTTCTCCATGATACTATTCGATGTGGAGTGGTTCAAAGTGGTACTTGAAGGAGCTGGAGCAACAATTCGACCAGGTCCATCTAGATTTCTCGAAATAGATTCCGAAAAAAAATGGACGGATTTGCGGGATACCTTTGTGTTGCCGGCCCATTGTAAACAGGTGCATGGACTCATTTTTTTGCTAATTGTATTACGACATGGTTTATGTCACAATGGTTTGAACTCTCTTGTACATGTTTGTGAATAGGTAATCTTCTATCCAAACCCCCGACAACCTTGATGGTGGTATGTTATACCTTCAACTCCCCAAAGTGCAAGAGTATATGATCAAAGTGATGTTCCAAGTATAGATGAAGATAATATGCAAATAGAGGGGTCGATATTGCAAGGGGTGGAGGTCGTCGAAAGCTTGGAGCCAGCATTGGCTAACAATGATGGAAATATAGGAGTCCAAGAATTCTTTGAGAACGAGGTGGACTCATTCTTTTGTGGTGACATGTCTATCGACCTTCTCATGTATGCAAAGTTGTGTCAAGAGATTAACATGGGACCATAGGATACTTCATACTTGGAGCATCCAGTTACTCAATTCGTTGACCAATCGCTTATAAGGGTACATAAGATATGCATTTTAAGTGAGATTTTTTTAAATGATTTATATTACTGTGCTTTGTATGATTTAAATTGATAATTCTAACATAATTTTTTATCTATATAGGTGACATTTTCAGGATGAGTCGAGGGATGGGCGATGAGGAGTTAGAGGATATCTTCACATGCATGTCTCCAGACCAGATCGCGAGATTCAGAGATATGGCAGACCAGGAGCTATCTCAATCTTCATCAGGGCGCTCTGCTAGATCTACTTCAGTGCAATCCGATGCTTCGGCTTTGAGCAGACGAGCTCGACGCTCCAGACTTGGGCCAGAGGGAGGGAGTGCTTCGGGGTCAGGGGGATGGTGCAGAGATACAGAGGTAGTGAGATCGCGGTCGACACAGGATACAAGTGCATCTCCTCACTCTCATGGCCCTTCCAAGGAGTGTGGCTCAGGCTCAGGTGGATACTGTGGAGGCACGAACGCGGTGTCTCCATCTCATTGTTTAGTTCGAGCTATGTCACCTCAAGGATTTGTCACACCTGTGGGGACGTCTTCTCCAATTACTCCGGCTTTTGCTCAGCCGTTAGTAGGTGGCACCCCTGTGGGTGCCACTTCGAGAGATATTACCCCGGTCGGTACACCGGATCCACAAGGGTCTCCTAGATATACCCAGGAGCATGGACGTAGATGGAAGAGGACCCATCTTAGGCAAACTCCAGGGGGATATGGATATCTAGTCAATGGTAGGTTAGGAGCCATCATCATGAATGATGAGGGGAGGAGGGTGATGGCTCGCATGAGAGAGTTGTGCCAACAAGTTTTTCGGCACAACGTCTTGGATCATTGGAAGAACATACTGGAGGGGAGCAAGGACTACATAGTAGCATCCTTTCACCAGGAGTTTCCGGTTCCAGCCTCAATAGATAGATTCTCTACGGGCTGGATGATGGATTGCATGCATGCATACATGTCACACAGACGATCCGACGCACGCAAGGCAATCAAGAGTGGGGCTGCAAAGCCCGAGTGGTTAAATGCAGATGACTGGCACTGACTAAGGGAGGAGGCTACAGATTCTCCAGGATGTTGGAGTCAGCAGCGCGAGGCGGCGAGGGTACGACTTGAGGCAGGAGTGGTCCATCATCTTGGGAGTGGCGGCCACAGGACATATTTGGAGGACTTTTTAAGTTTTTCTTTTGTTTTGCTTGTTTATTTTCTTGCAATATTCTTTGTACTGACAATCATGTTTCTAATAGTTAGCATTTTATTTTCTTTGCAGCACTCCATTACAAATCGCGATCTGACTGGCCTTGAGACTCGATATGTAGAGAGGCATGGTCTCACTTCATTGATCGACCGATTGTATAGATGCGGCAGCCCTGTAAGTCACTCATCTTTCTTATCCGTAGTTACCATGTTTAATTAGAATGCATTATTGTATGGTGGACTTATGTGTTGTTTCTTTTTTTGCAAAGTTCGTTCAATGCTCCTTTGTGGCAGGATGAGCTTTCGGGGGATGGGATATGTAGCTCGCCCTTGGATCCCTGAAGCTCACACACCTTTATTTTTGAGTCGCCTGATCTAGGTAGACATTTTCTATGTATTAGTGATATCTTGTCATGATTTTACCAATCGCTTATTATGCGATCATGTATTTATTTCATATATCAGTGTTATGATTTCAGTATACATTGTTTTTATTTGCAAGCGCATTGCACACAGTGCAGAAACTATTTTATATGGCTCTAATAAAGCACACAGTGCTAGCTGCCTTGCCACAAAATTTGTTTTTTCCCTATTACTTCGCTATTAGCATCGCAAATTTTACTGCTTGCGTCATTATTGGTGTCATTATGTACGTCGCAAACCATCGCTATTAGCGTCGATATTGGCGTCGGTATCAACGTCACAAAAAAATGCGACGTTGATACCGACGCCAATACCGATGCTAATAGCGACGGTGATACCGACTATTCTATGGCGTCATCAATAATGACGCTTTTTGCGACGATGGGGGAAAATTTTTTTATTTGCATTTTTGTCGCTTTAAACGTCGATATAAGGCCTATATCTTATTGTAACAAATCCAAAATTCGAAAGGCCTATATGAAAGCCCTCATAGGGTTAATATTTTTAAAGCAATTTTTTTTAAAATAAATTCCCCCTCTCCTCTAGCCGACTGTCGAGCTCGAGGAAGAGGGGAATAGCAAGAGAGTAAGCTCCTTGCTGGAGCTTGCGAGGGCAATGATGCATGCCCGTCGACACGTAAGAGGGGGGAGGATCTTATCCCCTCCCCTATATAACTAAGGGGGGCCGCATGGCTCAAAGGGGGACGGAAGGGCAGAGATGGAAAAGATGACGCTGCCGCCACAATGCCGTGCAGTGCCACCACCATGAGAGAGAGAAGCTTCGCCTGTGCCACTTGAGGGAGGTAGGAGGATTGCCATGGTGCTGCTGAAGGAGGAGACGCCGTCAAAACCCATCGCCTCTGTTGTCGTCCGGGGCCCCAGTTGCTTGATCACCACTGAGTCACTGTAAGTTTCCCCCCTCCCACGTGGCAGAAGCTTTAGAAGCTTCCTGGGGGGAAGCTTCTAAAGGGCTAAATAAGCCCCCTTTCACCCCTGTGTCCTAAAACCTCCCAAGGCTCCCCTTCTTATGCCTTTTGAAACCTTTCCCCCCCCTCGTGGTTTTAACCCCCTATAAGCCCCCTTTTCCTTGGGCTTTATAAGCCCCTTCCCCCCCCAAAAGAACTAAGGCCTTAAAGGTCTTATTACCTTTTCCCCCGTGTTTAATCCCTTAAACCCCTATCCCTTGGTTTCGAGATCACCCCCCCGTGTTTTATCCCTTGAAACCCCTTTCACCCCCCGTGTCGTAAAACCCTCCAAGGGCCCCTTCTTGTGCCTCTTATTACCTCCCCCCTCGTGTTTAAAGGTCTATAAGCCCCCTTTTCCCCCAATAAGAGTGGGGCTTAGAGGTCCTATTATTACCCTCCCTCGTGTTTAAAGGTCTATAAGCCCCCTTTTTCCCCAATAAGAGTGGGGCTTAGAGGTCCTATTATTACCCCCCTTTCGTGCTTTTAATCTCTCTTAAGCCCTTTCCTTGGGCTTTGAAGGTACCTCCCTAAAAATTTTCCTTTAGGTTTTACAAGTCCCTTTTTCCCCCCATAAAAGGTTACCCCAAATAACCTTTCCTTTTCCCCCCATGTTTTGTTAAAATCCCCCTTAGGCCATGCAAAAATACCCCTTGGAACTCTCCTGCACCTTGTTTATTTTCCACACCTTTCTATTCCCTGTTCGTGCGAGTTTACAAAGGCCATTAAGCCTTCCCCATGGCTTCAATGTGTCTTAGTCGTGAGAAATTTTGAAGCACCCCCTTCCGAAATCCCTACTTCAAGGAGGGAGCCTTCTAAAACTACTTTCGATGGACGGGGCAAGGGAGCAACAGTGGAATTCCGAAGAGGAGTTGTAAAGCTGCTTCCACGTCCGAAAGATTACAATTGCAATGTCTCCTAAGAAAGTCCAAGGTGCAACCGTGGGAGGGTCGTCTCCCAGCATTCACGTGGATATCTCATCCCAAGCCTAGGTTTTCCTTCTTAATTTTTATTTGATATTGTTGTAATTCAATCATGCAAGGTTAATTGTTAGAAATAGGATATATTTTTGTCCCAGTTGTTCATGATGAAGGAACTTAGTCATTATTATTTTTAATGAAACATGCAAAATAAAGAAAGCATAAATGCATTTCTAGCAAATAGCTTTATGAATTGAAATGAATTATAAGCTAGATTATTACCCATTAAAATAGTATAATTCCGTTAAGCCTAGAAGTATAAGTTGCATCTTGCACTGTTAACCCATATTCTCTTCGCAATGAATCATCATGGAAAGTGCAAAGCATGAAATGATTCTTACGATGCATAAACTCTATGAAATTATCCTTTGTCAACTGCATAAATTATCAAGTAAAAGGTTGCTTATTTAGCATGAATTTTGTTCGCAAAGTAAAGGGAAGATTAGTTGAAATTAACCTAACCTATGCCTGACCTCAAAACAATAAGTTAGGGTTAAAAAATTAATTTACGCATAGACAAAGAATCATGTGGAAGTAATCTCGAAATTATCTTCCAGAGTTAACCAAATTGGCATAAACCTAAAACATCTAAACCTCGGAGTACTCGTTTGGAATGAGTTAAATTCCAAGAAATGCCTATACCTTAATTACTTGCCCACAGAGGCATATAAATGTTATAATCCCTTTACACATGCGACACTTGTGAGCAGAGATGTTATATTTGATGAGATGGCTACTTGGTATGCATCACCTACATCAATACCATTTGATATGCCTTTTGCACATGCTTCTACAACTAATTTGCAACAGAGTACTACATTGATAGGTCCTAGTGTGACATATGTATCTTCCTCTATATCTCCATGTGTGCTGAAAAGATAGTCATACTTGCATGTCCATGCTTCTACAACTGATTTGCATCAGAGTACTACATTGACAAGTCCTAGTGTGATAGATGTATCTTCCTCTATATCTCCATGTGTGCTGAAAAGATAGTCATCCTCGCATGTCCATCCTCACATGCATCCATATGCCTTCATTGTTGGGAGAGTGATTGAAGAATGCTTGATGCATAGGAATAGCATCATGTAGGAGAAGTAAGATTATAAGGTAATGTAATGCTAATATTATAAGGAAGAAGGTAGAAAATTTTTGAACAAAAAAATGGAAACAAGGAGAGAGAATCATAGGCAATATGGAGATTATGAGTGTGGAGCGAGGAACATGTTGGTGAATGATACAATGTAGGAATTAATGAGGGGGATAATTTATGATTTAACATACTGATGTCATGAATCATATGGAAGAATGGAGCCACTAGAGAGAGAGAGAGAGAGAGAGAGAGAGAGTGTGTGTGTGTGTGTGTGTGTGAGTGAGAGAGAGAGGTGAGTAGGCAATATGTATTTCTCTATTAATTGCTTATATATATATACATTTTGTGATGGCATTTAAATTAAGTTTTTTGAATATTAATTAGCGGTATATTTCAATAGCTGCCTCCCTAAAACCATGTCACTCTCAAGCTAGCCAATGGTGTGGGGATCATCTTTAATACTTCTTCATGAAAGCTCTTTGTAGCAACATTGCCACCTTTATCCGCCTCTTTATGCTGAATGTCTTCCTTAATAGATCATTGCCACATTGGATGCTTTCTCTATGCATTGATTGTTTCAATCTTATTCCAAATCTCTAACTCTAAGATTACTACCCTCTCAATAGTAGCAAGTTTCCTTCTTCTATTCATAGCATTCCCTATCATTCCATCTCATGCAATAATAAAAAATAACACCTACATGCTCCCCAAAATTAGCCTTCTAAATGCTAACATTGGCCCTGGCTTCCAAAAGCTAAGGGTTAATTGCCTTTACAATTTAGCTATCTAGTTTTCCATGAAGACAAGTCAAAGTTTAGCTCTCTATTTTCCCTTAAGACTTCAAGCACTTTTGCATACCCCTAGAACCTTTGCAATGTGAGAATAGGCCACCCCCTTTTTTTGGTGGGGCTTTTACCCTCCACCTCTAGGAGTTAATTCACAGAATGTTGCACAGAATTTTTTCATGTGATGAATGTTAATACGTATGATAATGCATATGGCCAACCTAGACTATATATATGTCTAGCCTAGCCTCTACATCTCCATCTAGCCTACCCTATGCTTAGCCATGTAGGCATAGGTTCAACTAGAAAGACATACAAACTATGCTAGACATACGTGTAGATTGTCTTGTGTTGTATATTCTTACATTGCCATATGTGATATGTGATCTATGAAACATTTTAATTTTAGATTCTTGGAAAATTTTATGTTTCATGGATTGTTGTCACTGATCCAAATTTGATATTTCTTAGTGGATACCTTTATTCATAATTCATACAGCTATTGACATATCTAGGATTCACCTCTTAAAATGATGACCTAGATATTTAGAGGGAATAGATTATGAGACCTATGCTATCTCATTCATGACACTTCCATCTACAAGTTTAGAATCCTCCACTTTTTATTTCATTTTCTCAATGACTTTAAAAGGTAGGGAGTGTCAATGAATGCAAATACAAGAGAGAGTGGCAGTGGTAGTCATGGATGTCCTTGAAGTGGTGAGAGAAATAGCATATAGAGGATACTTGGGACTCTATTTGGGTGATGATATATCTTCAATGTCAACATCACTTCATGAGAAGACTAGATCATACCTAATAAGGGTGAACTAAAGTGGTAATTGTATAGACAAGAATGATGAACTATTTGTGTTTCATAATGCATGAGAATTAGGCATTTCTCCTTTTCCTTAATTGAAAAAAATCCAAATGTGCTCAAAGAAACATCCATGTGATGCATAGGAAGTGTTCCCATTCCAAGGAACCATCAAGGCTATGCATACGGCATATTATCATTCCAACGATGTGAGTTCTCTTAACAAATGGGAAACAAAGTAAGATCCCATCAATCTTGCACATCAAGAGGACATTCTTAAGGAGAAATCCCATTGAAGCTAATAGGAAAAGAGAGCAAGGATCTCCTCAACTAGCTTATTCTTCAACAACTCACAAGGGCAAGTGGCTTCTTGTGGGGGGGAGCACAAAGCTGCCACATGTCGCCCCACTAAAATATTTTGTATATATATTGAGAAGATACATTAAGTTTGTAAAATTACACTTCACAAGAATCAGACAGAATCAATCACATCATAAATGTATAAAGTTGACATCATGATTAGATACTTACAACTTAATCTATGTTTTGATGCCGTCTATGCCTAGCATATTCATTGTATGATAAACAACTTTTTCTTTGTAGAACATATCAGTCTACAACTCAACTTCATGTGCAATTGCAGAGAGCATGTTGTCTCGATGTCTGTTACAAGCTTCTATGGTAGCTTTAAGTTCAATTAACCTTGCTGACAACTCCTCTATCATTTGAGATCACCATCCAATCTCTCCAAGAAAAGGTTATTTGTTTGCACCAAATGCTTCTCAAATCTTCATAATCTTCACCTTTGTTCGCTCAACAAATACTATCTTCTCTGCCTTTTTCCCACTTTGTTTGCAACATATGTTGAATTATTTGTGCATAACAAACGACTTGAAAGTCATTCTCATTAACAACATTGCACGCTTTAGCATGGTATTAATGTACAATACATGAAGCAAAGGGAAAAACACTTAAAGCATGAGCTTGTCTATAGCTAGTCATCTATCCACTTTGTGGCTTGCTAAATTGTCAATCCACCTATGAAATTTGTGACTCCCTCTTCCTTTTTCTGCAATTAAGCAGGTCTTTTGCACCCAAAACGTATCAGACCTTTGAAGTATTGCAAGAAATCCTATACTGAAGCCCCTACACAATCAATGCATTCCATACCGCTATATCTTGAAGTGGCAAAGTGCTAAATACCTTGCTTGCCTCTGCTAGCAATCCACATTTCATATACATAATAACTAGTCCTTTGTGTAAGTGAGGCTCTTTTTCCATTTCCCTTTTCACTATTTCAAAGTGTGTGAATTCATCTATTTCAGAAGCTCCCATTGTATTGTGAGCTTTCAAGATGAGAACATACATAAGTGCGTCCAATAATGACATTTTTAAGCTACATTTCTTTGAGAACCATGAGCACCTCATCCTGAAGACCATGTTCAACATATGTTGTGGTTAATGCATTCCACAAACTTCTTCTATGTCAAGTGATGTGATTACGTGAAAGAACCATTGCCTAACGGGCTAATTAAAGAAGCTGATTGTTACATGTTCAACTAAATGTGTTAGGTTACTAGATAATTAAAACAACTTGAGGAAAGTGTAGTGTACATGGCCATAGGTCCGTTCTACAGATGGATGGTCCCGGTTGGCCGAGAACTTTTCTCAAATCACAATGGACAGTCAGAAGATCGTCAACGAACACAAACAACAGGAGCGTTGACCTAGAATTATGATTTATCTCGATTCACGTTGTTTTAGGGGAACGGAATGGGACTATGCCTTATGGCAGAGAGGTTGAGCTTTGCATCCCTCTCATTTCCCATTCTCCTTGAACCAATTACAGCCTGAATCTGCTTCTCGGACCTGGTGTTTCTCCGTAAAGTAGTTTTCTTGGGTCCGACACTAGTTGCCGTTAGGAAATGACCAATAAGGAAAACCCTAATTCAGGTCGATCGTAAGTGGAAATGGCCGGAATACTTCTGCTACGTGGCAGACGTGGAAAACCCTAGATCGCAAACCCCGTAACATTCCATGGGAGTGCCGGGCGGAGCTTTCTAGACATCCTTTCCGATGGACTGCTAAGACGTGTCCAGAAGATACAAGTGGACATGTTACAATAACCCATGACTCACATTATGAAATGCAACTACGAAAGACATTACACCTATTAGCTACAATTGATATCATGCATAGAAGTCTTGCAAGAGTAATTGAAAGATTATGAAGTAACGGTATTATGAATGAGAATTTTTATGTGTATATAGAAGTTTTAGATTATGGATATATTGAGTGCTACTATGTTATAGAATCACATAATGATTCTACTATATACCACTTACACACTAGGTGAATATCAAATGATTGGAGAAGATGGAGATTTTAAGATTTATCACAGTCGTGTGGATATATATTCAATGAATGAAAAAATTAAGAAAAAGACATCAATATAAATATTTCAAGTATATGCTTATGGGACACTTATCCATGATTGTGACAAATTCTCTAGGCTCATAATTGGTCTCCAAAATAGTTTGAATATTAATTATTGCATTTTATTAACTTAATGAAAATTTTGGGTGGATCAAAACACATAAAGGAGTTATCTTGAGTGTTATAGGGCTTTTAGGCCTAAAAACCAACAAATTAATGCATTTTACAAAAAGTGGCATTTTAGGATAAGAAAAGATAAAATTTTCAATTCTACTCACATTGGCTAGGAGGTCATGTATGTTTTGATCAATTTGAGTACCTGGACAACTATATTCTTGGCTTGAAGGAGAAAGTTAGAGTAAAAACAAGTTGCAATAAGTTTAGGACAATATTACTGACTTTAGCGATTTAAGATAAGGTTTCTTACTTAAGGCTTGTACTTGCCCATTGTTGATTGATGCCTTGGGCTAGCAAAGGGATATGTTACTTGAAGATGAAACTAAAGTGATGGTTCTAAAGATAGATTTGTAGGATGCTAAGGATGTTGTTTCTATGTTGAATAAGAGACAGATGTGGCACACTAGATTGTGGATTGGTTCTATTTTTCCATTTTCTTCTTCTATGCCTTCATATGCATCTTCTTCAATAGCTACTCCTATACCTTTACATGTTTCTATCGCTATCTCTTTGGCTTCTCCTAGCAAGGATGAGGGTATGGATGAGTTAATCAAATGTATGAGGGAGCTAAAGTGAAATATGTCAAGGGTGGAGGATAAAGTAAAGACTACAAGTCCATCTACACCACTCAACATTTTGAGAAGAGAAGCCTTTGTATGTAGATGCATATGGTGCAATAACACCAAACATGACCACGTGGATTGTAAGGCATTCAAAAAGGCTCATAGGAAAAATTTGGTTTTTTTGCAAGATGGAAATATTTACTCTACTAAAATGAGACAACATATAGCCATGAACTTTGGGAAATGAGGTACCTAACAGATCCTTGATGATATGACTATGCCGACTGCATATATCATCGTAGTGTTGGGGGTAAAGGTACCCGTGCCTAGCCACCCACATTTACTCACTGTAAATTGTATCCACACACCTATATACTACAAGTGGTGGATGCCCATCACTATCACTTTATTCTCTATGCTTTCACTTATTATTGAATAAGAGAAGGTTGGTCACACATTGTGACTATCCACATATAGTGTCTCTCTTTGTTCCTCTCTTGCTCCATTTGTAGCTCTTACTTTGCTAGACTTTTTTTTGCATATATGCTTCCATTTAGGCTCTACCTTTCAATTAGTACCAAGGCTTCGACTCAAGGAGCTTCACTTAATCTTTTTTTAAAGCCCATGAAGAAGCTTTAGCTCAAGATTTCATGGTATCCCTGTTTCTTCGTTTGGATGTATGCAATGAGTCTTTCCTTCTTGCTACTTGTTCCACAGCTTAGTCCCAACTTATCAAGGAGCTTTCTGATGCTTAGCTAAGCCAGCTTGTTGAGTAATTATTGAGTTGAGAATAGCTATTTGATCAATTTTGAGTGGATATAAAGCATACTATGGAAGTCATGGATAGTTGTGGTAGCTTGATAGCACTTTCTTATTTTGGCCATAACTTTTGCATACTATATCGCATTTAGGTGTTCTATAGCTAGAAACAAAGATACAATGAGAGCTACAAAAATAGGTACTCACCATGAGTTGATTCTTTGCATGCTTTTAGTTCTTTTCTTTACAAATAATAAAACAATTCTAGTTTGGACAACCAAGGATTTTATTAATTTATGATCTATTGATGCTTATGGGAAATGCTTACAATGCATGGATGATGCATTGATGCTTCGAAGAAGATTTCATACTAATTAGAGCTTGAGTAGCTTATTCATTGAAGATTTTATTGCTGTAATAATAGTTTGGGCAACAATCATACACTAGTAAGCTTCATGCTTTGAATGCCTATTATGTCTACATGGTATTTTGGGTATACTACATGTCCATGGTGATGCCTAACATTGACATATGAGTCTTAGTATGGTTATGATATGATTTGGTACTTGGATTTGAGCTACACTTGACGTACTTAGGATTTGGTTAGTTGCTTTGAAATTCTGTGCTTACTCCCTGATTCATATTAAAGCTTCATTAGATACTTATGCTCCCAGATGTATTTCTAATATGCTTGGGCTTCTCCGATGCTTTGATATATATATGTCTTGAGCTATGCTTTCTCACTTAGGATTCAAGATTCACTTCCAATGGGAGACAATTGTACTTGTGGTTCTTTGAGATAGTGTGGCTCTTGGCTCATGTATATGATCCCTTGTATGCTATTGATGGACGCAGTTACCTCCACTTGTAGGTTGATTTGATTTCCTATGCTTAGGAAATTGGCAATTACCTTTGCTAATAGCTTGTTAGTGATCTATATATACATATTGGTTATGTATTGATCACCTTTACTCTTTGCTAATTCGGTTGTGTATTTGACCAATATCGTTGGTTACTTTTAAGATCTTCTACATGCATGATGTATATGCTTATGGGATGTATGGTTTACTCACGCTTTGAGCTCGTGATAGTCTTTGGTATCGATGCTCTATACTTGTCACTACTAGTTCTATTCTTTGTATCCTAGTCACTACTTGGATATACTTGGCAGTGGGAGCTTGCTTTCTCAGTTGTTTGCCCATAATAGGACTAATATATACTACTATCTTTATTTTAGCATTGCTATAATTATAGTTTTCAACATTCTTTTGGAGAGTAGAAAATTTGTTTTGGCACTTTATTGATTGCAATTTATGGATCGCTATACTCTCATTGTTTGCACTATCTTTCCTGATTTTTTGCATCAATTTTGTGGAAGTTTTATTGAATTTATAGTAGCACATACTCTTGTCATTTGTAGATATTTGTGGTTATTTTCGTAGGTTCATTAGCATATTGTGCGATTTTTGGTATTAAAAAGCTTGATGACAATAACTTCTAGTATTAGAAGACAAGAGATATGGTAAGTCTTAGTCCAGAAGAGGCAAGTTAAGCCATTGAAGCTAGAGGGAATGAAGTTCAATCTTTATGGAGCTTATCTTGCATATCCCTCATCTCAGCAGAGGTACCACGAGTGCATTCATTGAAGATCTAAAAACTTCTACCGGGGATAGCATTGATTGGGAATCCATTGATCAATTATGGGTACCATATAGGTTATTATAGGTTTACTATAGGAGAAATTTGAGTCATTATACTCCTTAGAGCATGGGAGAGGTGTATTCAATGGTGATATGGCATTTGGACCTTCATTTGGATGAATCCTTAGTCATCTACAGGCATCCCAGGTTATCTAAGATTGATTACTAGTCTTATACATGTTATTCTACTCAAACAATGAATTGGAACCACTTTTGGAAGGCTTTTTACTTGGTTACAAGTGTTACAAGATAATGCAAAGAATTTCTAGGACATATATTGGGTTTGCAAGTTGTATTCAGCTCCTACACATCATATAAAGGGTACTATAGGATTGGGAGACATTATCTTCGATTTAGGATATGTGGTTATGATAAAATGATGCTTTTAGAAGATGTAGGACTATTTCAGATAGTAGTAAAAGAATATTTCATGAATATTATATTTTTATTTTTAAATTGGGTATTATAGCTCATCTTAAAAATATATTTGTGGGCTTCATTTTCCATTAAAAAGCTCTTGATTTGGATATTGAAGTCAAAAGTTATAGCCATTTGTATCAGGGGGTCTGCTACGACTACATCATACTAGTGAGCAGAAATGGTTGTGGGAACAAAGGGAAGAATAATTCTAATAATAATACTTAGCAACGAATCAAGAAAGAATGTGAGGTAGTACTTGAGGCATGTCATGATGATAAATATCCTCAAGAATATGGTGCATATAGTATTCTTAATGCCACTCTTTGTAGCCATGAGACTGGCATTCCATCAGACACATGGAATTAGTTTCCAAATTGGATCAAGTGGTTGAATAATTAGTTCAATCTAATATGCAAACCAATGAATTTATGGAGCACATGGACCAATCTATTAAGGATTCCTTTGAGAAGTCTTCTTCTTTTACTAGAGATTCTTTGGACAAACTTGGTACTCAAATCTTTATGCTTGTAGCAACACAAATGGTAGTTAAATAGAGTAGGGATAAACAATCCTTTCAGCAGTAGATAATAATCCTCAACCACCATGTATTATTGGAAAGAAGGCGATACTACACATTACTTACGAGATTGGAAGACTTCTTTTAGAGTTGATAGCATGTTTTGAGTATTCATGGGTCAAATCCTCCTCAAACCACTAAAAACCAAAAACCTATTCCTCTAGGTAGGTTTCGAACCAACTATAATAGGAGTGCTTCTAATTATTCAAATCCCAATGGAAGTTACACAGACATATAATCCCAAGAAACTAATGGACAACAAGGCTTTGACATTTTCCCTAGGTGAGATGACCAAAAGATTCACTTTGCTACTCTTCTGAAATCATTTTGTGATTGATTCACAAGGAGAAAAGGGAAAAAACCCTCATCAAGGACGGCAGATCCTTACGCAAGTTATCTTGCAAAAAGACGTATTTTTTGGGTATCCTTCTAAATAAGGAAAGTTGTAAACCAGAAACTAGCATATCTAAGGTACCTTAGGGTTAACCAAGTTGGGTATGCCCTACACCGGAATGTAAGAGATCTTGCCAAGTTACAAGACACCTTGGGAACGAGTGCTGATACACTCAAAAAGGAAAGAACACTTCCTTAGCAGTTTGCCATACACCTTGAGAGCTTTGCTCATACATGGTGGAGGTACATAAAGAGGAAAAATCAACAAGTAGATAGTTGGGAGTAATTCAAAGCTAAGATGGCTCAAGTGTTCATATCTCCCATTGAGAAATAAAAGTTTGTTAGAAGATTGCATCAATTGGACCAAAGAAGCCTATCAACTAGGTCAATTACAAATCAATTTTTAAATCTTACCATGTATGTAGAGACATGTATGTAGAGAGTGTGAGTGATGATGCAAAGTTTCATAAGTATGTCTATTTTTTGGAGGCTAATTTGTTAGTTGATGTTACGGCCCAAAAACATGCCACACTGTTCTATGCAATTGAGCTAACAAAGAGGTATGCTTGTAAGTATATGAGGGACATTCCTATAAAGGTTTCTTTTGAACAACAAAGTGATGTTTCTAAATAGGGCAACTTTGATGGAAATTATGGAGGTTCCAGTACTTCATTTAGTAGTCCCAAAGTCCCTATATAAAAAGTCCCAAGTCAATTATTTAAGATAGCAAAGTTCGTCAAATCCAGGAATCATTCATAAAGTGGTGCCTAGGTAAGGGGACAATATACCCGAAAATAATTTAGCAAAGAATTTCAAGTTTATACTTATGAAGCTTTTCACAAAAGAAAAGAAAAGGTTCTATGCTTCAAATGTTGTGAAAATTATATGGCTGATCATGCATCCATTAACTACACCTTCAAGAATACCAAGACTAAGAATTACAATGTGATAGTATTTGTGGATATGGATAATGAGGTTATCAATGAGCCACTAGTGAGTGCACAATAAAAATTTGAAGAGCATGATGAGGATCTTGATCTTGATTATTCTTATGAGGTTATGAATGGATTTATAGATTTACTTCTTACTACCACTACCCTTTGTTAATTTCCATGGATGCTTGAACAGGTTCAAGGAGCCCTAATACACTGAATCATATGAAGGGTATCATTCATGGAAAGTTACCCTTCATATGAAGGGTATCATTCATGGAAAGAATATATTTGTCGTGATAAAAAGTGGCACTACACATATTTTTGTGAATAAGCTAGTTATGGAAAGGTTACACTATTTTTCCACTGATTTTTTATAACAACCCATAAGAGTATAAGCAGCTAATTGTGAAGAGAAAATCAAGACTCAAATGTGCCCACAGGTTTTCATATAGTTAGTTAAAAATTATGAGATACAAGTGAACCTAATTGCTTTAGAAATGGGACCCATAGATATTGTGCTTGGTTGTGATTGGATGATGACTTTAGGAAAAAATACTATGGATTTCTCGTAGTTGCACATAGAGTTTACCATTAATAGTGGGAAACCTATCCATCTATAGGGAATCCCAAGTAAATCTGATTTTCAACTTGTTAGTATTAAGCAACTCAAGAAGCAGTACAAGAAGCGCTTATATGATTTTATTTTACATCTAAACAAAGATGTAGAAGATCAATCCAATAATTCAGCAAACCATCCAACTTTGAAAGCTCTAATTGAGGATTATAGGGACTAATTTGAACTACCTACTTTATTACCTTGTAAGAGAGCAATGGATCATATAGTTGATTTGGACCCTCATTCAAAGCCAGCCAATAAGCCACCCTACAAATTGTCAAAAATTAAATGTGAACATGAGGAAGTGGCCAAGAAAATTAAGGATCCTTTATAGATGAGTCTAGTTCTTCACCTTATGAAACTTTGGTCTTGTTAATGAAGAAGAAATATTGATCCTTCAATATGTGTATTGATTATAGGGATCTAAAAAATATCACAGTGAAGAACATGTATCCAATTCCAAGAGTTAATGATTTTCTTGATGAGCTCCAAGGGGCTAGATTATTTATCAAGATTGATTTGAGGTCCAGATGTCATCGGATTTGTATGCAAGAGGGTGATGAAGTTAAAACTACCTTTAGGACTGATTATGGGCACCATTTGGGCTTACTAATGCTCCAGCTACCTTCTAGAGTCCAATGAATGAGATTTTACATCCTTTTCTCTTAGGTTTTTGACATGTTGAGGAATCACAAACTCTTTTCTAAGGAGAAGAAGTGCTCTTTCATGTAGACTAAAGTGGAGTAGTTGGGCCATATTGAAAATGAATAAGGGATACAAACTGCCACTAAGAAGATGGTGTGTTAGAGATTGGCCCACATCTACCACCACTGCTTTTCTTAGAGGATTTTTGTGTCTACTATCATTCTAGTAGATTCATAAAGCATTATGCAACTGTAGTAGCTCCTTTGACTGATATGTTGAAGAAGGAAGCTTTCTTTTGGAATGCACTTTCAGATAGTAGCTTCAACTAGTTAAAGGAATGACGTACTTATTCTCCTATTGTAATATGCTTAGATTTTCTAAAGATTTAACAACATAGTGTGATTCCAGTGGTTGTGGCATAGGAGCTATTTTCCTATAGGAGCATAGAATTATTTCCTTTGAAAGCCGCAAGCTTACACATAAAGAGATAATAAATGTATATGACCAAGAGATGCTGATTATGGACAAAGAAATGGTACCATTATTTGTATGGGAGCTGGTTTAGAGTTCAAAGTGATCACAAGGTCCTAACGTATTCTTTTACTCAATCAAATCCTACCCCTAAGTAGCATAGGTGTGTAGCTACCTTGCAAAATTATAATTTATATATCAGTCATATAAGGGGAAAAAGAAATGAACACTATATTAGGGAATTTGGGAATTTCCATGCACTTTGCAAACCCCCAATACCTTTAGTATTTGACCACATGGCCAAATCTTGTCGTCTTACTTAAAGGTGGATTCTATCCTAAATGCTATATAAGAAACCTTCCCAAATCTCACTTTCAAATATGGATTATGATTTAATCATGTGGTCAAATATTTATCACTTATTTGAAATTGAGGCTTGGGAAATTCCCAAAATCTCTAATATGGTATTAATGTAGTAGCCGATTGTCTTTCTAAAATGTAGGCATATTGGGTTTTTCAAATATGAATGAGTTACATGGTCACTAGATTGAGGGGTTACAAGAAGCCTATCTTTTGGATGATCAGCTCAGCCATGTATTTTAGAAATTATAGCAAAGTCTTATGGAGGAAAACTCACATTATGATCTTAAAAATTGTCTCATTTGGCATAATAGCAAGATTATTATTCCCTCTACTTCTTCTTTCAGATTGAGAATCATTGAGGAGTTACAATCTTTGCCCATAGCTACATCTTTTTTAAAGTGTTTAACACCTATGATAAAATCAACAAGAGCTTTCACTTAAAAGGATTATGGAAATATATTAGAAACTATGCCATGAAGTGTATGCTTGTTAGCAAAATAAGGATAACATCACCCATAACCCAAGTAGTTTCTTGCAACCATTGCCCATTCCAAAAGAAAAATGGACACATATCACTGTGTATTTCATTACTCATGTATGTATTACCAAAATGGTTGGAATGGCATTTATGTGGTAGTGGATAGACTCACTAAGGTAGCCCTTTTCATTTGTACCAATACTCAGTTCATTGCTTTAGAAGTGATTAGTCAGCTCATGGAGCAGATCTTTGGATCATATGGATTACTGCATGTTATTGTGAATTATAGGAATACCAAGATTATGAGTGACAATTGGCATGTGGTATTCGGCTCCACGAGAACTAAAATGGCTCCTTCCACAACCTATCATCTGGTAATGGTCAAACAAAAAGGATAAATAATTGGTTGGAGACTTACCTTCAACATTTCTCTCATGATGTGCAACATGCATGGGATTCATAGTTGCATTTGGGTGAGTTTTCCTATAATAACTCTACTCTCAGAAATCTATAGCATTCTGTTGGAACACATCATGCTAGCATTGGAGTTTCACCCTTTGAGGCTATGTATGGCTACAAGGTGCCCCTATCCATAGTTATTTTTAGTGAGAAGATTAATGCTCGTGGAAAGGAAGAATTGGAAAGAATGTAGGCCCTTCTTCAACCATGTAAGATGAATCTTAAAAACATTCAAGGCCAAATAAAGGTGTATGCTGATGAGAAGAGGTAACCCTTGGAGTTCCAAGAGGGAGAGTTAGTTCTATTGAAAGTACCCAAGTCTTGATATTCTACTCTAAAGGATGGATCCAATAACAAACTTGCTCATAGGTTCTATGGGCCCTATAGGATCTTGAAGTGTATTGGAGACTTGGTAAATAGATTGGAACTTCCCTCTTCCACTAAGATTTATAATGTATTTCATGTCAGCTCAAACCCTTTTATGATACCTAGGTGGACATAGTTGATGAGTTTCATGCTATGAATGAATGACTTGTTCTGTACATTCCTAAGGTGGTCGTAGGTCAATGTAAAAAGAATCTTTGCTCTCATTCCATTTGATCATAATACAATTATTGTCTCTCATATCACCTGCTTGCACTTAGTTTTCATGTCTTCTACTTTCTTTTCTATCTTTCTAGTATTTCTCTCTCCTCATCACTCATTCTCTCTTTTTCTCTTGTTTCTCTCACCTCTTAGCCCTCCCCTTGACACATTATCCACAAAGATGTATTTTAATATTGTTGATACTAAGGGTGGTGCTTATGCATTATAGAAAATGATTTACGGTCTTTATGAGAAGCAAAGTCTTGCATCTGAGTGTTATATTGGTTGAAGAAACTTGTGGACCGTTACATGAAGGAGAGTATGGCTATGTCTATTCATTTGAACGATTTTCATTCTAGTTTCAACTAGCTTGTATCATAGGGCATTCATTTTAAAGATAATATCACATATTTGTTCTCGCTTGTTACACTACCTGAGTCAAAGGACATGTTTCCTACCAACATGAGTGCTCATCCTCATGAGGGTGATTTTAAATGTAATGATGTAGAGGGTGCTCCACTGAGAAAAGACATGAATAGGAAGAATATTGATGCAACCCTCACTTCTCATGCATTCATAATTAGAGGTAGAAACGGTGGTAATGGACATAACGACCATGATAGAGACTCATAATCCAACAAGGGCAAGTCTTAGTCCTATGGGCTAAAGAGTACCGCTGCTCACGCTAAGCCTAGCATATAAGGCTAGATTGATTGCAAAGGAGTTTCAGTAGGAGCATGGTATTGACTTCAATGAAGTTTTTTCTGCTATGGTTAGGATGACTACCCTACACTTGGTCTAGGCCTTGGTTGTTCAGCTAGATTTGGATAGTTATCAAATGGATGCTAATATAGCTTTCTTGCATGGGGAGTTGCATGATGGGATTTATATACAATATCCTAAGGGCTTTATAGAGAAAGGTAGAGAACACCTAGTATGCAAATTGAAAAAGAGTCTTTATGGGCTTAAGAAGGCACCTAAGGAGTGGTAGCATATGCTTGATGCTTAAGAGTCTTTATGGGCTTAAGAAGGCACCTAAGGAGTGGTAGCATATGCTTGATGCTTAAGAGTCTTTATGGGCTTAAGAAGGCACCTAAGGAGTGGTACCGTATGTTTGATGCTTTTATGCATTTGTAGGGTTATTCTTGCATTAATCATGGGTTACAATGTGATTGATATTATAAGACAGTAGAAAGTCCACCTCTAGGTATGTCTTTACCCAAGATGAAGAGCCTTGTATACTATTGAGGCTAAGTACTTTCCATCCTTGACGCTTGCAAGGAAGCCCTATGGTTAAGCCATCTACTTGTAGATCTTGGTATGATGATGAATCCTACATTGTATTTAAGTTTGATGAGTGTCATTTAGTGCTTCCCTAATCTGGTCTTCCATGTGAATACAAAGCACATTGAGGTGCGCCATCACTTCATTAGGGAGGTGGTAGAAAATAAGTCTATTGAGCTTGTTAAGATTCCTAGAAATACAAATCTTGCAAATCTACTTACTAAAAGTCTCCTAGTGGAATGATATACATCTCTTAGGAGGTTAATGGTGGGTGTAGGATGAGACGATGTCTTCCCTTATCTTGTTGTACTCCATGTACACTTTGTAATTATCTCATTTTTTTTATTTTACTCCTCACTAAGGCACATTCACCTTTAAGTGGGAGGTTATTGGGGGCAAAGGTGCCTCCACCTAGCCACTTACATTTACTCACTACTTACACTAAGGTGGTAAATACCCATCTCTATTACTTCATTATTTATTATTTTAGTGAGACTATCGTTAAAGGAAAGGCAAGTCACATATTATGATTGTTGGAATTCTCACATACACTATCTCTCTCTCTCACTCTCTTGCTCCATTCACAATAGATCTTGCTTTGCTCTTTCTTCTACTTGTGGGATTCCACTACTAAGGCTTACCTTCATGTAGATGGTAGATCTTATGGTCTAAAAATTTATAAGAAGTCAAATAACAAAAAAGAAAGCATTGGACCTTTTCCTTGTAGACTACAAAGAAGGGTAAAATACATCGGCCAAAGTTGTGTAGACTATTAGATCACGTATTGATTGGGATTCTCCAGTCATGACACCTGGTTAGTCTATGCTTATCTAGTGATGAAGATTCATAATACCGAAGTTATTGTGGAAGAAAAGTAGAAAAGGGATGATTCTTCTCTAGGTTCTTCAAAGAGACCAACTAGAGGGGATGAGCAATTGGTTCCTCTACAAGACTAGGTCCTAAGGAGGATGTGTAGAATAACGGAAAGAAACATGACTCTAAACCCAAGAAACAACCTAGTTACAAGAACCTTTCAGGCATTGAGTCTACAAATTGATTTGAAAAGGGTTATAGAGAAGAGAAATCTAAACAATAAGGTGAATTTTACTCTAGGTAAGATCATGGCCAAGAGAGAATTCTATGAAGAGATCATTGATATCATCAAGTCAAAGTGGCAAGTGATCCGGAAAATTGAAGGTCCTATCATGCATAATATAAAAATTGAGATCATAGATGAGAATAGTGAAGAGGATGCTCTTACTGGTCATTGATATCATCAAGTGAAAGACGCAAGTGAGACAACTGAAGGTCCTATCATGCATAATATACAGATTGAGATCATAGATGAGAATAGTGAAGAGAATGCTCTTATTGATCATACTACAACATATTAGCCTTTGTAATATTGAAGGGATAAGACACCTATTTTTTCATTTATAGCTAGATTTACTTTTGCTAGAGAAAGAGAATGAAGGCAGATTTTAGACTATAAGAAAATTGATAAGAAAGTGAAGTCGATTGTTGCACCACTACCTCTTCATAGTGATGAGCATATGAAATGGGGTGTAAGAGAGGGAAATCTTAGGAATCTAGAGTATATTAGGCATAAATTTACTTTAGAGACATTGAGAGAACTCAAGATTGGGAATGAGAAGTTCTTACCTCCTACAAAGAGAAAGAGGTTTGAGGAGATGTTGATGAGACATGGATGGATTTTTTTTTGTGTGTAGATCCACAAATTATGGCACCTATGGTGATCTTTACCATTCTTCATATACCTTGAAATTTGTTCCTATTCTAGTGCCTAGAGCCCACTTGCCAAAGTTGAATGAGTTGTTGAATAAGAAGATTAGAATGGAAAATTGTTAAGACATCTTTTGTACCATATTCCAATCAATGGTTTACTCTACCAAAAAATAATGGAGCACTCAATATTATACATGACATGTAGCCACTAAATAGAGTAACCATTCAGAATGTAAGAGTAGGGCTAGCTGTGAACGAGTTTACTGAGGCTTTTGAAGGGCATATTATCTATTCTCTAGAAGATCTCTACTAAGGATATGGCCAATTTCAACTAGCATGGGAGAGCTAAGATTTAGTGACAATGAAGATTCCTTTACCATTTGTAGCTCATATGATGAATGCCTTGAATAAGGTCCTTAAAGTTTAGATCCCTAAGCTTACTATGCCATTTCTAGATGATGTGTTGATTAAAGGTAGTGCAAAGAAGAAAAATATGAGACATTGGATGATCAAGATTGTAGGTACTTTATTATAGTACACATTGCAGATTGTAAGAGGATCTTATCAAGGTTAGAGGGGGTCAAACTGACTTTGTGAGGATAGAAGTCTATTTTTTGTGTGAAGAAATTTCTTATTGTGGGACATATGTGTGGCTCATATGGTAGAAAGCCTTCAACTACAAGTCTTGTGAAGGAAGATTCAACAAGGTATTAGATGATTATAAGAAAGCTCTAAATAATTCTTCGGAAAGTTCTTGAAGAGACTTGCATCAATTCTGATATCAACATTGATTATGTCATCACTTATGTCAATCATGCTTATGTCATCAATGATATTTTCATCTAAACTCTTCTCCTTCATTCCCTCAATTCTAATATAAATAAGGGTCTTGGGCTACAAGTCCTTCAATTTTACCAACATTAGTTGTCAAGCTCATTCAAGGTAACTTCTCTTTTAGTTCTTGTCTTGTTCTAGGCCTGTCTTGTATCAAGCCTTACCTTGTAATAAATCCATGATTATTTGAGTATTCTCTTCTAACAAATCTATCTTGTAATTGATTCATCACAATTAATTTCTAATTTAATCTCTCTTTCAAGTTTTTTTTTGTAAGTTGTGAGATCAATCTCCTTGCTCTCAAAGAGCACTTTCCATGCTCATAATAATTTGGCAAGACTCAAGGGCTTATAGCCCAAGACCCCTAGCCTATTTATACTAGAATTAAGGAGGTTAAGGGAAATCTTCTAGATGGTAACATCTTTCATGCCACAAGAACCATTAACAAAGGTGACAACACAAGAAAAGTTGACGTAAGTGTCAAATCGAGTTCTACTTTCCAAAGAATTATCTAAAACCTTCTTAGAATCATCTAGTACTTTCTCGAATCTTCAAAAAAATTATGGAATCTTCTAGAAACTTCATCTCTATCAACTTGCATGCAAATTAAGGGTTGTCCTTGCTTTAGTATCTATTATACCAAGGCAATGCAAAAATTAAGGAAGTTGTCGAGGGTAGCTCCAACCCTCAGAAAGGGCAATTATACATGCAAGAGTTCTATAGTGATTAGACTAGACATTACTCCCATTGGGATTGGCTAGGCCATTGGTTTTAGGATGATGAAGGGGATAGGTATGGTGTCAGACTTGGAGCAAAAGTCTTGAATGAGAGGAAGAGGATGCACCCAGAGATTAAGAGATAGCTTTAGAGAGTTATGACTTCTTTGAAGCGTGATAAAGATTATGTTATTGGTGTATCTATTGTAGTTCATACTAACTTTCTACCTTTTCTCAAGATGATTAGTAGTTGTTTCCTGCCTCACATTGCTATGCTTAGGTGAATTGCATAGATTTAGTCCACGAACCTTTAGTTTAAGTGCATTACGGGTAAATATAGTTGTAGATATGCTTTTGAGAGCTAAATATGGTGGTGAGGAGTCTCTTCTTGCTAATGACAATGAGAGTGATATTTTAGCCACACATGTAGATCACTTTTGTCATGTTTTAGCTATTGAGGGCTTTGATGAGGCTACGCATATAAGGAATGGTAGAAAATCAATCAATATTTGAGCTGTTTGATTAGAAAGGTTGATTGGAGTGATGCTCAATTTAAAAGGATTCTTAAAAAATCGTATGGATACTTCTTGAGAGATGGATTGCTATGGAAATACCTGAGAAAAAGAGGAGGGCAGCCATTGAGAGTAGTCTATGATAGGACTACATAGTTGCAAGTGATGAAAAAATTCCATGAATATTTTTGGGCAAGGCATAGAGGACTGTGGGCTATATATGGGAAAATAAAAAAAAAGTGACTCTATTGGAAGGGATCTATAGGGAGATATCTCACTTTGTGCAACATATGGATAATCATGTGGTAGAAAGTTAGTATCATGTGGATAATCATGTAGCTTTTTTCTTCATTGAACATCCAATCTAGCCAGTATATATGCACTATAAATGGGTGATTGATCTGGCCCCTATGCTAGTTGGTCTTTAGAAAAAGAGATGCATTGTTCTAGCTAGAGAAAACCTTTCCAACCATGTTAAGAATAGAACATTGAGGAAAAAAGCTACTTCTACTATATGCAAGTTTCTACTTGACGAGATCTTTTGCAAGTGTGGGTGTGTTGGGAAGATCACTATAGGTAGAGGTGGGCTAGATGTCGATGAGACTAGGGAATTATTCTCTAGGCTGGCCTTAACTTATTTATATAATCTAGAGGGTAATGGGAAGAGCGAAAGGGATCATTCACATATAGTGAAGGCCTTAGTCAAAGCTTATAGAGTTGATGTAAGGGTGAGAACCCAGTGACGCCAATAGAGACTTATGCACTTGCTTCAAGTATTTTTCCTTGGTGTGATGATATGTCCAAAGAGGAGCTCTTGGCTCTTTGCAGACAATAGATTGAGAGAAGATTAGATGATGTGCAATGACAAGTGTAAAAGCTTAGGAAGAAAAGGCTATAGAATAAGGGGAGGTTTGATAGTAAACATAGGATAAGGCCAAAAGAAATTTAAGAGGGTGAGTGGGTCTTGTTCTATGATTGTAGCCTACAAAATCAACATACTACTACCTACAAGATAGCCAAGTGATAATTTGGGCCTATGTAGTAAAGCATGACCATGACAATGCTACTTATTCATTGATAGAATTTGATGGGATTTCCCTGCAGATACCCATTGTGGGTAAGAGAATCAAAGTGTTCAAGAAAAGGGATGAAGAGGCTTATATAGTGAAGAACTTGGGTGAAGACAAACATGATGACAAAGAGATGAAGAAGAGGAAGTGGATGACATGGTAGATGAAGTAGAGGATTTGGATATGAAGGAAGAGGAGTTTGAGTTGACTATGAAGCTTAGAGGAGACAAGGATTCGTAGTTGTGGCTCATCTTGAGGATATGCAAGTTTAGAGGGGGTGAATGTCATGTGGTTATATGTTCAATGAAGAAAAAATAAGAAAAATTCATCCATATAAATAATCTAGATATATCCTTATGGGATACCTACTCATGATCTTAAAAAATTTTCTTAGTTTAGAACTGGTCTCCAAAATAGTCTAAATATTCATTATTCAATTCTATTAACTTAGTGACAATTTAGATAGATAAAAATACATGCAAGGAGTTATCTTGAGTGCTATGGACGTCTATGCTTAAAATAAAAAAAAAGCAACACGTTTTACAAAAAGTCATGCTTTTGGCCAGGAAAAAATAATTTTTGCAATTGTGCTTACATGGGTCAATAGACTAGGTTTATTCCAACTAATTTCAAGAGGACAATACTTTGAGTTTGGTGAAGAAAGTAAGATTGAGAACAAGTTACAACACGTTTAGGAGAGAACTATTGGCCTTAGGGATTTGATACAAGGTTTCTGGCTTAAGGCTTCTACTTGTCTATTGTTGGTGGATACTTTGGGCTATCAAAAGGGACATTGTTTCTCACGGTTACTGTGTATATAATCCAACAGTATATTTTTAGTGTATATATTTCTTTATTGAGAAATTTACGAGTGTCAAGGAGAGGGCTGAGAGGTGAGATAAAGAAGAGTAGAACAGAGAGAAAAGAGGAGAGAGAATGAGTGAGGAGGAGAGTGAAATACTAGAAAGATATGAAAGAAGAGAGAGAATCCATGAAAGAAAAATACAAGTGAGATGAGAGAGAGTAATTGTATTATGGTAAAAAGATATAAAAAACTCACATCTTTTACATCTATGTTAGTGTTGCAAGGTATTATTAATAACTCTCTCACTAAAATATATCTTTCCACCTTCTTACAATCCATCCCTGCCTAAAGGTTTTTGCCCACAAAAACAAATTTACAGTGGCAAAGAATGATGTATGAAATAGAGTACTACTTTGATTACAGCTACACATAACATAAGAAGCAAATTAAGAAATAAAGATTTATTTGCTAAAATGAAGACCTAAAGAAAAGCCTCTACCATATACATAATCTGGATATCTTCAAAATAAATTGGAGCCTTCAAATCTTCAAGAATTAGACTCTATAAAGAATAGAAAGATTACTATAAAAAATAGGCCATATTGAACCAAAATACAATATCTTTTGATAGAAATATCCAAATAGGATGTGCCCACATATCAAAATGTAGCTATTGAAGAATGCCATGTAGGTGGCATATTTTTGAAAACTAGTTAGAGTAAAATTTGTTCTAAAATAGACTATTGTATATATTTTTTTAATAGCACAAAAACCTCCCATGTTGGCTAAGTCTTAACCATTAATGCATCCCATGGATAGGAAAACTCATGGAAAATAGAATCTAGTCTTCAAGCCTAGCTTTCTCAAGTGGTAAAACTTTCCATTTGATCAAATACTCAATGATAGAGCAAGATTGAAGATTCTTTTCACACAAACTTATGATCTTCTTAGGAATGTATTGAATAAGTTCTTCTTCATTCATAGGAGGTAGCTCATCAAAACTTAGCCAAATGCAATCATTAATCCCACACATGTTGTACATTGTCATAGTAATGGTGAATGCAATCTAGAACCACTTATTTACATTTTTTGTATGATCATTTGCAGATGATAAGCTGTAGAAGGAGCCAATTTAGTATCCATGGAGCTGAATACCACCTGTCCAAAGTTACTTATGAACTTGGTATCTTTATCATGCATAATCACCTCTGGCTATTCCAATCCTTTTTTGGTGGTAGGTAAGCCAATAATGAAATCCATGGTAATATGTGTCTATTTGCCTTTACAGATTGGCAATGGCTACAACAAACCACCTAGCTTATTGGTGCTATCCTTATTCTGCTAATAATGCAAACTCTTTGTGACATAGTCCTTAACATCTCTCCACAATCCTTTCCAATGAAAACTTTTGTTGATATTTTCATAGGTCTTAAACACTCTAAAATGTCCAACTATAGGTGAAGAATGTAACTCCTCAATAAATTTTGGCTTAAAAGAAGAAGTATGTGGGAATACTAATCTTGTCATTAAGATAGATTAGATTATTTTTAAGCTGAAAATGTGAGTTTTTCTCCATAAGATCTTGTAATAATTTCTGAAATACATGGGTAAACTCATCATCCAAAAGATAGGCCTCTTGTAGGTAATCAATCCAGTCACCATGTAACTCAACATGTCCACATTCTAGAAAGAGAATAAGCTACCATAGTATCTTTGATCCTTGTATAAGTGATGTCAAAATCATAATTTTGCAAGGTAACTACCCATCGAAGTTGCGTAGGGGTGAGATCTGAGTAAGTAAGAAAATACATAAGGATCATGTGACCACTTTGAACTCTAAACTGGCTGTTATACAAATAATGGTGCTCTTTATCGCATGTAGAATAGGAAACACCTCTTAGTTATAGACATTTATATGCATCTCTTTATCTGTAAACTTGTGATTTTCAAAAGGCAATAAATTTATGCTCATGTAGCAAAATAGCCCCTAGGCCATGACCACTGGTATCACACTATATGGTAAACTCTCTAGAGAAATCCACACATACTAAAATAGGAGCAAAAGTAACTAGTTCCTTCAAGTGGTTGAAGTTCTTATCTGCCAGTGCATCCCAAAAGAAAGCTTCCTTCTTCAATTTGTTAGTCAAAGGAGCTACTACTACAGCCGCATAATGCTTAATGAATCTGCAAAATAAAACAATGATAGACTAAGAAACCTCTAAGTAAAGTAGTGGCAGTAGGTGTTGGCCAATCTCTAACACACTACACCTTCTTAGGATCAACGCGTATCCCCTATTTCACTAACAATATGGCCCAAGAACTCCACCTTAGTCTGCATAAAAGAGCACTTCTACTCCCTAGTAAAGAGTTTGTGATGCCTTAATAGATAAAAAACCTTACTCATATGTGATAAATGGTCTTGTAGAGTCTTACTAAAGATCAATATGTCATCAACGAAGATTGGACAAACTAGAAAAGGAAAGGCTATAAAATCGTATTCATTAGACTTTAGAAGATAGCTAGAGCATTAGCCCAAGGATTCCACCTTATAGAACATGTAAGATACCACGTGAAACCAAAAGAAGGAGTATTTTATTTAAATTTTTTTATAGGATTATATATTTACAAGAAGAATATTTAAATTATAATTTTGAAAAAAACTCATAAGTTTAGTAAAGTAAAATGGGTCATTTTATGGTCTTATAGCATGTAAAGAAAGGGTATTTCTTAATACCTTTGAATGCACGTTATATAAATGAATTTTTATAGGTGCACCCCCCGGGAGCATTAGTTAGCCCAAATGGCATCACTAAAAAATGGTATAATCCATATTCAATTCTAAATGCGATTCTAACTTCATCACCCTCTCGCATATAGATTTGATTATATCCAGACCTCAAGTTAGTCTTGGTAAAGAATCTAGCCCCCTTGAACTCATCAAGAAAAATATCAACTCTAGAAAATGGATACCTATTCTTCACTGAAATCTTATTTAGATTTCTATAGTCAATACACATCCTAAAATATTTGTCATGGACATGCCATGATCAAGTCTACGGACTAATTCTTGCTCATGCCAAATGAATCCACACCCCATGAGAATTAAATTTTTTTATTAGGACATCCTTGAGCCAACCATACAAACCCACCCTTGCCATGTCATCATAGAAACTTCTAGAAGATATACCCTATCATTGCTTGCATCATTAATGATGTCATTATAGAACCTTCTAGAAGATATCCCATGTCATCACCTATATCATCAATGATGTTATCATGGAACATTCTAGAATATCTTTAGCCATCCTCCAAAACCTATAAAAGGAGGGGCTTGCCATAGAACTCCTTAGTGAAAGGTGAGAAGGATCGAGCAAGAGAGCACGGAGATGAGAGCTATGGTGAATGGAGCAAGAGCAAGAAAGAGAGAGACTCCAAATGTGGGAACTTCAACAATCAAAATGTGTGATCGGCCTTCCCTTTATTCAAATGTCATTGAAAGAATAAAGAATGAAGTGATAGTGATGGGAGCCTGCTACTTGCAGTGTGTAGGTGCTGATACTGTCAACGTAGTAATACACGAGTGGCTAGGTGGAGGTACATTTACCCCCAACAACCTCCCACTTAAAGGAAAATATGCCTTAGTGAGGAGTGAGAAGAAAAAAGAAAAAAGGGAGTACAACATGTACATAGATACAAGAGGATGAGAAAAGATGTCATCTCATCCAACACCCATCAACTTTCTAAGGAAGGTAAAATGCTCTCTGTAGAGAGGCTTTTCATGAGCAAGTCTGTAGGATTCTGGTCAATTGAGATCTTGACAAGGTCAATATACTTGTCCTCAATGACCCCACAAATGAAGTGATACCTCACCTCAATGTGTTTTGTATTTGCATGGAAGACTAGATTCTTGGCTAACTAGATAGCACTCATAGAATCCGAATGCAATGTAGAGATAGCATCTACAATACCAAGGTCAGCAACTAAAAAACCCAACCAAATGGCCTCCTTGCAAGTCTGAGTGACTACAACATACTCGGCCTGTGTAGTAGAAAGAGACGTGTACTTTTGCACCCTCTACATCCATGAAATAGCACCTTCAACAAAAATGAGCACATAGCCAAAGGTGGACTTCCTACTATCTGCATGTCCTGCATACTCAAAGTTAGTATATCCCACAACTCCTATATCGTGGTTACCATAACATATGCACATATCAACATTGCACTTCAAGTACCTCATGATACTCTTTACAGCATCCCAATGCCTTTTCCTAGGTGTAGCCATACTACAAAAGCAATATATATGTACGCATGACTATCATGGCATACATAAGACTGCCAATTGCGGATGCATAGGGAATCTTGGCCATCTCAACCCTCTACTCATCTGGGATAATCATCCAATGACACCTTCATATGGGAAGGAATTGGATAGCTAATAGGATCTGCATCCTATATATGGAAGCACTCAAGGACTTTATGAATATACTCTCTCTATGATAGATAGAGTAGTCCTTGATGCCTATCACACATAATGTGCATACTAAGAATATGAGAGGCCTATCCCAAATCTTTCATCTCAAAGATCTTCTTGGGTTGAGCCTTAAGAGCATCTAGCTCATCATGAACTTCCCCTGCCAAAAGCATGTCATTCACATAGAGTACCAAAATCAATAAAGATCCATCACTCAATTTCTTTGTGTCATGCATAGATCCATAGCACTATGACAATAGCCCTGTGACTGCATAAATGCATCTAACTTATGATACCATTCCCTAGGTGTCTGCTTTAAGTCATAAATACTTTTCCTCAATCTCCACACTAGGTGTTTCCTACTAGGCTTTGCAAAGCCCTTAGACTGATCCATGTAAAACTCATCATGCAAGTCCTCATGTAAGAAAGCCGTCTTGACATCCAATTGGTACAAGTCCAAGTCAAGTGCTATGCAACCAAAGCCAAGACTAAGCATAGGGTGGTCATTTTAACCATAAGAGGAAAGACCTCATCAAAGTAAACACCATGCTCTTGCTTAAAATCCTTTGCTACCAATCTAGCCTTTTATATTGGCTAGGGGTGTCCAGGGGTGCTTTTCAACTTGTACACCCACTTGAAGGGCAAAGTCCTCTTACTACTAGGCAAGGAAACCAAATCCCACATATGATTGTTATGAAACAAGTCAATTTCAGACTATATAGCCCTCCTTAGGAGTGACTGTCACCCCTACACATAGCCTCATCATAGGTGAAGGGGTCATAACAGTCAAGACATCATCTATCTATAGTAGAATGCCTCAATGCAGGTTGTGCTATCTATCAAATATCCTATCTAACATCTTGTGTAATATCCTGGTCATGAGGATCAGCTGGGTGCAGGCTATCTAGTTAGTTGTGCAGGAGCAGGGGGCTTGTCTTGAAAGATAACCCTACATATCTCAACAACTTTCTCAGGTTGCATATGCATTTTGTCCTCATGGAACACAACATCATGGATGGGGATCACTTTTTGTGCTTGTGGATCCCAAAGATGATATCCCATCTCATCTACATCTCCATAGCCAAGAAAAATGCATTTCACACTTTTAGGATCTAGCTTATTGTATTTATCCTTGGGCACATGGCAAAAGGCCTCACATCCAAAGAAACACAAATGAGCATATGAGGGAGGATTTCCTGTCCATACCTCCTCTACAACTTGGAAGTCAATACCACTACAAGGTGATCTATTAATGAGATGCATGATAGTAGAGACTGTCTCAACCAAAAAATATTGTGGTAGGCCTGCTTGGCGAAGCATACTATAGACCCTCTCCTAGATATTCTTATTCATACGCTCAGTCATACCATTCTGGGGAGGGGTGTAAGGGGCGGTCAATGATGCTTAATATCCTGCTCATCACAAAATTGCTCAAAGGCACATAAGACATACTCACTCCCATTATCAACCCTTAGGCATTTCAACCTATGTCGATACTCTGCTAAAGTGAGCCAACACTAAAAGACGACTAAGATATGAGATTTTTAATTTATTGGATAAGCCTAAACCTTATGTGATTAATTGTGAATAAATGTGACAAAGTACTTTACACCCCCTCATGACTGATAGGTGATCCGACTTTTTTACAAACCAAATTTCTACCACAAAATTTGGCCAAAACCCCTATCAAGAGCCTTACCCATAGCTTAAACCTGACATCTTATCACTTTGGGTTTACTCTTCAAGCACTGGGTATGCTACATTCCTTCTCCGTTATTAGCTCAAGAGAAGAAGAATCTTTATCGGCAAACGGTGTCGTATTTCCGCGCATCCGAGATGTGGAATCCACCAAAAAGTTGTGTGTGTGACATTTGTTACTTTGTACATACTTAGTCGTTGTGTTTGCATTTTTATTCTGCGTGGGCAGTATAGGGATTCTCACGTACACAGCAAATTCTTTTCACCACTATCAACTTCATTTGCAAGTTTTTCAGCTTTTCTTCATTCCCATTTTTCATCCATCATAGGCACAAAGTTTCTTGCAAAGTTTCCAGTCAAGGCCAAGAGGTGGTCGGAGACCAGTGATGTTATCCAAGGTAGAGGATCTACTTAGGGGATGAGTGACTGGACCTAAGACTTCTACCGGTGTCTCGTTTAGCTTCAGTGCAGGTGCCTGAGCACTTTTAAGTTTATAGCAGCCCCAGGTAGTTCAGGAACAAATGATACTGATGGGTATGGACAATGCAGAGTATCAATCCAATGTGAACAGTGAGGTCCAATGTTGGAGAGCCAAAAGTCACAACAATAGATAGGCCCTGTTTCTTGAAAGCAGTCCATCTGAGCTTACACAGTTTATAATACACACCAGTATGATCTGAAATCACATCCGTCATAAGTGCATCAGTACGTCCATTGTTTATGAGAGGATGGACACTTGAATCAAGCATTGGAAGTCTTGGTTCTGATAGTGCGACTTGAGCTGATTCTGGTGGAAATTTTGTATTTTTCCTTCTTGAAGCCTTGAAATGACTACAAGTCCTTAGTGCATATTATGCATGTGCATTTGGTTAGACCTGGGTTGGATCACTATACCTGCCCAGGTGATTATCAAATGCACTCAATGGTCAATTGTGGAAGTCTTGAACATGCAATTACTATGTTTTCAATGTTACCATGTCACAACATCTTGCCATGGAATGCGATTATCTCTGCTTATCTGGACCACCCTAGGGAATGCCAGAAGGCAGTGATGTTGTACCAGTCCGTGCAAGAAGAAAGTACAGAGCCAAATGAATTCTCTTATGTTTATCTATTCAAAGCTTGTGGAAGCTTAAGTTGATTGGAACAAGGAATTTCACTCCATGGTGATTTTGAAAGGAGGGGCTTTGATTCTATGACCTTTGTTGGAAGCACACTGATAAGCATGTATGGTAAGAGTGGGAGCATTGCCAATGTAGAAAAGCATTTAAGGGGCTAGCTCTGTGTGATATTGTGTCCTAGAATGCAATGCTTTCAACATATATTGAGCATGGTGAAGTTGAGAAAGCTATGGGCCTGATTAGGCTAATGCAAAAGGAAAGTGAGTGCAAGCTATCGAATGTATGTATTGATTTTATAAGTGTACTCATTACTTGCAGATAGCGAATTGTGTCTTGTAGTTGCAACTGTGGACCTCGATGCTATGGGAGTGCCTAAGGGACATTTTGTTGTCGGATCTCACTAATGGCATTTTATGCACCATTGGCATGCCGATTGTATATGGAGTGCGCTACAACTGCACTGTTCTTTGTTATAACAGGCACATTCATCTGATAAGGCCCAAGCTGTATTATAGCCAATGATGGTAACTATAGGGAGCTACGCTGGTTTTCTGCAGGGGAGAAGGCCACTTTTCTGATGGAAAAAGGGGAGCGCAGTGTATCGGGAGAGGGGAAGAAAAAGCAATGAACGAGAAAACAGGGGAAGAGGATCGAATGCTGGGAAGAGAAGTAGAGACGAAGAAAAGCGGAGGGAATTGCAGTGGATGAGGGGGACAACTATCAAAAGAGCTCTGAAGGTGATGATTAAAGGGACCATGATGAAGAAGACAAAGCGGCGATCAAAGTAGAAGATCTATCAGCTTACTGTCATGCAGATGATAGTGATGGAATGATTCTAAAGAAGGAAGAGGCTACAATGATGAAGCATTGATTATAGAGAGAGGAATGGGAGTGGCTTTTGTTTATTCGTGATTCACTGGATCAGAAGAGGTGGAAGACCTGTAGTGACCGAATCTCTTAAGCCTTCGCATATAGCTTCTTGAGCTATCTGAAGACATACAAGGCAATATGCAACTTGTAGTAGATCCAACTACATCTGTTGCTCTGGGGTGGGAGAATGTTGCTGCAACAGAAGCTGCTAATGCCACTTTGTCTAGGTCAAAGCATTGGAGAGATTCCTAGGAGTGGGACAGTCTGTTGTTTACAGCCAAACCATCTGGAGTCCCTGTTTGTCGTGGCACTATGAATAGAAGCACACAGAATGTTGAAAATCAAGTGGAAGAGGCTGTATCAAACTCTGCTTCTTCATCCAAGAAATATGATGTTCAATGGATCACTTAATGAGTCAAACTTCCTTGAACTAGGAATTAAGAATAATGTGGAGGATGATAGTCTCCTTTCTTTACAAGCAAGCGGATGCTGAGAATCTACATAGAATGCAAAGTTTATCGATGATGGCTCAACTATTCAGGGTTGGCCCTAAGTTCAGCATGAGTGTTTCCCTGGTCAAGTTATGAAGGATTTGTCTATAGGGCAGAATCATTCAAGTGGACCAGGTGTCTCCTTCGATGTCATAACCATGATCCAATATCCTTGGGGGGGAAGAAAAAGCAGAAAACGGTGAAATAGGAATGAGGGCAATGTGGATTTTGTGAAGGTATGCTTTGCCTATCCATCAAGGCCTGCGTTTCAAGTGCTAAGTGACTTCAGCCTGAATGTTCCTGCTGATAGGACAATAGCATTGGTGGGACGAAGTGGCTCAGGAAAGATTTCTGTGATTGCACTACTACAGAGATTTTACGACCACAGGCCGATCACATTCGACTAGATCAGAAGGACATTCATGAAATTGACCTGCAATGGCTGAGGGAGCAGATGACATTAAAGCAACAGGAACCTGTCCTGTTTACAGGAACCATTGAAGAGAACATAAGATATGGTGGATAGGAGGCAACAGAGGCAGAGAGGCTAGAGCCATCCTGGGAGTTCTTATGCCCTGATATTTCATAAGTAGATCTACAGGGTCTCAAATCTTGATTGATCACAATCCTCGATATGCTGTGGACTGTGCTTTGCATGGCATTGAAGTGCTTCTGTTTGATTATAATAACAATTACCCTTGGAGCAAAACTACAGATGGGCATGTTCATCCTCTTATAACCAGAGTCTCAGATTGGCTAGTTAAGTAGAGTCAAATTAAAGAACTGGCTGTTTGAATGCAGAGATTGGGATCTTTTCTTCCCTCATAGGCACCAAAAAAGATAATGCATTGAATAATAATGTGGAATGCGTATGCTAGGAATGCCCGTCCTCTTCGCATATCTGGTAATGCTGTCAACAACAATTATGGCTATATCTGTAGCTTATTAAATAATGGATTTTGCAGATTTTTCTGGCACAGTATTAGTGCTTTTGTTGCTCACAAATCCTCTCATCTTGCTTATTTGTATGATTGATCATCTATCCTGTAATTAGTAAAGGTCATCTGTGGTCACGACTTTGCTTTCAAAAACCCTTCGACAACGGCATGTATGCGGGTAAAGCAAGTTAATTACACACACTCTTCTTTGCTTCAAGAGAAATCTTGATCTAACCAAGTCTCTAGGTCAAGGCATCATGTTGAGTGCCCGGTGTCTAGTGTAAAGACACTCCCTAAGGAGCCTCATCTTCAAGTGGTGAAGGTGCTTTCAAATTCAGGAATTAACAAGTTTTTGGAGGGGGAGTTACACATCAATGGTATGCGGTATTGGCGAGAGGCTGCATATAGTGATGCGCTTCAACTACTACTAGCAAGAAGGCTCAAAGTAATTGAGAAGGTAGCTATCAAAGCCTAGGAACTTTATAAGGCTGATGATAGTCACACCAAAGCTAGGCTAATCACTAGTGAGAAAATCCTTTGCATCTCTTGAATGGTCGGATCTAAGAGGCCAGAGCTTCAACAACACGCTTCATGAAAGTTTGTAGTGGAAATTTGTAGTTAATGCATAAATGAATACTCCTATTTTCTACAACTTTCAATCGGTTCAAAATATTAGGGTGGATATGTGCATTAGTAGAAATATGCATTTTTAGCAAAGGTTGGTCTTCTATTTTGGAGCTGAGAGATTAAGAGAGATATTGTTGTCCTCTGATCCCATAATATTCCCTATTTTGGATTATAGCATCTTCATTAATGTGCACATATTCATTCTACTCTAAGTGCATTCCATGAACCATATGGATTTGTACGGACCTATCCATCCTCTTGCTAGGCAAACCATGCACATAATAATTAGCACAAAGCTCGGGTTTCAAAATATCATAAGGGGCTTATTGGACCCTCGTCGTCTTGCTAAAATTAATGCATCAGTGAATCCATTTATTCTACCCTTAATAAGATAGGACTTGGGCCTAGAAGTGTTCATCTTTGTTTTGTATTGAGCTAGATCAACATCTTCATATCATGGCTTTTCCAAGCTTTTTTGGGCACAAAGGGGAGAAAGCTCTAAACTTTTTGGATGACTTAGAAATGGCCTTCCTAGTCACAGGCCAGGATGATGAAGCAACCAAAGTATGGGCCTTCTCTTTAGTTCTAAAGGGTGATGCTCGAGTGTGGTATCAAGCGCTCTCAGAGGCTACAAGGAACAAAAGGGAAAAGAGGAATTTCTACACAAAAGATAGAGGAGAGAGGAGAGAGAACAAATTTTTGCACCACCAAAAGAGAATATGCCATTGGACAAGAGAGAGGGAAGGGAAAGAGATACATAACCACTCATGCACTCCACCCCACCTTTTCCCCAAAAAGCACACCCCTTCGTATTTTTATTATTTCTTTGAAACTTTGATACATTTGATATTACAAGACCTTTGTCCTTTAATTTTGAATATTCCTACTCTTTACAAATGCATGCACGTAACACTTTTGTGTATACCATTTATTTATGATGGTGAATGTGGATGTGGATGTGGCCCCCTCATATTTCTATCTCTTTTTGGTGATTTTGTAACAATGTAGTATTATTCTCTTGACAAAAAATAAAAATATGATGCATGCTTGGATTCTTTTGTGCCTTATTTTTATGCTTCTTTTGGGTGTCATCATTCTCCCACACAAAAATGTGAAGCGTCCTCGCGAACCTTGTCAAAAAAGAACCACTGTCTAACACAAACAACTTCCAAAATTGTCAGTAAAACAACTTTGATCATAAGGATGAGGCCTAGCTATGATAGGGTATAGGAATCCAAATCCATGACCACCAAAGTAAGGGAACTCCTGCCTCGGTTACTCCCACACTGAAAAACTTTACTAGTCTTCAAAGGATAGGGTTCAGTCTTCCACATGGAATCACACGTTTATAACCTCTCCATCCAATAAAGGGGAGAAGAATGACTTCCTTCACTATGTAACTCAAAGGGCATCTCATCAAAATGAAGCTATCACTTGTGTATTGAAAAAGAGGAGAGCATGAGAATATGCCCTTGTATCTTCTATAGGATATGTTCCTAGGGTAATTGGTGTAAGCTTGATTTAAAAGGTCAATGTGTTTGTATTGCATGTTCATAATGATTAAAGAAGAGGGGAAAAAAAAGAGGGGGCCACATAAGCAATTAGTGGTGCTAATAAGGGGGTGAATGGGAAACTTTGGGGAGTAGGTGAGGCTAATGGGGAAGTTATGTAGGAAAAGAGGGTAGAGCATAGGAATAACCACTTTCATTGTACATTTTTAATCTATTACTTTTAGCTTTTTCTTAATTATTAGATTTGAGAATTTTTCTTTTAAATATTTTAGAAAAATACTTATTTTTCCTTTGTGATCTCCGTTGCCACATGAGATGAGCTAAAGGGAGGGGAATGAGATTGGTAGAGGAGAATAAGATTAGGGGGTGACGAGCCTAGAGGAAAGGAGGCATAATAAAGGGGCAACGGATGGAGGAATGAAGCATGGGAATAATGCTTTTACCTTTAAATATTAAAATTTCTATGATTTCTTTTTAAAAAAATAAATGGTTAAACTTAAGTTCTTTTTAGGGTTTATCCATTCTCGTTGAGGGGAAGATGAAAAGGGTGGACTGAGAACAAGATATGGAGAGAAAAGGAAGATGCCATTCCCACCAAGCTTTCTCCTCCCGTGACCTCCCTTCCCCCCTTCTTATTTTCTTCAATATCTCCCTTATCCTTCCTTGCTATATCCTGCCTTCTCTCTCTCTCTCTTTCTCTCTCTCTCTCTCTCTAAGGAACAAGCAATGAATACATAAGGGTAAGGCCTTTGATTCCTTGCAAGCTTTATGGCAATATAAGATTTGCCTACAGATCTTTGGGGGGAACCCTAATGGAGGAGGTTCCATAGCCATGGTTGCATGCACTCCTTACAAATATTCCAATGTTAATGAAGGAAATCTACCAAGACTCTCTCTCTCTCTCTCTCTCTCTCACACACACACACACACACACAAAGAATCATCTCAACGCAAACCCTAGCACTCTTGGGAAAGAACTTCAATTTCTTCATTAAGTTTTTTGGTATTCAAGCCTGGAGTGCTGGATGATGCCTTGTTTGAGCCAGCGTTATACTTCTTGATTGTTTCCACGGGGCCGCCAGCCCTGTGAGCAGCATTCAGAGCCTTCTCGTCTCTTTTAGCTACAACATTTGGAGCTTTCTTCTTGATAACCATGGTCTCTCAGTCTTGCGATAGTGGACCAACTCCTGCCATTCTCTCTCTCTCTCTCTCTCTTCTGATCCTGGATGGATCAAAACAGAGATGGTCCTGATAGGAAAAGTCATAGGACAATCCTTGTAGGACTAGTGGGGGTAGGTAAAATTACTGGCTACTTCTCTACCTCGCTCCCTCACTCGCTCCCTCTCTCTCTAATCAGTGCATCTCTGTGTCTTCTTGGTATTTTGCCCACCTGCCTCCTTCTATCTTGTTTTTTCCACGTTCCTAATTTAACTGCCACATTTTAGGCTCCAGAGATGGTGTTGGATCCAATGTGTCCTCCTCCTGGCCACACATCAATGTGCAGCTCCAACTCCTCATTTGCATCACACAGGAGCCGAAATTCATTCATTAATGCCAATAGAGTCAACATCATTGCGATGTGCATGCCTCTGTCCTCATAACTATCCATGCCTCCATCTTCATTACCACTCTAGTCTCCCTTCCCTACTTAATGAGAGCTAGAAGGATGAAGATGGCCCCTCTTTCTATGTGTGGATATGTGTCCCCTTCTCTTTCTTCTTATTTTTCTTTGTCTTCTTCTTCTTCTTTTGCCCCAGCCAGTGGCATCGGTTGTAGTAGTCATCATAGCGAAGGATGGAACGATCGGATGAATAGACGAATGTTGCTCTTTACCAGTTTTGCATGGAGGCCAAGAGGTTGCGATGATGAGGAGGGGAAGACGATGATTGAAGGCATTGACACAGAAAAAGGAGTGGGCTGCCTTTCTTCTTTCCATTTCCCAAGAATGATCCAAAAGGACAATGGGGGCACATATATCCTGATGACCAAGAAATCAGGATAGGGTAGTGAAAGAAGATAAGGGAATTTTTTGGGACAGTGATGGAGACAAACCATCGTCTCTGTCTATGGCCCGAGTTGCAAGGGTGTGGATAGCAATGTGTAGAAGAGAAACCAGATGTGCATGCGGGATTTCCTTTTCTTCTTCTTCTCGTTCCTCTTGGAGACATGGAGACGCTACACTACTATTTGTGCTACACGTCTTCTTCATCTTTGTATCCTTCTCACGGGCTTCCATCTCATCCTGCACTTTTAAAAAAAACCCTTTTTGAGGTTTGTTTCTCTCTTGTTATGCCTCCTTTATTTCTCTTCTAAGACTCTCTATCCCATCGCAATGGCTTCTTTGTAGTTCTTGCATCCTTCATCTTCACAGCATGTACACCATACAAATATATCCCCCTCTTCTATTTCTTTGCCCTCCTAAAATGCAAACTTCCATTGTCTACTTATCTTCTTGTACTTTGGGACACACAATTTCTTCAATGCTTTGCATCAGATCTTCAAGTCTCTCTTTTTTTTCTTCCTTTGGTGTTTTGAGATCATCTTCTTCCTTGGCTGCACACCAAAATGACAGCAACCCTCCCATAAACATAATCAACCACAAAAACAGGGACAAAGCACACAAAATCTATGTGTATGGCTCTGCCATTAATCTCAAAACTGAAAACAAACTATAAATCTCTTTTTTAATAATGAAAAAATTTGTTATCTTCATCATCTTCATCCATAGCTTCAACCATTATACAAGAAGAAAAGGGAAAAGAGGAATTTTTGCACAAAAGACAGAGGAGAGAGGAGAGAGAACAAATTTTACACCACCAAAAGGGAATATGCGATTGGACAAGAGAGAGGGAAGGGAAAGAGGCACATAACCACTCGTGCACTCCACCCCACCTCTTCCCCAAAAAGCACACCCCTTCGTATTTTTATTATTTCTTTGAAACTTTGATACATTTGATATTACAAGTCCTTTGGCCTTTAATTTTGAGTATTCCTACTCTTTATGAATGCATACACGTAACACTTTTGTGTATACCATTTATTTATGATGGTGGATGTAGACGTGGATGTGGCCCCCTCATATCTCTATCTCTTTTTGGTGATTTTGTAACAATGTAGTATTATTCTCTTGACAAAAAATAAAAATATGATGCATTCTTGGATTCTTTTGTGCCTTGTTTTTATGTTTCTTTTGGGTGTCATCACACGAGTACCAAGATACAAAGCCTCCTGAAGATCTTTGGAGACATCTCCTAGATATTCTCCAAACCTTACCAGGGGAGTACCAAGCATATGAATGCATGTTTATAAAATTGTAGGATAAATGGATAGCCTCCTTAGCCGAGGAAGAGAGAGTACATGTTTGCCTCCCTCTACTAAGGGAGAATGTCAAAGACAAGTTTCCCACATCCTATGAAAATCAATCACTTATGCAATGGAGAAAGATAGGAAACTGAAGCATCAAGCCCAGTTGAAAGGGGGAGTTGAGCCCATTCAGGTTTTACCAACCATGCCAAGGCCTAGAGAAATAGCAAAGGTCCCATCCAAACCAGAGATGCCATAGCAAGAGCTCCTACAATGCATTACTAATCAACTTGAAAGCCTTTTGTTGAATTTAGTGCAAGAAGCATAGCCCCCTCCCCTCGCAAATGAAGGAAATCGGGGTCCAAGGAGACAAGAAAGAGGGTACGTTTTCTATAGTTGTGGGGAGATTGGCCATGGTATGTATTTCTTCCCTCATCCTAGGTGTCTGCTAGGAAATGGGTTCCAACAAAGAATGAGGGGACAATAAGTGACGCCACCTAGGGAGAGGCTTGATTCACCAAATCCAAAGCCTCCACCACTAGTTCAAGTTCTCCAGCATCCTCGACCACTTGTTGCAGAGGTGCTGCCCTTGCCTGTGCAGCCGCTAGAGAATCATGATGTTAGCATGATCAGTTTGGATGAGAGTGATGTTAAAGGGAATGCCAATGTAGAAGAGGTTGAAGCAATGCCAATGAAGAAAGCCAGTAGAATTGAGAGAATGAAGCCTACACCACCAAAGGAGGTTGAAAATAAGGAAGAAGAGGCAAAGTCTTCAAAGGCTGCAAAGATATGCACGGTAATAAAAAGAGGAGGACTCTCTCACACCGACGGATCGAGCCAGATGAATTTTCCCTAAGTAAAGGTACTAGAGATTATGATTTGCTTGTTGATGTGAGGGATCAAGAGCCAAAAATTTCTTTGTTACAATTACTGCATCTATCTCCAACAATGCAACGACAATGGTCAAAGATGGTAAGCATTAGACCCATGAAGAATAGACACATGAATGCAATCAAAACTAGAAAGACGAAAGATATTGTGTCTCTAGTGGAAGCCGAAATCAATGGGCAGAGAGTATCAAAGACATATGTGGATGGAGGTGCAGATATTTGTGTCATGACGGAAAAGTTGATGCATTGTTTGGGATTAGAGGTAAGTGAAACTACTCAGTTTGGGGCCGAAATGGCTAACGATGTAGTAGTAAATTGTTTGGGATTATAAAGAAACTCAAGGTAAAAGTGTGTAGAGTAAAATTGGATCTTGCACTACAAGATATAGGCCTTATACCAACGTTAAAAGCGACGAGAATGTAAATAAAGAAATTCTCCCCCGTCATCGCAAAAAGCGTCGTTATTGGCAATGCCATAGAACAGTCGATATAAGCATCATTATCAGCGTCACTATTTGCATCGATATCAACATCGCAGCTGATACCAATGCAAATAACGACGCTAATAACGATGTGTGCAGTAAATTTGCGACGCTAATAGTGACAATAATAAGGAAAAAAAAAATTGTTATTTGGGCCATACAAAATAGTTTCTGCACTGTGTATAATACTCATGTAAATAAAGAAAAAGTATACTTAAATCATAACACTGATACATGAAATAAATACATGATCGCATAATAAAAGAGACTAGTACAATCATGGCAATATATCAGTACTACCTAGAAACTATCTACACAGATCACGTGACCAAAAAAGAAGGGTGTGTGAGCTCCAGGGATCCAAGGGCGAGCTACAGATCATCGCCATTTGAAAGCTCATTGCGCTGCAAAGGAGCATTGAACGGACTCTGCAAAAAAAGAAACAACTACACATCAGTCCACCATACAATAATGCATTCTAACTAAACATGGTAACTATGGACAAGAAAGATGAGTAACTTAGAGGGCCACCGCATCCATACAATCGGTCGATCAATGTAGTGAGATTGTGCCTCTCTGCATATTGAGTCTCAAGGCAGCCGGTTGGATTGTGATTATTAATGGAGTGCTGCAAAGAAAAAGAAATACTAACTATTAGAATCACGATTATCAATACAAAGGATATTACAAAAAAATAAGCAAGCAAAAAAAAACTTACAAAGTCCTCCAGATATGTCCTGTGGCCGCCATTCCCAAGATGATGGACCACTCCGTCCTCTACTTGTGCCCTTGCCGCCTCGCATTGTTGTCTCCAACGTCTTGGAGAATCTATAGCCTCCTCCCTAAGTCGGTGCTAGTCATCTGTGCCTAGCCACTCGGGCATTACATCCCCTTTCTTGAGTGCCTTGCATGCGTCCAATCGTCTATGTGACATATATGCATGCATGAACTCCATCATCCAGCCCGTAGAAAACCTATTTGCTACGGCGGCTAGTATCCGAAACTCCTCATGCAAGGATGCTACTATGTAGTCATTGCTCCCCTATGGTATGTTTTTCCAATGATCCAAGACATTGTGCCAAAAAACTTGTTGGCACAACTCTCTCATGCGAGCCATCACCCTCCTCTCCTCATCATTCATGATGATGGCTCGTGACATATCGTCTACAAGGTAGGCATATCCCTCTGGGGTATGCCTAAAATGGATCCTCTCCCACCTGCGACCATGCTCCTGGGCATATCCAGGAGACCCCTATACATCTAGTGTACCGATCGGGGTAGTATCTATCGGAGTAGCACTTACAGGGGTGCCATCTGTGGAGACGGCTAAGCAAAAGTCAAAATGACTGGAATAGATGTCTCCATAGCCGTGACGAATCTTGGAGGTGACGCAACTCCAGCATAACGATGAGATGGAGACATCTCGTCCGAGCCTCCACAGCAAAACCACCTGAGCCACGCTCTCTCGAACCGCCATGATAGCGAGGAGTAGCACCTATATCTCAAGCCGACTGCAGGCTCACTACATCCGGATCTCTACAGCATCCCACTAACCCTAAAGCACTCCCGCTCTCTGGCCCAAGTCTGGAGCATCGACCTCATCTGCTCAAAACTGAAGCATTTGATCATGCCGAAGTAGATCTAATAGAGCGGCCAGACGATGTCCAAGACAGCTCCTGGTCGGCCATGTCTTTGAATCTCACCATCTGATCTAGAGACATGCGTGTGAAGATATCCTAAAACTCCTCATCGCTCATCCCTGGACTCATCCTGATGATCTAAGTATCCATAAAGGTCACTTGCACAGACAAAAAATGATGTTAGCATAATCAATTTAAATCATACAAAGCGCAATAATATAAATCCTTAAAAAATGATCTTACTTAAAATGCATATATTATGTACCCTTATAAGTGATTCATCAACGAATTGAGTAAGTGGATGCTCCAAGTATGAAGTATCCTATGGTCCCATGTCAATCTTCTGGCACAACTCGGCATAAACTGGAAGGTCGATAGACATGTTACCACAAAAGGATGAGTCCACCTCATTCTCAAAGAATTCTTGGACTCTTGTATTTTCATCATTGTTACCCGATGCTGGCTTCTCTACATGCTCCAAGCTTTTGGTGGCCTCAACCCCTTGCAAGATCGACCCCTCTATTTGCATATTCTCCTCATCTATGCTCGGAATATTGCTTTGATCATATACTCTCGCACTTCGGGGAGCTGAGTTTAACATACCACCATCGAGGTTGTCGGAGGTTTGGATAGAAGATTACCTATTCACAATCACGTACAAGAGAGATTTAACTATTGTGACATGTATCATGTCGTAATAAAATTAACAAACAAATGAGTTCATAGACCTGTTCACAATGGGCCCTCCCTCCCTCTCCCTCTCTTTCTCTCTTTTCCTATTATGTTTAATGTTTTTTCACTCTCTCTCTCCTTCCTTCTTTCCTTTTCTCTCTTCCTCTTCCTCTCTCATTTCCACTTCCTTCCTCACCCTCTCCCTCTCTTTCTCTCTTCCCCTATTATGTTTAATGTTTTTTCCCTCTTCCTCTCCCTCTCTCATTTCCTTCTCCCTCTCCCTCTCCCTCTATGTCTCCCTCTCTTTCTCCCTTTCCCTATTATGTTTAATGTTTTTTCATTCTCTCTCTCATTCCTTCTTTCCTTTTCTCTCTTCCTCTCCCTCTCTCATTTCCTCTCCCTCCCTCTCCCTCTCCCTCTCTTTCTCTCCTTCCCTATTATGTTTAATGTTTCCCTATCTTTTCTATCCCTTTCTTTCCTCTCCCTCCCTCTCCCTCTCCCTCTCTTTCTCTTTCTCTTTTTTCTATTATGCTTAATGTTTCCCTCTCTTTCGTCTCCCTCTCTCATTTCCTCTTCCTCTCCCTCTCCCTCTCACATTTCCTCTTCCTCTCTCTCCCTCTCTCTCTCTTTCTCTCTCATTTCCTCTCCCTCTCTCAATAGACGTGAATTTTAACAAAAACAAGTAAAAAAGAAAGAGAAAACACACAAAAAAAAAGCAAGAAGGAACAATGCACTCATTATAAAGGCTTGAAGATGTATTCCGTGGCTCCTCTTCGTGACGTCAGCTACTCTTTGCCATATGTACACTTCCTCCTCTTCTTTAGGAACGGCGGCAGCGGCGGTGAGAAGCTTTCATTCTCCCTCTTTCTCTCTTTCTCTCCCTCTGCAAGATGTTCTCTCTCCCTTTCACTCTTTCTTTCGTATATGCAAGCAAAATAATACGCTTGGGTTTCAGCCTGTGTTTTCTTCATCTGAGTACCATCGCTCTTTGCATTGCTATTAGCGTTGCAAATGTGACACCGCTATTTTGCGTAGCGCTCTCACTATACCTCCATATCCTTGTAGTGTTGACATATATGTAATGCCAGTGAAGGGACACGACTATCCACTCATTCTTGGGCGGCCATGGATAATGGGAATGAAAGCCAAACAAGATTGGAAGAGAAAGGGGCCTTAGAGCTTAGGCCACAAAAGGGGTTGTAGAAAAAATGGAGGAGCACTATCTACAACATGAAGGAGGGCCGATAGGAGGATCTTGTGTTAGAGACAACTGCTGATGTGACTGGAGTTCCAATGAGGATTGGTCATCCACTATAGAGGGCGAGTCTTCTAATGAGGAGAAAGAAAGCTCTCTACAAGTCATGGGGATTACATTGAAAGGGCCTTCTAGAAGTGAAATTCCACAGCAGCTTCCAAAGTTCAAGAAGGAGGGTTTATAAAAAATGTTGGCTAAGGATCTATCAGCTAAGGTGAAGAAAGCCTACATGGAAGTGGTGATAAAACACTATGCACTTTTTATTTCTGATTATGAACACATCACATGTGTGATGGCAGTACAACATCACATTAATCTAAAAGATGGAGCAAGGCTAGTGGTGCAACAACTACGATGGTTGGGAGTAGTCCAACAAAATGCTCTACTCTGATGTGCAGCAACTTTTGAAGACAAGTTTCATCTATCCAGTACTAGGGGACTTAGAGTAGGTTTCACCTATAGTGGTGACACCCAAGAAGAACAGAAAATGGGAGATTTGTACGGACTAAAAGCTGTTAAATGCTGCAACAAAGAGAGATCACTTCCCTCTTTCCCTTTAGGATGAAATACTCAACGAGGTGGCTGGGCATGAGAGATACACTATTTGTGATGGATATTTAGGTTATTTCCAAATCTGAATAGTTGAGGAGGATCAACATAAGACTACCTTCATCATGCCTTGGGGGTGTTTTTCTTACAAAGTAATGCCATTTGGATTAACAAATGGCCCAGTTACCTTTCAGCAATTCATGAATTATGTCTTCTACCCTTATTATGGCAAGTCTATTAGAGTCTTTATTGATGATTTTTGTATTTATTGTTCTAAGGGTCTACATCTACGAAAGGTGGATGAAGGTTTCAACCGCCTCGCACAAATGGGGGGGCAGCTAAACCATGAGCAGTGTCACATTGGCAAAAGTAGTGTAACTTTGTTACGACATGTCATAAATGGGAGGGGCATTGAAGCGGATCCAAAAACAATCAAGGCCCTATTGGCGGTGCCCTCACCATCTTCTATGAAGCATCTAGCCTCTTTCATTCTGAAGGTGCGATATATGGGGCAGTTCATTCATCTCTTCTCCCAATTAGTGTTTCCACTACAATAGTTGACCCACTTTGAGGAGCTCCTGTGGAATGACAAAAGTGGAAGGTGCTTTCAAGAGGTGAAGAAGGATCTCAGTACCCTTCCCATAATTTTATAGCCTTGCTGGGATCAAGAGTTTTTTGTCAACTCGGGTTTTGGGGAAGATGCTCTAGGGGCAACACTAATACAAAAGGATGCTAAAATTGGCTTGATGAGGTCAATTTAATTTTCTAGCAAAGTAATGACAGCATCAGAATGACGGTACAAGTTGGTGGAGGTGATGGTTTTGTTTCTAATGCTTGCTGTAAGAAATTTTCATCCTTATCATCTCCCTAGGCCATTCATAGTGATTACGACAAAAGAGCATTGTCCCTATACCTTACAGCACATAGATTTTTCAGCTAGATTTGCTAAGTGGGTGATACAACTCCAAGAGTTTGACTACACCTTCAGAGTGGAGGACTCTACTCGGCCCTGCCTAGCTCATTTGTTCCCCATAGATGCCTTCAAAAGAAGGAAAAAGAGAAGGGAAAGGTAAAAGAGGAGACATCTCCTCTTGAGGACCCACAACATGTGAAGAATGCCCATGCCCTCTACTTCGATGGGGCCTAGAAGTGTATTGAAGACAGAGCAGCAGCAAGAATAGTAGTGTTCAATCCGAAAGGTGACAAAGATTATGGAGAAGGTATTAGCTTGGAGGATGTCCATTCTAAAGATGAGGCAAAATATCAAGCCTTTCTTTTAGGTTTGAGGTGGTGTTTCTCACATGGTGTCACTCGACTTAATGTTTTTGGGGATTCTATGCTAATTGTTAAGCAAATTAAAGCAATCTGGGCTTGTAAAAATGATAACTTAGTAGTGAAGATGAGAGAAGCTAAAACTCTCATGAGGAAGCTACAGAAATCCCAAATCTATTTTGTGCCAAGGTGCACAAACGATGATGTAGATGCTCTAGTAGCTGAAAATTTGAAAGAGGTAATGGTGGGCATCATTGCAGTAAAGCTCCCCTTGCTTTATGGTAAGTTTCAACTAAAAGATGTGCTTTATTTTCTTGAGTATGGTGAGGCACCTACACATATGAGTAAGAGTGAGAAAATGTGGTTGGCTACTACGGCTACTAAATATTTCTTGATAAATGATGTGTTGTATTACAAAGGAAAGGATGCAGTGCTTAGAATGGTGCCAACAGCAAAGGAGATTATGGATGTGATTAAGAGCTTCCATGAGGGGATTTGTGGTGGACATTTTGCTCAAGAAATAACTAGCAGAAAGATTCTCCAAGCTGATTTTGTGTGGCCTAGTCTGAATCGACATGTGCAATATTTGTGCTACACTTGTGATGCTTTCCAAAAGGCCGACCAAGGAAGCTACTGTATGAGGAACAAAATCCCATAACTACATATCGCCCATGATTTGAGAAATGGGGGATTGATGCAATAGGTAAACCCACATGAACTCAGTCTAGCAAGGAATACATCATAATGGGTGTGGACTACATGAGGAGATGGGTAGAGGCTTCAACAACTGGTAGTATCACAGCCCAAGAAGTGAGGAAATTTGTGTTTGAAAACATTTGTTGTAGGTTTGGCACACCTTTAGAAATTATGTCTGACCGGGGTCCTATTTAGGGCTAATCTAGTGGAAGAGCTAATGGAAAGGCTAAAAATCAAGCACAGGCATTCTACTACCTACTACAGGTAAAAAGGTGAATGGGCTGATTTGTAAGATAATTACCAAGCAAGTACACATGCACTCCAAGCTCTGGGATAAAAAATTGAGTGCAGCTCTTTGGGCGTATAGGACTTCATTGAGAACCTCACTTGGCTATACTCCATTTCACCTCATTTACGTCCAAGAGGCTTTGCTTCCTATAGAGGTAGAACTGGCCAACTTACCTGTTTTAGTAGCTAGTTGAGAGAAGAATTAAGATAAGAAGTTAGAGGAAAGGATCTTAGATATAGAGAGACTCGAGTTAGACAGAGAAGTAGCAGTCCAACAATATTCTATGCAGGCTACAGAGAGGAGGAAGACATTTAATAAGAAGTTGGCTAGCAAGCACATAAGGAAAGGATCACTTGTGCTACACTATGATAACTGCTTTGATAACTGGAAGGATAATAAACTTATGTTCAAGTGGGAAGGGCCATTCATAGTCATAAGGAGATATTCAAATGGAAGCTATAAGCTAGGTTACATGGATGGGAGGGTTCACAAGACAAGGGTAAATGGATGGCGACTCAAGCCTTATTTTCAAAGAGATAGGGACACTTTGGAGAAGTCATTTGATGAAGAGCTACAATGAGGGGGTCCAGTCTTCCCTGCTCTATTGGACCATCATTAGTAAGCTAGAGACATGAATGCCTCTAGCCTAAGGGGAGGGCTAATGATCCGGGTTTTTGACAAACCGGATTTCTACCAAAAATTTTGGCCAAAACCCCTATGAAGAGCCTTACCCATAGCTTAAACTCAACATCTTATCACTTTGAGTTTACTCTTCAAGCATTGGGTATGCTACACTGCTTCTTGGTTATAATAACTCTAGCAAGTAGGGGGAACAAGTTCTTAGGAGGGATGTCAATGTAAAGGGTAAAAGGGATGGGTTATCTTAGTGAATTTGGAAATGGATTACACCTAGGCATTGAGTGAGTACATAGATTTTTTCAAAGGATTAGCCTCCAACTACACGTGGGTTCCATCTGCATCACTAAGATTTGGGATCTATCACCATCATTAGAGGACACCTCACCCTTGTACACAAGTCAATGTCCACATCATGGTGTCATTTGAATCTTACACAAAAGCTTACAAGCATGGACTCCCTCTGTCACATGCTTATATGCATTTATACATATAGAAGGAACTAAAGTCAAAGCAGCTTCTGAAAGCCCTTTTTTATCATTTCAATAAATCCCATGAGAAAGTGAATTTTAAGAAAATTCTCACGTCATCCTGACCATTTTCAAACTCATCTACAAAGTTTCCGAAGAAACGTTTTTCAGATTCTTCACCGATTTGAAGTTATAAAGGCGTAGACTGCTGGCTGCATGCAATTTTCTTCTCTCTTTCATACTTATCACATCAACTTCCCATTTTATCCTTCTTGTAAATATATTATAATAATGTGATTTGGGCACCCACCTCTTATAATCTAGCTCCCTTTCTCTATCTTGTTGACCACCACCCTTGGCTTCTTGCATGATGACCAAGGTGGGGACTTGTCCCATCTACTATTCTCCATATTTTTAAAATGCCATACATCATCTAGTATCATGTTAATCAATAAGATTAGCTTAATCTAATCTCTCATACACTATAAGTGTAACGTGTCCACTTGTATCTTCAAGACACGTCTTAGTAGTCCATCGGAAAGGGTGTCTAGAAAACTCCGCCCGGCACTCCCATGAAATGTTACGGGGTTTGTAATCTAGGGCTTTCCGTGTCTGCCACGTAGCGGAAGTATTCCGGCTGTTCCCACTTAGGATCGACCTGAATTAGGGTTTTCCTTATTGGTCATTTCCTAATGGAACTAGGGTCAAAACCAAGCGAACTACTTTACGTAGAAATGCTAGGTCCGAAGCAGATTCACACTGCACTTGGTTCAAGGAGAATGGGAAACGAGAGGGAGGCAACGCTCAACCTCTCTTCCATAAGGCATAGTCCCATTCCGTCCCCCTAAAGCAACATAAATCGGGTTTAATCATAACTCTAGGTCAACGCTTTTGTTTTTCGTATTCTTTGACGATCTTCCTGCTGTCCATCGTGATTTGAGAAAAGTTCTCGGCCAACCAGGACCACCCATCCATAGGACAGACCTATGGTCCATCCTTTGCACTTTCCTTGGGTTGTTTTAGTTATTTAATTACCTAACACATTAATTGGACATGTAACAACCAGCTTCTTTAATTAACCCGTTAGGCACTGGTTCCTTCACATAATCTTATCACTTGACATAGAAAAACAATATCAGACAAGTTCCTTATTAACAGATTATCATATTTATCTTTGAAATACAAAGATTCCAGCCCGTAGGCTTATCCACAATCTGTCCGAAGGCTATCCAGCAATCCATAGGGATCACTAATCCAAGTTTCCGCCCATAGACTAGTATGCGGGTCTCGAGATCCAATCCCGAGTAACGTTAGCCTCTTGTGCAGGGGCCGGAAGGCAAGGGATTTACGGCCAGAGCCCCCTCTGGCACCCAAGCGTCCTCCTGCTCCAAGTAGCTCTCAACGGAGAGACCTATCGCGGCGGTTTTGGTCCACTTTCTCAGTGCGGTCAACAACCCCCTTGGTTAGGGTCAGGCAGGCAGTCGGGGGTAACAGAAGCTACCTCTCCCTTCAGGCCTTCAACCTGAAGTATAGATATCCATTTATCTTTTAATTCATTGATCAAACAAAGCCAAATAGTGCTCTAAAATCTGTAGCAAGCACAAACATTTCCATTGATCGTTATTGTTGGCAAACTGATAAGGAATGAATCCTTTCTTCCGAATGCATCCAGTACTTGATCTGGGATGACTTGCAACTTGGAAAGATCCCCTATCTCCTGGGTTAGGGTGTACCCTATTAACATGAGTTGGTCAAACCTTAAGTTCATCAGTTATTTCAGTTTATCGGCTGGTCTTTAGTTTCAATCAATCTTCCTTACTCAAGAAGGATACTAAATTAGGATGATTATTCATCCTCCTGCAAGATAACTTGCTTAAGGACATGCCAACTTCATTGCAAGAACTTGGCCATTCCCTTGTGATCCAATCACAAGATCATATGACTCCGCACTTGTTGCGCAAGTGTCGCGTCGAACTATGAGACAATGGAGTCACGAAACAATCTGTTTCAGGTTACTAGGCTGATGTCGTTAGACCTAGGGTTTCCAAGTTTCATCTTGTAAGATTCTTAGGGACAAACCCTAGCTCACTTTATGATTACATTTCACTATCCCTACATTCAGTTACTCACTTACATTGTCAAAGGGTTTGCAGTCCATAGCATGAAACATGGAGTTCTTCTAATTTTAGATGAACTTCAAGAGCATCCATATGACATAATTTCATACATAAATTAGTTGCTTTTTTACTTCATTTTCCTTGCTTGTCACTTAGTTTGATAAGTCTACTTGGTACTTCATATGGGAATTTCAGTTTGTTGTATGACAACTGGCAATGTTAGAGAACATGAGGCTATCCAACTTGGTCTACAGGTGTTACTTGACTATTTGCAAGACATGTCACATTAATTCATGAAGTTCATTTTCTTGGATGAAGCCAAGTTTTTCCAAGTCCATTAAGTTTCTATCATGGGACCTAGTATGTAGTTTTTTTGAGGGTTTAAGTGGCTTGTATAAGTCATATGACTTTCAAATGGATGAGATTAAAGGAAGAGAAAGGCCAGCACATTTTTTAACGCAAAATGCGGACTAAAACAGGGCTAGAGATGGCTGCGCAAAATGGACCACATGGAGAGTATGAGGAGCATGCAAACTCAAGTCAAGAGCAAGGGCAATAGTGCAAACAACTTTCATGAAGGTATGTGACTTTTGGACCATACGTTTGGAGAGAGAAAAGAAGAGCTTTGTGGCTGTGGGAAAGAGGGGAAAACAGGGATTTAATGTCGAGCATGCTCTCTTGAGCTTTCATCTCCATTCTCTTGCCATTTCTTGTAACCATTTAATGCCTTGTTGTGCCCGGGTACTCTTGTGACCTTTGGGGCAGGTAAAGGTGAGATCTTGGAGGTGTATGGGAGTGATTTGGACTGCTAAAACCTTTCATTAACAAGGCAGCCCATTGTTCTTGTCTTGTTGAAGGGAAATCAAGTGATCTATGTGGTTGCAAGTGTTGGTATTGACCTCTAAACATCAGGGCTTCATTTGAGAGTGAATAGAGAGGTATATTCTTGAGTTTATGTACATTTTTGGGGCTTGTTAATGGGGTGGAAAATATTATCATAAAATAGGATTGAAGTGTACTTAGAGCTTTATCAGTGCATTTCAAGAGCTTTTGGTCTATGACTTGGAAGTAGTGGAATCTACCACTCAAATACTTGTATCTTGGAGTTGTTGTTCATTGGCATTCATGAAATTGTAACCGTTTGGGCTTGCATTTGAAATATGTATTTGGATTAAATCTGATATAAAATCTTTGCATGTAACAGTCTATTAACCTCATAAGCACTTGATGTAATCGAGTCAAAGTCTTTGATCCCATTCATGTATGCTAAGTATATGAAAAAGCTTGAGGTCTTCTTCTCCAACTGAATCATCTCTAAAACCGAAGACTTATCAAACCCCATTCTTTTCTCTCTCTTCTTACCTTGAATCTCTCACTCCTCTTTTGCTCCATACCCCGGTGGTAGACCTTTGGCCCCAACACGAAGACAGTGGTAAACCTGACGTGAAGGCCAGCTGCAGAAGAGAAAACACAATGGGGGGAGAATCATCAGGTTGGGGAGGAGATGCCTTGCAGCAGTTGGTTCGTCTGATGCAAGAGAACCAACAACAACAATTGCAATTTCAGTAGCAGATGCAACTGCAGCAACAACGGAGGCAAGATGAAGAGCGGAGTGATGCTGCTGCCATTAAAGCTTTGGAGGCAGTTGGGCAGTGCTACAACTATATATATCATCTCTCACTTGACTTGGGTCTCACCTATATATACTAACTCTACATCAATATGAATCATTCTTTGGGAGCATGTCTTGTGTATCTCTCTCGTACTCTCTCTCTCTCTCAACATGGTATCAGAGCTATGGATGCGTAGCAACAACAAGGAAGATAAGTTGTTTCATTGTTTATACTTGATTGAATTCTTTGCATAAGTGATGATTTGATACATGAACTTGTTCAAATTAGAAGTATTAGTTAATTTTTTCTTGCTCTCATCGTGCTCTCGAATCCTGTCAAAACTGCTTGTCAATCAGAGTTCTGGATCAAAAGTTATGATAGTTCAGGATTCAAGACAGCAATTCTGCTCAAATCTGCGATTCTTTATTTAAAACTGTATTTCCATTTACAATTTATTAATCGCTCGTCTTCGTTAATGATGTTGATTAGGACAAGCAAACATCTTGCTATTTTTAGCAATGTTTTATTATCATTCACGTTCTTTGCTCGATCGAAATAGCACTTTTCTTATATGAGTCATCTTGTCTTGCACGTTACGCCTCTCTATTTCGGGCTTTCTTTTTAGTCACTCAATACTTTTCGTAATTCTTACGTGCATATCCCTATTTTGATTGTCATGCGTCTCAACTACGCTCGTCTTGATCATGGTTTGCAGATTCTGCGATCTCATCTTATTTGTTTTCTCTCGACATACAGGCATGGCCAATTGCGTAATTGTTAATGGATATCCGTCTGGCCAACGTTCGGTTCCCTTCTTCCAAGGACAAGGCTTTCCTGGGTGGAAAGCAAAGATGATGCTAATTCTTAAAGGTGACGAATTATTTGATATTGTTTTGGGCGACCTGTCTTTCCCAGTTCAACCTATTGATGTGATGAATAACAATTCTGTGATTACTGATGGTCCATTATTTGAACAATGGAAAATTGATCATACTGATTGGATTCGTCGTGACAAAGCGTCTCGTTGTTATATATTGTCTGCACTTCCTGACTCACTTATGTTGGATGTCTTTCATCTAGAAACCTCTCATGCTATTTGGGAGTATCTTATCTCAACGTTTGAGAAGAAATCGGTCACCAAAATTTTATATCTCCAAACTTGTTTGAAGAATCTTCAATATAAGGTTGGTACTTCTATGCACTCTCATATCGAGGCTTTTAAAGACATTATCAATCAGCTTGGTGCTGCTGGCGCTCCTGTTGCTAAAAATCAGATTGTTACTCAACTTCTTCATACCATCAAAGATCCTTTATATGACAATATCATCACTATTTTGTCTAGCAAGGATGATATCCTCTTTGACAAAGCATGTATATCTCTTATTGAATATTCTCAACGTCATGAGCATCATTTGGAAAAATCTGATGCTGTTTTGGTCACTCGCGAACAAAGGGATTTTGATGCTGCTTTTGTTGCTCGCAAGCGTCCTGCTTCACGTTTTCAGTAGGGTGGACGCCCCAATCCAAGTAGTAGATCTTCTCGTCTTGCTTATCCTAACAAACATTGTTCTTATTGTGATAAGAAAGGTCATGTGGCTTCTGATTGCTGGGTACATCAATATGATGAGGAGCATGGAGTTACTACAAAGCAACCTCGCTCGTCCAAAAGTTTTCCTCCTTGTGATTATTATGCACATACAGATCATCCATCTCGCCGTTGTTATAAACGCAGATATGATGAAGAACGTTCTCGAGCTTATATTGTTCAACAAACTATAACTGATGATGATCATACTCATCAGGAGCTCAATTTCGTCCATTATGATATCTCTCCAAAAAAGGTAATTCATGTTCATGATGGTTCTCTATTCATCGTTGATTCAGGTGCCACTAGAAACATGACATACCAATCCCAGTGGCTTCACAATTATCATTCTCTTCCTATCAAGAAGTTTGTTTACCTTGGGGATGATACGACTTGTCAAGTCAAAGGAGTGGGTGATTTATATTTGGGGACTGTTTCATCCACTAGAATATTAAGAGGAGTTCTTCATGTTCCAGATTTGCAAAGAAATCTTCTTTTTGTTGCTCATCTAGTTGATCTTGGTTTGTTTGTTGGCTTTGATCATAATCAATGTCGTATAGAGAAAGACGGGCATACTATAGCAGTGGCTCCTCGACATGGTAATCTATTTGAGCTATCATTGAATGATACAGTTGCAAATGTTGTTACTGCCCCTGGAGATGCAGATTGTAAATTATGGCATCAAAGATTTGCACACTCCGATTTTGCCAAAATTCTTGATCTTCATTGTCATGGTCTTGTGCAAGGTATGGATCTTAAATCTCATCCACGTATGGGAATATGTGAGTATTGTGCACTTGGAAAACACCATTGTTCGCCTTTCCACACTTCTACTTCATCACATTCCTGTGCTCTCTTGGATTTGGTTCATACCGATATTTGCGGTCCTTTTCCTACCTCAAAGTCTCGATATCGGTATTTTATAACTTTCATTGACAATTTCTCACGGTACACACACATCTATCTTCTTTGACATAAGTCTGAGGCTTTACCTATATTTAAACAATACAAGATAAGTGTGGAGCTTCAAACTGGATTCTCTATAAAGACGCTTCGCAGTGACAATGGCGGTGAATATGTATCCAATCTATTTGATGACTTCTGTAAGGATCAAGGTATTCATCATGAGTTTACAGTTCCTTATTCTCCTCAGCAAAATGGTGTTTCTAAGCGCAAAAATCGCACGATTCTTAATGCTATACGTTGCATGCTTATACACTCTGGTTTGTCTCGAAAGTTTTGGACTGAAGCACTTCTAACAGCTGTTTTTATTCAAAATCATCTTCCAACTACTGCACCTGTTGGTAAAATTCCTATAACAATTTGGACAGGGAAGACACCTTCAGTCTCTCACTTTCGCACATTTGGCTGCATTGCTTATATTCATGTGCCCAAGGACACTCGACATAAGTTGGATCCTCCAAGTTTGAAGGTTATTTTTCTTGGTTATTTAGATCATTCCAAAGGTTAGAAATTTTATGATCCTTCTTCTCAAAAGGTTATCATTAGTCGTGATGCTATATTTGATGAGAAGACTATGGGTGGCACATGGTCGTCAGATGTTTCAGATAATACACAGTCTTTGCTTAGTGCATTTCCTTACTTGCTTTGTGATTCTACTAATTCTGATGATCATAAACCTCCTTCACCTCCAAAGAAGATTGATGAAAATTTGGAGATCTATGTCGATCTTCCTATTGAGATAGAGCATGGATTCTATTCTATTGAATATGATGTCTTTGATGATGCTATGTCTTTCCAAGAGGATCCAATATCGTATATGGAAGCTATCCATTCGTCTCAAAGGGATCAATGGCAAGAAGCTATGCAAGCTGAGTACGGTTCTTTAATCTCCAAAGGTACATGGATTCTTACTGAACTCCCCCCAAATTGTGTTCCTATCAAATGTAAATGGGTCTATAAAACCAAGACCAAAGCTGATGGCTCGTTTGATAAGTTCAAAGCACGACTTGTTGCAAAAGGTTACTCACAGGTTGCAAGAGTAGATTATCAAGAAACATTTTCTCCTGTTGTGCGCTCCACAACTGTTCGTATAATTTTAGCTTTTGCAACACTATTTGATCTAGAAATTCACCAAATGGATGTTAAAACGGCTTTTCTCAATGGAGATCTTGAAGAAGAAATCTATATGGAGCAACCTGAAGGTTTTATGATTGCAGGAAAGGAGCATCTTGTATGCCAGCTTCATCGTGCATTATATGGATTGAAGCAAGCCTCTCGTGCTTGGTATAGTAAGATTGATCACTTCCTCACATCTAAAGGTTTTGTTGCATGTTTTGCTGACCCAAATCTTTACATCAAAAGGGAGGACAAATATTTTATTATTCTTGCTCTATATGTTGATGATACTATTCTTGTGTCAAATAATATTGCTTTTTTGGATGCTATGAAGAAGCTTTTATCGACTTCATTTGAAATGGTGGATCTTGGTGAGATACATTCTTGTTTGGGTATTCAAGTTCAATGACACGGACAACAAGGCATTCTTCTTCTTCGCCAGAGAAAGTTTATTAATGATATTGTTAAGAAGTTTGGGTTGACAAATGCGCACTCTGCCAACACTCCCATTCTTTCAAGCACTACCAAGGGTACATCTACAACACACAATGAAGAATCAGCCATTCATCAACCTTTTGCTAATCTTGTTGGTTGTCTTCAATTTATTGGTTTAAACACAAGACCAGATATGTTATTTGCAGCTAATTTTTTGGGATAGTATCTTTCTTCCCCTTCCACTATTCATTGGAGTGCTACAAAACGTATTCTTAAGTACCTCAAGGATACTAAGGAATTTGGTCTTATTTATCGTCGTCGAGAGGATTCTTCTTTATCTTCTTCAACTTCTCTTGACCTTATTGGATATACAGACACTGATTGGGAAAGTTCACACTTATCCATGCGATCTATAAGTGGAAATTGTTTCTTTGTAAATGGATGTTTGGTTTCTTGGTCCAGCAAGAAACAACGATGTGTTGCGGTTTCTACAACTGAAGCCGAATATGTTGCTGCATCATTAGCAGCTCGCGAGCTAGTTTGGCTTCGACAACTACTTGCAGATTTGGGACATCCTTCATCATCTATTACACCTCTTCGATGCGATAACCAAAGTGCTATTAGTCTTACCAAAGACTATATACAACATAGTAAATCAAAGCATATTGCTATTCATTATCATTATGTTTGACATGAAGTCAAGAAAGGTTCCATTATGGTGGAGCATTGTCCCAGTGATCAAATGGTTGCAGACATCTTCACAAAAGCTCTTAGTGAAGCTCGCTTTAGCTCATTAAGACATGCACTTGGTATTGTTCCAAGTTCTTGTCTCACTGATTGAGGCATGTATCATTGTATTCAAGAAAACTTTATAGTAAATCATTTTGTATCGTAGGTATGTGTAGGGGCTAGGGTTTTTCCCTTGTTCTCCCCAAGGGTTTTTTCACTCGCAGCCAGAGACCTTTGTTTGAGTGGGGATGTTACAACTATATATATCATCTCTCACTTGACTTGGGTCTCACCTATATATACTAACTCTACATCAATATGAATCATTCTTTGGGAGCATGTCTTGTGTATCTCTCTCGTACTCTCTCTCTCTCTCAACAGGCAGGAGCTCAAGCAATTTAATGGGCAAAATGTGTCCTTTTTTATCGGCCTCTATACTAACAAGATGGTGTTCTTTGGGGTCCCTCATCATGCTTGAAGCTGATACTTTGCCCATTTGGCCATGCATGGCCTCCAAGACCGGATTCATGGTCTGTTCTAGAAAGATGTGGGATGGTCTTCATTCAAGAAGGCTCTTCGAGAATAATTCTTTCTTGAAGATTCTGGCCTCATGACGAAGAAAATCTTCACTAAATGGGTTGAAAGGCCCAATAAGGGACTAATTGCCACTGCTCTTCACCGCAAATTTGAAAGCAAATTAGCTCAGTTAGATCCTGATGATCAACAGAGTATGGAGAGCCAGAAGATTGAATTGTTTCTGAAGGCTACAGATCCTCTTCTTCAAGAGAAGCTGACTGATCGGCTTGAGGATCCTGACTCTGAGATGGGATTGAAGACTGCTTGGGGTGATGTCATTGAAGCAGTTAATATGATTGCTTAGAGAGAGCGGATGTGTCTAAGGTGGGGTTCTACCTCTGCACCATCTGAGTCCATAAAAGAGCCTATTTCTGAATCTCAACCTCCTGTTTCTATGGCCGAGCAACCAAGAAATCATGTTATTCCACCTCCAAAGAAGGATGTCATGGACGAGGTGATGAAGAGCATGTGGGATCTCCATCTTAATCTAACAGAGATTAATTCCAAGGTGGAAAGGCTTGATGTGAAAGTGGAAGAAAGAGGATGGATAGGTGCCCAAAGATCCATATGAGAAGGCTTCAAAAGACGCTATATCAAGTGTGACAGTCTACAGCATGATAAGAGGGAGTGCAATGCATTCCGTGAAGCTGAGGCGTAATAATTGGTCTTTTGGATGGATGGTAAAATTCATGCGACCGAAACTGGGCTTTCTCTTGAGCAAAATTTTGATAATGGTGGCATGAAGAAAAGACTGGATGATTTGGCAACAAGAATAGCCTATGCAGTTGTTGATCCAGCTACCTATGGGCTACAAATTGAACCAACCAATGAGATTGTTAAAGCATGTAAAGCTGATGTAAAATCTAAAGTGTGGATGCAGGCCTTAGATCTCATGGAGCAAGGCAAGGCGTCCAAAGATGATTCGACTACTACAAGTCAATGCATCCGAGGAAGAACCGGATGGACCGAGTTGGTTGATTCATTTTCAACTTTCGCTCGGTTGGCTGAAATTAATGATCAAGAAGCTATGATAGAAGAAAAGAGAAGAAGAGGAGAAGATGTTGTCGGTCCCCCTCTTCAAGGCCAACCAAACGTGGATAAGAAGTAAACCGGATCAGCAGAAGACTGCTGAAAATCCACCACCACCACCAGAGCATGTCATGGAAGAAGCCCCACAAGCAAAGAATACGGAAGGAAAGAGAAAAGGCAAACATCCCGGCTACAACCTGCAGTCTGACATAGAGACTGCGACAGATCTCAAGCGGGTCCTAGAGAAAAGGATTCTTGGAAGCAAAATTGAATTTACATTGGGTGAAATTATCAGAATTGCAAAACGAGGATTTCATGATGTAATAATTGATGTGATTAAATGGAAAAGACAATATGTTGGTGAAGAAACAGAAGAATCTGTGCATGCTTTTGTGCAAGCTCTTCATGTGTATTTGTAGGATGAAGAGAAGTTGAATACTCAAGGGATTCGATTGAAGGCAATCAAAGAATTGATTGCAGCCATAGAAGCCAAAGATGAAGACATCTATGAAGCTATTACAGAGAATGTTATGGTGGGGTCTTCTCAATCCAAAGAGCAGCCCATGCATAAGAAAGAAGCTCGTCTTCACAACATGCAAGAAGAGATTGATGTTCATTTTATTCCAAGTAGTCACTACTCCGGTACCCATTGGGCAAGGGTGACTACCGAAACTATTGTCAAGATTGGAGAAAGAGAGACTCCATGCATTGCCCTTATAGACCATGGTTTGGAGATCAGCGTCATGTCAAGAAGTCTCTATGAGAATGGCGGATGGCCCATATATGTGCACCCGGGATGGCACATGAGAGCAGCCAATAATTCTTTCGGCGATCTCTATGTGGCATATCCTTATGTACGAGTTACTATTGGTGATGTAAAAGATGAATTTCATTTCTTTGTTCAAGATTCTTATAGCTATCCTATCATTCTTGGTCAAACTTTTATTTTTGAGTCTCATTTGGAGACAAAGGCCCTTGATGATGGTTCATCTTATGCCCGGATAAGAAGTAAGGATAATGACAAAGCTATCCAATTTCAGACTGTTTGTGTAAATCATCACCGAAATAGAGATTAATTGAGAGATCATCCTGTGCCTTCTAATGCCCGAGAATTTAAGGGTTTTTGGGTTGCATTGCTGTAAGTGGAGGCTATGGCAGTGCTTCATGTAACAAAAATTCAGTATTTCAGACTCTATGATTGTGCATATTCAGGATGCAAGTACGCCAAAGGAGGCATGGGATACTTTGTCAAAAATGTATAGCACAAATACGCAAGCCAGGAAAATGCAGCTCAAGCAAGAGTTGCACAATGTGCAAAGAGAAAATATGAGCATCAACGACTACCACATGAAGGTGAAGAAGATTGCAGATGCACTTGCTTCCATTGGGTCGCCAGTGGAAGATGATGATTTAGTTTCCGTGACCTTGAATGGTCTAGGAAAGGATTATGCACAGTTTCGGACATCCATTTCAGTTCGTGAAAGATTTCCTGATTTTGAGGAGTTGATTGCTCTTCTAATTTCTGAGGAGCAGAGAAATGGTGGTGCATCTTCTTCAGGAGGAACTTCAAAAGAAGCTGTCTTCTACTCAAATGCTGGAAGAGGTAGAGGCAGAGGTAGAGGAGGCCGATTTGGAGGCCGTGGTAGAAATCAGAATATGCAGCAAACTCAAGAAAACCAGTCCTATGGAGGAGGACGTGGTAACTCTAGAGGCAGGGGGAGCCAAAGAGGTCGTGGTGGATGGCAAAGAGGTCAAAATGCAAACAGTAATGTTGAATGCTACTATTGTGGTAAAATGGGTCATATGGCTAAAGACTGCTATAAAAAGCAGAATGACATCATGAATGGAAAACTGCAACAAGGGAATTATGCATCTTCTAACAGACAGGGTGATGACAGAAATGAGCATTTGTTCATGGTGCAGCACATGAACAATTCTGTGACAAGTGCAGAAGAAAGCAATGATGTATGGTATGTTGACTCAGGTGCATCAAACCACATGACAGGTCATGCAGAATGGATGGAGGATGCAAGGAAAATGGAAAAACCAGGATTTGTGGAGACTGGTGATGATACTGCACATCCTATTGTGCAGATTGGAAAAATTCCTTTGTCTATGCAGGATGGGAAAAAGAAATACCTGTCCGATGTATTTCATGTCCCGAATATCACCAAGAATCTGGTTTCAGTTGGTCAAATGGTTGAACAGGGCTTGCAGGTCAGATTTAATCCTCATGGATGCTTTGTTGAGGATATGAAAAATAAAGGTCGCTTGATAGCAAAAGGAAAGAAGAAGGGCAGAATGTTTACATTGGATGCAGACATGTCTGAATTGAGTGCAGCAATGTTTGCACATGGGACCGGTGTAGTTGCAGATATTGATATCTGGCATAAACGCATTGGTCATGTTAATGTACAGCGACTTAAATCAATGCAGGCCCAAAATATTGTTGCAGGATTGCCCAAATTCAAGGTTGCAGAAATGCATAAGGTATGTGAAGCCTGTCAGTTTGGAAAACAGGCAAGGAAACCATTTCCTAGACATGTTCAAGAGAGTGAGAAGCCATTGGAATTAATCCACTCTGATGTGTGGACTACTAAAGCTGCATCTCTTGGAGGCTGTCATTATTTTGTCACTTTTATTGATGACTATAGCAGAAAAGTTTGGGTGTATTTTATGAAAAAGAAAAGTGAAGTTTTTGGGCATTTCAAAACCCTTAAAGCTATGGCTGAAAAAGAAACAGGTCTGCAAATAAAATGCCTGAGGTCAGATGGAGGGGGAGAGTACCTCTCAAATGAGTTTGCAAAGTTCTTGCAGGAGCATGGCATAAAGCAGCAATATTCATGCAGTTATACCCCACAACAAAATGGAATTGCAGAAAGGAAGAACAGGCATATTGGAGAGGTGTCTCGTGCCATGCTCAATGAAAAAGACCTGCCAGATTTTTATTGGGCTGAAGCAGTTGCTACAGCAGTCTACATAATGAACAGGACTCCCACTGCAGCAATACATGGAATGACTCCAGAGGAGAGGTATACTGGTAGGAAACCAGATATTTCTCATTTGAAAATTTTTGGTTGCATTGCCTATGTACATGTGCCAGATGAGCTGAGATCCAAGTTGGATCCAAAAGCTGAGAAGTGCATCTTTATTGGTTACTCTCTGCAGCAAAAAGGGTATAGATGCTATAACCCTTCTACTCGTAAGTTTACAGTGAGCAGAGATGTTGTTTTTGATGAGATGAGTAGCTGGTATAAACCAGTAAATGTGATTGATGATGAAGATGCACAAAATGGTAATGCTACACAGAATTCACAGCAGCAGTCACAAAATATTAGTGGACCTGGAGCGTCCTCTAGCAGTGGTTCACATTCTTCGCCATGGACAGGCAGATTGAGATCAGGAGAATCTTCTCAAAGCAATGCAGATAGTGGTATGCAGGTATCACGAAAAGGAAAAGAGAAGGTTGATCAGCCCATGTTTGATGTGAATGCAGGTCACTCTTATGTGGATGGTGATTCCAGTGGCTCAGAACAGAGCATTGATGATGAGTTGGGTATTCCTTCTATTGTTACACCTGGAGTAAGGAAGACCAGGGATGTTTTGAGAGCACCTGGGAGTGAACCTACTTTGCGCAGGTCTACGAGAGCTAGGTATCCTGTGGATAGGCTGAAATATGATGGATTTACAGCCATTCACTATGCATATATGGTCAAGGTGATACAGGAACCAGAACCCACTTCTTTTGAGGAAGCCATGGGAAAAGAAAAATGGGAGAAAGCCATGGATGAAGAAATGGATGCCTTGGAAGCAAATGCTACATGGGAGTTAGTACCTTTGCCTAAAGGTAAGAATGCAATTGGCTGTAAGTGGGTTTATAAGGTGAAGCACAATGCTGATGGTTCTGTGAACAGATACAAGGCAAGATTAGTAGTCAAGGGGTATGCACAAACATATGGCATTGACTATGAAGAAACATTCAGTCCGGTTGCAAGGATGGCAACCGTAAGAGCAGTCATTGCTATGGCTGCATCAAAGGGATGGTCTTTACATCAGATGGATGTAAAGAATGCTTTCTTGCATGGTGATTTGCAAGAAGAGGTCTATATGGAGCAGCCACCAGGTTATGTGCATGCTGTTCATCCTGAGTTTGTTTGCAGGTTGAAGAAAGCTTTGTATGGCTTGAAGCAAGCACCTAGAGCATGGTCTGACAAGATAGGACAGTATCTTGTCACTATTGGATTTCAGATTTCCAAGGCAGATTTCTCACTTTATGTGAGAAAAACAGAGAAAGGTATTATGCTGCTTGTCATTTATGTTGATGATTTGATTATGACAGGTGACAGTGATGAAGATATCCTTCATGTGAAAATGCTATTGAAGCAGAAATTTGAGATGAAGGATTTGGGAGAGCTGCGTTATTTCTTGGGCATTGAGGTGATTAGATCACCAAGTGGGATACAGCTCTTGCAGAGGCAGTATGGATTGGACATGCTGTCCAAATATGGGATGACAGGCTGTAAGCCTATTTCAGTTCCTTTGGAGCAAAATGTGAAGCTGAGCACAGATGCAGGTGAGCTTCTAGAAGACCCTACTATGTACAGACGCATAGTAGGAAGTTTGATTTATATGACTATTACCAGGCCAGATTTGAGCTATGCTGTTGGATTGGTAAGTCAGTTTATGCAGGCTCCAAGGAAACCGCATTTGGATGCGGCTAGACGCATACTCAGGTATGTGAAGTCCACATTGCAGTATGGACTATTTTATCAGACTGGGGTTCAGATACAGGTGCATGGATACACTGATGCTGATTGGGCTGGTAGTATTTCTGATAGAAGATCTACCAGTGGATATGTGTTCTCTTTTGGGAGTGCTGCAGTCACTTGGAGCAGCAAGAAACAGCCTACAGTTGCCTTGTCGAGCACAGAGGCTGAGTACAGGGGTGCAGCAATGGCTGCATGTGAGGTAGCTTGGTTGCATAAGCTACTTTATGATATGCATCAGCCTTCACATGGGCCAGTTGTCATTTATTGTGACAACATGAGTAGTATACACTTGGCAAATAACCCAGTCTATCATGCTAGAACAAAGCACATTGAGGTGCATTATCACTATGTGCGAGAGAGGGTTTTACTAGGTCTTATTGATCTAGTTTATGTCAGTACAGAGGATCAGGTAGCTGACATATTTATGAAGGCATTGGGCGCAGAGAAGCTGCGCAAGTTCAGAGACCTGCTTGGTGTGGAGGAATTGGGATTGAGCTCGAGGGGGAGTGTTGAGATATCGAGCTCCACTCATGATACGCCAGGGTGACCGTTGTGTATTTATGTCACCGACGTGTCGGTTGCAGATGCGGTTGGTACACCGCCCATGAATAATAGCTACATGATAGCTATCCTTATCTACTCTAGTTCGTGGCTCAGTTAGTATGCCACCTTAGTTAGTTGAGTTTGGTTTGAGACCCATATATAGGGTTCTTCTATTTCTTTGTACTAGAGTTCTTTTGGCTTACACAACTAAGAAGAGGAAAACTGTTTTCAGCCTCCACCCTTGTGTGTCTTCCCCCATTGTGCAAGCAAGAAAGCTTCAAGCGAGACTCCTTCCTTCTCTCCCACAATCTTGACACACATGGTATGAAAAAGTACCAAAGACAGTAATAAAAGTTGTTTTCAACTTGTCCTCTTCTGCAATTCCCATCTGGTTATATCCTGCAAAGCAATCCATAAACGAATATATCTCCCTACGCTAATTGATCCAAAATTTGGTTAATGAATGGCAACGGGTAGTAATCCTTAACCGTCTATTTATTCAGCTCCCTAAAATCTACACATAATCGGATTTGATTATTTTTCTTCTTTCTGATCACAACTGGTGAACACCATTCCGTGTGTTGCACAGGAAAAATCAAACCAGCTTTCCTTAGCTTCTGTAACTCTTCAAACAACCGGTCCCTCAGTTCGAAAGGCATACGCCTTACTTTTTGTCGTATAGGGCGGCTTTCTTCCTTCAACGGAATTGTATGAACGACAAAACTAGGAGGAATGCCTCTAAGTTCATCATAACTCCATGCGAAAATATCGCAGAACTCTTGGATCAGAGAGACGTACTCCTCGCATACTTGGACAATGAGCATGGACCCTAATTTGATTGGTCGCGACTCATCAGGCGTATCAAGGTCTAGCTCGATAACATCTGCATCTCTTATACGATCTTGGGCCTCTATCGGCTCGTTCAAAGTGATCTGATAGATTTCTTCCGTGGTGGATCCCTCTTTGGACTCATCACTCGATGATGTCTCACTGGCGGATAAATCCTCTAATGTCTCCAATTCTGTGGAAGATAGAGGAGCTCACTCACTCTGTGGGGACTCAGGATAGGCATCAATCACCATGTGTCGAGCACCTCTGCCGAATATCAGCCGACCAGCGAGTATATCCACTTGACAGTCCGCTTGCAAGCTCAAAGGTCATCCAAGTAATACTTGGTAACTTGGATGCCCTACAAAACAAATCACCCTAAAATCCAACAAGCATTCTACATTTTCAACAATGACATGGACCTTAGTAATGCATCCTTCCGGCTGTCTCAAACTATCATCCGCCATTCTGAGAATTGTGGAGGTATCTTTCTAGATTGCAAGACCCAACCTTTCCATCAGTTCAGAACTCATAATGTTAACACATGATCCCGTGTCGATAATGGCATAATCTACTAATATCCCATCGACATAGGCTACAACCCTTGGGCAATGCTTCTCAGGATGCTCGAAACAGTCATACCAACTCGCGCAACCTTAACATCGGCTTTACTCTCCACGGGCTTCAGAGGTCCCCCTTCCATGGCAGGATCCAGAACTTGCGTTCCTTTGTCACTCTGTTTAGGGTTTCTGTCGACAGGCTTATCCTTGTCGGCCTCTCTACCCTTTTGACCTCTTGTAAGGATAGCTCGCAAATTAGAGGTTTCAGCATCATTAACACGCACAGCCTCAATCAAACTAACCCCACTACCACTAGGTAGCTCATCCACTATAGTATTTGGTCGTTGGAGTATTTGTTTAGGTCCATCTTCTCGCTAGGAATCATTTCCTTGTGCACGATGATTAACAGGCCCTGGTTGTCGACTACCTCGCTGGAGGGCACTAATCTTACTCCAGCAAGTGGCTGCTAAATGGCCGGATTTTCACAAATGTCGCACTTGACATTTGGGCAATTTCATGGATAATGTTGCCCACCACACCATTTACAGCTAAACCTCGAAGGTGCACCCTCATCTGGGTATCTACTTCCTATTAAATTTTATTGTTTTTTAAGAAAGTTGACATCAACGGCTATTTGTCGATACTGCTCCATAATCATGTCGGTATAATGCTTCATCATGTCCTTAACCTCACCAAGAACATTGGACGCGCTCGACTCGTAGCCTTGATCATTACCCTGTCGTTCCATCGGCCTAACAATTCAATTAGGCACTGTTGTTGAACCAGAGTCATGGTATTAGGATTAACTGCCTGGCCTCCACCATTTGGAGCCATTTGACTGCCCATAGGCATCGACATGCTAGGGAGAGTTGGTAATAAAGGCACATTCTGCATCATGTTCCCTCTCCCATTAGGATTAGCCATCGCTATCCTTTCGCTACTACTGCCATTGGCCGTCGCCATATTATTTCCCAATGCTAGACCCATATTCAAATTGCCTCTAGAGGCATAGGTTGCTTGTAGTCCGGATTCCACTTCTTGTGCTCATGTAATGGCAGTATCTATATCCCCCAAAGGGACACTACTCAACTACAACTGGATATTAAAGTCCAAACCATGCAGAAAATATCACAATTGGGCAGCTGCGGGGATATGAATAGAGGTGTCCAACTTACGGAAAACATCTTTTAGTTTCTTCGCATAAGCACGAATATCCTTGTGTGGTTCTTGGCGGGTCACATTGAGTACACGCAACCAATATTGCCCACCCCTTTCAGGGGCAAACTCCCTTAGAAAAGCTCCATAAAATGAATCAATATTCAATATGGTTCCGGCTTCTAAACCATGATACCACATGGCAGCTCTTCCTTTGAGAGTCATGTTGAAGAACATCATTAAATGTCATTCTTCTTGGATGCAACAGTTAAACATCAGCTTTTGAAACTCCCTGATGTGGAGTTTTGCATCTTCCTCAACTAACCCATTAAAAATGGGTAGCAGGTAACCTAGAGCTAGCAAATCCGTCATTCCTGCAGGAATTGCAATGGGCTGCGCCATGACGGAAATTGGATTTGCACTAGAAATAGGGGACGGTGGGGTTACACCTCCTACACTTGATGTAGACTGCCTTACGGAAGAAAGGGGAGCACTAGAGCTTCCACCTTCTCCTAACTTACTGCTTGTGGCCCCAAGACCACTAGATCCACTCCCTCGTAAGGGTTTAGCACCGCTACACTTAGGGAAATACCTCCTAAGAATTTCAGCATGTCGCCTAGCTCTTTTGTCTCTCTCTTGCTTTTGGATTTTGGCTAGATGATGCTTGTCGATGAATAACGGGTCAATCTCAGTATCCTTTGCATAAACTGCTAACTGGTCCCTAGACAACCACGATTTAAGGACCGCCACTTCTAAGCGGCTCCGGGAAGACGCACCACTGGTAGGACCTGAAACGGGCCGGCACTGGCTCATGCACTAGCCGAACCTCTATCATGCACTCAACAACCCCACGGCCTCGCGGCCAAGAGCGTTGATGGCACATACATTGCCTTCCTAAACATTTTGTGTTTCTATCACGTCTTGTAGTCCAACTCTAACCCAATTAACACTTCTCAGAGGGAGTCCCAGCACATTGCCAAATGGCATGAAGTATAAACATAGGAGGTCTTCCCATGGCTGACTGCCGCTACCTCACTGCGACTCTCCTACACCTTGGGGATTGGCCCCTCGATGCGTCGCTAAATATATATAACACATACGAATATAAACTTCTATCTTTTATGATTTGCGTATTTCCAGGAGATATACCATGCTTCCTCACTTTACTTTCCCCCTTAGACCCAATGCCTAGTCTACAGCTTGGGCAACCTTACTCACTCAACGTTGGTCATGTTCCTCTAGAAAGCATTTGCCATGCATCCAGGAGATATTATCTGATACCTTTTAAATTTCTTTATGATTCATGCAAATTGTGAATGTCTATGAGCTCCAACAATTAAGGAAATCAGCATTTGTGCACATGTGGAAAACATTTCTTTCAATGAATTCTCTACCACTCATATGCAGCGTTGCATGAACCTAGCACCGAGAAACCCTCATGCTACTAGGTTCTTAATTTTTAATTATCGACCAACCTAAATGGTATGCATAGAAACTAGCAAGCTTTTCATCACTTCATTCAAAATTTAAACACCTTTTATACACTCTATCCCCTCACCCGTTTAGGTTGTGCATGGTACATAGGTTTAGGGTTCATTTTCCACATTTTTATTGTATAAAAAGCAATAAAGACTCACTAAAACATAAAGGTAGGGCTGAACTGAGGCTAAACCTCATACTTCAGACCCCCCATACATCCACAAACATGGTTCTTATTTTTCCTTAATTTTCGGCACTCAAAATCCATTTTTCCCCTATTTTTCTCTATTTTTCCTATTTTTCTTCTATTTTTTTGCAATATTAAATAATTGAAAATACAAAATGAGTTGTGGGCTATGGCCCTTAGGTTCATTTGTAGCAAAAACACAAATTTAGTTTGTGTGTCTTATTATATTTTCCATTTATATATCAAAAACACCTAATTTTCTCATATTTTGCGTGTTTTACGGATTTTACACCATTAATTTCAGCCACAACACTCATGCTTTTCTGATTTTATGAGCATAAACTGATCAAACTCATAGCAAAAAATATTATAATGCATAATCATCCCATGGGAACAAATATTCATAAGCAAATTGCATAAAACATCAATTTCCTTTGTAAAAATGAGATTACCGTTCTTTGCGGGTTGCGGGTTTTTATTTGTCATATCTCAGGACTGATTTCCAGCCACCATTAATGCTCATAACAGTCCACAATCAGCAATCTTCCTTCCTCTTGAACCACGGAGCAATCGGGTCTTCATTGGACAAGCATCCGTCATCCATTCTTCTTCTTTTTCTTCACCACATGAATCTGCCCTTAGGGGAGAGAGAGGGAGGAGAGAGAAAGACTAGATTCAAAATTCTCCAACCAGGCCACCATTTCTCAGGTGAGAGGTGGCGATATGATCAGCAGGGAGAAGGGAATGAAGCCCCAATGTCGATTGGGCAGGGTGTATTGAGGCTGCCATCTCCATTCTTCTCCCAAGAAGCGTATTTTTCGGCGCCATCAGGATGCGCCCTCCTCAGAGTTTTTCCTCTCCTTCTTCATGTGAAATTTCATGCTACATTAAAAGTTGCATGTCCCCCCCCCAAAGGTCATGACCACTTGACCAAAGTTTGGTCCACCTCTTCAAATCTTGCCCATTTCTTCTTCCCCGTCCGGACTCCAAATCAAGCTCTGAAAAATCGTGGGCGTCCATCTCGGCATCGCGCATTGGCCAGTAACTCTTGTCAATCGGCACGATAGTCTGAAAATTTATGAAAAATCAACAAGTGTCGCTCGAGCACCTTTAAAGCACTTTGCCGCTTAAAATCATCCTAGATCGAGCCGCCGCCTTCGACGTTGAATATTTTTCCCTTGATATTCATAATTTTTAGCTATTTTTAAGCACTTCTCGACATCAAAATTCCGCTCTCAGCATGTGTACACTACCCCAAGGAGCTATAAATTCAGTGGCTCACATGATGAATGCCATGCACAAAGTATTGAGAGATTATATTCCCCAACTTACTCTTCCTTTCCTTGATGATGTACCAATCAAAGGATGTGAAATTCATGAGAAGAATGAAGAGCTCAATGAGCTTGGATGCCGCAAGTTTGTTTCCGATAATATTAATGATTGTGCTCAAATCTTGTCTAAACTAGAAGAAGTCCATCTTACTCTTTCAGGAGCTAAATCTATTTTTGGAGTTGAAGAAGTTCTTGTGGTTGGGCATATGTGTGACCCATATGGCTGAAAGCCTTCTCCTGATGCCATCAACAAAATGTGGGAAATATGCACAAAGATTTCGGAGGTGAGAAGATTTCTTGGAGCGTGTGTTTTCTATCTTATTTCGATCCCACACTTCGCTCATGTTGCTGAAAATCTTTATCAACTATTAAGAAAAGGCCAAAGGTTTATGTGGGAAAAAAAGCATACTCAAGCTCTTTGAAAATTGAAGAAATTGTTGATTTCAGCCCCCACCTTGAAGAGGGCTGATTACTCTAATGGATAGCCTAGCATCTTCATGGTAGACACAAGTCCTATTGGGATAGAATGGGCTGTTGGTCAAGATGATCTTGAGGGCAACAGGTATGGAATCCACTTTGGATCGAAGGTTCTTAATGAACGACAAAGAAGGTATGCTCAAATTCAAAGAGAAATTTGGGGAGTTGTAACTGCATTGAAGTGTGATTGGGAGTATTTCATGGGTTCACATGTAGTAGTTGAAACAGATTGTCTGCCACTCTTGGGCATGATTGCCAACTGTTCCACTCCTGACATGGCTATGCTAAGATGGATAGCCTATATTAAATCCTTAAATCTTGATTTAAAACATATTGCAAGAAGAGATAATCCAGTTGCTTACATGCTTTCTCGTGCCAGATATAAAGATGAAGAAGAGATAATGGATGAGGAAGTAACAGAGTCTATATTTGCTGAAAATGATGCTGTAATTGCTGGTTTAAATCAGAAAATAGCAAGTACAGCTGTTCTTAATGATGGTACAATTTTCATAAATGGAGGTACATCATTAATTACAACAAGTACAGCAGGTACATCTGGAGTAACAAAATTTACAGCAGGAAAGAATGAAGAAACAACCAAGAAAAGACGATGGGCAGCTGAAAGACAACATGCTCAATGCTTTGTTTTAGTTTGTTCTCATTTTATGGAAGAATATTATGCAGATGATTGGTTAAAATTGGCCAATACTTGAGCACTATGGCAAAGAAGGAAGATTGGACTGTTGAAGAGTTCAAGAGAATCAGGAGAAAGGCTTATGGCTTCTTTCTCAAAGACGGCTACCTTTGGAGGCATGCGAAGAAGAAAGGAGGAGCACCTGTTTGTGTCTTACAATACAAGAAGACTCAAAGACAGGTCATGCAAGAATTTCATGAAAGCCTATTGGCTGGCCATAGAGGCATATGGGGTACTTTTGCCAAAATAAAAGAGAAACTTTGGTGGTAAAACATGTATAAAGACATTGAGCATTTTGTTGAGTCTTATCATGTTTGTCAAATGTACTCTATGGTTAAGCATAGAGATGGGCTTCAGCCTACCTTTCCTTTATCCATTCATTACAGATGGGTTATTGATCTAGTAGCCATGCCTATAGCAATTTGGAACATGAGATATCTAGTGCTTGCTAGAGAATATCTCACAAATCAGGTGGAAGGAAAAGCCTTGACAACAAAGACCACTCAAGTTGTTTGTAGATTTTTACTTGAAGAAGTGTTTTGCAGGTATGGCTGTGTTGCCAAAGTAACTCTGATAGAGGAGAATTGGATGTCGATGAGACTCACCATTTCTTTGCTCAATTGGGAATCAAGCTATCTCTTACATCAGCCTACAATCCTGAAGGAAATGGTAAGAGTGAAAGAGGTCATCAACCGATTCTGAAAGATTTGGCAAAGTCTTGTAGAGGAAAGATGAGAGAATGGCCTAAAATGCTTCTATTCGCATTATGGGCTAATAGAACTACCCATAGTGCAGTGATGGGTTATATGCCTGATGAACTAATGTATGGGCAGCCACCTATTATGCCTATTGAGGAGTCTATTATTACATGGAGTATCTTGCCTGGGGATGAAGGCATAAATAGAGAAGAGTTGCTGATTTTGTGCATAAGGCAGCTTGAAAGAAGGCCAGAGGATGTCAAGACAGCCATTGAAAGGCTGAAGGCAGCGAGGTTGAAGAATAAGAAGAGGTTTGACAAGTGTCATGGAATCCATCCAAGAGCTATCCAAGAGAATGATTGGATATTTGTCTATGACAGCAGCCTAGAAAATCAGTATAATGCTCATAGGAAGCTAACCAAGCCATGGTTTGGACCATATGTGGTGAAGGTAGTACATGATAATGCTACTTACACTTTGGCTGAAATAGATGGGACCATGATCAAGATACCAATAGCCAGAAAACGTATCAAGCTCTTCAAATGAAGAGACTTTTCTACTCATGAGCCTGATGACTTGGATGTGAGCCATCTACTTGAAGACAAGAAAGAAGAAGAAGACTTACAGGAGGAAGATGAAAATATGTCAGAAGAAGAGTCTCCTTAATTTGCAATTTCATGAAGTGGCACATGACGGAGGATATGCAGGTTAGGACGGGGTGAATGTCAAAGGGTTTGCAGTCCATAGCATGAAACATGGAGTTCTTCTGCTTTTAAATGAACTTCAAGAGCATCCATATGACATAATTTCATACATAAATTAGTTATTGCTTTACTTCATTTGCCTTGCTTGTCACTTAGTTTGATAAGTCTACTTGGTACTTCATATGGGAATTTCAGTTTCTTGTATGATAGCTGGCAATGTTAGAGTACATGAGGCTATGCAACTTGGTCTATAGGTGTTACTTGACTATTTGCAAGACATGTCACATTAATTCATGGTGTTCATTTGCTTGGATGAAGCCAAGTTTTGCCAAGTCCATTAAGTTTCTATCATGGGACCCAATATGTAGTCTTTTTGAGGGTTTAAGTGACTTGTATAAGTCATATGACTTTCAAATGGATGAGATTGAAGGAAGAGAAGGGCTAATGCATTTATTAATGCAAAATGCAGACTAAAACATGGCTAGAGACGGCTGCGCCAAATGGACCACATGGAGAGTATGAGGAGCATGCAAACTCAAGTCAAGAGCAAGGGCAATAGTGCAAAAAACTCTCATGAAGGTATATGACTTTTGGACCATACGTTTGGAGAGAGAAAATAAGAGCTTTGTGGTTGTGGGAAATAGGGGAAAACAGGGATTTAATGTCCAGCATGCTCTCTTGAGCTTTCGTCTCCATTCTCTTGCCATTTCTTGTAACCATTTAATGCCTTCTTGTGCCCGGTTACTCTTGTGACCTTTGGGGCAAGTAAAGGTGAGATCTTGGAGGTGTATGGGAGTGATTTGGACTGCTAAAGCCTATCATTAACAAGGCAGCCCACTATTCTTGTCTTGTTGAAGGGAAATCAAGTGATCTATGTGGTTGCAAGTGTTGGTATTGACCTCTAAATATCAGGGCTTCATTTGAGAGTGAATAGAGATGCATATTCTTGAGTTTATGTACATTTTGGGGGCTTGTTAATGGGCTGGAAATTATTGTCATAAAATAGGGCTGAAGTGTACTTAGAGCTTTATCAGTGCATTTCAAGAGCTTTTGGTCTATGACTTGGAAGTAGTGGAATCTACCACTCAAATACTTGTATCTTGGAGTTGTTGTTCATTGGCATTCATGAAATTGTAACCGTTTGGGCTTGCATTTGAAATATATATTTGGATTACATCTGAGATAAAATCTCTACATGTAATGGTCTATTAACCTCATAAGCATTTGATGTAATCGAGTCAAAGTCTTTGTTGCCATTCATGTATGCTAAGTATATGAAAAATCTTGAGGTCTTCTTCTCCAACTGAATCATCTCTAAAACCCAAGACTTATCAAACCCCATTCTTTTCTCTCTCTTCTTACCTTGAATCTCTCACTCCTCTTTTGCTCCATACTCCGGTGGTAGACCTTCGACCCCAACACGACGACAATGTGCTTTTGGATCCAACTTCTCTTGCTCCTCATCAGGAATATACACATAAGCAATATACCCAAATACTTTCATGTGACTGACATCAAGTTTGTAACCATACAACCTCTGAAAGGGTGTAACATCATGAATGCCCACAGTGGGAGTCCTCTTCAAGATATACATGGTTGTCATAACAGCCTCAACCCAATAATAGAGTAGCATATTCTTCTCATTCATCATTGCATGAGAATCTTTCATCAATACCTTGTTCTTCTTGTTCAACTATACTCCATTTTGTTGCGTCATTTAGTTGCATGTAGGCTATCTACGTATGCCATTTTCAGCCATAAATTTGTCAAACTCATGTGTTACATACTCCCCACCAGTGTCGGACCTCAAACAAGATATGTAGCAATCAAATTCTTTCTCAACTTACTTCTTAAACTACTTAAGAACAGCCAACACTTCATCTTTTGTTTTCAATATATACACCCAAGTATAGTGGCTAAAGTCATAAATCAATGTCACATAGTATTTGGAACCTCCCATAGATGCATTATGGGATGTCCCCCACACATCAAAGTGAATCAACTACAACGGTAGTGTACTATTTTGTACATGCTTGACAAAAGGCAAACTTGACTATTTGTATCAAATTGACAAGCATCGCAAACATGACCAATATCAATGTATGCAAACGTGGGTAGACCTATCACAAGTTATTTTTTCTGCATCATTTGCAGCTGCCAAAGATTAATATGCCCCACTCTCTTATGCCATGTTTCTAAGTCTCTAACTGTGCATGAGCTATGAGCAAACGTGGTTGATTTCAGCTGTGGTAAAGTGGCATCCAAAGTGAACATCCTGCCTTGTCTATTAGCACAAGCAATCAATTTGTAGCGATTACCAAACTCTTCAATGAAGCATCCATGCTTATTAAATTGAACTTGCAGATTTTGCTCAGTCATCTGGCCTATAGATAGAAATTTTTTAGTAATAGATGGGACATGGAATACATCATGGAGATTCTTCTTTCTACCATCATGAATCACTTCAGGTACTCTGCCTTTATGCTCAATGCTATGTTTTGTGTCATCTCCTATGCATACATAGCCATTCGTGTCAAGCACCATGTCAATAAACTAATCACTATGAGGCATCATATGATTCGGCACTCCTGAACCAATATACCAAATTGCATCCTCAGTTTGTCTTTCACATATGTCATGGCAAATAATGTATCCCTATACGCATCTTCTATCTACCTGGACGATGCATAATGTCCATGCTGCTTGCCCTTTTGATTATCCTGCTTCTTCTAGCAGTCCTTGGCAATGTGATCGTACTTATCACAATAGTGACAATCCTTATCCTTGTTAGGATTGTAAGAGATCCTCTACAGTTGCCATGAGCCTTTGCCTCTAGGGCTAGATCTCCCCCTGCCTCTAAAATTTCCACCTCCTCTTGCATTTGAACCTTGCTTGTTATTATTGCCATAGGAAGCATTCTCTTGAGATCCTCTACCAGAGCCGAAACCTCTATCAGAGCTTCCATAACCGCGTTGATTCGAATAAAAAAAAACATCCTTGCTCTTAGAGCTTCTAGAACCTATAGCCAATCCCTGTTTAACTTCCTCATGAATGAGCAATGCAACAAGCTCATTAAAATTCGGCATTTCAGCCCGCACAGATATGAAAGTATCAAACGATTTATATTCAAGCCTCAAGCCATTTATAGGTACTGCAACCATGTTTCCATCATCCACCTATGTGCCAATGGATGATAACCGGTCCGCAATGGTCTTGATCTCAGTGACATAGTCCTAAATAGACCTACCTTTTTTGTCCATATTATTGAATTTCTAATTCTACTGTTTCGTTCTAGCACTTATGGTTGTGCCACAATACCTGATCGAAATGTTCCATGCATCTGCTAGTGATTTGCAATTCATTATCTACATCACCATAGCATGTGAGATCCATAGTGACAACCAAGGTAAAACCCTGCGTGCTCTTTCCATCGAAGCTCGGTGTGCCCATCTCTGATCAGCTGTAGGATTCCTCTTTGGGAGCTTGCGTTCAACTTCAACACCCATTACCAAATCCGAATATCCTTTTCCTATCAGGAAATTCTCCATGCGAAACTTCCATATGGCATAGTTATTGCTGTCAAGCTTTTTCCCCACTTTGTGGGTTATGTTGTTGGTTCTATCTGCATTTTCCATATTACAAACACCGCATGAATACCTACAAATCAAGGCTTCTTAAGCTGATGAGTTTCAGCCTTCCAATGCAATGATAGTTTTCAACATCAACATGTACTCAAATCAGTGATATTTCAGTCCAAAATACTTGTATGTTTACAAGTAGAGTCTTCAAAAACCTTCCAAGGTATGTTTACAAGCATTTGATAGCTCAACCAATGCTTGTCACCTTTATTTGTAGCCAAGGGAATCTTCTGCATCAGCAAGTGCAACTTGGGTATGTTACTCATGAAGATATGTGTGCATCACATTGATTCAAAATAGGGTATTTTTAAAATACTATTTTTATACATTTTTTACATTAGAAGGATGTAATATAAAGGGGTTATTTTACAGATAGAATAGAAAAGGGTTATGCTTTATTTAGAAAAAATTCACAGATAAGGATGTTTATAAATAGGCCTTGAACTCACGTGATGTGGAGGATATACATATAGTAACTTCCCCAAGAGGTGCAATCACACTGGCAACCTAGAGTATGTTTCAGCATATCTCCATGACAATGAGGATCAATGCTCTCTCTAAGGTGGTTAATGAAGCCTCCAAATGCTCTAGACAAAACACAAGCACACTCCAATAGCAAAGAGAAACACAAATTACCTAACAATTACTCAGCATGAACAATGGTAGTGTGCTCCTCTTCAAAGAGATCATGTCTCTTCAATCTTTAGGTCTTCTTCACTTTGTTAAGTTGTGGAGACTTCATCCAAGATGGCTTTGACACCATGTTGAAAGTCAGAGAAGGGTTGAGGAAACATAGAGTAGTAGTGTGCTATCTCCTCTCATTTCTCATTATTCCATAATTACACATAACTGAAGTGAATACAACACTTAGGTCTAACTGACCATCTACACTAACTCTGATTAAACCTAGAGTCACCAACTTATTCAATGTTTGCATATGGAGATAGCTAGACAATAGCTAATTGTCAAGTACACACTAACCAGAGGTGAAGGAGTCTCAACAATAAGATGCATTTTCTTTGAGAGTTGAAATATTGTTGAGTGTATTTTTTAAGGCTATTTGTCTACATAAAAATTTTGGATGAATTCCCTTAGGGACAATTGAACCTTTTGTAAATCTTTCATAAACAAACTCAAGCTTGAATAATTATTTAACTTTGATTAATATTCTCAAAATTCTTTGGTAAATAAATTAATTTATATAGGGAAGCTTCAACTTCCTTTAGCATGTAAAGATAGGATATGCATTGTTTGATATGATAAAATGATAATTTTTAATCTCTCACTCAAAGACACACACATCCCATAGCTATTGTGGATGAAGGGTCGATGATAAATGGATGTTTACCAAACCTTCTCTTTGAAGCTTGGTATGACAAGCAAGTTGAGGTAGCCTTAGGTCACTTGAAGTCCTTAATTAACAATGACATTTTGGCCATATAAAATCTTGGACATATTGGACTCCAAAATAAATGAAGCCTTGCTACCATGGAAAGCTCACCACAAATAGGAATGATCTTGCTTTTGTTATAAAATCTAGTAATTGAATATTTGGGGGATAACCATATACAAATTACAAATTCTTGAAAAAGCTCTATCAATAATTTTTGGGGTAATTTGCAGTCGTGCAAGAATGGGATGGACCCACCACAATATTGGAATGACCTAAATAATCAACCCAATTTTCAAGGAAAGTCTCACAAAACTAGCCCTCTTTACCTTCCATTTATTAAAAATGTGATTTTTAAGGTCTATTATTCACATCATTCATGGGCTACCCATGTATACTATTATCAATGCGAGCACAGGGAGCTTCTTGAATAAGTCTTTTTGAAACACCACCAATCCTTCAGGACAAAATTCATTTCTAGATTAAAAATTAGTAAGTACATGGTTTCAATAGATTATTTTTTTATAATGTCCATTTGGATCAAATGTAATTTAGCTCACCAATGTATTTTGAGAATTTAGGCTAGTATGGGAATTAATACCATATTAGAGAATTTGGGAATCTCCCAAGTTCCACTTTGAAATAAGGAGTAAAGATTCAAACAAGTGGCTAAATCTTAACCCCATATTTAAGAGAGGGACTTGGTGGAATTGCTTATATAGTATCTAGGGCAAATTTCACTTTTAAGTAAGGGGATAAGCTTTGACCATGTGTCAAAACATTAATCACATTAGGAATTTCCAAAATTTATGAAAATTCCAAATTTCATGAATATGTGGTTAATCGCAATTTGATCAACATCCCATGCAATTATGATAGACAGAGATGTTAAACAAAAAAGAAAAATTGGAGAAATAGTGTGTTGTATCTATTAATGAAACAAATTTCTTTGCCAAACTATTAGCATGAGTGTACCTTGCTCCTTAGAAAAAAACGTATAGATATTTTCTCATTAAGTTTTTAGGAATATGCAAAGATTCACTTTAAATAGCAAAGTTAAAAATAACAATAAACGAATGATTACTTGTAAATGATGAAAAAACAACATCTAGTTGATATAGAAGGGAGACTCACATGAAATCCCTTCCCAATGTGATTTTTGGAGTATGTTCAAACAATGAATGTCAAGTCTTCACTCACATATCGAGAAGAATCTCACATAATTACATAAAAATAGTGTCATGAGATAGAGGGAGGGACTAATTAAGTCATTATAATCTTACCGAGGAATGAATCACATATTGCCTTGGAGCTTTGACCTAGAAGTAACATTCTCAAACCTAAATTAGCAAATGTAAGTTGTATATATAGGATCTAGCTCCTTCATGAGCTTTTATGGCAAACATGGTTTGTCCACCTATGTTGCACCACCCAATGTTGCTACTTCCTACAAGCATTTCAAAATACTACTACAATTTCATGGTTGTAATATAGTGAGAAATATTGAGCATTTGTTCATATTCAACTTTGAACTTTTGCACTACTTGTGAAATGGGTAGTTTTCATATAATCTTCATCTTCAAACTAAGTACACTAAGTTAGGTGAAGTGTAACTTGCTTATATACCTATGTTTAAATTACTCCAACATCAAATATTGTAGTCTGATCTAGTGGGCATCCTAGATATTCATTATTTCCTTGACATATTTAAAGATAGGCAAGTTGGTACCCTAGAGCTACTATTTGATACATTACTTCCTCCAAAAGTTCCTCCAAATTCTCCTTGCTTAATAATAGTGTTTGGTTGTCCCATAGATGGCCAAATACTAGACTCCCTCGAGTATCTCTCGACATATCTCTCTACTAATTCAATCACCTTGAATAAACTTGTAGGAGATTTAGCCATTACATTAGTGAATAAACTTGGTTCTAACTTACATATGTACTTATGAAACTTAACATCATCACTTATACTTTCCACATATATTGTAAGGTTTTGAAATTGATTGGTGTACTCCCTTACGATTAGTCCTCCTTGCTATAGGCTAAAGCCATCTTTGAGAAAGTCTCTGTTTTTCCACCATGGAGACAAAAAATTGTACCATAAGTGCCTTAAACTCTTTCCAAGTCTCCATATATTTCATTTCTTCATATAGGGCCACCAAGCATGAATAAATCCTTCCATTTGTAGGGTTGCAAAATGTATATTGTACTCATTGCTCCATGGGAAATTTTCATAATGAAATCCTCAAGATTGCAAGGAGATAGCGATTGAATGATTTATTTTGACAATGCTACCTTATCTATTAGCTCTCAATCACTGGAGACCAATTGTGCACTGTATGGATGATCATGTTGACTATCCATTTAGCATTTATTTCTTGAAAATTTTCTTTCAAGAGATTGTGGAAATCTTATTGCAAGGATTAATCCTGTTTGCCCATGAAAATTTAAACTATTTTGATTTCTAAAATGCTCTTTGTTCTAATGGGATTGCTCTCCAATTTTGCGTTGACTTTTAGGAATTCCCCATTTCCTATGATGCTATGAGAATTTAAATTAAGTGGTTTAAAAGTTAATTTATCTGCATTTACTTGTTCTTTTTCTCTATCCTTCTTATCCCCCATTTTAAATATCATCCATTGTATAAATTGAGCCAAACAATCGACATTAGATTGTGTACTTTGAGATGAAAGATAAGCATTGGACTTCACAAGCCTATCAATGTGGTTGACTTAGTTTGGTCCATGGCTACTACCAATTCATTATCTTGTAGCATGATAGGTCTTGTGTTCACACAATATACTATTCAATTGGTTGAGCTCTCAATATACTTGAGCATCCTCGGTCATTATTATCCATGAGATGATACCTTATTTACTGTGAAAACTCCTCGTAGACCTTGATTTTACCTTTATCTTCTGTCATTGTAATGTGGCACAATAGTAGCATTTTGAATTTTCTACAAACACACACTTTAACAAGACACCAAAAACTAAAATAAAATATCCCATCTTCTTTTCATTTCAATTTGAATCTTTCTTTTGAGTGAAGCACAATGAGAGAAGGGCTGAGAGAGCATTGTGTGATAGATGAGACACAAGACAAGACTACAAGCTCTCATGTGAGATGTCATGGTTGAGAGGTTTCATGGAAGAATACATTTGACTCCTCATCTCCTATTCTTCTCCACACATATGAAGGCGAGTTCATTTTTAATACTTTCCCTCTTTATCTCTCTTTGTTGAAATCTTATTTTTCTTCTTCTTGTTTTCCTTGTTTGTTAAAGGAGGTAATCCATATACATTTTTAAGTATGCAAATAAAGTTTGGTTTTAAAGAAGGTGATTTCATCTTCAGGCATAGTCTCTTTTCCTTTTGTTTTAGGTTCTCTATGTTACATCTATTTTCTTTATGTATTACTATTATACTTGTTTTAATCGATTTTTTATTATCATGAGCTTAAAAGAGATCTCTACTATGATAATGAAGCATGAACCATGTGCATTTTAGTGTGAAAAGATGCATGGTCTATAGAGATGCACTAAAGCACCCTTTTTTATGCATCCACAACTACACCTATTAGTTTGATCACATTTGTATAAGAACATCTCTCCATATAGTGCAGATCAGGTTTGTGTAAGAATAATTCTCTGTACTATGATGGAACATAGAGTGTCACAGAGCATGTAGGTAAGTTGCAAGTGAAACACAAAGTTTCAAGCATAATGCATCAACTCCATAAAATATGAAATTCAAGTTGTGTGAATATTTGTTTAGTAGACTTCAAATATGTTGATAAAAATGTCATATCCTATGGTTGTATGTATCTAAAGTATAACCGTATGTAAAGTGTCTTTAAGTTTGGGCTATCTATCTTTTGAGGATACCATTTTTGTGGGTGTGGACTGTGAGAAATAGAGAAGAATAATGGAGGAGAAGAAGACATTGAGCTCCTAACTTCCCATCTGATTGGCCTCACAGACTCCCTCCACTTCGATTTTCTCATTTGGTATCAGAGCATAGGAGGAATATCAGAACCGAGGGAGAACTCTATGAATCAGATGCGGGGTATGCTGCAAGAATACATAGGCAGGTGGCCTTTATTAGAACTAGTAAATAGAGATATGGAGTGTCTCTAGAATAGATTGCCATAATTGAAACAAGGGTTAATCCAACCAAATGGAATCGTATGTATGAGGCAGGAGGGCGCTCAAACTCCATGATTATCCAGATTGTCACATGTGCTTGTTGCTTCAATAATTAGCATGAGAAATTCTACAATTGAATTCGGGCATCTCAATCATTGGAGCATCTGCATTGATGCTGTGGACAGTTGTTTAAGAGGGAGCTTCTGCGTCGTTGATTGAAACGACTAATAGGACTTCATGCCGTCTCTGCTCTAATGGGACTCTTCGAGGACTGGTTGAGTCAGCAGGCTAAAAATAGTGAAAGCTGGAGGATCGACAAGGCAATAGGAGCAACAGATGTGATGCGATCCAATCAAACAGCAGCATGAGTATTCTGAGCCACAACTTCTGTCAGGGATGCTGGCAAAGGATTTGCAGCCACATCAGCTGGAAAACTGTGTTTATGGACTTCCCACAATGCGTATGTAGACAATTGCCATAGTAACTCCAGAAATCTTGGTCCACACACTACAAGATATAGGCCTTATACTGACATTTAAAGTGAAGAAAATGCAAATAACAAAATTTGCCCCAATCGTCGCAAAAAGCATTGTTATTGGCGATGCCATAGAACAGTCGGTATTACCGTCGCTATCAGCGTCTGTATTGGCATCGCAAATACCGACGCCAATACCGACGCTGATAGCGACGGTTTGCGACGTACATGACGACTCCAATAACAACGCGAGCAGTAAAATTTGCGACACTAATAGCGATGGTAATAGGGAAAAAAAATTTGTGGCAGGGTAGGGCAGCAAGTTGCCCTGCTACATATAGCATTGTGTGCTTTATGAGAGCCATACAAAATAGTTTCTGCACTAGTATGTACAATGCGCTTGCAAACAAAAACAATGTATACTGAAATAATAAAACTGATACATGAAATAAATACATGATCGCATAAAAAGTGATTGGTACAATCATGACAGGATATCATTAATACATAGAAAATGTCTATATAGATCAGGTGACTCAAAAATAAAGGTGTGTGAGCTCCAGGGATCCAAGGGCGAGCTACAAATCCTCGTCCCCCAAAAGCTCGTCCCACCGCAAAGGAGCATCGAACGAACTCTGCAGAAAAAGAAACAACACATTAATCCACCATACAATAATGAATTCAAATATCTCATGGTAACTACGGACAAGAAAGATGAGTGACTTATAGGGCCGCCACATCTATATAATCGGTCGATCAATGCAGTGAGACCGTGCCTCTCTGCATATTGAGTCTCAAGGCCAGTCGGATCGCCATTTGTAATGGAGTGCTACAAAGAAAACAAAATGCTAACTGTTAGAAACATGATTGTCAGTACAAAGAATATTTCAAAAATATAAACAAGCAAAACAAAAGAAAAATTTACAAAGTCCTCCAAATATGTCCTCTGGCCGCCACTCCCAAGATGATGGACCACTCCGGCCTTGAGTCGTGCCCTCGCCGCCTCACATTGCTGACTCCAACGTCCTGGAGAATCTGTAGCCTCCTCCCTGAGTCAGCGCGAGTCGTCTGCATCTAACCAGTCGGGCTTTGTAGCCCCACTCTTGATTGCCTTGCATGCGTCCGATTGTCTATGTGACATGTATGCACGCATGCAATCCATCATCCAACCCGTAGAGAATCTATCTACTGTGGCTAGCACCGAAAACTCCTCGTGCAAGGATGCTACTATGTAGTCCTTGCTCCCCTCCGGTATGTTCTTCCAATGATCCAAGAAGTTGTGCGGAAAAACTTGTTGGCACAACTCTCTCATGAGATCCATCACCCTCCTCCCCTCATCATTCATGATGATGGCTCCTGACTTACTATCGACTAGATATCCATAACCCCCTAGAGTTTGCCTAAGATGGGTCCTCTCCCATCTGCATCCACGCTCTTGGGCATATCCAGGAGACCCCTGTGCATCCGGTGTACCGACGAGGGTAATATCTCTCGAAGTGGCACCCACAGGGGTGCCACCTGCTGCTGACGGTTGCGCAAAAGCCGGAGTAACTCGAGTAGACGTCCCCACAGGTGTGACAAATCCTGGAGGTGACACAGCTCCAGCTGAACGACGAGACGAAGACACTGCGTCCGTGTCTCCATAGCATCCACCTGAGCCTGAGGCACGCTCCTTGGAAGGGCCACGAGAGCGAGGAGTCACACCTGTATCCTGTGTTGACCACAGGCTCACTGTCTCTGTTATATCTCTGCAGCATCCCCTTGATCTCGATGCACTCTCTCCCTCTGGCCCAAGTTGTGAGCGTCAAGCTCATCTGCTCGAAGCCGAAGCATCCGATCACGCTGAAGTATATCTAACAGAGTGCCTTGACGAAGACCGAGACAGCTCCTGGTCTGCCATCTCTCTGAATCTGGTGATCTGGTCTGGAGGCATGCGTGCAAAGATGTCCTCTAACTCCTCATCGCTCATCCCTCGACTCATCCTGAAAATGTCACCTGCACAGATAAAAAATGATGTTAGAATAATCAATTTAAATCATACAAAGCACAATAATATAAATCATTTGAAAAAAATCTCACTTAAAATGCATATCTTATGTACCCTTATAAGCGATTGGTCAACGAATTGAGTAAGTGGATGCTCCAAGTATGAAGAATCCTATGGTCCCATGTTAATCTCCTGACACAACTCCGCATACACTGGAAGGTCGATAGACATGTCAGCACAAAAGAATGAGGCCGCCTCATTTTCAAAGAATTCTTGGACTCCTGTATTTCCATCATTGTTAGCTGATGCTAGCTCCAAGATTTCGATGGCCTCCACCCCTTGCAATATTGACCCCTCTATTTGCATATTATCTTCATCTTTGCTCGGAACATCGCTTTGATCATATACTCTCGCACTTCGGGGAGTTGAAGGTATCACATACCACCATCGAGGTTGTCGGGGGTTTCGATAGAAGATTACCTGTTCACAAACGCGTACAAGAGAGTTTAAACCATTGTGACGTAAACCATGTCGTAATACAATTAGCAAGAAAATTAGTCCATGCACCTGTTCACAATGCGTCGGCAATACAAAGGTGTCGCGCAAATCCATCCTTTTTTTTTTGGAATCTATTTTGAGAAATCCAGATGGACATCGTCGAACTGTTGCTCCAGCTCCTCCAAGTACCACTTTGAACCACTGCACATCAAATAGTATCATGGAGAAGCTATGGTAATCCACCGTAACAATACTTTGCAAGTTCCCAAAATACTCCATCTCATCCACAACCGTGTTTGGATCCATTGCTCGTCGCCGGCTCTCTTGCTCAAACCTTGCCATGATACCATAGTCCATTGTGGAGCGCATTTTGTCAATATGCTCCACGCAAAAATGTCATCCGTGTGACCATGCTGCACTATATATTTTGTACTGTACATTGAAACACTCAAATTAGATGTCGCATATAAAATTTAGATACGACAGATTCTAAACCCCTCATCACCTTGGACTACATCCCCTCAAGAATTTCCACTCCTCCATTGAGACCTCTGTCCCTTCGCGATACTCTACGGTCAAAGCTCCATGCAACCATCGCGTTGACATAAACCATGGCATCTCCTCCATGCCTTTCGGATATCGAATCGGTCGATGATGCATACCACATCGGAATTCAGCTCGCGCTTCCTCTCGATCTTGCCTAGCGATTTGGTACTTGGCGAGCCACGTCTCCATAGAGGCATGGTGCAACATACAAAAGCGATTCACCTTCTGTTCCATTAAGGCATCCATTCTTTTTTCTACCCCATTTCCAACCACCACATCTCCAGTTAGTCTATCATTGTCCTTCAGTGACCATAGCATTTCATTGTCTGGTTCCACCGTTGGTAGCCATTGTGAAATATGCACTAGCGCCTCAGACACCAACCAACCTTCGGCCATGCTACCATCTGGCCGAGCTCATTGTCGCACAAATCCTTTCAGGGTTTTCATGAAGCACTCCAAGAAGAACATCCATTGCGTATGGACAAGTCCAGCAATCTCGACTTCATCCACAAGATGCATAAGAAGGTTGATTTGTATCATGAGCATGCTGGTGGGCAGGTATTTCTCAAAGAGATAGACAGTCATCACTGCTCCCCGCCTCGCGAATTCAATAGAGGACTTCTTAATCTCCTTTTGTGAGATCCATTGCGCCAAAGTCGACAACCTGTAAATGGCCCCGCGTATTTCTGGAGTAAGACATCCTGTGATTGCGATCAATAATACAAACTGCCACAAATGAGAAAGCATTATGAATAATGGCTACATTCCAAATAGCAAAATGCCCACGCTAATTGCAATCCATTCATAGTACAAACCTGGCATATCTTATTCCAATCATGGGATTTTAGCCCTGATAATTGGTCGTCTTTAGAAAATGCAGACCTGAGAGAACACATCATACCCATCGGAGTGCGGATAGACTTGATTACTTGCTTTACAATGCGCTCTTCTTTAGTTGACAAAACCCAAGGAGCACGAGGAAGCTACACGCGACCATCAGTACTCGACTGCGGCCAAAGCGCCTCTATCTTACCTACCTCCTTCAAATCCATTCGTGCCCCTATAGTGTCTCTTTTTCCTGTGATGTGGTCCCATAATAAGCTACCCCCATTCTTGAAAATATGCATGGGATCCAACAAGTGGTTGACCTGTAAGTGGGTCCAATATGGAAACCCGTAGAAAACTGAGAACTGTCGCATTCCATTTGGATGTGATTCCGTGTGGACCATTTTCAGCTCGTACCAGCTTGCGGCGTTTATATGTGTTGGAGGTTGTCCAAGGAAACCTTCCCTGAGTTCATGCTCCTCTGGCAAGAAAGTAGCGTGTCCTTGATATACCATCTTCTTCATGGTTCGTGACCTTCGGGAGTCTAACTGTGGCCCGCACAATGGACATGCATGATAACATGAGGTAACCAGACCTGTTCCAACACCATGACCTAGTGAATACTTGGTTGAATGAGATAAAATATAGATATTACCAGCAAGAACGGAGGCCTGCTCACCTGAGCACTCTCCCAATCCCGGAAAGTCATGCATCGTCCACATGAGAATGGCTCGAATATTGGCTGACCGCCGACCATGACGTCTGCTCATATCTTGCACGGTGACCCCCTCCTCCCACAAAATCGTAAGCTCATCGACTAATGGACGAAGATACACATCCATATTTTTTACTTTGTAGCAGCCTGGGGCGAGCAAGCTAAGGATGAGATGTTCTTTCTTCGTAGAAAGCCATGGAGGGATATTGTAGTTGACAAGGACTATAGGCCACACACTGTAAAAAGTTGAGCATAGACCGAATGGGTTCACGCCATCCATTGCAAGACCAAGCCGAAGATTCCTTAGCTCTCGGGCAAAGCCTGGGAAGGTTGAGTCAATGTGGCTCCATGCGCACGAATCCGCTGATATTTGTTGAACTCCATCCGTGGACCAATTCTACGCATGCCACGTTGTCAAGCTCACTATGCCGGATATACAAAACATGTGGTTTATACGGGGGATAAGCAAAAAGTGTCTGAGAACTTTTTGAGGGATGGTTTGCCCTTGCAAGTCCTGTCGATACCTGTGAGCATCACACTTTGGACATGTCTCCATAGTCTCGTATTCTCCTCGAAACAGTATGCAATCGTTGATACATGCATGGATGTTATTGTAGTCCATGCCAAGCTTCCGTAAAACATGTCGTGCATCATCACGAGACTCAGGCATGGTATTTGCAGGTGGTAATATATGATATTTCAATAACCTGAAAAAAATCATAAAATACCTTGAAAAAGCACAAATGTTTGTAATAATAATGTCAAAAAAAAATTTTCAATGAAGCGTATGTACAAGGTACTTGAACAACTCGATCACACTCGTATCGCTTCACCCATATTTTGCTTACACACTTAAGATGCCAGCAGTGTGTTCAACCGAGATACTCAACACCCATTACATAATGGTATGGATGCTTCCTTTCTAAGCGGATCAGAAGTCTCGACATCCATGGGAATCAATGCATCGATCATTGCCTCCATCTCAGGCTCCAAGTTTGTAGGTAGGTCTGGAAGGTTGCCTGTCTCCTCTGGCATTGACGGTATAGATTGGCCTTGCGAGTGGTGGATTGGCTCCTACACTCCATCCATCGCACACCCACATACTTTTCTAATTGGCCGCAAAGAATGCACTCCCCCTTGGGATGAGACATCACCTCCCTGGATAGAAAATTTGCCAGCAAGACCCAATCTTATTGTATATGGTATTCAATTAGCTTGTGAGTACAATGCATGATTGATATTAATTTCAAATTACCGTTTGTTGAAAATCCGTAATCGCTTGATCAATGATCTCAGATTGAAACTCGCCAAATCGCCGTACGTGTTCTATAGACAATCGGCGTTTTCGTCTAATTGCCAACTTGCATTGAGAGCAATGACATGGGACACACTGATTAAGATATGCCTCGCGATCTTGAACAATAAGACCTTCTTCGTTTTCCATTTTGTCTACGTTACAACAAACAATTTGTTTTTGTTATCATTCTTTTCTTTTCTTAGATTGTTATCCTCTCCTTCCATCTCTCTCTTTTTCTATGACCTAGGATATAGTATCATAGAACACTAGTATTTAGTACCTAGTACTCAGTACCTAGCATAATATTTCGTTTTCTCTCTTCCTCTCCCTCTCTCATTTTCTCTCCCTCCCTCGCCCTTACCCTCTCTTTCCCTATTAGGTTTAATGATATTTTTCTTTTTATCTCTCCTCTCTCTCTCTCGTTTACTTTTCTCTCTCCTCTCTCTCTCATTTCCTTTTTCTCTCTCCTCTCCCTCTCTCATTTCCTCTCCCTCCCTCGCCCTCACCCTGTCTTTCTCTCTTTTCCTATTAGGTTTAATGATATTTCTATTTTTCTCTCTCCTCTCCCTCTCTCATTTCCTTTTCTCTCTCCTCTCCCTCCCTCTCTCTTTTTATCTCTCCTCTCTCTCTCATTCCTCTCCCTCCCTTGCCCTCTCTCATTCCTTTTTCTCTCTCCTCTCCCTCTCATTCCTCTCCCTCCCTCTCTTTTTCTCTCTCCTCTCTCTCTCATTCCTCTCCCTCCCTTGCCCTCTCTCATTCCTTTTTCTCTCTCCTCTCTCTCTCTCATTTCCTTTTTCTCTCTCCTCTCCCTCTCTCATTTCCTCTCCCTCCCTCGCCCTCACCCTCTCTTTCCCTATTATGTATAATGACATTTCTCTTTTTCTCTCTCCTCTCTCTCTCTCATTTCCTTTTCTCTCTCTACTTTTCCTCTCATTCCTCTCCCTCCCTCTCTCTTTTTCTCTCTCCTCTCTCTCTCATTCCTCTCCCTCCCTTGCCCTCTCTCATTCCATTTTCTCTCTCCTCTCTCTCTCTCATTCCTTTTTCTCTCTCCTCTCCCTCTCTCATTTCCTTTTCTCTCCCCTCTCCCTCTCATTCCTCTCCCTCCCTCTCTCTTTTCCTCTCTCCTCTCTCTCTGATTCCTCTCCCTCCCTTGCCCTCTCTCATTCATCTTTCTCTCTCCTCTCTCTATCATTCCTTTTTCTCTCTCCTCTCCCTCTCTCATTTCCTTTTTCTCTCTCCTCTCCCTCCCTCGCCCTCACCCTCTCTTTCTCTCTTTCCCTATTAGGTTTAATGGTTTTTCTCTCTTTTTCTCTCTCCTCTCCCTCTCTCATTTCGTTTTCTCTCTTCCTCTCCCTCTCTCATTCCCTCTCCCTCTCTCGCCCTCACCCTCTCTTTGTATCTCTCTTTCCCTATTAGGTTTAATGATTTTTGTCTCTTTTTCTCTCTCCTCTCTCTCTCTCTCTCATTTTTTCTTCTCTCTCCTCTCCCTCTCTCATTTACATTTCTCTCTTTCTCTCCCTCTCTCATTTCGTGTCCCTTCTTCACCCTGACCCTCTTTTTTTCTCTTTCTCTATTATTTTTAATAATTTTTTGTCTCTCCTCTCCCTCTCTCATTTTTTTCTCTCTTCCTCTCCCTCTCTTACTCTCACCCTCACCCATACCCTCTTGCTCTATTTTCCTATTATGTTTAACATCTTATCTCTTTTTCTCTCTCCTCTCATTCTCTCTTTTTTCTCTCTCCTCTCCCTCTCCCATTTCCTTTTGCTCTCTTCCTCTCCTTCTCTCATTTCTTCTCCCTCCCTCTCCCTCTCTCATTTCCCTATTATGTTTTTGTCTCTCCCCCCTCTCCCTCTCCCTCTCCCTCTCTCATTTTCTCTCTCTTCCTCCCCCTCCCTCTCCCTCTCTTTAATTTCCCTCTCTTTCTCCCTCTCCCTCTCCCTTATTTCTTCTCCCTCTCTCATTACATACAAATTATACAAAAAATAAATTAAAAACAGAGAGAATACACTCTCCCTTCCTCATTCCCTCTCTCTCTTTCTCTCTCATTTCCTCCCCCTCCCTCTCCCATTTCCTCCCTCTCCCTCTCTTTAATTTCAATCTCTTTCTCCCTCTCCCTCTTCCTGCTTTCTTCTCCCTCTCACATTATATACAAATTATACAAAAATTAAATAAATAAGAGAGAGAATACACTCTCCCTCTCTCTCATTCTCTCATTTCATCCCCCTCCATCTTCCATTTCCTCCCTCTCACTCTCCCTTCCTCCCCCTTTCCCTCCCTCCCCCATTTCCTCCCTCTCCTTCTCTTTCTCTCTCATTTCCTCTCCCTCTCTCAATATATATACACAAATTATAAAAGCAAAAGGGAGAGGGAGAGAGAGAATGCACTCTCCCTCCGTCTCCCTCTCTCATTTCCTCCCCATTCCTCTCCCTCTCCCTCTCCCTCTCTTTCTCTTTCTCTCCCTCTCTCGTTTCCTCCCCCCTCCCTCTCCCTCTCCCTCTTTCTCTTTCTCTTTCTCTTTCTCTCCCTCTCTCTCGTTCTCTCGTTTCATCCCCCTTCCTCTTCCATTTCCTCCCTCTCCCTCCTTCTCCCTCTCCCTCCCTCCCCCTCTCTCTCCCTCTCCCTCTCTTTCTCTCTCATTTCCTCTCCCTCTCTCAATATATATACACAAATTATAAAAGCAAAAGGGAGAGGGAGAGAGAGAATGCACTCTCCCTCCCTCTCCCTCTCCCTCTCCCTCTCCCTCTCCCTCTCCCTCTCTTTCTCTCTCTCTCTCATTTCCTCCCCCTCTCTTTCTCTTTCTCTTTCTCTTTCTCTCTCTTTCTCTCCCTCCCTCTCCCTCTCCCTCTCCCTCTCTTTCTCTCTCATTTCCTCTCCCTCTCTCAATATATATACACAAATTATAAAAGCAATAGGGAGAGGGAGAGAGAGAATGCACTCTCCCTCCCTCTCCCTCTCTCATTTCCTCCCTCTCCCTCTCTTTCTCTCCCTCTCTCATTTCCTCCCCCTCTCTTTCTCTTTCTCTTTCTCTTTCTCCCTCTCCCTCTCCCTCTCCCTCTCTTTCTCTCTCATTTCCTCTCCTAAACAAGCAAAAGAGAAAGAGAATTAAACCCTAAACAAGCAAAAGAAGGAGAGAATGGACTCAACGATGAGATATGGGGAGGGTTTGGCGGCTCCTCTTCGCGATGAAGGCTCCTCCTCTCATTCGCAAATGGCGGCAGCGGCAGCGGCAAGCCTTGTTTCTCTCCCTCTCTCACGACGGTCGCTCTCTCTCTCTCTCTCCCTCTCAAAACGATCGACGAAAATGCATGATATGAACCCGGGATCTCTTTTTGGCCTGTTTTTTTCCCTGTGGGGCATCGCTATTTGCGTCACAAATGCGACGCAAATAGCGATGCCGCTACCTACGTCGGTACCTGCCATCGCTATAGGTTTAAATCCTTGTAGTGGCCGCATGTGGTGAGTGAAGATACACGAGAATTGCTGCGAGGTAACGCTCCTTGTGCCTCAAGTTTGTTGATAAGGTTCAGAACAATCTTTCAAAAATCTCTAAACTGTGCTGCATCAAAAATAGGCTAGACCCCATCAAAGTCCTTGGCCGATTGAGCAGGCCCATGTAGTGCATAGAGTAGGAAGTGAAGAAGGGCCTCCCCCATACGCGGATTAGAATGCCGAAACAATCTTGATCTATGGATGCTGCCCTGTCCGAGCACCGAAGCATCAAGGCCAAGCAGGAGGCAAATGGTGTAGAGTGCACTTGGCATCATCCTTGCTATGCCAGGGATTGAGGTAAATTATTATAGTACATTATTATAGATGTTAGGAATTGGTTTGTTGAACTGGGTAAGGAACACAATCTTAGTTTTAGAGATTGTGGAAACATGTGTGTTATGATTTACAGATATGATTAAGCTATGGTGTCAGGTCATATGCAACTTACGGAAGACTATTTGGAAGCTGGTTTTTTGCCTAGAAAATTCTAGGAAATCTTATGCAACTTCATCTTGACAAGTACTTTTAGCTTGACACAAAAAATTGCATAAAAATTGTAGGAAAAGTGATCAACTTTAGACCCATGTTTTGATGCATTTTGGGTCATACAGACATCGTGTGGGATCTGATTTGGATGTTTCTTGTTGGGAATTGAATGTATGACATGTTGGCATCATGGATGGATGTATATGATAGTTTTTGGACACATGTATGACAATCATATTGTTGAATACCATTTCTAGACAAGTTGTATTGTTGTTTTCTTCTGAATTTGCAGCAGTCATAATGGCTGACACGGCACAGATCACTCAGATTGTGGGAGACAAATTGACCAAAGAAAACTATAGTGTTTTGTCTTACAGGATGAAGAATTTTTTGATGGGTAGAGGTCTATGGGACCTCATAACATGTGATGATGAATGTCCAGAAGTTCCCAAACATCCAACTGAAGAGCAAAAGAAAGCATACAAGGATTGGACTGGGAAAAACAGGAAGGTTTTGCATTGGATCTCCATATGTATTTTTCAGAAACATTGATTCCTCATATCAAAAAGGAAAGTACTTGTAATGAGGCATGGGAAATCATAGAAAAAATGTATGGAACATGTATAGAGGCTTGTAAGATAAAACTTAAGTAGAGATTACATGGTGCATAGAGAGGCAATCGCAGTATCAGTGAATATGTGGCAGAAATCAAGTAAATTTCAGAAGACCTTGCATCCATTAATGCACCTGTTGATGATGATGATTTAGTGTCAGTGACACTAAATGGACTTGGGCTAGCTTTCAAATCTTTGGATACCTCTATTTCCATTAAGGGAGACTCTATGCCTGACTTTGAGGAGCTTATTGGATTGCTACTTATTACAGAAGAAATCAAGTTGGGATTGAATGTATCTGGGAGTGGCAAAAATGCAGGTGGAGATAGTGTTTTCTATCACCAGAGAGGTCGTGGCAGCTCATCTAGAGCTAGAGGCTCTTCACTTGGTCGTAGTAATTATGGTTTTACTCGTGGAAGAGGTAACTTTGGTCGTGGTGACAACATGCCATTGTCATATTGGGCAGAAGCAGTGCATACTGCAGTTCACATTATGAATAGAACATCTAGAGCCTTGATTCATAATATGTCACCATATGAGAGAATGTATGGCATGACACCCACTGTTGCATACCTTAGAGTATTTGGATGTGTCTGTTATGTTCATGTTCCGGATTATTTGAGAAAGAAGATGGAACCTAAGGCTGTAAAATGCATTTTCCTTGGATATCCTGATGAGAAGAAGGGATACAAATGCTATGATCCAATGAGTAAGGAAGTATACATAAGCACGTATGTCAGATTCAGTGAATATGAATCATGGTACAAGCCAAAAATTGCAGTGGATGTTGATTCCTATGAAAGCAATGATGATGATGGCTATGGAAGGAAAATTTCAGCAAACAACAAGGCTGAAAATTAGCATGTGGAAGATGCTTCAGGACCTCAAGAGAATGTGGAAAGCAGTGGCAGCTACAGTCCATGGAGTGTGTAATATTTCCGTTGTGATAATATTTCTAACCCATGTGATAGTCATCCAAGGGAATTCCAGTATCCAAAAATACACTGACCGTGTGATTTTCAAATTATCTACAACGCATCTTGATCTCCACTTGCATAAACGAGTTAAAAGAAAAAGAAAAACCGTTTAGTTACGTGGGAACCTCCTACTAGGAAGCCAAAAGGATAAGCTTTAGGAATAAGGGAAATTTTTTTATTATTTCCCCCCTTTTTCCCCCAGCGACGACTGTCGTGCTGGAGGGGAGGGGAAGAGCAAGGATGACTGAGCATCCTTGCTGGATGCCGAAGAGGGGATTAGAAAGGTAGGCAAGCTCCTTGATGGAGCTTGCCAGGGCAATGATACATGCCCATCGACACGCAAGGGGGGGAGGATCTTATCCCCTCTCTGATATAATTGAGGGGCCGCAGGCTGAAAAGGGGATGGGCCAGAAATGGGGATGAAGACGGAATGCTGTTGCCATGACGCTGTGCCAAAATGAGAGGGTGAGAGAGGGAAGAGCTGAGTCGTTGCGCCAACGGTAGCCTGTGTGGAAGGAGGAGGGAAGAGTGACGCAACGCAAGTCGGCCTCTGGCGTCCCAGTCTGTGGCCCCCCAGCTCTTGTCCCAGTCTTCATGCCGCCAAATCACCGTTTGAGCTTCCCCCTCCCACGTGGCAGAAGCTTTAGAAGCTTCCTGGGGGGAAGCTTCTAAAGGGCTAGATAAGCCCCCTTTCCCCCTTAAGCCCTCCTTGGCTTTGGGAACCAAACCCATCCCCCCCCCCCCCCCCCCGTGTTTTATTCCCCTAAGCCCCTTTTCACCCCCTTATAACCCTTTTTATCCCCCTCATAACTCTTTTATTTCCACAAACCCCTAAGCTTTTTCTTAATCCCCCATATCCCCATTATTATCAAAATCCAAATCATCATCATGGCCTCGGATGATATCCTGTAAGGAAAAAGGTAGCCCGTGAGATAAAAGATAGGGACGGAAAGTAAAGGGAGTGAAAAGAAGGAGTGAAGGAGGAAGAGTGGGAAAAAGATAAAAGATAGGGAAGGAAAGTAGAGGATAAGGAAGTGAAGTAAACTATAAGGAAGGGAAGTAGGGAGGAGTGAAGAAAAAAAGGGAGTAGTGTGAAAGAAGTAGAGGGTGAGGAAAAGATAAAAGAGTTAGAAAAGAGAAGGAATAGAGGAAGGGCAAGGAAGGAGAATAAGTGCCTTCTATTCCTTTACCTCAAGTCAAAGTCCTCCAAGGGTTCCTGTGGTTGCAAAACCACACTCACCCATAAACTTTTTTTCCAAAGAGACGGTGGAATTCCAGAAGAAAGAGAAAAAGGCTATCTCACATTCGAACTACGATGCCGCCTAAGAAAGTCCAAGGTGTAGCTGCGGGAGGGTCATCTCCTGGTATCCATGTGGATATCTCACCCGAAAACCAAGTTTTTCTTCTTGGTTTTAATTCGGTTTTAAGTCGATCATGCAAAGAGAAACTATTAGGGATAGGATATATTTGTCCGAGTTATTTGTAATAAAGAAGTTTAGCTTATTTGAATGAATGATAATGAATAGAACTTAGTTTCCTTCGAGTTGCGTCAAGCATTATAAATTACAAGCGAGATTATCCATTTATTATAGTAGTATATTTTAGTTAAATCCTAAAGGTGTAGAAATTATATCTTGCACCATTAGTCTTATTCCTTTCGCAACGAATCATTGTAAATGGTTAAATTCATGAAAGGTTTCTTTCAATGCTCAAATTACTAGGAAGTTATCTTTGCTAATTGCATATCTTAGCAAGGCAAATGTTGTTATTTGGCATGAGTTCATCTGTAAGGAAAACGGAAGTTAAAATTAAACTGTATTGACTGGAAAGTAAATTGTCATAAGGATAGCAAAACTGTGACAAAACAATTAATATTACCTCCCAAAAATTATCCAAACCAATCTAAACATAGAAATATTCATATCCTAAGCACTTGACTATTTTCCTTATTGTAGGGTCAAACAAATTCCTAAAGATAAAGAACTAGGGCTGTCCCCGAGATCCTTAAAAAGAAACCCTAGGCCCGACATACGTCAGCTTAAAGGATCTAAAACGGATTACTCCATCGCAGGACTTGCATAGCAAGTACGAAATCATTTAGTCTTGTGATTGATTCACAAGGAGAAAGGGTAAAAACCCTCATCAAGGATGGCAGATCCCTACGCAAGTTATCTTGCAAAAGGACGTATTTTTGGATATCCTTCTAATTAAGGAAAGTTGTAGACCAAAAACTAGCATATCTAAGGAACTTTAGGGTTGACCAAGTTGGGTTAATAAGGTACGCCCTACACCAGAATGTAAAGGATCTTGCCAATTTACAAGACACCTTGGAAACGAGTGCTCATACACTCAAAAGGAAAGAAGACTTCCTTAGCAATTTGCCAAACAACACGGTTGATTAATGGAAATGTTTGTGCTTGCTAGAGATTTTAGGGCTCTGTTTGAATTATGAATTACAAACTAAATGAGTACCTATACTTCAGGCTAAAGGCCTGAAGGAAGAGGCAGTTTTAGTTATCCCCGACTACCTGCCTAACCCTAACCAAGGGGGTTGTTCACCCCGCCGAGAATGTGGACCGAACCTGCCATGAGAGGTCTCTCCGTTGAGCTCTACTTGGAGTAGGAGGGCGCTTGGGTGCCAGGGGGGCTCTGGCCGTAAATCCCTCGCCTTCCGGGTCCTGCACAAGACGCTAACGTGACTCGGGATTGGATCTCGAGGCCTGCATACTAGTTTACGGGCGGAAGCTTGGAATAGTGATCCCTAGGGATTACTGGATAGCCTTCGGGTGGATTATGGACAAGCCTACGGGCGGAAATCCTTGTATTTCAAAGATAAAATGATGAAATGTAAAAAAAGAACTTGCTTGATATTGTTTTTCTATGTCACGCGATACGATTACCTGAAGGAACCAGTGCCTAACAGGATTAATTAAAGAAGCTGATTGTTATATGTCAAATTAATGTGTTAGATAATTACATAAATAAAACAAACTGAGAAAAGTGCCGAGGATGGACCATGGGTCCGTCCTACGGTTGGGTGGTCCCGGTTAACCGGGAACTTTTCTCAAAAATCTCGAAGAACAGTGGGATGATTATCATCATCAAAACAAATAACGAGAACGATGACCTAGAGTTACATCTTACCCGATTTACGATGTTTTAGGGGAACGGAATGGGACTATGCCTTATGGTAGAGAGGTTGAGCTTTGCATCCCTCTCGTTTCCCATTCTCCTTAAACCAAGTGCAACGCGAATCCGCTTCGGACCTGGCGCTTCTGCATAAAGTGGTTCGCTCGGATATGACGCTAGTTGCTGTAAGCTAATGACCAATCAGGAAAACCCTAATTCCGGTCGATCCTAAGTGGGAACGGCCAGGATACTTTCGCTACGTGGCAGACGCGGGAAGACCTAGATCGCAAAACCCATAACATTCCATGGGAGTGCCGGGCGGAGTTTTCTAGACATCCTTTCCGATGGACTGCTAAGACGTGTCCTGGATGATACTAATGGACACGTTACAGTTGGTATTAGAGCCGACCAATAACAGAATTGCTTTTATAAAATCTCAATTAAATGAAGTAAAGAAATTATTGTTGTCCAAACATTTCCTTACCTTCAATGCTGTCTTGCAGAGTTATGAAGCGTGGAATAAATTTTTGTGGTATTTCGGGTCACGTTTATGACTGCAATGCATTCTCCGCTTTATAGACAAAGAATTGGGATGATGAACATCCTGGAGCAGATTTATAATCCATCACCTTTATACATAGAAGGAAGATCGTCAGGGTCCTCAGGAATCTACTATATAGCCGCCCACCGGTTTGCTTATCTACAGACCAACCTAAAGAGGATTAAGTGGTTGGAAGACTTGAAAGTCGTGAATCTGTTCATTTTTGTGGAAGCTCACGTAAATTGGACTTTACATATTCAAGGTCAAAGGGTTGAAATGAACTCATATGTATATGAGGAAGTAACCCGTGTAATCCCAGCCGACAGGATTAAAGTGTTGGGCCGCCATGAGAAGTATGGATTCTAACGGAAAGGGTATCCTGAACTTCCAATGAACTATCGATTCCTAAAGATCCATGACCCAAAACCCTACTATTACACAGTTCCTGTAGACAAATGTAATAAAACGTTGTTCTCCCCAAATTGAATGTAATGATTGGATTATCATCACATGAAACGTTGTATAAGGCTATGCCCATGTAAATACAAATAAAGACTTCTTTTTATCAATATCCGGCTGTGCATAAGAGTTGTTAAAAAGTTAAGTAGCTTCATTGTTTACGAGATAGCTGATCTAAAAATGAAAGATAAGCTAACGTCAATTATCATATAATAACGTTAAGAAAACTTTTATCCAGGCACAACCCCAGGTACAGGTTCCAAATTCGACTCCTACATCAAGTACTGCTGTGACCCAGGAGAAGAAGTTCCTCCTCAAGCAGATAAAGCCACCCGGGTTTGACGGTAAAGGCAGATCCATCCAGGCTAATGCTGAAATTTGGATTGAATCCATGGAGGATTACTTTGAAGCAGCTGATACTGCCCCTACCAATCAGGCCATGCTCACCAAGTTAAAGCTCACCGACGAAGCCAGACTTTGGTGGAAGCAATGGAGCAGGGATCAAGGGATTTCAGAGGGGTCCGTTACCTGAGAGAAGTTGAAGAAAGCCATGCAGGGAAGATATTTACCACTTGCATATCGTACGCAGAAAATGAATGAGTTCTACGAGCTGAAACAGCTAGGACTCACTCTTGACGCATACTACTCTCAATTCGTCTCACTTTTAAAGTATGCGCCACAGATGGACATGACGCATCAGGTGTCCAAATTTTGTGCAGGCTTAAATCCACCCGTAAATACCCGTCTCGAATCTATGCGTCCATCAGATCTTCAGGATGCACTCATTCGAGCGGTGCCTATAATTCAAGAGGTGCAAGCTAGACCAAGGGGTAACAAAACTTGGTCCTATAGTGACCTGAACAGAGGAGCATTCAGACCTCAAATGAAGAGAGTTCAAGGTCACAATCAAGGATAAAGGAAGAAGGCAAGGACAAATAACGTCAACAACTTTGTTCCTACTCAAAGTAATGGCCGAAACCTCCATTGTTTCCACTGCAACGAACCCGGTCACTTCAAGAGGCAATGTCCCAAGCTCAGCGGAGGACATCATCAAACGCCTTTCCAAGGTGTAGGCCGCGGTCAAGGAGCTGTTACCCATGGAAGAGGAAGAACCACTTGCATTGCCAATAGGCAAAGATGCGAAGAAGAAGAAGAGGAAGATCCGACTATGGAAGCTGAATTTGAAAAAGCGACAGTCCATGCCGCTTTACACAAAAAAGGGCTGAATCGCCAGTTTTTGGTGATTCAGACACCGTCGGACTATCAAGGTAAAGGTTTAAAAACCTTAATTGATTGTGGCAGTACACATTCCTTTATCTCACCAGCATGTGCAAAAAGTTTAGAAATAACCACAGTAGAAGCACCTACCCTGCTTGTGCAGTTGGCAAACGGTCGTGAGGTAACTTGTACCAAGTAAACTGCTAAGGTGGAATTCTTTAGGGGAGGAAAGAAGACTTTAGTCAAATTCAGAATCATGAATTTAGGTATCCATGAGTGTCTACTCGAGATGGATTGGCTTAAGCCCAACGACGCCCACATCCACTGTGGAAAGGGTCAAGTTTCCTTTGGAAACTCTGAAAGGGAATTTGTCACAACTCAAGGTGAGGCAGGAGTGCCAAGAATCCAATTAGCCAAAGTATCTCAGATCATAAAAGGAGCCAGAAAAGGATTACCCGTTTACCTGATCAAACTCAACAAGTTAGATCAAAAGCAAGAGTCTCATGAAGGACCTTCTTGGCTAAAGGAATATGCTAACGTATTCCCTGAGGAATTAACTGAACTTCCGCGTCAAAGAGAAGTAGATCATGAGATTAGGCTAGTACCTGGAGCTGCACTAATTGCAAAGAGACCTTATAGAATGTCCATACCGGAAGCAATTGAGTTGAAGGAACAACTCAAGCAACTGTTAGATCAGGGTTACATCCGGCCTAGCAACTCACCGTGGGGAGCTCCAGTACTATTCCAGAAAAAGAAAGATGTGACACTTCGACTATGTATTGATTACCGAGGGTTGAATCAATCAACAGTCAAGAACAAGTATCCTATTCCTAGAATAGATGAGCTTCTTGATCGTCTTCAAGGTGCAAAGATCTTCTCCAAGATTGATCTCAGGTCAGGTTACTATCAGATAAGGATCAAGGAAGAAGATATTCCAAAGACGGCCTTCAATACAAGATATGGGCACTTTGAGTTCCTGGTTCTGTCATTCGGTCTTACAAATGCACCTGCCACCTTCAATAGATTAATGCAAGATATCTTTAGACCATATCTTGATGATTTCGTACTTGTCTTCTTCGATGACACTTTAGTCTATTCTAAACAAGAAGAAGATCATGAACCTCAACTTCGGATTATCCTTGAGACAATGAGGTCTCATAAGCTGTATGAAAAAATGAAGAAGTGTGCATTCTTCAAGCGTCAGATTGAATATCTGGGATTCATAGTATCATCAGAAGGAATATCAGTAGACCCAGGCAAGGTCAGAGATGTGCTTGAATGGCCAGTACCTGTATCCGTCAAAGAGATACGTAGCTTCCTTGGATTAACAGGATGGTATAGGGTCTTCATCAAAAACTATGCTTTGATTGCAGCACCTCTTACAGACTTACTAAAGAAGCAGACTTCCATTACATGGTCAACTTCCGAATAAAATAGCTTCGACAAATTGAAGCAAAGTTTGGTATCAGCGCCTATTCTAAAACTTCCAGACCTCAATAAGGAGTTTGAGGTAGTAACTGATGCTAGCATTCTTGCTTTGGGGTGTGTACTTATGCAGGAAGGTCATCCAGTAGCATACTCTTCAAGAAAATTGAAGAGTCATGAAAAGAATTATGCCACGCATGATCTGGAATTACTAGCTGTCATCCATGCTCTAAAGCTTTGGAGAAACTACCTATTGGGTAACAAGTTTACTCTAGTAACAGATCATAAGAGTCTCAAATGGATTTTTACCCAGAACGAGCTCAACATGAGGCAACGTCGGTGGATTGAAGTATTGGAGGAATATGATTTTGAAATCAAGTACCGACCAGGGAAGGAGAATGTAGTTGCCGATGCACTCAGTCGCAAGGCATTCCTAAATTCCCTAATCTTGCAGAATCCATCAACGGCCAGATCTCTGGCTACAAAAGTATCTATGCCAAACAACCCTATACTTGAACTAGCTAGAGAGGAAGCATGCCATGATTTGGCCTACCAAACAATGATAAAGGAAATATCTACCAAGGAGCAGAATCAGAAGTTGCAAGCTAAGTATCAGGAATTTTCCATTGATAATGGACTTGTCTACTATAGAACAAGGCTGTGTATACCAGCAAGCCAGTCACTTAAGCAGAAGATACTATGGGAAGCTCATGATTCTCCTTTTGCAGGACATCCTAGCTATGCTAAGACTCTTAATGCAATAAAGTTGACGTTCTCAAGTATGTCACTGAGTGTTTGTCTTGCCAGCGTATCAAAGCCAAACATGTCATGATGCCAGGGAAACTGCAACCGCTTGACATTCCCCAAATGAAATGGGAATTCATCAGTATGGATTTTGTTGTGGCCTTACCAAAGTCCAAGGAGGATACAATGACATTATGGTTGTGGTTGACATGCTTACCAAGGTTGCACACCTGATTATAGTAAAGACAAACTATAAAGCCTCCGACATTGCAAGATTGTTTATCAAGGAGATATTCAAGCTACATGGATTACCTAGAAGAATCATTAGTGATCGAGATTCTCTCTTCACATCACACTTCTAGAGAGCTATCTTTGAAGCTATTGGGACTCAACTCTGTTTTAGCACCGCCTACCATCCCCAAACGGATGGCCAAAAAGAGCGAGTAAATCAAGTCATCGAGGATATGCTTAGGGCATACTGCTGTTGAGAGCTGAAGAGGTGGATTCAATACTTGCCATTAGTTGAATTTTCCTACAATGCTTCTTACCAGCAGAGTATTCAGATGGCCCCCTTTCAAGCATTATATGGTCATGATTGCAGAAGTCCCCTAAAATTTTCTGATCCAACCCTAAGAGTTGAAGCGTCAAGATAGATGTTGGAAGACATGGATGATCAAATAAAGTCAATAAGACAAGACATACAAGCAGCCAAGGATAGACAAAAGGCATATGCAGATTTGAAACGTCAAGAAAGAGTCTTCGAAGAAGGAGACATGGTCTTCATTTGTGTACGCCCTAAAAAGAGTCCTCTATCCCTAGGAGAATGCAAGAAGCTAAGTCCAAGGTATTGTGGGCCGTACAAAATCCTCAAATGCCTAGGACCCAATGCTTATAGATTGCAACTCCCAGAGAACCTAAAGGTTCACAATGTATTCCATATCAACCTATTGAAAAAGTATGTACCCAACCCTAATCATGTACTTGATGACCAACAAATTGTGATGCCTAGTCAAGGAGTCCTTGAACTAAGGCAGGATAGGATCTTAGATGTTAGGGAGAGACAGTTAAGATCTAGTACCTTGAGAGAATGCCTCGTCCAGTGGAAAGATTATCCCGAAGAGAATGCCACTTGGATAGATGAAAGCTCTCTCAACCATCAATATCCCCAGTTTACCTCGAGATGAGGACATCTCGATTCCTCCGAGGGGGAGAGAATGTAATCTTTCCGTTGTGATAATATTTCTAACCCATGTGATATTCATGCAAGGGAATTCCAGCATCCAAAAATACACTGACGGTGTGATTTTCAAATTATCTACAATGTATCTTGATCTCCACTTGCATAAACGAGTTAAAAGAAAAAAGAAAAACTGTTTAGTTACGTGGGAACCTCCTCCTAAGAAGCCAAAAGGATAAGATTTAGGAATAAGGGAAATTTTTTTAATATTTCCCCCCTTTTTCCCCCAGCGACTGTCGTGCTGGAGGGGACGGGAATAGCAAGGATGACTGAGCATCCTTGGTGGATGCCGAAGAGGGGATTAGAAAGGTAGGCAAGCTCCTTGCTGGAGCTTGCCAGGGCAATGATTGGTGTGCAGATCGGTCGCTGTATGCTCACATAGTGAATCCCGAAAGGTCCCCAAGAAGAATGTAACTCTACTTTTTGCACAAGTTACAAGGTAAAAAGCATGAACGACAAGAGCAAGAGACCAATTGGGTGCAATCTCCCCCCATGCCTTGTGTGAGCACTTCACAAAGCATGTATTTTATGTATATTTCATCTTCATGCTCAATAATAGCCCAATTTACAAAAATATATCAAGCTTTTAGCTTTTGAGTTTGCTTTTACAAAAATAGGAATAAAGCTAATGGACGGTGCCCATAGAGTCTGGCACGCCCAATACAATGTCCAAATAGAAATAACATAACCGTACGCATGGGCGCATACAAAATAATAATAAATAATCGATGCCTCAATAGACATGATAAAATATAGGCGTGGCGCCTATCAAAATATAATCCATAGATCGAATACTCGCTATCCACCAATGCTTTCCTCTGCCACTGCTGCTATCTCTACACATCAACTGAAGCATTCATAATCGTTAGTAAAATAATACAATTAAACCGACAAAAGTGAATACCTAGCAATCTTCACCTACATAAATAAATCAACTGGTTAGAAATAAATCCTAACCTTAATTTATTACGAGTGCGCACTCTAAACTCATAAACGTTTATTAATTTAATATGCATTTTGCGGAATCACCCCGCTATGGAATCACCCATGTACACACTAAATTAATGAAACGCCCGAAAAGGACAGGCGTCCCCATCAACTTCTCGCATAAAGAATCCACTTTGTGTATGAGCCCCGGTCATCAAAGTTTACAAAATCCATCGTAAAACCTCATGGAATCCACCGTGGCGCGGAATCCACCGTGAAATATGGCTCCTGGCATCATACCCCCGGGGTGGGATAGCAATTGACCTCAATTGCTATTAGCTCAATGTGGAGCTAACAGAGTGGGGAAAGCATTTAAGTCTCTAGCGTGCATCCATTGTGTTTCCTCTACAGGATGGTTCTTAAATTTAACTAGATATCTAGAATACCTTCGGCCAGTTCTAGTGGTCATAAAGTCAGTGTCTATGATAGCTTCTGGTTCAAGTATTTTAGTCTCTTCCTCTAATAAAGGTGGGTTTTCATAAATAGGGTGTACAGGTAATTGGCCTCTAAATGGTCTCAATAAACTAATGTGAAATGTGTTGTGAATTTTCCAATGAGATGGTAATTCTAACTTGAATGCATTGTCATTAATTTTATGAATGATCCTAAATGGTCCATAGAATCTAGGGGCTAATTTAACAACTGGATGTCTATCTACACTTTGTAGTCTATGTTTTTCTATTCTCAGCCAAACATAATCATCAACTATGAAATTCATTGCTTGTCTTTTCTTGTTGGCTTGTTTGGTATATGATTGCTGGGCTTTAGCAATCATATCTTTAACCTCATCAAAAATACTGTTATGCATACTAGCAGTATCATCAGCACTTTGAATTCTATTTGACAAAGATGCAACAGTTGTAGATAATCTATATCCATAAATGACTTCAAACGGTACTTTCTTTGTAGATGTGTGTGGTGTATTGTTATATGCAAACTGTAATAAATGCAAATGAGTGTCCCATGTCTGTGGTTTAGAAATAGTATATGCACGTAAAAGATCTAGAATTGTGTTGTTAATGGCTTCTGTTTGTCCATTAGTTTCTGGATAAAATGCAGATGAGAAATCAATCTTTGTGCCTAGGTTAGCAAATAGAGTAATCCAAAAGTTGTTACAAAATCTAGAATCACGATCTGAAATAATAACTTTTGGCAATCCATGGTTAGTAAAACAGTTTTCAAAAATAATTGTGCTGCTTGTGATGCTGTTAAAGTTTTCTTACATGGAATGAAATATGCTTGTTTACTAAATCTATCTACAACTGTCCAAATCATATCATGGTTAGATTTAGTATTTGGTAAACCAGTAATGAAATCCATAGAAATTTGTTCCCAAGGTTTAGATGGAATAGACAAAGGCATAAGTAATCCATACTGTTTACCATGATGTCTCTTAATTCTTTGACAAATCAAACATTCAGAAACAAAGTTAGATACATCAGCATCCATATGTGGCCAATAAAAATCTTCAGTTAACATACGTAAGGTAGATATGATACCTCTATGACCTTGGTATGGGGGACTATGAATTTCATTTAAAACAAAAGATCGGAATGGAATTGTAACACACAATATCTTTTCATAAAACATAAATCCATCATTATATGACAATGAATCAATAGGAATGAAATTATTTTGAACTAATTTATTCCATTCAGCATGAAAAGCAATATCTTGATGATATGTATCTTTCATAGCAATCAAAGAATCAAAAGATATGACAGAAATATTATGAATGGCAGGTCTTCTACTCAATGCATCAGCCCCACTACATTTTCTTTTCCAGGTTGGTATTGAATGATAGGATGAAAACTTTGAATAAAGGAGGCCCATTTGATATGTCGGTCAGAGATTTGGGGTTGGCTAAGTAAATGCCTAATACTTTGTTGATCGGTCTTAATCATAAATTTTGAACCCATTAAGTAGTGTTTCCACTGTCTTAATGCTTGTACAACTGCTAATAGTTCTTTGTCATATGTGGAATATTTCAGCTCAGAGGGTTTCAGCTTACAACTAGAATAGGCTATAGGATGATTGTCTTGCATAAGTACAGCTCCTATTCCTGATACTAGCATCGGTCACTACTAGAAAGAATGGTCTATTAAAGTCAGGCAACTGTAGAACAGGGGCATAGGTTAATGCATGTTTCAGTAAGTCAAAGGATTTCTGTTGATTTTCGGTCCATTGATAAACAATACCTTTCTTGAGAAGTTTGGTTAATGGTAAAGCAAGTAATGAAAAATTACGTACAAACTTCCTATAGAAACTAGCAAGACCAAGGAATGAGCGTAACTCATGCACGTTTTTAGGTACAGGCCAATTCAATATTGCATCAATTTTCTTAGGATCAACTTTAATTCCATCAGATGATACAATATGACCTAAATACTCAATTTCTGTTTTAAAGAATTCACTCTTTTCAGGATTTGCATACAGTTGATTTTCTTTCAATAACTGAAAAACCAATGACAAATGCTCATAATGTTCTTTCTCATTTTGACTAAACACCAAAATATCATCAAAGAAAATAATTACACAATACTGATATTTCAAAAAGATACGGTTCATCATTCTACTAAAGGTAGCAGGTGCATTAGTCAATCCAAATGGCATGACTAAAAATTCGTAATGACCAAACTGTGTTTTGAATGCAGTCTTGAATATGTCAAACTTATCTAGTCTCACCTGATGATAACCAGACTTAAGGTCAATTTTACTAAATATAGCAGATCCTTGCAGTTTGTCCATAAGGTCATCAACTCTAGGAATGGGATACCTATTCTTTACAGTGATTTTATTTAAAGCTCGATAGTCAATGCACATACGATAGGTATTATTCTTTTTCTTGACTAACAGAACAGGTGCACCGAATGGAGAACTGCTAAGTCGAATCAATCCTCTATTTAGTAATTCCTCAACTTGACTCTGGATTTCTTTTTGCTCTATCTGGTTATGCCTATATGGTGCTTTGCAAGATGGTTGTGTGCCAGGGATCAAATATATCTTATGGTCTTCTGGACGTGAAGGAGGTAAACCTGGTGGTAGGTCTTCTGCAAAAAACAATCCTTAAAATATGCAAGAAATTCTTTATGCCTAGGGTGCATATGATTATCTTTTACTTGCAATTCACTCACCCAAATGAGATAAGATTTACTACTCTCGCGTAATGCACGTTTAGCTTGAGTATGCGAAAGCAGTGGAAAAATATTAGATGCATGCATACCATATAATATAATAGATTTTCCTTGAAAATTAATATTCATTGTGTGTGGAATAGTCTATATCTGGGTTATGCTGGTGATGCCAAGGCATACCTAAAATAATGTCACTTGACTGTAATGGAACAACTAGAAATTTTCTTCTTTTAGTGTATTGACCAATTTGAATCTCTAAGTCTTGCACTTCCTGTGTACCATTATACCTAGTGCCTAAAAATGCAGCTTTTATGCGATAGTGCGTAGGTACAGTCTGTAATTTCAATTCTTTTACTAATTTTGCTGAAATAAAATCATGAGTACTACCGTCATCATGCAAAATAGTCTTTTCCTTTCCATGCACCAAACATTTCATAGTCAATAAAGAATGTGGAGTAGGCATACCTGATAAAGTATCGGAAGTAGTAGTAGTGTCATCCTCATCTTCAGTGAAATCAAGCATATCTTCATGTTCGTCTTCATCCATGGCTCCAAGGTAGTTGATATGAGCTGGTGGCTTCTTTGAATGACAATTTGCTGCTAGATGTCCAGGCTGGTGGCATTTATAGCATACTATTGGCTTGGCTTTGGCTACATTGTTTGCAATGGCGGGAAGTCTAGGTACATTTGGATTTGGCTGTGGAATAGGCTTAGGGTTTTGATTGACATTGGATGGTAATGCAGGTGGTTTTGCCCAATTTTTGCGGAAAGATGATGAAGAGAAACGACCTGGATTAAATCTTCTAAAATTGGAATTGAATTGTTTAGATCCATAATTACCATTGGCTTGGAATTGTTGTGGTCGTCTGTCTCTACCTCGTAGCTTATCTTCAGTGTCGTGAGCTAGTGAAATGGCGTCTTCAAGGGTAGTAGGCTTGAACATGTTAACTTCAGCGTAGTAATGCCCAAGGAGTCCAGACATATACTTGCGCTTATGTGTCGCCTCTGGTACGTCTTCAAGCATGCGTAGCTGGAGGAGTGCATTCCAAAAACGCTCTGTATACTGAGGTATAGGCTCATGATCCCATTGGTGGAGAAGATCCCATTGCTTGATAGCTTTCTCATGAAATTGCGGTGGAAGGAAATTCTGCATGAACTTCTTCTTGAAATCTTCCCAAGTAGGAGGACATTCTATGCTCTTGCGTACTACAGTCCACCAAAGTGATGCTCTGTCTACTAAATGATTAGTAACACACTTGTTTTTATCTTTTTCTGCATAGGTTTCCTCATGGAAATAGTCATCAAACTGACTAATGAATGTTAGAACAGTTTTTCCTTCTCGTATGCCATTGAAAGTACGAAATTTGAAACTTCGTTTACTTATCTTTGATTCCTTGTGAATGGTTTGAGCTTCAAGAGTTGTGTCGATGGTACGTTGAATCAGATCTTCAGCTTGAGGTTCTTCTTTGTCGGTAGACGCTCTTTGTAAGTTTACCAGTTGCGCTTGCAATGCTTGCCTAGCCCTTCGTTCTTCTTCCAATTGCATCATGATTAAGTCTAGCTTTTGCTCCATCGTAGGTTCAGGTAGGTCGCCTTCAGCCATAAGATCATCCATATGTGGTTCCGTCATCCTGTAAAACTCAAAAGACCTTTCTTACTCAAAATCAAGTTAGCGGGATGAGTGTAGCTCAAGTTCGGGAATACAAGGCTTATGTGTTTTTGGGGTATTTCTTTCTCAATCTTCAAAAATTCTGTGATTTTTCCTTCTTCATATGCTGAAAATGCTTCAGCAAACCTGCGTATGGGTAGAGTACCTTCCAACGAACAACTTTGCAGTTCGGAGTTTCTGCGCAGGAACAGCCCTTCTAGGAGTTTTGAGCACAAGTCAGTTCTGACTCCAGTTGACTAGTCTGACTTGCAGAGTTGCAGACTTATGTGACTTGCAGAGTTGCAGACTTATGTGACTTAAGAAACTTGCAGAACTTGATCAGAGATTACTTGCAGAACTTGACTTCTGTGGTGTGTGGCCTGGAGTAATTGTGACTTGCAGGGTTTGAGACTTAGGTGGCTAAGCTTAATGATTAAGCTTAAGCTTAATAATCAGTGAATCAGCAGATTTCATGGGGGGGGCCGTTTTTTCAACGCGGTGGAAAAATCGGACACACTCTGACAGCTCAATGATGAATTTTGAAGCTTTTTAAGCTTCCTAAAGCTTTTAAGCTTCAATACTAAGCTTTTTTAAAAGAATTAGATATGGAGATTATGAGCTTATCTCTGGTTGTCCACGACTTGTTGAAGGAGATGTAGGAGTGGTCCTCCACCTGTATAGCCCGGTCCTTCGCAATCTAATGACAAAAACAGGGGTTCTTGATCGCCAGAAGTCTGCCTGTATCGACGGTTCACGACGAGATTGACCGTAGAGGCCGATCGTTCCAGGAGCTCCGCCTTCGCACGAGATGGGTAGCGATTGGAAGCTCTTGATCTCAGCTCCGCTCTGATACCACTAGTGCGCAGATCGGTTGCTGTATGCTCACGTAGTGAATCCCAGAAGGTCCCCAAAACAATGAACTCTACTTTTTGCACAAAAAGCATGAACAACAAGAGCAAGAGACCAATTGGGTGCAATCTCCCCCCATGCCTTGTGTGAGCGTTTCACAAAGCATGTATTTTATGTATATTTCATCTTCATGCTCAATAATAGCCCAATTTACAAAAATATATCAAGCTTTTAGCTTTTGAGTTTGCTTTTACAAAAATAGGAATAAAGCTAATGGACGGTGCCCATAGAGTCTGGCACGCATAATACAATGTCCAAATAGAAATAACATAACCGTGCGCATGGGCGCATACAAAATAATAATAAATAATCGATGCCTCAATAGACATGATAAAATATAGGCGTGGCGCCTATCAAAATATAATCCATAGATCGAATACTTGCTATCCACCAATGCTTTCCTCCGCCACTGCTGCTATCTCTACACATCAACTGAAGCATTCACAATCGTTAGTAAAATAATACAATTAAACCGACAAAAGTGAATACCTAGCAATCTTCAGCTACATAAATAAATCAACTGGTTAGAAAGAAATCCTAACCTTAATTTATTACGAGTGCGCGCTCTAAACTCATAAACTTTTATTAATTTAATATGCATTTTGCGGAATCACCCGCTATGGAATCACCCATATACACACTAAATTAATGAAATGCCCGAAAAGAACAGGCGTTCCCATCAACTTCTCGCACAAAGAATCCACTTTGTGTATGAGCCCCGGTCATCAAAGTTTACAGAATCCACCGTAAAACCTCACAAAATCCACCATGGCATGGAATCCACCCTAAAATATGCCTCCTGGCAACAATGATACATGCCCATCGACACGCAAGGGGGGGGGAGGATCTTATCCCCTCCCCTATATAATTGAGGGGCCGCAGGCTGAAAAGGGGACGGGCCAGAAATGGGGATGAAGACGGAATGCTACTGCCATGACGCTGTGCCAAAAGTGAGAGGGTGAGAGAGGGAAGAGCTGAGTCGTTGCACCAACGGTAGCCTGTGTTGAAGGAGGAGGGAAGAGGGACGCAATGCCAGTCAGCCTCTGGCGTCCCAGTCTGTGGCCCCCCAGCTCTCGTCCTAGTCTTCACGCCGCCAAATCACCATTTGAGCTTCCCCCTCCCACGTGGCAGAAGCTTTAGAAGCTTCCTGAAGGGGAAGCTTCTAAATGGCTAGATAAGCCCCCTTTCCCCCTTAAGCCCTTCCTTGGCTTTGGGAACCAACCCCCCCCCCCCCCCCCCCCCCCCGTGTTTTATTCCCCTAAGCCCCTTTTCACCCCCTTATAACCCTTATAACCCTTTTCATCCCCCTCATAACTCTTTTATTTCCACAAACCCCTAAGCTTTTTCTTAATCCCCCATATCCCCATTATTATCAAAATCCAAATCATCATCATGGCCTCAGATGATATCCCGTAAGGAAAAAGGTAGCCCGTGAGATAAAAGATAGGGAGGGAAAGTAAAGGGAGTGAAAAGAAGGAGTGAAGGAGGAAGAGTGGGAAAAAGATAAAAGATAGGGAAGGAAAGTAGAGGATAAGGAAGTGAAGTAAAATATAAGGAAGGGAAGTAGGGAGGAGTGAAGAAAAAAAGGGAGTAGTGTGAAAGAAGTAGAGGGTGAGGAAAAGATAAAAGAGTTAGAAAAGAGAAGGAATAGAGGAAGGGCAAGGAAGGAGAATAAGTGCCTTCTATTCCTTTACCTCAAGTCAAAGTCCTCCAAGGGTTCCTGTGGTTGCAAAACCACACTTACCCATAAACTTTTTTTCCAAAGAGACGGTGGAATTCCATAAGAAAGAGAAAAAGGCTATCTCACATTCGAACTACGATGCCGCCTAAGAAAGTCCAAGGTGTAGCTGCGGGAGGGTCATCTCCCGGTATCCATGTGGATATCTCACCCCAAAACCAGGTTTTTCTTCTTAGTTTTAATTCGGTTTTAAGTCGATCATGCAAAGAGAAATTGTTAGGCATAGGATATATTTGTCCTAGTTATTTGTAATAAAGAAGTTTAGCTTATTTGAATGAATGATAATGAATAGAACTTAGTTTCCTTCGAGTTGCATCAAGCATTATAAATTACGAGCGAGATTATCCATTTATTATAGTAGTATATTTTAGTTAAATCCTAAAGGTGTAGAAATTATATCTTGCACCATTAGTCTTATTCCTTTCGCAACGAATCATTGTAAATGGTTAAATTCATGAAAGGTTTCTTTCAATGCTCAAATTACTAGGAAGTTATCTTTGCTAATTGCATATCTTAGCAAGGCAAATGTTGTTATTTGGCATGAGTTCATCTGTAAGGAAAACGGAAGTTAAAATTAAACTGTATTGACTGGAAAGTAAATTGTCATAAGGATAGCAAAACTGTGACAAAACAATTAATATTACCTCCCAAAAATTATCCAAACCAATCTAAACATAGAAATATTCATATCCTAAGCACTTGACTATTTTCCTTATTGTAGGGTCAAACAAATTCCTAAAGATAAAGAACTAGGGCTGTCCCCGAGATCCTTAAAAAGAAACCCTAGGCCCGACATACGTCAGCTTAAAGGATCTAAAACGGATTACTCCATCGCAGGACTTGCACAGCAAGTACGAAATCATTTAGTCTTGTGATTGATTCACAAGGAGAAAGGGTAAAAACCCTCATCAAGGATGGCAGATCCCTACGCAAGTTATCTTGCAAAAGGACGTATTTTTGGATATCCTTCTAATTAAGGAAAGTTGTAGACCAAAAACTAGCATATCTAAGGAACTTTAGGGTTGACCAAGTTGGGTTAATAAGGTACGCCCTACACCAGAATGTAAAGGATCTTGCCAATTTACAAGACACCTTGGAAACGAGTGCTGATACACTCAAAAGGAAAGAAGACTTCCTTAGCAGTTTGCCAAACAACACGGTTGATTAATGGAAATGTTTGTGCTTGCTAGAGATTTTAGGGCTCTGTTTGAATTATGAATTACAAACTAAATGAGTACCTATACTTCAGGCTAAAGGCCTGAAGGAAGAGGCAGTTTCAGTTATCCCCGACTACCTGCCTAACCCTAACCAAGGGGGTTGTTCACCCCGCCGAGAATGTGGACCGAACCTGCCATGAGAGGTCTCTCCGTTGAGCTCTACTTGGAGTAGGAGGGCGCTTGGGTGCCAGGGGGGCTCTGGCCGTAAATCCCTCGCCTTCCGGGTCCTGCACAAGACGCTAACGTGACTCGGGATTGGATCTCGAGGCCTGCATACTAGTTTACGGGCGGAAGCTTGGAATAGTGATCCCTAGGGATTACTGGATAGCCTTCGGGTGGATTATGGACAAGCCTACGGGCGGAAATCCTTGTATTTCAAAGATAAAATGATGAAATGTAAAAAAAGAACTTGCTTGATATTGTTTTTCTATGTCACGCGATACGATTACCTGAAGGAACCAGTGCCTAACAGGATTAATTAAAGAAGCTGATTGTTATATGTCAAATTAATGTGTTAGATAATTACATAAATAAAACAAACTGAGAAAAGTGCCGAGGATGGACCATGGGTCCGTCCTACGGTTGGGTGGTCCCGGTTAACCGGGAACTTTTCTCAAAAATCTCGAAGAACAGTGGGATGATTATCATCATCAAAACAAATAACGAGAACGATGACCTAGAGTTACATCTTACCCGATTTACGATGTTTTAGGGGAACGGAATGGGACTATGCCTTATGGTAGAGAGGTTGAGCTTTGCATCCCTCTCGTTTCCCATTCTCCTTAAACCAAGTGCAACGCGAATCCGCTTCGGACCTGGCGCTTCTGCATAAAGTGGTTCGCTCGGATATGACGCTATTTGCTGTAAGCTAATGACCAATCAGGAAAACCCTAATTCCGGTCGATCCTAAGTGGGAACGGCCAGGATACTTTCGCTACGTGGCAGACGCGGGAAGACCTAGATCGCAAAACCCGTAACATTCCATGGGAGTGCCGGGCGGAGTTTTCTAGACATCCTTTCCGATGGACTGCTAAGACGTGTCCTGGATGATACTAATGGACACGTTACAGTTGGTATTAGAGCCGACCAATAACGGAATTGCTTTTATAAAATCTCAATTAAATGAAGTAAAGAAATTATTGTTGTCCAAACATTTCCTTACCTTCAATGCTGTCTTGCAGAGTTATGAAGCGTGGAATAAATTTTTGTGGTATTTCGGGTCATGTTTATGACTGCAATGCATTCTCCGCTTTATAGACAAGAATTGGGATGATGAACATCCTGGAGCAGATTTATAATCCATCACCTTTATACATAGAAGGAAGATGGTCAGGGTCCTCAGGAATCTACTATATAGCCGCCCACCGGTTTGCTTATCTACAGACCAACCTAAAGAGGATTAAGTGGTTGGAAGACTTGAAAGTCGTGAATCTGTTCATTTTTGTGGAAGCTCACGTAAATTGGACTTTACATATTCAAGGTCAAAGGGTTGAAATGAACTCATATGTATATGAGGAAGTAACCCGTGTAATCCCAGCCGACAGGATTAAAGTGTTGGGCCGCCATGAGAAGTATGGATTCTAACGGAAAGGGTATCCTGAACTTCCAATGAACTATCGATTCCTAAAGATCCATGACCCAAAACCCTACTATTACACAGTTCCTGTAGACAAATGCAATAAAACGTTGTTCTCCCCAAATTGAATGTAATGATTGGATTATCATCACATGAAACGTTGTATAAGGCTATGCCCATGTAAATACAAATAAAGACTTCTTTTTATCAATATCCGGCTGTGCATAAGAGTTGTTAAAAAGTTAAGTAGCTTCATTGTTTACGAGATAGCTGATCTAAAAATGAAAGATAAGCTAACGTCAATTATCATATAATAACGTTAAGAAAACTTTTATCCAGGCACAACCCCAGGTACAGGTTCCAAATTCGACTCCTACATCAAGTACTGCTGTGACCCAGGAGAAGAAGTTCCTCCTCAAGCAGATAAAGCCACCCGGGTTTGACGGTAAAGGCAGATCCATCCAGGCTAATGCTGAAATTTGGATTGAATCCATGGAGGATTACTTTGAAGCAGCTGATACTGCCCCTACCAATCAGGCCATGCTCACCAAGTTAAAGCTCACCGACGAAGCCAGACTTTGGTGGAAGCAATGGTGCAGGGATCAAGGGATTTCAGAGGGGTCCGTTACCTGAGAGAAGTTGAAGAAAGCCATGCAGGGAAGATATTTACCACTTGCATATCGTACGCAGAAAATGAATGAGTTCTACGAGCTGAAACAGCTAGGACTCACTCTTGACGCATACTACTCTCAATTCGTCTCACTTTTAAAGTATGCGCCACAGATGGACATGACGCATCAGGTGTCCAAATTTTGTGCAGGCTTAAATCCACCCGTAAATACCCGTCTCGAATCTATGCGTCCATCAGATCTTCAGGATGCACTCATTCGAGCGGTGCCTATAATTCAGGAGGTGCAAGCTAGACCAAGGGGTAACAAAACTTGGTCCTATAGTGACCTGAACAGAGGAGCATTCAGACCTCAAATGAAGAGAGTTCAAGGTCACAATCAAGGATAAAGGAAGAAGGCAAGGACAAATAACGTCAACAACTTTGTTCCTACTCAAAGTAATGGCCGAAACCTCCATTGTTTCCACTGCAACGAACCCGGTCACTTCAAGAGGCAATGTCCCAAGCTCAGCGGAGGACATCATCAAATGCCTTTCCAAGGTGTAGGCCGCGGTCAAGGAGCTGTTACCCATGGAAGAGGAAGAACCACTTGCATTGCCAATAGGCAAAGATGCGAAGAAGAAGAAGAGGAAGATCCGACTATGGAAGCTGAATTTGAAAAAGCGACAGTCCATGCCGCTTTACACAAAAAAGGGCTGAATCGCCAGTTTTTGGTGATTCAGACACCGTCGGACTATCAAGGTAAAGGTTTAAAAACCTTGATTGATTGTGGCAGTACACATTCCTTTATCTCACCAGCATGTGCAAAAAGTTTAGAAATAACCACAGTAGAAGCACCTACCCTGCTTGTGCAGTTGGCAAACGGTCGTGAGGTAACTTGTACCAAGTAAACTACTAAGGTGGAATTCTTTAGGGGAGGAAAGAAGACTTTAGTCAAATTCAGAATCATGAATTTAGGTATCCATGAGTGTCTACTCGAGATGGATTGGCTTAAGCCCAACGACGCCCACATCCACTGTGGAAAGGGTCAAGTTTCCTTTGGAAACTCTGAAAGGGAATTTGTCACAACTCAAGGTGAGGCAGGAGTGCCAAGAATCCAATTAGCCAAAGTATCTCAGATCATAAAAGGAGCCAGAAAAGGATTACCCGTTTACCTGATCAAACTCAACAAGTTAGATCAAAAGCAAGAGTCTCATGAAGGACCTTCTTGGCTAAAGGAATATGCTAACGTATTCCCTGAGGAATTAACTGAACTTCCGCCTCAAAGAGAAGTAGATCATGAGATTAGGCTAGTACCTGGAGCTGCACTAATTGCAAAGAGACCTTATAGAATGTCCATACCGGAAGCAATTGAGTTGAAGGAACAACTCAAGCAACTGTTAGATCAGGGTTACATCCGGCCTAGCAACTCACCGTGGGGAGCTCCAGTACTATTCCAGAAAAAGAAAGATGTGACACTTCGACTATGTATTGATTACCGAGGGTTGAATCAATCAACAGTCAAGAACAAGTATCCTATTCCTAGAATAGATGAGCTTCTTGATCGTCTTCAAGGTGCAAAGATCTTCTCCAAGATTGATCTCAGGTCAGGTTACTATCAGATAAGGATCAAGGAAGAAGATATTCCAAAGACGGCCTTCAATACAAGATATGGGCACTTTGAGTTCCTGGTTCTGTCATTCGGTCTTACAAATGCACCTGCCACCTTCAATAGATTAATGCAAGATATCTTTAGACCATATCTTGATGATTTCGTACTTGTCTTCTTCGATGACACTTTAGTCTATTCTAAACAAGAAGAAGATCATGAACCTCAACTTCGGATTATCCTTGAGACAATGAGGTCCCATAAGCTGTATGAAAAAATGAAGAAGTGTGCATTCTTCAAGCGTCAGATTGAATATCTGGGATTCATAGTATCATCAGAAGGAATATCAGTAGACCCAGGCAAGGTCAGAGATGTGCTTGAATGGCCAGTACCTGTATCCGTCAAAGAGATACGTAGCTTCCTTGGATTAACAGGATGGTATAGGGTCTTCATCAAAAACTATGCTTTGATTGCAGCACCTCTTACAGACTTACTAAAGAAGCAGACTTCCATTACATGGTCAACTTCCGAACAAAATAGCTTCGACAAATTGAAGCAAAGTTTGGTATCAGCGCCTATTCTAAAACTTCCAGACCTCAATAAGGAGTTTGAGGTAGTAACTGATGCTAGCATTCTTGCTTTGGGGTGTGTACTTATGCAGGAAGGTCATCCAGTAGCATACTCTTCAAGAAAATTGAAGAGTCATGAAAAGAATTATGCCACGCATGATCTGGAATTACTAGCTGTCATCCATGCTCTAAAGCTTTGGAGAAACTACCTATTGGGTAACAAGTTTACTCTAGTAACAGATCATAAGAGTCTCAAATGGATTTTTACCCAGAACGAGCTCAACATGAGGCAACGTCGGTGGATTGAAGTATTGGAGGAATATGATTTTGAAATCAAGTACCGACCAGGGAAGGAGAATGTAGTTGCCGATGCACTCAGTCGCAAGGCATTCCTAAATTCCCTAATCTTGCAGAATCCATCAACGGCCAGATCTCTGGCTACAAAAGTATCTATGCCAAACAACCCTATACATGAACTAGCTAGAGAGGAAGCATGCCATGATTTGGCCTACCAAACAATGATAAAGGAAATATCTACCAAGGAGTAGAATCAGAAGTTGCAAGCTAAGTATCAGGAATTTTCCATTGATAATGGACTTGTCTACTATAGAACAAGGCTGTGTATACCAGCAAGCCAGTCACTTAAGCAGAAGATACTATGGGAAGCTCATGATTCTCCTTTTGCAGGACATCCTAGCTATGCTAAGACTCTTAATGCAATAAAGTTGACGTTCTCAAGTATGTCACTGAGTGTTTGTCTTGCCAGCGTATCAAAGCCAAACATGTCATGATGCCAGGGAAACTGCAACCGCTTGACATTCCCCAAATGAAATGGGAATTCATCAGTATGGATTTTGTTGTGGCCTTACCAAAGTCCAAAGAGGATACAATTCCATTATGGTTGTGGTTGACATGCTTACCAAGGTTGCACACCTGATTATAGTAAAGACAAACTATAAAGCCTCCGACATTGCAAGATTGTTTATCAAGGAGATATTCAAGCTACATGGATTACCTAGAAGAATCATTAGTGATCGAGATTCTCTCTTCACATCACACTTCTAGAGAGCTATCTTTGAAGCTATTGGGACTCAACTCTGTTTTAGCACCGCCTACCATCCCCAAACGGATGGCCAAATAGAGCGAGTAAATCAAGTCATCGAGGATATGCTTAGGGCATACTGCTGTTGAGAGCTGAAGAGGTGGATTCAATACTTGCCATTAGTTGAATTTTCCTACAATGCTTCTTACCAGCAGAGTATTCAGATGGCCCCCTTTCAAGCATTATATGGTCATGATTGCAGAAGTCCCCTAAACTTTTCTGATCCAACCCTAAGAGTTGAAGCGTCAAGATAGATGTTGGAAGACATGGATGATCAAATAAAGTCAATAAGACAAGACATACAAGCAGCCAAGGATAGACAAAAGGCATACGCAGATTTGAAACGTCAAGAAAGAGTCTTCGAAGAAGGAGACATGGTCTTCATTTGTGTACGCCCTAAAAAGAGTCCTCTATCCCTAGGAGAATGCAAGAAGCTAAGTCCAAGGTATTGTGGGCCGTACAAAATCCTCAAATGCCTAGGACCCAATGCTTATAGATTGCAACTCCCAGAGAACCTAAAGGTTCACAATGTATTCCATATCAACCTATTGAAAAAGTATGTACCCAACCCTAATCATGTACTTGATGACCAACAAATTGTGATGCCTAGTCAAGGAGTCCTTGAACTAAGGCAGGATAGGATCTTAGATGTTAGGGAGAGACAGTTAAGATCTAGTACCTTGAGAGAATGCCTCGTCCAGTGGAAAGATTATCCCGAAGAGAATGCCACTTGGATAGATGAAAGCTCTCTCAACCATCAATATCCCCAGTTTACCTCGAGATGAGGACATCTCGATTCCTCCGAGGGGGAGAGAATGTAATCTTTCCGTTGTGATAATATTTCTAACCCATGTGATATTCATGCAAGGGAATTCCAGCATCCAAAAATACACTGACGGTGTGATTTTCAAATTATCTACAATGTATCTTGATCTCCACTTGCATAAACGAGTTAAAAGAAAAAAGAAAAACTGTTTAGTTACGTGGGAACCTCCTCCTAAGAAGCCAAAAGGATAAGATTTAGGAATAAGGGAAATTTTTTTAATATTTCCCCCCTTTTTCCCCCAGCGACTGTCGTGCTGGAGGGGACGGGAATAGCAAGGATGACTGAGCATCCTTGCTGGATGCCGAAGAGGGGATTAGAAAGGTAGGCAAGCTCCTTGCTGGAGCTTGCCAGGGCAATGATTGGTGTGCAGATCGGTCGCTGTATGCTCACATAGTGAATCTCGAAAGGTCCCCAAGAAGAATGTAACTCTACTTTTTGCACAAGTTACAAGGTAAAAAGCATGAACGACAAGAGCAAGAGACCAATTGGGTGCAATCTCCCCCCATGCCTTGTGTGAGCACTTCACAAAGCATGTATTTTATGTATATTTCATCTTCATGCTCAATAATAGCCCAATTTACAAAAATATATCAAGCTTTTAGCTTTTGAGTTTGCTTTTACAAAAATAGGAATAAAGCTAATGGACGGTGCCCATAGAGTCTGGCACGCCCAATACAATGTCCAAATAGAAATAACATAACCGTACGCATGGGCGCATACAAAATAATAATAAATAATCGATGCCTCAATAGACATGATAAAATATAGGCGTGGCGCCTATCAAAATATAATCCATAGATCGAATACTCGCTATCCACCAATGCTTTCCTCTGCCACTGCTGCTATCTCTACACATCAACTGAAGCATTCATAATCGTTAGTAAAATAATACAATTAAACCGACAAAAGTGAATACCTAGCAATCTTCAGCTACATAAATAAATCAACTGGTTAGAAATAAATCCTAACCTTAATTTATTACGAGTGCGCACTCTAAACTCATAAACGTTTATTAATTTAATATGCATTTTTGCGGAATCACCCCGCTATGGAATCACCCATGTACACACTAAATTAATGAAACGCCCGAAAAGGACAGGCGTCCCCATCAACTTCTCGCATAAAGAATCCACTTTGTGTATGAGCCCCGGTCATCAAAGTTTACAAAATCCATCGTAAAACCTCATGGAATCCACCGTGGCGCGGAATCCACCGTGAAATATGGCTCCTGGCATCATACCCCCGGGGTGGGATAGCAATTGACCTCAATTGCTATTAGCTCAATGTGGAGCTAACAGAGTGGGGAAAGCATTTAAGTCTCTAGCGTGCATCCATTGTGTTTCCTCTACAGGATGGTTCTTAAATTTAACTAGATATCTAGAATACCTTCGGCCAGTTCTAGTGGTCATAAAGTCAGTGTCTATGATAGCTTCTGGTTCAAGTATTTTAGTCTCTTCCTCTAATAAAGGTGGGTTTTCATAAATAGGGTGTACAGGTAATTGGCCTCTAAATGGTCTCAATAAACTAATGTGAAATGTGTTGTGAATTTTCCAATGAGATGGTAATTCTAACTTGAATGCATTGTCATTAATTTTATGAATGATCCTAAATGGTCCATAGAATCTAGGGGCTAATTTAACAACTGGATGTCTATCTACACTTTGTAGTCTATGTTTTTCTATTCTCAGCCAAACATAATCATCAACTATGAAATTCATTGCTTGTCTTTTCTTGTTGGCTTGTTTGGTATATGATTGCTGGGCTTTAGCAATCATATCTTTAACCTCATCAAAAATACTGTTATGCATACTAGCAGTATCATCAGCACTTTGAATTCTATTTGACAAAGATGCAACAGTTGTAGATAATCTATATCCATAAATGACTTCAAACGGTACTTTCTTTGTAGATGTGTGTGGTGTATTGTTATATGCAAACTGTAATAAATGCAAATGAGTGTCCCATGTCTGTGGTTTAGAAATAGTATATGCACGTAAAAGATCTAGAATTGTGTTGTTAATGGCTTCTGTTTGTCCATTAGTTTCTGGATAAAATGCAGATGAGAAATCAATCTTTGTGCCTAGGTTAGCAAATAGAGTAATCCAAAAGTTGTTACAAAATCTAGAATCACGATCTGAAATAATAACTTTTGGCAATCCATGGTTAGTAAAACAGTTTTCAAAAATAATTGTGCTGCTTGTGATGCTGTTAAAGTTTTCTTACATGGAATGAAATATGCTTGTTTACTAAATCTATCTACAACTGTCCAAATCATATCATGGTTAGATTTAGTATTTGGTAAACCAGTAATGAAATCCATAGAAATTTGTTCCCAAGGTTTAGATGGAATAGACAAAGGCATAAGTAATCCATACTGTTTACCATGATGTCTCTTAATTCTTTGACAAATCAAACATTCAGAAACAAAGTTAGATACATCAGCATCCATATGTGGCCAATAAAAATCTTCAGTTAACATACGTAAGGTAGATATGATACCTCTATGACCTTGGTATGGGGGACTATGAATTTCATTTAAAACAAAAGATCGGAATGGAATTGTAACACACAATATCTTTTCATAAAACATAAATCCATCATTATATGACAATGAATCAATAGGAATGAAATTATTTTGAACTAATTTATTCCATTCAGCATGAAAAGCAATATCTTGATGATATGTATCTTTCATAGCAATCAAAGAATCAAAAGATATGACAGAAATATTATGAATGGCAGGTCTTCTACTCAATGCATCAGCCCCACTACATTTTCTTTTCCAGGTTGGTATTGAATGATAGGATGAAAACTTTGAATAAAGGAGGCCCATTTGATATGTCGGTCAGAGATTTGGGGTTGGCTAAGTAAATGCCTAATACTTTGTTGATCGGTCTTAATCATAAATTTTGAACCCATTAAGTAGTGTTTCCACTGTCTTAATGCTTGTACAACTGCTAATAGTTCTTTGTCATATGTGGAATATTTCAGCTCAGAGGGTTTCAGCTTACAACTAGAATAGGCTATAGGATGATTGTCTTGCATAAGTACAGCTCCTATTCCTGATACTAGCATCGGTCACTACTAGAAAGAATGGTCTATTAAAGTCAGGCAACTGTAGAACAGGGGCATAGGTTAATGCATGTTTCAGTAAGTCAAAGGATTTCTGTTGATTTTCGGTCCATTGATAAACAATACCTTTCTTGAGAAGTTTGGTTAATGGTAAAGCAAGTAATGAAAAATTACGTACAAACTTCCTATAGAAACTAGCAAGACCAAGGAATGAGCGTAACTCATGCACGTTTTTAGGTACAGGCCAATTCAATATTGCATCAATTTTCTTAGGATCAACTTTAATTCCATCAGATGATACAATATGACCTAAATACTCAATTTCTGTTTTAAAGAATTCACTCTTTTCAGGATTTGCATACAGTTGATTTTCTTTCAATAACTGAAAAACCAATGACAAATGCTCATAATGTTCTTTCTCATTTTGACTAAACACCAAAATATCATCAAAGAAAATAATTACACAATACTGATATTTCAAAAAGATACGGTTCATCATTCTACTAAAGGTAGCAGGTGCATTAGTCAATCCAAATGGCATGACTAAAAATTCGTAATGACCAAACTGTGTTTTGAATGCAGTCTTGAATATGTCAAACTTATCTAGTCTCACCTGATGATAACCAGACTTAAGGTCAATTTTACTAAATATAGCAGATCCTTGCAGTTTGTCCATAAGGTCATCAACTCTAGGAATGGGATACCTATTCTTTACAGTGATTTTATTTAAAGCTCGATAGTCAATGCACATACGATAGGTATTATTCTTTTTCTTGACTAACAGAACAGGTGCACCGAATGGAGAACTGCTAAGTCGAATCAATCCTCTATTTAGTAATTCCTCAACTTGACTCTGGATTTCTTTTTGCTCTATCTGGTTATGCCTATATGGTGCTTTGCAAGATGGTTGTGTGCCAGGGATCAAATATATCTTATGGTCTTCTGGACGTGAAGGAGGTAAACCTGGTGGTAGGTCTTCTGCAAAAAACAATCCTTAAAATATGCAAGAAATTCTTTATGCCTAGGGTGCATATGATTATCTTTTACTTGCAATTCACTCACCCAAATGAGATAAGATTTACTACTCTCGCGTAATGCACGTTTAGCTTGAGTATGCGAAAGCAGTGGAAAAATATTAGATGCATGCATACCATATAATATAATAGATTTTCCTTGAAAATTAATATTCATTGTGTGTGGAATAGTCTATATCTGGGTTATGCTGGTGACGCCAAGGCATACCTAAAATAATGTCACTTGACTGTAATGGAACAACTAGAAATTTTCTTCTTTTAGTGTATTGACCAATTTGAATCTCTAAGTCTTGCACTTCCTGTGTACCATTATACCTAGTGCCTAAAAATGCAGCTTTTATGCGATAGTGCGTAGGTACAGTCTGTAATTTCAATTCTTTTACTAATTTTGCTGAAATAAAATCATGAGTACTACCGTCATCATGCAAAATAGTCTTTTCCTTTCCATGCACCAAACATTTCATAGTCAATAAAGAATGTGGAGTAGGCATACCTGATAAAGTATCGGAAGTAGTAGTAGTGTCATCCTCATCTTCAGTGAAATCAAGCATATCTTCATGTTCGTCTTCATCCATGGCTCCAAGGTAGTTGATATGAGCTGGTGGCTTCTTTGAATGACAATTTGCTGCTAGATGTCCAGGCTGGTGGCATTTATAGCATACTATTGGCTTGGCTTTGGCTACATTGTTTGCAATGGCGGGAAGTCTAGGTACATTTGGATTTGGCTGTGGAATAGGCTTAGGGTTTTGATTGACATTGGATGGTAATGCAGGTGGTTTTGCCCAATTTTTGCGGAAAGATGATGAAGAGAAACGACCTGGATTAAATCTTCTAAAATTGGAATTGAATTGTTTAGATCCATAATTACCATTGGCTTGGAATTGTTGTGGTCGTCTGTCTCTACCTCGTAGCTTATCTTCAGTGTCGTGAGCTAGTGAAATGGCGTCTTCAAGGGTAGTAGGCTTGAACATGTTAACTTCAGCGTAGTAATGCCCAAGGAGTCCAGACATATACTTGCGCTTATGTGTCGCCTCTGGTACGTCTTCAAGCATGCGTAGCTGGAGGAGTGCATTCCAAAAACGCTCTGTATACTGAGGTATAGGCTCATGATCCCATTGGTGGAGAAGATCCCATTGCTTGATAGCTTTCTCATGAAATTGCGGTGGAAGGAAATTCTGCATGAACTTCTTCTTGAAATCTTCCCAAGTAGGAGGACATTCTATGCTCTTGCGTACTACAGTCCACCAAAGTGATGCTCTGTCTACTAAATGATTAGTAACACACTTGTTTTTATCTTTTTCTGCATAGGTTTCCTCATGGAAATAGTCATCAAACTGACTAATGAATGTTAGAACAGTTTTTCCTTCTCGTATGCCATTGAAAGTACGAAATTTGAAACTTCGTTTACTTATCTTTGATTCCTTGTGAATGGTTTGAGCTTCAAGAGTTGTGTCGATGGTACGTTGAATCAGATCTTCAGCTTGAGGTTCTTCTTTGTCGGTAGACGCTCTTTGTAAGTTTACCAGTTGCGCTTGCAATGCTTGCCTAGCCCTTCGTTCTTCTTCCAATTGCATCATGATTAAGTCTAGCTTTTGCTCCATCGTAGGTTCAGGTAGGTCGCCTTCAGCCATAAGATCATCCATATGTGGTTCCGTCATCCTGTAAAACTCAAAAGACCTTTCTTACTCAAAATCAAGTTAGCGGGATGAGTGTAGCTCAAGTTCGGGAATACAAGGCTTATGTGTTTTTGGGGTATTTCTTTCTCAATCTTCAAAAATTCTGTGATTTTTCCTTCTTCATATGCTGAAAATGCTTCAGCAAACCTGCGTATGGGTAGAGTACCTTCCAACGAACAACTTTGCAGTTCGGAGTTTCTGCGCAGGAACAGCCCTTCTAGGAGTTTTGAGCACAAGTCAGTTCTGACTCCAGTTGACTAGTCTGACTTGCAGAGTTGCAGACTTATGTGACTTGCAGAGTTGCAGACTTATGTGACTTAAGAAACTTGCAGAACTTGATCAGAGATTACTTGCAGAACTTGACTTCTGTGGTGTGTGGCCTGGAGTAATTGTGACTTGCAGGGTTTGAGACTTAGGTGGCTAAGCTTAATGATTAAGCTTAAGCTTAATAATCAGTGAATCAGCAGATTTCATGGGGGGGGCCGTTTTTTCAACGCGGTGGAAAAATCGGACACACTCTGACAGCTCAATGATGAATTTTGAAGCTTTTTAAGCTTCCTAAAGCTTTTAAGCTTCAATACTAAGCTTTTTTAAAAGAATTAGATATGGAGATTATGAGCTTATCTCTGGTTGTCCACGACTTGTTGAAGGAGATGTAGGAGTGGTCCTCCACCTGTATAGCCCGGTCCTTCGCAATCTAATGACAAAAACAGGGGTTCTTGATCGCCAGAAGTCTGCCTGTATCGACGGTTCACGACGAGATTGACCGTAGAGGCCGATCGTTCCAGGAGCTCCGCCTTCGCACGAGATGGGTAGCGATTGGAAGCTCTTGATCTCAGCTCCGCTCTGATACCACTAGTGCGCAGATCGGTTGCTGTATGCTCACGTAGTGAATCCCAGAAGGTCCCCAAAACAATGAACTCTACTTTTTGCACAAAAAGCATGAACAACAAGAGCAAGAGACCAATTGGGTGCAATCTCCCCCCATGCCTTGTGTGAGCGTTTCACAAAGCATGTATTTTATGTATATTTCATCTTCATGCTCAATAATAGCCCAATTTACAAAAATATATCAAGCTTTTAGCTTTTGAGTTTGCTTTTACAAAAATAGGAATAAAGCTAATGGACGGTGCCCATAGAGTCTGGCACGCATAATACAATGTCCAAATAGAAATAACATAACCGTGCGCATGGGCGCATACAAAATAATAATAAATAATCGATGCCTCAATAGACATGATAAAATATAGGCGTGGCGCCTATCAAAATATAATCCATAGATCGAATACTTGCTATCCACCAATGCTTTCCTCCGCCACTGCTGCTATCTCTACACATCAACTGAAGCATTCACAATCGTTAGTAAAATAATACAATTAAACCGACAAAAGTGAATACCTAGCAATCTTCAGCTACATAAATAAATCAACTGGTTAGAAAGAAATCCTAACCTTAATTTATTACGAGTGCGCGCTCTAAACTCATAAACTTTTATTAATTTAATATGCATTTTGCGGAATCACCCGCTATGGAATCACCCATATACACACTAAATTAATGAAATGCCCGAAAAGAACAGGCGTTCCCATCAACTTCTCGCACAAAGAATCCACTTTGTGTATGAGCCCCGGTCATCAAAGTTTACAGAATCCACCGTAAAACCTCACAAAATCCACCATGGCATGGAATCCACCCTAAAATATGCCTCCTGGCAACAATGATACATGCCCATCGACACGCAAGGGGGGGGGAGGATCTTATCCCCTCCCCTATATAATTGAGGGGCCGCAGGCTGAAAAGGGGACGGGCCAGAAATGGGGATGAAGACGGAATGCTACTGCCATGACGCTGTGCCAAAAGTGAGAGGGTGAGAGAGGGAAGAGCTGAGTCGTTGCACCAACGGTAGCCTGTGTTGAAGGAGGAGGGAAGAGGGACGCAATGCCAGTCAGCCTCTGGCGTCCCAGTCTGTGGCCCCCCAGCTCTCGTCCTAGTCTTCACGCCGCCAAATCACCATTTGAGCTTCCCCCTCCCACGTGGCAGAAGCTTTAGAAGCTTCCTGAAGGGGAAGCTTCTAAATGGCTAGATAAGCCCCCTTTCCCCCTTAAGCCCTTCCTTGGCTTTGGGAACCAACCCCCCCCCCCCCCCCCCCCCCCCCGTGTTTTATTCCCCTAAGCCCCTTTTCACCCCCTTATAACCCTTATAACCCTTTTCATCCCCCTCATAACTCTTTTATTTCCACAAACCCCTAAGCTTTTTCTTAATCCCCCATATCCCCATTATTATCAAAATCCAAATCATCATCATGGCCTCAGATGATATCCCGTAAGGAAAAAGGTAGCCCGTGAGATAAAAGATAGGGAGGGAAAGTAAAGGGAGTGAAAAGAAGGAGTGAAGGAGGAAGAGTGGGAAAAAGATAAAAGATAGGGAAGGAAAGTAGAGGATAAGGAAGTGAAGTAAAATATAAGGAAGGGAAGTAGGGAGGAGTGAAGAAAAAAAGGGAGTAGTGTGAAAGAAGTAGAGGGTGAGGAAAAGATAAAAGAGTTAGAAAAGAGAAGGAATAGAGGAAGGGCAAGGAAGGAGAATAAGTGCCTTCTATTCCTTTACCTCAAGTCAAAGTCCTCCAAGGGTTCCTGTGGTTGCAAAACCACACTTACCCATAAACTTTTTTTCCAAAGAGACGGTGGAATTCCATAAGAAAGAGAAAAAGGCTATCTCACATTCGAACTACGATGCCGCCTAAGAAAGTCCAAGGTGTAGCTGCGGGAGGGTCATCTCCCGGTATCCATGTGGATATCTCACCCCAAAACCAGGTTTTTCTTCTTAGTTTTAATTCGGTTTTAAGTCGATCATGCAAAGAGAAATTGTTAGGCATAGGATATATTTGTCCTAGTTATTTGTAATAAAGAAGTTTAGCTTATTTGAATGAATGATAATGAATAGAACTTAGTTTCCTTCGAGTTGCATCAAGCATTATAAATTACGAGCGAGATTATCCATTTATTATAGTAGTATATTTTAGTTAAATCCTAAAGGTGTAGAAATTATATCTTGCACCATTAGTCTTATTCCTTTCGCAACGAATCATTGTAAATGGTTAAATTCATGAAAGGTTTCTTTCAATGCTCAAATTACTAGGAAGTTATCTTTGCTAATTGCATATCTTAGCAAGGCAAATGTTGTTATTTGGCATGAGTTCATCTGTAAGGAAAACGGAAGTTAAAATTAAACTGTATTGACTGGAAAGTAAATTGTCATAAGGATAGCAAAACTGTGACAAAACAATTAATATTACCTCCCAAAAATTATCCAAACCAATCTAAACATAGAAATATTCATATCCTAAGCACTTGACTATTTTCCTTATTGTAGGGTCAAACAAATTCCTAAAGATAAAGAACTAGGGCTGTCCCCGAGATCCTTAAAAAGAAACCCTAGGCCCGACATACGTCAGCTTAAAGGATCTAAAACGGATTACTCCATCGCAGGACTTGCACAGCAAGTACGAAATCATTTAGTCTTGTGATTGATTCACAAGGAGAAAGGGTAAAAACCCTCATCAAGGATGGCAGATCCCTACGCAAGTTATCTTGCAAAAGGACGTATTTTTGGATATCCTTCTAATTAAGGAAAGTTGTAGACCAAAAACTAGCATATCTAAGGAACTTTAGGGTTGACCAAGTTGGGTTAATAAGGTACGCCCTACACCAGAATGTAAAGGATCTTGCCAATTTACAAGACACCTTGGAAACGAGTGCTGATACACTCAAAAGGAAAGAAGACTTCCTTAGCAGTTTGCCAAACAACACGGTTGATTAATGGAAATGTTTGTGCTTGCTAGAGATTTTAGGGCTCTGTTTGAATTATGAATTACAAACTAAATGAGTACCTATACTTCAGGCTAAAGGCCTGAAGGAAGAGGCAGTTTCAGTTATCCCCGACTACCTGCCTAACCCTAACCAAGGGGGTTGTTCACCCCGCCGAGAATGTGGACCGAACCTGCCATGAGAGGTCTCTCCGTTGAGCTCTACTTGGAGTAGGAGGGCGCTTGGGTGCCAGGGGGGCTCTGGCCGTAAATCCCTCGCCTTCCGGGTCCTGCACAAGACGCTAACGTGACTCGGGATTGGATCTCGAGGCCTGCATACTAGTTTACGGGCGGAAGCTTGGAATAGTGATCCCTAGGGATTACTGGATAGCCTTCGGGTGGATTATGGACAAGCCTACGGGCGGAAATCCTTGTATTTCAAAGATAAAATGATGAAATGTAAAAAAAGAACTTGCTTGATATTGTTTTTCTATGTCACGCGATACGATTACCTGAAGGAACCAGTGCCTAACAGGATTAATTAAAGAAGCTGATTGTTATATGTCAAATTAATGTGTTAGATAATTACATAAATAAAACAAACTGAGAAAAGTGCCGAGGATGGACCATGGGTCCGTCCTACGGTTGGGTGGTCCCGGTTAACCGGGAACTTTTCTCAAAAATCTCGAAGAACAGTGGGATGATTATCATCATCAAAACAAATAACGAGAACGATGACCTAGAGTTACATCTTACCCGATTTACGATGTTTTAGGGGAACGGAATGGGACTATGCCTTATGGTAGAGAGGTTGAGCTTTGCATCCCTCTCGTTTCCCATTCTCCTTAAACCAAGTGCAACGCGAATCCGCTTCGGACCTGGCGCTTCTGCATAAAGTGGTTCGCTCGGATATGACGCTATTTGCTGTAAGCTAATGACCAATCAGGAAAACCCTAATTCCGGTCGATCCTAAGTGGGAACGGCCAGGATACTTTCGCTACGTGGCAGACGCGGGAAGACCTAGATCGCAAAACCCGTAACATTCCATGGGAGTGCCGGGCGGAGTTTTCTAGACATCCTTTCCGATGGACTGCTAAGACGTGTCCTGGATGATACTAATGGACACGTTACAGTTGGTATTAGAGCCGACCAATAACGGAATTGCTTTTATAAAATCTCAATTAAATGAAGTAAAGAAATTATTGTTGTCCAAACATTTCCTTACCTTCAATGCTGTCTTGCAGAGTTATGAAGCGTGGAATAAATTTTTGTGGTATTTCGGGTCATGTTTATGACTGCAATGCATTCTCCGCTTTATAGACAAGAATTGGGATGATGAACATCCTGGAGCAGATTTATAATCCATCACCTTTATACATAGAAGGAAGATGGTCAGGGTCCTCAGGAATCTACTATATAGCCGCCCACCGGTTTGCTTATCTACAGACCAACCTAAAGAGGATTAAGTGGTTGGAAGACTTGAAAGTCGTGAATCTGTTCATTTTTGTGGAAGCTCACGTAAATTGGACTTTACATATTCAAGGTCAAAGGGTTGAAATGAACTCATATGTATATGAGGAAGTAACCCGTGTAATCCCAGCCGACAGGATTAAAGTGTTGGGCCGCCATGAGAAGTATGGATTCTAACGGAAAGGGTATCCTGAACTTCCAATGAACTATCGATTCCTAAAGATCCATGACCCAAAACCCTACTATTACACAGTTCCTGTAGACAAATGCAATAAAACGTTGTTCTCCCCAAATTGAATGTAATGATTGGATTATCATCACATGAAACGTTGTATAAGGCTATGCCCATGTAAATACAAATAAAGACTTCTTTTTATCAATATCCGGCTGTGCATAAGAGTTGTTAAAAAGTTAAGTAGCTTCATTGTTTACGAGATAGCTGATCTAAAAATGAAAGATAAGCTAACGTCAATTATCATATAATAACGTTAAGAAAACTTTTATCCAGGCACAACCCCAGGTACAGGTTCCAAATTCGACTCCTACATCAAGTACTGCTGTGACCCAGGAGAAGAAGTTCCTCCTCAAGCAGATAAAGCCACCCGGGTTTGACGGTAAAGGCAGATCCATCCAGGCTAATGCTGAAATTTGGATTGAATCCATGGAGGATTACTTTGAAGCAGCTGATACTGCCCCTACCAATCAGGCCATGCTCACCAAGTTAAAGCTCACCGACGAAGCCAGACTTTGGTGGAAGCAATGGTGCAGGGATCAAGGGATTTCAGAGGGGTCCGTTACCTGAGAGAAATTGAAGAAAGCCATGCAGGGAAGATATTTACCACTTGCATATCGTACGCAGAAAATGAATGAGTTCTACGAGCTGAAACAGCTAGGACTCACTCTTGACGCATACTACTCTCAATTCGTCTCACTTTTAAAGTATGCGCCACAGATGGACATGACGCATCAGGTGTCCAAATTTTGTGCAGGCTTAAATCCACCCGTAAATACCCGTCTCGAATCTATGCGTCCATCAGATCTTCAGGATGCACTCATTCGAGCGGTGCCTATAATTCAGGAGGTGCAAGCTAGACCAAGGGGTAACAAAACTTGGTCCTATAGTGACCTGAACAGAGGAGCATTCAGACCTCAAATGAAGAGAGTTCAAGGTCACAATCAAGGATAAAGGAAGAAGGCAAGGACAAATAACGTCAACAACTTTGTTCCTACTCAAAGTAATGGCCGAAACCTCCATTGTTTCCACTGCAACGAACCCGGTCACTTCAAGAGGCAATGTCCCAAGCTCAGCGGAGGACATCATCAAATGCCTTTCCAAGGTGTAGGCCGCGGTCAAGGAGCTGTTACCCATGGAAGAGGAAGAACCACTTGCATTGCCAATAGGCAAAGATGCGAAGAAGAAGAAGAGGAAGATCCGACTATGGAAGCTGAATTTGAAAAAGCGACAGTCCATGCCGCTTTACACAAAAAAGGGCTGAATCGCCAGTTTTTGGTGATTCAGACACCGTCGGACTATCAAGGTAAAGGTTTAAAAACCTTGATTGATTGTGGCAGTACACATTCCTTTATCTCACCAGCATGTGCAAAAAGTTTAGAAATAACCACAGTAGAAGCACCTACCCTGCTTGTGCAGTTGGCAAACGGTCGTGAGGTAACTTGTACCAAGTAAACTACTAAGGTGGAATTCTTTAGGGGAGGAAAGAAGACTTTAGTCAAATTCAGAATCATGAATTTAGGTATCCATGAGTGTCTACTCGAGATGGATTGGCTTAAGCCCAACGACGCCCACATCCACTGTGGAAAGGGTCAAGTTTCCTTTGGAAACTCTGAAAGGGAATTTGTCACAACTCAAGGTGAGGCAGGAGTGCCAAGAATCCAATTAGCCAAAGTATCTCAGATCATAAAAGGAGCCAGAAAAGGATTACCCGTTTACCTGATCAAACTCAACAAGTTAGATCAAAAGCAAGAGTCTCATGAAGGACCTTCTTGGCTAAAGGAATATGCTAACGTATTCCCTGAGGAATTAACTGAACTTCCGCCTCAAAGAGAAGTAGATCATGAGATTAGGCTAGTACCTGGAGCTGCACTAATTGCAAAGAGACCTTATAGAATGTCCATACCGGAAGCAATTGAGTTGAAGGAACAACTCAAGCAACTGTTAGATCAGGGTTACATCCGGCCTAGCAACTCACCGTGGGGAGCTCCAGTACTATTCCAGAAAAAGAAAGATGTGACACTTCGACTATGTATTGATTACCGAGGGTTGAATCAATCAACAGTCAAGAACAAGTATCCTATTCCTAGAATAGATGAGCTTCTTGATCGTCTTCAAGGTGCAAAGATCTTCTCCAAGATTGATCTCAGGTCAGGTTACTATCAGATAAGGATCAAGGAAGAAGATATTCCAAAGACGGCCTTCAATACAAGATATGGGCACTTTGAGTTCCTGGTTCTGTCATTCGGTCTTACAAATGCACCTGCCACCTTCAATAGATTAATGCAAGATATCTTTAGACCATATCTTGATGATTTCGTACTTGTCTTCTTCGATGACACTTTAGTCTATTCTAAACAAGAAGAAGATCATGAACCTCAACTTCGGATTATCCTTGAGACAATGAGGTCCCATAAGCTGTATGAAAAAATGAAGAAGTGTGCATTCTTCAAGCGTCAGATTGAATATCTGGGATTCATAGTATCATCAGAAGGAATATCAGTAGACCCAGGCAAGGTCAGAGATGTGCTTGAATGGCCAGTACCTGTATCCGTCAAAGAGATACGTAGCTTCCTTGGATTAACAGGATGGTATAGGGTCTTCATCAAAAACTATGCTTTGATTGCAGCACCTCTTACAGACTTACTAAAGAAGCAGACTTCCATTACATGGTCAACTTCCGAACAAAATAGCTTCGACAAATTGAAGCAAAGTTTGGTATCAGCGCCTATTCTAAAACTTCCAGACCTCAATAAGGAGTTTGAGGTAGTAACTGATGCTAGCATTCTTGCTTTGGGGTGTGTACTTATGCAGGAAGGTCATCCAGTAGCATACTCTTCAAGAAAATTGAAGAGTCATGAAAAGAATTATGCCACGCATGATCTGGAATTACTAGCTGTCATCCATGCTCTAAAGCTTTGGAGAAACTACCTATTGGGTAACAAGTTTACTCTAGTAACAGATCATAAGAGTCTCAAATGGATTTTTACCCAGAACGAGCTCAACATGAGGCAACGTCGGTGGATTGAAGTATTGGAGGAATATGATTTTGAAATCAAGTACCGACCAGGGAAGGAGAATGTAGTTGCCGATGCACTCAGTCGCAAGGCATTCCTAAATTCCCTAATCTTGCAGAATCCATCAACGGCCAGATCTCTGGCTACAAAAGTATCTATGCCAAACAACCCTATACATGAACTAGCTAGAGAGGAAGCATGCCATGATTTGGCCTACCAAACAATGATAAAGGAAATATCTACCAAGGAGTAGAATCAGAAGTTGCAAGCTAAGTATCAGGAATTTTCCATTGATAATGGACTTGTCTACTATAGAACAAGGCTGTGTATACCAGCAAGCCAGTCACTTAAGCAGAAGATACTATGGGAAGCTCATGATTCTCCTTTTGCAGGACATCCTAGCTATGCTAAGACTCTTAATGCAATAAAGTTGACGTTCTCAAGTATGTCACTGAGTGTTTGTCTTGCCAGCGTATCAAAGCCAAACATGTCATGATGCCAGGGAAACTGCAACCGCTTGACATTCCCCAAATGAAATGGGAATTCATCAGTATGGATTTTGTTGTGGCCTTACCAAAGTCCAAAGAGGATACAATTCCATTATGGTTGTGGTTGACATGCTTACCAAGGTTGCACACCTGATTATAGTAAAGACAAACTATAAAGCCTCCGACATTGCAAGATTGTTTATCAAGGAGATATTCAAGCTACATGGATTACCTAGAAGAATCATTAGTGATCGAGATTCTCTCTTCACATCACACTTCTAGAGAGCTATCTTTGAAGCTATTGGGACTCAACTCTGTTTTAGCACCGCCTACCATCCCCAAACGGATGGCCAAATAGAGCGAGTAAATCAAGTCATCGAGGATATGCTTAGGGCATACTGCTGTTGAGAGCTGAAGAGGTGGATTCAATACTTGCCATTAGTTGAATTTTCCTACAATGCTTCTTACCAGCAGAGTATTCAGATGGCCCCCTTTCAAGCATTATATGGTCATGATTGCAGAAGTCCCCTAAACTTTTCTGATCCAACCCTAAGAGTTGAAGCGTCAAGATAGATGTTGGAAGACATGGATGATCAAATAAAGTCAATAAGACAAGACATACAAGCAGCCAAGGATAGACAAAAGGCATACGCAGATTTGAAACGTCAAGAAAGAGTCTTCGAAGAAGGAGACATGGTCTTCATTTGTGTACGCCCTAAAAAGAGTCCTCTATCCCTAGGAGAATGCAAGAAGCTAAGTCCAAGGTATTGTGGGCCGTACAAAATCCTCAAATGCCTAGGACCCAATGCTTATAGATTGCAACTCCCAGAGAACCTAAAGGTTCACAATGTATTCCATATCAACCTATTGAAAAAGTATGTACCCAACCCTAATCATGTACTTGATGACCAACAAATTGTGATGCCTAGTCAAGGAGTCCTTGAACTAAGGCAGGATAGGATCTTAGATGTTAGGGAGAGACAGTTAAGATCTAGTACCTTGAGAGAATGCCTCGTCCAGTGGAAAGATTATCCCGAAGAGAATGCCACTTGGATAGATGAAAGCTCTCTCAACCATCAATATCCCCAGTTTACCTCGAGATGAGGACATCTCGATTCCTCCGAGGGGGAGAGAATGTAATCTTTCCGTTGTGATAATATTTCTAACCCATGTGATATTCATGCAAGGGAATTCCAGCATCCAAAAATACACTGACGGTGTGATTTTCAAATTATCTACAATGTATCTTGATCTCCACTTGCATAAACGAGTTAAAAGAAAAAAGAAAAACTGTTTAGTTACGTGGGAACCTCCTCCTAAGAAGCCAAAAGGATAAGATTTAGGAATAAGGGAAATTTTTTTAATATTTCCCCCCTTTTTCCCCCAGCGACTGTCGTGCTGGAGGGGACGGGAATAGCAAGGATGACTGAGCATCCTTGCTGGATGCCGAAGAGGGGATTAGAAAGGTAGGCAAGCTCCTTGCTGGAGCTTGCCAGGGCAATGATTGGTGTGCAGATCGGTCGCTGTATGCTCACATAGTGAATCTCGAAAGGTCCCCAAGAAGAATGTAACTCTACTTTTTGCACAAGTTACAAGGTAAAAAGCATGAACGACAAGAGCAAGAGACCAATTGGGTGCAATCTCCCCCCATGCCTTGTGTGAGCACTTCACAAAGCATGTATTTTATGTATATTTCATCTTCATGCTCAATAATAGCCCAATTTACAAAAATATATCAAGCTTTTAGCTTTTGAGTTTGCTTTTACAAAAATAGGAATAAAGCTAATGGACGGTGCCCATAGAGTCTGGCACGCCCAATACAATGTCCAAATAGAAATAACATAACCGTACGCATGGGCGCATACAAAATAATAATAAATAATCGATGCCTCAATAGACATGATAAAATATAGGCGTGGCGCCTATCAAAATATAATCCATAGATCGAATACTCGCTATCCACCAATGCTTTCCTCTGCCACTGCTGCTATCTCTACACATCAACTGAAGCATTCATAATCGTTAGTAAAATAATACAATTAAACCGACAAAAGTGAATACCTAGCAATCTTCAGCTACATAAATAAATCAACTGGTTAGAAATAAATCCTAACCTTAATTTATTACGAGTGCGCACTCTAAACTCATAAACGTTTATTAATTTAATATGCATTTTTGCGGAATCACCCCGCTATGGAATCACCCATGTACACACTAAATTAATGAAACGCCCGAAAAGGACAGGCGTCCCCATCAACTTCTCGCATAAAGAATCCACTTTGTGTATGAGCCCCGGTCATCAAAGTTTACAAAATCCATCGTAAAACCTCATGGAATCCACCGTGGCGCGGAATCCACCGTGAAATATGGCTCCTGGCATCATACCCCCGGGGTGGGATAGCAATTGACCTCAATTGCTATTAGCTCAATGTGGAGCTAACAGAGTGGGGAAAGCATTTAAGTCTCTAGCGTGCATCCATTGTGTTTCCTCTACAGGATGGTTCTTAAATTTAACTAGATATCTAGAATACCTTCGGCCAGTTCTAGTGGTCATAAAGTCAGTGTCTATGATAGCTTCTGGTTCAAGTATTTTAGTCTCTTCCTCTAATAAAGGTGGGTTTTCATAAATAGGGTGTACAGGTAATTGGCCTCTAAATGGTCTCAATAAACTAATGTGAAATGTGTTGTGAATTTTTCAATGAGATGGTAATTCTAACTTGAATGCATTGTCATTAATTTTATGAATGATCCTAAATGGTCCATAGAATCTAGGGGCTAATTTAACAACTGGATGTCTATCTACACTTTGTAGTCTATGTTTTTCTATTCTCAGCCAAACATAATCATCAACTATGAAATTCATTGCTTGTCTTTTCTTGTTGGCTTGTTTGGTATATGATTGCTGGGCTTTAGCAATCATATCTTTAACCTCATCAAAAATACTGTTATGCATACTAGCAGTATCATCAGCACTTTGAATTCTATTTGACAAAGATGCAACAGTTGTAGATAATCTATATCCATAAATGACTTCAAACGGTACTTTCTTTGTAGATGTGTGTGGTGTATTGTTATATGCAAACTGTAATAAATGCAAATGAGTGTCCCATGTCTGTGGTTTAGAAATAGTATATGCACGTAAAAGATCTAGAATTGTGTTGTTAATGGCTTCTGTTTGTCCATTAGTTTCTGGATAAAATGCAGATGAGAAATCAATCTTTGTGCCTAGGTTAGCAAATAGAGTAATCCAAAAGTTGTTACAAAATCTAGAATCACGATCTGAAATAATAACTTTTGGCAATCCATGGTTAGTAAAACAGTTTTCAAAAATAATTGTGCTGCTTGTGATGCTGTTAAAGTTTTCTTACATGGAATGAAATATGCTTGTTTACTAAATCTATCTACAACTGTCCAAATCATATCATGGTTAGATTTAGTATTTGGTAAACCAGTAATGAAATCCATAGAAATTTGTTCCCAAGGTTTAGATGGAATAGACAAAGGCATAAGTAATCCATACTGTTTACCATGATGTCTCTTAATTCTTTGACAAATCAAACATTCAGAAACAAAGTTAGATACATCAGCATCCATATGTGGCCAATAAAAATCTTCAGTTAACATACGTAAGGTAGATATGATACCTCTATGACCTTGGTATGGGGGACTATGAATTTCATTTAAAACAAAAGATCGGAATGGAATTGTAACACACAATATCTTTTCATAAAACATAAATCCATCATTATATGACAATGAATCAATAGGAATGAAATTATTTTGAACTAATTTATTCCATTCAGCATGAAAAGCAATATCTTGATGATATGTATCTTTCATAGCAATCAAAGAATCAAAAGATATGACAGAAATATTATGAATGGCAGGTCTTCTACTCAATGCATCAGCCCCACTACATTTTCTTTTCCAGGTTGGTATTGAATGATAGGATGAAAACTTTGAATAAAGGAGGCCCATTTGATATGTCGGTCAGAGATTTGGGGTTGGCTAAGTAAATGCCTAATACTTTGTTGATCGGTCTTAATCATAAATTTTGAACCCATTAAGTAGTGTTTCCACTGTCTTAATGCTTGTACAACTGCTAATAGTTCTTTGTCATATGTGGAATATTTCAGCTCAGAGGGTTTCAGCTTACAACTAGAATAGGCTATAGGATGATTGTCTTGCATAAGTACAGCTCCTATTCCTGATACTAGCATCGGTCACTACTAGAAAGAATGGTCTATTAAAGTCAGGCAACTGTAGAACAGGGGCATAGGTTAATGCATGTTTCAGTAAGTCAAAGGATTTCTGTTGATTTTCGGTCCATTGATAAACAATACCTTTCTTGAGAAGTTTGGTTAATGGTAAAGCAAGTAATGAAAAATTACGTACAAACTTCCTATAGAAACTAGCAAGACCAAGGAATGAGCGTAACTCATGCACGTTTTTAGGTACAGGCCAATTCAATATTGCATCAATTTTCTTAGGATCAACTTTAATTCCATCAGATGATACAATATGACCTAAATACTCAATTTCTGTTTTAAAGAATTCACTCTTTTCAGGATTTGCATACAGTTGATTTTCTTTCAATAACTGAAAAACCAATGACAAATGCTCATAATGTTCTTTCTCATTTTGACTAAACACCAAAATATCATCAAAGAAAATAATTACACAATACTGATATTTCAAAAAGATACGGTTCATCATTCTACTAAAGGTAGCAGATGCATTAGTCAATCCAAATGGCATGACTAAAAATTCGTAATGACCAAACTGTGTTTTGAATGCAGTCTTGAATATGTCAAACTTATCTAGTCTCACCTGATGATAACCAGACTTAAGGTCAATTTTACTAAATATAGCAGATCCTTGCAGTTTGTCCATAAGGTCATCAACTCTAGGAATGGGATACCTATTCTTTACAGTGATTTTATTTAAAGCTCGATAGTCAATGCACATACGATAGGTATTATTCTTTTTCTTGACTAACAGAACAGGTGCACCGAATGGAGAACTGCTAAGTCGAATCAATCCTCTATTTAGTAATTCCTCAACTTGACTCTGGATTTCTTTTTGCTCTATCTGGTTATGCCTATATGGTGCTTTGCAAGATGGTTGTGTGCCAGGGATCAAATATATCTTATGGTCTTCTGGACGTGAAGGAGGTAAACCTGGTGGTAGGTCTTCTGCAAAAAACAATCCTTAAAATATGCAAGAAATTCTTTATGCCTAGGGTGCATATGATTATCTTTTACTTGCAATTCACTCACCCAAATGAGATAAGATTTACTACTCTCGCGTAATGCACGTTTAGCTTGAGTATGCGAAAGCAGTGGAAAAATATTAGATGCATGCATACCATATAATATAATAGATTTTCCTTGAAAATTAATATTCATTGTGTGTGGAATAGTCTATATCTGGGTTATGCTGGTGACGCCAAGGCATACCTAAAATAATGTCACTTGACTGTAATGGAACAACTAGAAATTTTCTTCTTTTAGTGTATTGACCAATTTGAATCTCTAAGTCTTGCACTTCCTGTGTACCATTATACCTAGTGCCTAAAAATGCAGCTTTTATGCGATAGTGCGTAGGTACAGTCTGTAATTTCAATTCTTTTACTAATTTTGCTGAAATAAAATCATGAGTACTACCGTCATCATGCAAAATAGTCTTTTCCTTTCCATGCACCAAACATTTCATAGTCAATAAAGAATGTGGAGTAGGCATACCTGATAAAGTATCGGAAGTAGTAGTAGTGTCATCCTCATCTTCAGTGAAATCAAGCATATCTTCATGTTCGTCTTCATCCATGGCTCCAAGGTAGTTGATATGAGCTGGTGGCTTCTTTGAATGACAATTTGCTGCTAGATGTCCAGGCTGGTGGCATTTATAGCATACTATTGGCTTGGCTTTGGCTACATTGTTTGCAATGGCGGGAAGTCTAGGTACATTTGGATTTGGCTGTGGAATAGGCTTAGGGTTTTGATTGACATTGGATGGTAATGCAGGTGGTTTTGCCCAATTTTTGCGGAAAGATGATGAAGAGAAACGACCTGGATTAAATCTTCTAAAATTGGAATTGAATTGTTTAGATCCATAATTACCATTGGCTTGGAATTGTTGTGGTCGTCTGTCTCTACCTCGTAGCTTATCTTCAGTGTCGTGAGCTAGTGAAATGGCGTCTTCAAGGGTAGTAGGCTTGAACATGTTAACTTCAGCGTAGTAATGCCCAAGGAGTCCAGACATATACTTGCGCTTATGTGTCGCCTCTGGTACGTCTTCAAGCATGCGTAGCTGGAGGAGTGCATTCCAAAAACGCTCTGTATACTGAGGTATAGGCTCATGATCCCATTGGTGGAGAAGATCCCATTGCTTGATAGCTTTCTCATGAAATTGCGGTGGAAGGAAATTCTACATGAACTTCTTCTTGAAATCTTCCCAAGTAGCAGGACATTCTATGCTCTTGCGTACTACAGTCCACCAAAGTGATGCTCTGTCTACTAAATGATTAGTAACACACTTGTTTTTATCTTTTTCTGCATAGGTTTCCTCATGGAAATAGTCATCAAACTGACTAATGAATGTTAGAACAGTTTTTCCTTCTCGTATGCCATTGAAAGTACGAAATTTGAAACTTCGTTTACTTATCTTTGATTCCTTGTGAATGGTTTGAGCTTCAAGAGTTGTGTCGATGGTACGTTGAATCAGATCTTCAGCTTGAGGTTCTTCTTTGTCGGTAGACGCTCTTTGTAAGTTTACCAGTTGCGCTTGCAATGCTTGCCTAGCCCTTCGTTCTTCTTCCAATTGCATCATGATTAAGTCTAGCTTTTGCTCCATCGTAGGTTCAGGTAGGTCGCCTTCAGCCATAAGATCATCCATATGTGGTTCCGTCATCCTGTAAAACTCAAAAGACCTTTCTTACTCAAAATCAAGTTAGCGGGATGAGCGTAGCTCAAGTTCGGGAATACAAGGCTTATGTGTTTTTGGGGTATTTCTTTCTCAATCTTCAAAAATTCTGTGATTTTTCCTTCTTCATATGCTGAAAATGCTTCAGCAAACCTGCGTATGGGTAGAGTACCTTCCAACGAACAACTTTGCAGTTCGGAGTTTCTGCGCAGGAACAGCCCTTCTAGGAGTTTTGAGCACAAGTCAGTTCTGACTCCAGTTGACTAGTCTGACTTGCAGAGTTGCAGACTTATGTGCCTTGCAGAGTTGCAGACTTATGTGACTTAAGAAACTTGCAGAACTTGATCAGAGATTACTTGCAGAACTTGACTTCTGTGGTGTGTGGCCTGGAGTAATTGTGACTTGCAGGGTTTGAGACTTAGGTGGCTAAGCTTAATGATTAAGCTTAAGCTTAATAATCAGTGAATCAGCAGATTTCATGGGGGGGGCCGTTTTTTCAACGCGGTGGAAAAATCGGACACACTCTGACAGCTCAATGATGAATTTTGAAGCTTTTTAAGCTTCCTAAAGCTTTTAAGCTTCAATACTAAGCTTTTTTAAAAGAATTAGATATGGAGATTATGAGCTTATCTCTGGTTGTCCACGACTTGTTGAAGGAGATGTAGGAGTGGTCCTCCACCTGTATAGCCCGGTCCTTCGCGATCTAATGACAAAAACAGGGGTTCTTGATCGCCAGAAGTCTGCCTGTATCGACGGTTCACGACGAGATTGACCGTAGAGGCCGATCGTTCCAGGAGCTCCGCCTTCGCACGAGATGGGTAGCGATTGGAAGCTCTTGATCTCAGCTCCGCTCTGATACCACTAGTGCGCAGATCGGTTGCTGTATGCTCACGTAGTGAATCCCAGAAGGTCCCCAGAACAATGAACTCTACTTTTTGCACAAAAAGCATGAACAACAAGAGCAAGAGACCAATTGGGTGCAATCTTCCCCCATGCCTTGTGTGAGCGTTTCACAAAGCATGTATTTTATGTATATTTCATCTTCATGCTCAATAATAGCCCAATTTACAAAAATATATCAAGCTTTTAGCTTTTGAGTTTGCTTTTACAAAAATAGGAATAAAGCTAATGGACGGTGCCCATAGAGTCTGGCACGCATAATACAATGTCCAAATAGAAATAACATAACCGTGCACATGGGCGCATACAAAATAATAATAAATAATCGATGCCTCAATAGACATGATAAAATATAGGCGTGGCGCCTATCAAAATATAATCCATAGATCGAATACTTGCTATCCACCAATGCTTTCCTCCGCCACTGCTGCTATCTCTACACATCAACTGAAGCATTCACAATCGTTAGTAAAATAATACAATTAAACCGACAAAAGTGAATACCTAGCAATCTTCAGCTACATAAATAAATCAACTGGTTAGAAAGAAATCCTAACCTTAATTTATTACGAGTGCGCGCTCTAAACTCATAAACTTTTATTAATTTAATATGCATTTTGCGGAATCACCCGCTATGGAATCACCCATATACACACTAAATTAATGAAATGCCCGAAAAGAACAGGCGTTCCCATCAACTTCTCGCACAAAGAATCCACTTTGTGTATGAGCCCCGGTCATCAAAGTTTGCAGAATCCACCGTAAAACCTCACAAAATCCACCATGGCATGGAATCCACCCTAAAATATGCCTCCTGGCAACAATGATACATGCCCATCGACACGCAAGGGGGGGGGAGGATCTTATCCCCTCCCCTATATAATTGAGGGGCCGCAGGCTGAAAAGGGGACGGGCCAGAAATGGGGATGAAGACGGAATGCTACTGCCATGACGCTGTGCCAAAAGTGAGAGGGTGAGAGAGGGAAGAGCTGAGTCGTTGCACCAATGGTAGCCTGTGTTGAAGGAGGAGGGAAGAGGGACGCAATGCCAGTCAGCCTCTGGCGTCCCAGTCTGTGGCCCCCCAGCTCTCGTCCTAGTCTTCACGCCGCCAAATCACCATTTGAGCTTCCCCCTCCCACGTGGCAGAAGCTTTAGAAGCTTCCTGAAGGGGAAGCTTCTAAATGGCTAGATAAGCCCCCTTTCCCCCTTAAGCCCTTCCTTGGCTTTGGGAACCAACCCCCCCCCCCCCCCCCCCCGTGTTTTATTCCCCTAAGCCCCTTTTCACCCCCTTATAACCCTTATAACCCTTTTCATCCCCCTCATAACTCTTTTATTTCCACAAACCCCTAAGCTTTTTCTTAATCCCCCATATCCCCATTATTATCAAAATCCAAATCATCATCATGGCCTCAGATGATATCCCGTAAGGAAAAAGGTAGCCCGTGAGATAAAAGATAGGGAGGGAAAGTAAAGGGAGTGAAAAGAAGGAGTGAAGGAGGAAGAGTGGGAAAAAGATAAAAGATAGGGAAGGAAAGTAGAGGATAAGGAAGTGAAGTAAAATATAAGGAAGGGAAGTAGGGAGGAGTGAAGAAAAAAAGGGAGTAGTGTGAAAGAAGTAGAGGGTGAGGAAAAGATAAAAGAGTTAGAAAAGAGAAGGAATAGAGGAAGGGCAAGGAAGGAGAATAAGTGCCTTCTATTCCTTTACCTCAAGTCAAAGTCCTCCAAGGGTTCCTGTGGTTGCAAAACCACACTTACCCATAAACTTTTTTTCCAAAGAGACGGTGGAATTCCATAAGAAAGAGAAAAAGGCTATCTCACATTCGAACTACGATGCCGCCTAAGAAAGTCCAAGGTGTAGCTGCGGGAGGGTCATCTCCCGGTATCCATGTGGATATCTCACCCCAAAACCAGGTTTTTCTTCTTAGTTTTAATTCGGTTTTAAGTCGATCATGCAAAGAGAAATTGTTAGGCATAGGATATATTTGTCCTAGTTATTTGTAATAAAGAAGTTTAGCTTATTTGAATGAATGATAATGAATAGAACTTAGTTTCCTTCGAGTTGCATCAAGCATTATAAATTACGAGCGAGATTATCCATTTATTATAGTAGTATATTTTAGTTAAATCCTAAAGGTGTAGAAATTATATCTTGCACCATTAGTCTTATTCCTTTCGCAACGAATCATTGTAAATGGTTAAATTCATGAAAGGTTTCTTTCAATGCTCAAATTACTAGGAAGTTATCTTTGCTAATTGCACATCTTAGCAAGGCAAATGTTGTTATTTGGCATGAGTTCATTTGTAAGGAAAACGGAAGTTAAAATTAAACTGTATTGACTGGAAAGTAAATTGTCACAAGGATAGCAAAACCGTGACAAGACGATTAATATTACCTCCCAAAAATTATCCAAACCAATCTAAACATAGAAATATTCATACCCTAGGCACTTGACTATTTTCCTTGTTGTAGGGTCAAACAAATTCCTAAAGATAAAGAACTAGGGCTGTCCCCGAGAGCCTTAAAAAGAAACCCTAGGCCCGACATACGTCAGCTTAAAGGATCTAAAACGGATTACTCCATCGCAGGACTTGCGCAGCAAGTACGAAATCATTTAGTCTTGTGATTGATTCACAAGGAGAAAGGGTAAAAACCCTCATCAAGGATGGCAGATCCCTACGCAAGTTATCTTGCAAAAGGATGTATTTTTGGATATCCTTCTAATTAAGGAAAGTTGTAAACCGGAAACTAGCATATCTAAGGAACTTTAGGGTTGACCAAGTTGGGTTAATAAGGTACGCCCTACACCAGAATGTAAAGGATCTTGCCAATTTACAAGACACCTTGGAAACGAGTGCTGATACACTCAAAAGGAAAGAAGACTTCCTTAGCAGTTTGCCAAACAACACGGTTGATTATTGGAAATGTTTTTGCTTGCTAGAGATTTTAGGGCTCTGTTTGAATTATGAATTACAAACTAAATGAGTACCTATACTTCAGGTTAAAGGCTTGAAGGAAGAGGCAGTTTCAGTTACCCTCGACTACCTGCCTAACCCTAACCAAGGGGGTTGTTCACTGCGCCGGGAACGTGGACTGAACCCGCTGCAAGAGGTCTCTCCGTTGAGCTCTACTTGGAGTAGGAGGACGCTTGGGTGCCAGGGGGGCTCTGGCCGTAAATCCCTCGCCTTTCGAGTCCTGCACAAGACGCTAACGTGACTCGGGATTGGATCTCGAGGCCTGCATACTAGTTTACGGGCGGAAGCTTGGAATAGTGATCCCTGGGGATTACTGGATAGCCTTCGGGCGAATTATGGACAAGCCTACGGGCGGAACTCCTTGTATTTCAAAGATAAAATGATGAAATGTAAAAAAAGAACTTGCTTGATATTGTTTTTCTATGTCACGTGATAAGATTACGTGAAGGAACCAGTGCCTAATAGGATTAATTAAAGAAGCTGATTGTTATATGTCAAATTAATGTGTTAGATAATTACATAACTAAAACAAACCGAGGAAATTGCGGAGGATGGACCATGGGTCCGTCCTACGGTTGGGTGGTCCCGGTTAGCCGAGAACTTTTCTCAAAAATCTCGAAGAACAGCGGGATGATCATCATCATCAAAACAAATAACGAGAACGATGACCTAGAGTTACGTCTTACCCGATTTACGTTGTTTTAGGGGAACGGAATGGGACTATGCCTTATGGCAGAGAGGTTGAGCTTTGCATCCCTCTCGTTTCCCATTCTCCTTGAACCAAGTGCAGCATGAATCCGCTTCGGACCTGGCATTTCTACGTAAAGTGGTTCGCTCGGATCTGACGCTAGTTCCTGTTAGCTAATGACCAATCAGGAAAACCCTAATTCCGGTCGATCCTAAGTGGGAACGGCCAGGATACTTCCGCTACGTGGCAGACGCGGGAAGACCTAGATCGCAAAACCCGTAACATTCCATGGGAGTGCCGGGCGGAGTTTTCTAGACATCCTTTCCGATGGACTGCTAAGACATGTCTTGGATGATACTAGTGGACACATTAGAGAGTGGTCGATTGAGAAATGCACAAAGGAGTAAAGATGTTGCAAAAGGTAAGAGACCAATGATTAAAAGTTCAGAAGATGAATCTATAGATGACGAGTATGGCATTCCGCATGTTAAAACACCTAGCACTAGAAGTGTAGGAAAGTATGTGCCCCCACATGCTAGATTAGATGAGACACACGGTAGTGCACCTCAATTGAGAAGGTCAGAAAGGGTAAGGTATCCAGTTGATCGATTGACTTATAATGGGTTCATGAAGATGCATTATGCATACATGGTTTTTTATGTACAACATGTGGAGCCTACTTGCTTTGAAGAAGCAATAGAGAGCAAAGAGTGGAGACAAGCAATGGATGAAGAGATGGATGCACTAAGGAAAAACAAGACTTGGGATTTGCTGAAATTACCTTGTGGCAAGAAGTCCATTGGATGTAAATGGGTTTATAAGGTCAAATGTAAGTCGGATGGTTCTCTTGAAAGGTATAAAGCAAGGCTAGTTGCAAAAGGATCTGCACAAACTTATGGTTTGGACTATGAAGAAACATTTAGTCCAGTAGCTAAAATGACGACATTGAGATCAGTAATTTCTTTGGCTTCTATCTATGGTTGGAGGCTTTATCAAATGGATATGAAAAATGCATTTTTGAACAGTAACTTAGAAGAGGAAGTGTACATGGATCAACCAGAGGGCTATGTGGATCCAAAATATCCACATTATGTATGCAGGTTGAAGAAGGCTTCATATGGACTGAAGCAAGCACCAAGAGCATGGTGTGATAGAACCAACAAATTCTTATTCAGTATGGGATTTTAGCAGAGCAAAGCTGATTATTCACTTTATGTGAGGCATACAAAAGATGGTATGGTTGTTGTGGTCATCTATGTTGATGATCTCATTATTACATGTACACTTGAGAAGGAGATTACTGAAGTCAAGCATGGGTTACATAAAGAGTTTGATATAAAGGACCTTGGTTTGTTGAGATACTTCTTGGGTATTGAGGTTATTGACACACCTCATGGTATATGGTTGATACAAAGGCAATATGCATTGGAGATGTTGGAAAAATATGGCATGACAGGATGCAAACCGGTTGATACACCAGTGGATCAAAATGCTAAGTTGATGGATGATGGATCTTATGTTGAGGATGTTACTATGTTCAGAAATATGGTTGGTAGTCTTATCTACTTGACCATTACAAGACCAGACTTGAGTTATGTTGTTGGATTGATAAGTCAATTTATGCAGAAACCATGCAAATCACATTTGGATGTAGTGAGAAGAGTTCTTAGATATGTGAAGAAGACAGCTGAATTTGGGCTGTTTTATGAAAAAGGAATCAAGCCTACATTATTTGGATACTCAGATGCAGACTCGGCAGGTAGCTCTATGGATAAAGATCTACTAGTGGCTATGCATTCTCATTTGGATCAGCCATGGTAAGTTGGAGCAGTAAGAAGCAACCTACAGTTGCTTTATGAAGCACTGAAGCATAATATAGAGGCATTGCATTGGCAGCATGTGAGTAGACATGGCTGAGATGATCTTATATGACATTGGGATAGAGATTGATGGTGGAGTCATTATGTATTGTGACAATGTTAGTAGCATTATGTTGGCAAAGAACCCAGTCTACCATGCAAGAACAAAACACATAGAAGTGCACTATCATTTCATTAGAGAAAAAGTCATTGATGGAGAGATTGACTTGGTCCATGTGAAAACAAATGACCAAGTTGCTGATATCTTTACCGAAGCATTAGGTAAAGATAAGTTTGAGTACTTTAGGAGTGCACTTGGAGTCTTATGTGTGCAAGCACATTCTGAGCTTGAGGGGGAGTGTTGATAAATATATCATATCCTATGGTTATATGTATCTAAAGTACAACTGTATATAAAGTGTCTTTAAGTTTTGGGTATCTATCTTTTGAGGATACCTTTTTTGTGGGTGTGGACTGTGAGAAATAGAGAAGAATAATAGAGGAGAAGAAGACATTGAGATCCTGACTTCCCATCTGATTGGCCTCACGGACTCCCTCCACTTTGGTTTTCTCAAAATATAACTAGATATATTTTGAAACCATTTGTAGGAAGTTTTGAGCCTAAATTTTTATTTTTTAAACTTTCAATTATGTCACTTTTTTTTTGGTATACACGCACACAAAGGGAAACAATGAGAGAACAAAAAGAAAGAGAATAACAATGAGAAAAGCTTTTCACAATTTGGTATTTGTTTTCCCTATTTTTTGTTGATTGCTAATGTCCATGTGTGCTGAAAAGATAGTCATCCTCGCATGTCCATCCTCACATGCATCCATACGCCTTCATTGTTGGGAGAGTGATTGAAGAATGCTTGATGCATAGGAATAGCATCATGTAGGAGAATTAAGATTATAAGGTAATGTAAAGCTTATATGATAAGGAAGAAGGTAGAAATTTTTTGAACAAAAAAATGGAAACAAGGAGAGAGAATCATAGGCAATATGGAGATTATGAGTGTGGAGGGAGGAACATGTTGGTGAATGATACCGTATAGGAATTAATGAGGGGGATAATTTATGACTTTACATACTGATGTCATGAATCATATAGAAGAATGGAGCCACTAGAGAGAGAGAGAGAGAGAGAGAGAGAGAGAGAGAGAGAGAGAGAGAGAGAGAGAGAGAGAGAGATTGAGGTGAATAAGCAATATGTATTTTTGTATTAATTGCTTATGTATATATACATTTTGTGATGGCATTTCAATTAAGTTTTTTGAATATTAATTAGCAGTATATTTCAATAGCTGCCTCCCTAAAACCATGTCACTCTCAAGCTAGCCAATGGTGTGGGGATCTTCTTTAATACTTCTTCATGAAAGCTTTTTATAGCAACATTGCCACATTTATCCACCTCTTTATGCTAGATGTCTTCCTTAATAGATCATTGCCACATTGGATGCTTTCTCTATGCATTGATAGCTTCAATCTTATTCCAAATCTCTAACTCTGAGATTACTACCCTCTCAATAGTAGCAAGTTCCCTTCTTCTATTCATAGCATTCCCTATCATTCCATCTCATGCAATAATAAAAAATCACACCTACATGCTCCCAAAAATTAGCCTTCTAAAGGCTAACATTGGCCTTGGCTTCCAAAAGCTAAGGGTTGATTGCCTTTACAATTTAGCTATCTAGTTTTCCGTGAAGACAAGTCAAAGTTTAGCTCTCTATTTTCCCTTAAGACTTCAAGCACTTTTGCATACCCCTAGAACCTTTGCCATGTGAGAATAGGCCAAACACCCCCCTTTTTTTGGTGGGGCTTTTACCCTCCACCTCTAGCAGTTAATTCACGGAATGTTGCACAGAATTTTTTCATGTGGTGAATGTTAATACGTATGACAATGCATATGGCCAACCTAGACTATATATATGTCTAGCCTAGCTTCTACAACTTCATCTAGCCTACCTATGCTTAGCCATATAGGCATAGGTTCAACTAGGAAGACATACAAACTATGCTAGACATACGTGTAGATTTTCTTGTGTTGCATATTCCTAAATTGCCATATGTGAAAGTGATCTATGATACATTTTAATTTTAGATTCTTGAAAAATTTTATGTTTCATGGATTGTTGTCACTGATCCAAATTTGATATTTCTTAGTGGATATCTTTATTCATAATTCATACAACTATTGACATATCTAGGATTCACCTCTTAAAATGATGACCTAGATATTTAGATGCAATAGATTATGAGACCTATGCTATCTCATTCATGACACTTCCATCTACAAGTTTAGCATCCTCCACTTTTTATTTCATTTTCTCAATGACTTTAGAAGGTAGGGAGTCTCGATGCATGCAAATACAAGAAAGAGTGGCATTGGTAGTCATGGATGTCCTTGAAGTGGTGAGAGAAAAAGCATATAGAGGATACTTGGGACTCTATTTGGGTGATCATATATCTTCAATGTCAACATCACTTCATGAGAAGACTAGATCATACCTAATAAGGGTGAACTAAAGTGGTAAATGTATAGACATGAATGATGAACTTTTGTGCTTCATAATGCATGAGAATTAGGCATTGCCCCTTTTCCTTAATTGAAAAAAATCCAAATGTGCTCAAAGAAACATCCAGGTGATGCATAGGAAGTGTTCCCATTCCAAGGAACCATCAAGGCTATGCATACGGCATATTATCATTCCAAGGATGTGAGTTCTCTTAACACATGGGAAAAAAAGTTATAAGATCCCATCAATCTTGCACATCAAGAGGACATTCTTAAGGAGAAATCCCATTGAAGCTAATAGAGGAAGAGAGCAAGGATCTCCTCAACTAGCCCATTCTTCAATAACTCACAAGGGCAAGTGGCTTCTTGTGGGGGGTAGCACAAAGTCGCCACATGTCACCCCACTAAAATGTTTTGTATATATATTGAGAAGATACATTAAGTTTGTAAAATTACACTTCATAAGAATCAGACATAATCAATCACAACATAAATGTATAAACTTGACATCATGATTAGATACTTACAACTTAGTCGTATATGTTTTGATGCCGTCTAATCTGAAGTGAGATGATCCATGCAACTCCATCTAGAATTTTCATGTCTCTTTCCATAGTATAATGAAGATTTCTTCCATCATTTCTTCTCAATCTCTACCATGAGTTCCTCGATCGAGCAACCTTGGTATGCACATTAATCTATGCATGGATCTAATTATAAACTTCTCAATCTAAAGCTAGCAATTTTTTTTCACATCAAGAACTGTAACAAGCTTCTACTTGAAACTTCTTAGTATGAAGAAGTCTTAGTAGAAGGCTCAATAACTTCGAAGGCCTCCAATAGGTGTATCAAAGAAGGGATCATGATTTAAGAAAAATGTTGATGATCATCAAGCTGCTCAATCATCCTATGTCACGAAACCTTTAGTTAGGACCTTCTTTGGCATACGAGGTATAATTTATTGTGAAATGACTGTAATATTTCATCATACTTGTACCTCCTTGCTTAGGTTATTTGTGGGCCTAGTTGCCAGTCTTGCACATATTTCCTTAAAAGATAGGGCAAGGTAAATAACTTCCCATGATCCCTCTTCCCACATGAAACTTGTTTTCAAATCCTAGTGCTAAGCACTAGAAGAACATTAGTGCAAAGTGCTAGGAGAATCTAGGCGTAGAGCACCTAATCATAGAGTACTAGCAAGACTAAGGCATAAAAATCAAAATATAGGACAATGAAATTATAATCTATTATTTTAATCATTCATACATTTTAATTGTTGCTAATAGCTATATTGTCTCATGTATAGGTGGATTGACAAAAAGAAAAACATAATGAGCCAAAGGGAGAAGAGGATATTCATCCAGAATAACACTACAACAAAAAGGCTCCATAAACGCGCTTGTAGACGCAATATTTGAACTGTGATAAAAAATGTCAGGCGCGTTTATTACCGCATCTACTACTGCGTCTAAAATTTCACGTCTAAAAGCGTGCTTATAGTCAGAGTTACACGCCCATATAGACGCGCATATAGATGCGCTTATTGATGCGCTACATAAATATATAATCATATTTATAAAAAAGTGGATAGATTCATATTGTGCGTCTATACACGCGTGTATCTACGAGTCTAAAAAAGTATTTACTCTGCAATTTTTTGACGAGAATAGACGTGCATTTATCCTGCAATTTAGACGCGCTGATAGACGCACACAGTCTGACCATTTTTTCAAACTTGGTTAAAAAACGCGCAAAAAAACCTCCATAGATGACAGTCCATAACATGTAAAGAGAGAGAGAGAGAGAGAGAGAGAGAGACAAACAAACCGAGAAAGCAAACAAGATTGAGAGAGAGAAGAAGAACTCACCTTCTTTGCTTGTTCCGACGGGTGGCGGCTAGATTGCAAGCTCCTTGTCCTCCTTCTCCCTTCCCTTGGTAAGTTGCTTGAATCTTCTTCGCTTTCTTGCCATTTGGCTCTTTTTCTTTACTCTTTAGCTCTTCTTTCCTCTTGTCCTCTTTTTACTCTTATTTCCTTCCCTCATTGTCTTCATGAAGTGATAGATAGACATGAGTAGTGATGTCGAGCTCAAACTGCAGAAAACGAGCAAAAAACGCAGGAAAGCACTGATTTGAAAAGAAAGCCACAACATTTTTTAAAAAAAATTAACATTTGCATAGCGCATCTGTAAGCGCGTGAAATTGCGCCTGTATATGCGTAGATAATACTTATTACACGCGCCGATAAACGTGCAGTAACAATTAAACTGATTAGATGCTAGCTTTTGGTTGTTTTTGGATCAACATGACGTGACTTTCCTAGTCTTTCAATATCAAAATGTTTGCCTCCATGTTGTAAGTATCAATGCATGCATTTAGGGAATATGACATATATAGATTGTATGTGCATACTGGTCCAACAAATCAAGCCTCTTTCTTATTTACAGGCATTATATATTGTAGTTAAACTCTAATAGTTTATATGTGTAAAAAGGTGTCATTCATTTAAGCTAAGATCTTGATCTACATTGCTATTCATACAATTTCATTTATCTTGGGTTGGCCAATCTGCTTGATTAATGCAAGATATGCTTGATATGATGTTTTTGATTGAGAATACTGGTGAAATATATAGAAAATCTTGAGATAAGAGATGGTACACTAGCAAATCAATTGACCTATGTGGTGACATATATAACAAAGCTTGAGGATAAGAGATAATACATTGGCAAGTCAATTGGCACATATGTGGTGACTTACTAGACCATCCCACTTGCAACTGCATGCAAGTATTAATAGGTGGATAAAGCACGAATGGTTTTTAGCTAGAGAGAGATAATGCAATGAAGGTGTATACAAAAGAGATAGAGAAAGGCATATTATCCATCAATCAATCAAAGATATGTACATGAAGTGACTTGATATAGTGATTAGAGTATCGTCATTTTTAGGATGCTCCATTGACTGCTGCAAGTTCCCATAACCTTGAAGTAGATAGCCAACCACACTGTCCATGGAAGGAAAACTTGACCTCATCAAATTAACCAAGTTAATTTACTTATACATTTCATAGATAAGAGATTTGTAGTTGGCTTGTTGGTATTGCAAAGTATCCTTACAGTGATCTATATTTTAGTCACCAACAAGTGGACACACTGGCTAAAGATGATGAAAAGAGGACATGTGCACATTGGCTACATGTGGTCCACCTTATCTAAAATTATATGTGAGCTATAAGTGCACCTTGACATGATTGGAATAGCTTGCACATGCACAATGGAATAGCTTGCACATGCACAAGCCAATTGATTTACATCAATCTACTCATGCTATGAATTGGCATGCATGTCTTGCTTTTTCTTTGATTGTATTGATTGTGATGTATATTCCTCGAGAATAATGAGAATCAAGGGACTACCCTAAAAAGTGAGGGTACTCCCTTGAATCACCGATTAAGCTTTGATCTATAAGTTTATGCATGGCTAGGTTAAGTGCACAACAAATGAGACATGTTAGTGTATTGATCAGTTCTCTCTCTCTCTCTCTCTCTCTCTATATATATATATATATATATATATATATATATATATATATTTCACATGCACAAGTCAACCTTTGATCTATAAGTTTATGGCTAGGTTAAGTGCACAATAGATGCAACATGTTCATGTATCAATCACTTCTTTGATAATTATGTCGTATATACATCCAATCACATTTATATAGGGCATGATTGGATGTATATAGGGCATGAAATCACATATATATAATTAGCTTTGAATGATTGGATGTATATTTGTAACACTCAGAAAGAAGTAAAGTTCGTAATGTATATCATGTCCTATACATGTATGCCCTATACATGTATATCATGTCGTATATACATGTATATCATGTCTTATGATCCAGGTGTAATTATGTCGTATATACATCCAATCATACCCTATCCAATCACATTTGTATAGGCCATGATTGGATGTATATAGGGCATGAAATCACACATATATAATTAGCTTTGAATGATTGGATGTATATTTGTAATACTCAGAAAAAAGTAAAGTTGGTAATGTATTCAAACAAATACTAGCTATTAAGAGGTTTGGTCATATTTAGGGACTTTATGAGAAATGAAAAATATGTGCGTTTATTTTCGCATCTATAGGGACGTTTATAAACGCGGGTATATAGACGTGTTCTCTATACTAGCATAAATAGACACGCTGATACACGCGCCCGCTTTTTCGCATGTACAATGCGTGTCTATAGGGCCTTTCTCTTGTAGTGGAAGAGAAGAATTATTGGGCTTAAAAGATAGAGAATCCAAGGAAAATATCTATATCTATGATTTTTTATTTTTGTATATCAATCCAAAATTTGACTTTCACATGTATGTATGACATGCTCGTCAACATTTTCAAGTGGACAAAAGAAGGTTTATTGGACAATCTCATTATTGTATCATGCTAGAATTTTCATAATGTCTTGTTGAATGAGACATTGCACATGTGTTGTTGTTTTGCATGTCAATTTGATGCACTGTCATACTTAAAATCTTCTTAATTAGACTCATTATGGCATAATGACACCATCTCTGATGTGCATAGAGAGAAAAGAAAACTAGGAACTGCTACTTACATAATTGCATCCCAAATGGACCTACGATTTGCAACTAGCACCTTCCTAGTCTTATAAATAAAAAACTATTGTGTCTATAAGCATGTTTATAGACACATTCAAATTGCAAACCTGACTCATGTAGACATGGGTGTTTAGATAGTGATGCCAGGACGCATATTTCATGGTGGATTTCATGCCACGGTGGATTCCGTGAGGTTTTACGGTGGATTTCGTAAACTTTGATGACCAGGGCTCATACACAAAGTGGATTCTTTGTGCGAGAAGTTGATGGGGACGCCTGTCCTTTTCGGGTGTTTCATTAATTTAGTGTGTACATGGGTGATTCCATAGCAGGTGATTCCGCAAAATGCATATTAAATTAATAAACGTTTATGAGTTTAGAGTGTGCGCTCGTAATAAATTAAGGTTAGGATTGATTTCTAACCAGTTGATTTATTTATGTAGCTGAAGACTGCTAGGTATTCACTTTTGTTGGTTTAATTGTATTATTTTACTAACGATTGTGAATGCTTCAGTTGATGTGTAGAGATAGCAGCAGTGGCGGAGGAAAGCATTGGAGGATAGCGAGTATTCGATTTATCATTTATATTTTGATGGGCTCATACCTTAGGCATGGCGCCTATATTTTGTCACGCCTATTTATTGAGGCATTGGATATTTATTTATTATTTTGTATGCGCATGGGCGCAGATTATGTTATTTGTACTTGGACATTGTATTGGGTATGCCAGACTCTTTGGGCACCGCCCATTAGCTTTATTCCTACTTTGTGCTAAAGCAAACTCAAAAGCTAAAAGCTTGCTATTTTGTAATTTGGGCTATTATTTGAGCTTAGAGATGATTAATACATAAAATACATACTTTGTGGAGCGCTCACACAAGGCATGGGGGGAGATTGTACCCAATTGGTCTCTTGTTCATGTCGTGCATGCTTTTTACCTTGAGTTTTGTGCAAAAAGTAGAGTTCTATTGTTCTTGGGGACCTTCCGGCATTCACTACGCGAGCGTACAGCATCCGATCTGCGCACCAGTGGTATCAGAGCGAAGCTGAGATCAAGAGCTTCCAATCGCTACCCATCTTGTGCGAAGACGGAGCTCCTGGAACGATCGAGCTCTACAGTCAATCTCATCGCAAACGGTCGATATGGGTGGATTCCTGGCAATCAAGAACCTCTGTTTCCATCATCAGTTCACGAAGGACCGGCTTGCAGCAGCGGAGGACCACTCCTACATCCTCACATAGAAGTCATGGAGTTGCAGAGATAAGTTTCAATTTCCATATCTTCAAAGCTTAAAAAAATTAAAGCTTAGAAAGCTTAGAGAAGCTTTAAGCTTCTAAAATTTTAGCGCGATGTATCAGAAGATGGCCGCGAATTTTCCGCCGGGCTGAAAAACGGCCCCCCCCTAAAAGTTCACCGTTTCTAATCCTTTAAGCCACAAGCTAAGTCTCCAAAGCTCTAAATCACATAAGCCTCACAAACTCAGCACAAGTATTGCAAGTCTTCCAAGTTCAAGTTTTGCAAGTCTGATAAAGCAACCAAGTTCTGCAAGTCCTGGAACTCTGCAAGTCACATAAGTCTGCAACTCTGCAAGTCAGACAAGTCATCTGAAGTCAGAACTGACTTCTGTTCAAAACTCATAGAAGGGTTGCTCTTGCGCAAAAACTCCGAACTGCAAAGTTGTTCATTGGAAGGTACTCTTCGCATACGCAGGTTTGCTGAAGCATTTCCAGCACACGCAGAAGGATAAAACGTAGATTTTTCAAAGATTACAAATCCCGCAATAGTCAAAGACGAAGATTGTGAAAGCCACACACAAAAATATATAAGCCTTGTATACCGGATCTTGAGATATGCTCATCCCGCTAACTTGATTTTGAGAGTGAGAGGTCTTTTGAGTTTTCCAGGATGATGGAACCACATATGGATGATTTAATGGCTGAAGGCGACCTACCCGAATCTACGATGGAGAAAAAGCTGGATTTAATTATGATGTAGTTGGATGAAGAACGACGAGCTAGGCAAGCATTACAAGTTTAATTCGCTAATTTACAAAGATCGACTACCGACAAAGACGAACCTCAATCTGAAGACCTTATTCGACGTACCATTGACGCGACTCTCGAAGCTCAATCCACCTGCAAGGAAACAAAGATAAGTAAAAGAAATTTCAAATTCCGTACTTTCAATGGCACTCGAGAGGGAAAAACTGTTCTTGCATTCATTAGTCAGTTTGATGACTACTTTCATGAGGAAACATATGTAGAAAAAGATAAAATCAAGTGTGTCACTAATCATTTAGTGGATAGAGCATCTCTTTGGTGGACCGTGGTTTGCAAGAGTATACATTGTCCCACTATCTGGGAGAATTTCAAGAAGAAGTTTATGCAGAATTTCCTTCCTCCACAATTTCATGAAAAAGCCATAAAGCAATGGGACCTTCTTGAGCAACGAGATCATGAGTCTATTCCTCAGTACACCGAACGCTTTTCGAATGCATTACTCCAGTTACGCATGCTTGAAGACGTACCTGAAGCGACACACAAGTGCAAGTATATGTCTGGACTACTTGGGCATTACTACACTGAAGTTAATATGTTTAAGCCTGCAACTCTTGAAGATGCAATTTCATTAGCTCACGACACTGAAGACAAGCTGCGAGGAAGAGACAAGCATCCACAGCAATTCCCAGCCAATGGTAACTATGGATCTAAGCAATTCAACTCAAATTCTAGAAGATTTAATCAAGGTCATTTTCCTTCATCATCTTTCCGTAAAAATTGGGCAAAACCACCTACTTTACCATCCAATACCAACCAAAACCCCAAGCCTATTCCACAACCAAATCCTAATATCCCTAGACTTCCCGCCATTGCAAACAACATGACCAAAGCCAAGCCTATAGTGTGTTATAAATGCCACCAACCTAGACATCTAGCAGCAAATTGCCATTCGAAGAAGCCACATGTCCATATCAACTACCTTGGAGCAATGGAAGAAGACGAACATGAAGAAATGCCTGATTTCACGGAAGATGAAGACGACATTACTACTCCTTCGGATACTTTACCAGGTATGCCAACTCCACATTCTTTATTGACAATGAAATGTTTAGTGCATGGAAAGGAAAAGATTATTTTGCATGATGATGGTAGTACTCATGATTTTATTTCTGCAAAGCTAGTAAAAGAATTGAAGTTTACAGACTCTACCTACGCACTATCGCATTAAAGCAACATTCTTAGGCACTAGGTATAATGGTACACAGGAAGTGCATGACTTAGAAATTCAAATTGGTCAATACACTGAAAGAAGAAATTTTCTAGTTGTACCATTACAGTCTAGTGATATTATTTTAGGTATGCCTTGGCGTCATAAGTATAACCCTGATATAGATTATTCCACACATTCAATTAATATTAAATTTCAAGGAAAACATATTACATTATATGGTATGCATGCATCTAATGCTTTTCCACTGCTTTCGCATACTCAAGCTAAACGTGCATTATGCAAAAGTAGTAAATCTTATCTCATTTGGGTGAATGAACTGCAAGTTAAAGAAAGTCATATGCACCCTAGGCATAAAGAATTTCTTGCACACTTTAAAGACTGTTTTGCAGAAGATCTACCACCTGGTTTACCTCCTTCACGTCTAGAAGACCATAAAATAGATTTGATTCCTGGCACACAACCACCTTGTAAAGCACCATATAGGCATAACCAGATAGAGCAAAAAGAAATTCAAAGTCAAGTTGAGGAATTACTAAATAGAGGATTGATTAGACCTAGTAGTTCTCCGTTTGGTGCACCTGTTCTGTTAGTAAAGAAAAAGCATAATACCTATCGTATGTGCATTGACTATTGAGCTTTAAATAAGATCACTGTAAAGAATAGGTATCCAATTCCTAGAGTCGATGACCTTATGGATAAACTGCAAGGTTCTGGCATATTTAGTAAAATAGACCTTAAATCTGGTTATCATCAGGTAAGACTAGATAAGTCTGACATATTCAAGATTGCATTTAGGACACAATTTGGTCATTATGAATTTTTAGTGATGCCTTTCGGATTGACTAATGCACCTGCTACATTTAGTAGAATGATGAACCGTATATTTTTGAAATATCAGCATTGTGTTATTGTCTTCTTTGATGATATTTTGGTGTTTAGTCAAAATGAGAGAGAACATTCTGAGCATTTATCATTGGTTTTCCAGTTATTAAAAGATAATCAACTGTATGCAAGGTCATATTGTATCATCTGATGGAATTAAGGTTGACCCTAAGAAAATCGAAGCAATATTGAATTGGCCTATACCTAAAAATGTGCATGAGTTACGATCATTCCTAGGTCTTGCTAGTTTCTATAGGAAGTTTGTGCGTAATTTTTCATTACTTGCTTTACCTTTGACCAAACTTCTGAAGAAAGGTATTATTTATTATTGATCCGATAATCAAAAGAAATCCTTTGACTTATTGAAACATGCATTAACCCATGCTCCTGTATTACAGTTTCCTGATTTTAATAGACTGTTCTTTTTAGTAGTGACTGATGCTAGCGGATCTAGAATAGGAGCCGTACTTATGCACGACAATCATCCCATAGCCTATTCTAGTGTAAGCTGAAATATTCCACATACGACAAAGAATTATTAGCTGTAGTACAAGCTTTACGACAGTGGAAACACTACTTACTGGGTTCTAAATTTATGATTAAGACCGATCAACAAAGTATTAGACATTTAGTTAACCAACCCCAAATATCTAACCGACATATCAAATGGGTAGCCTTTATTCAGAGTTTTCATCCTATCATTCAATATCAACCCGGTAAAGAAAATGTAACGGCCGATGCATTAAGTAGAAGACCTGCCATTCATAATATTTCTATTATATCATTTGATTCTTTGATTCCTATGAAAGATACTTATCATCAGGACATTACTTTTCATGCTGATCGGAATAGATTAGTTCAAAATAACTTGATTCCTATTGATTCACTATCTTATAATGATGGATTTATGTTTTATGAAAAGAGATTATGTGTTACAGTTCCACTGAGATCTTTTGTTTTGAATGAGATTTATTGTCCTCCATATCAAGATCATAGAGGTATCATATCTACTTTACGTACATTAACTGAAGATTTTTATTGGCCGCATATGGACACTGATGTATCTAACTTTGTTTCTGAATGTTTGATTTGTCAAAGAGTTAAGAGACATCATGGTAAACAGTATGGATTACTTATGCCTTTATCTATTCCATCAAGACCATGGGAACAAATTTCTATGGATTTTATTACTGGTTTACCTAATACTAAATCTATCCATGATATGATTTGGACAGTAGTAGATAGGTTTAGTACACAAGCATATATTTCATTCCATGTAAGAAAACTTTAACAACATCACAGGCATCACAATTGTTTTTGAAAACTGTTTTCACTAACCATGGATTACCAAAAGTTATTATTTCTGATCGTGATTCTAGATTTTGTAACTTTTGGATTACTTTGTTTGCTAACCTAGGCACAAAAATTGATTTCTCATCTGCATTTCATCCTGAAACTAATGGACAAACAGAAGCCACTAATAGTACTATTCTAGATCTTTTACGTGCTTATACTATTTCTAGACCACAGACATGGGATACACATTTGCATTTACTGCAGTTTGCATATAACAATACACCACACACATCTACAAAGAAAGCACCATTTGAAGTGATTTATGGTTATAGATTGTCTACACCTGTTGCATCTTTATCAAATAGAATTCAGAGTGCTAATGATATTGCTAGTATGCACAATACTATTTTTTATGAGGTTAAAGACATGATTGCCAAAGCCTAGCAATCATATACCAAGCAAGCCAATAAGAAAAGACAAGCAATGAATTTCAAAGTTGATGACTATGTTTGGTTGAGAATAGAAAAACGTAGATTACAAAGTGTAGATAGACACCCAGTTGTGAAATTAGCCCCTAGATTCTATGGACCATTTAGGATCATTCATAAAATTAATGACAATGCATTCAAGTTAGAATTACCACCTCACTGGAAAATTCACAACACATTTCACATTAGTTTATTAAGACCATTTGGAGGCCAATTACCTATACACCCTGTTTATGAAAACCCACCTTTGTTAGAGGAGAGAGACTGAAATACTTGAACCTGAAGCTATCATAGATACTGATTTTATGACCATTAGAACTGGCCGAAGATATTCTAGAAATCTTGTCAAATTTAAGAACCATCCTGTAGAAGAAGCCCAATGGATGCACGCTAGAGACTTAAATGCTTTCCCCACTCTGTTAGCTCCACATTGAGCTAATAGCAATTGAGGTCAATTGCTATCCCACCCCCGGGGTATGATGCCAGGAGGCATATTTCACGGTGGATTCCGTGCCACAGTGGATTTCGTGAGGTTTTACGGTGGATTTCGTAAACTTTGATGACCGGGGCTCATACACAAAGTGGATTCTTTGTGTGAGAAGTTGATGGGGACGCCTGTCCTTTTCGAGCATTTCATTAATTTAGTGTGTACATGGGTGATTCCATAGCGGGTGATTCCGCAAAATGCATATTAAATTAATAAACATTAGAGTTTAGAGTGCGCACTCGTAATAAATTAAGGTTAGGATTGATTTCTAACCAGTTGACTTATTTATATAGCTGAAGACTGCTAGGTATTCACTTTTGTTGGTTTAATTGTATTATTTTACTAACGATTGTGAATGCTTCAGTTGATGTGTAGAGATAGCAGCAGTGGCGGAGGAAAGCATTGGAGGATAGCGAGTATTCGATTTATCATTTATATTTTGATGGGCGCATACCTTAGGCATGGCGCCTATATTTTGTCACGCCTATTTGTTGAGGCGTTTGATATTTATTTATTATTTTGTATGCGCATGGGCGCACGATTATGTTATTTGTACTTGGACATTGTATTGGGTATGCTAGACTCTTTGGGCACCGCCTGTTAGCTTTATTCCTATTTTGTGCTAAAGCAAACTCAAAAGCTAAAAGCTTGCTATTTTGTAATTTGGGCTATTATTTGAGCTTAAAGAGGATTAATACATAAAATACATGCTTTGTGGAGCGCTCACACAAGGCATGGGGGGAGATTGCACCCAATTGGTCTCTTGTTCATGTCGTGCATGCTTTTTACCTTGAGTTTTGTGCAAAAAGTAGAGTTCTATTGTTCTTGGGGACCTTCCGGCATTCACTACGCGAGCGTACAACATCCGATCTGCGCACCAGTGGTATTAGAGCGAAGCTGAGATCAAGAGCTTCCAATCGCTACCCATCTTATGCGAAGGCGGAGCTCCTGGAATGATCGAGCTCTACGGTCAATCTCATCGCGAACGGTCGATACGGGTGGATTCCTGGCGATCAAGAACCTCTGTTTCCATCATCAGATCACGAAGGACCGGCCTACAGCAATGGAGGACCACTCCTACATCCTCACATAGAAGTCGTGGAGTTGCAGAGATAATTTTCAATTTCCATAGCTTCAAAACTCAAAAAAATTAAAGCTTAGAAAGCTTAGAGAAGCTTTAAGCTTCTAAAATTTTAGCGCCACGTATCAGAAGATGGCCACGAATTTTCCACCGGGATAAAAAACGCCCCCCCCCTAAAAGTTCACCGTTTCTGATCCTTTAAGCCACAAGCTAAGTCTCCAAAGCTCTAAATCACATAAGCCTCACAAACTCAGCACAAGTATTGCAAGTCTTCCAAGTTCAAGTTTTGCAAGTTTGATAAAGCAACCAAGTTCTGCAAGTCCTGGAACTCTGCAAGTCACATAAGTCTACAACTCTGCAAGTCAGACAAGTCATCTGAAGTCAGAACTGACTTCTGTTCAAAACTCATAGAAGGGTTGTTCTTACGCAAAAACTCCGAACTGCAAAGTTGTTCATTGGAAGGTACTCTTCACATACGCAGGTTTGCTGAAGCATTTCCAGCACACGCAGAAGGATAAAACACAGATTTTTCAAAGATTACAAATCCCGCAATAGTCTAAGACGAAGATTGTGAAAGCCACACACAAAAATATATAAGCCTTGTATACCCGATCTTGAGCTACGCTCATCTCGCTAATTTGATTTTCAGAGTGAGAGGTCTTTTGAGTTTTCCAGGATGACGGAACCACATATGGATGATTTAATGGTTGAAGACGACCTACCCAAACCTACGATGGAGAAAAAGCTGGATTTAATTATGATGTAGTTGGATGAAGAACGATGAGCTAGGCAAGCATTACAAGTTCAATTCGCTAATTTACAAAGATCGACTACCGACAACGATGAACCTCAATCTGAAGACCTTATTCGACGTACCATTGACGCGACTCTCGAAGCTCAATCCATCTGCAAGGAAACAAAGATAAGTAAAAGAAATTTCAAATTCCGTACTTTCAATGGCACTCGAGAGGGAAAAATTGTTCTTGCATTCATTAATCAGTTTGATGACTACTTTCATGAGGAAACATATGCAGAAATAGATAAAATCAAGTGTGTCACTAATCATTTAGTGGATAGAGCATCTCTTTGGTGGACCGTGGTTCGCAAGAGTATAAATTGTCCCACTACCTGGGAGAATTTCAAGAAGAAGTTTATGCAGAATTTCCTTCCTCCACAATTTCATGAAAAAGCCATGAAGCAATGGGACCTTCTTCAGCAATGAGATCGTGAGTCTATTCCTCAGTACACCGAATGCTTTTGGAATGCATTACTCCAGTTACGTATACTTGAAGACGTACCTAAAGCGACACACAAGTGCAAGTATATGTCTGGACTACTTGGGCATTACTACACTGAAGTTAATATGTCTAAGCCTGCAACTCTTGAAGATGCAATTTCATTAGCTCACGACACTGAAGACAAGCTGCGAGGAAGAGACAAGCATCCACAGCAATTCCAAGCCAATGGTAACTATGGATCTAAGCAATTCAACTCAAATTTTAGAAGATTTAATCAACGTCGTTTTCCTTCATCATCTTTCCGTAAAAATTGGGCAAAACCACCTACTTTACCATCCAATACCAACCAAAACCCCAAGCCTATTCCACAACCAAATCCTAATATCCCTAGACTTTCCGCCATTCCAAACAACGTAATCAAAGCCAAGCCTATAGTGTGTTATAAATGCCACCAACCTAGACATCTAGCAGCAAATTGCCATTCGAAGAAGCCACCTATCCATATCAACTACCTTGGAGCAATGGAAGAAGACGAACATGAAGAAATGCCTGATTTCACGGAAGATGAAGACGACATTACTACTCCTTCGGATACTTTACCAGGTATGCCAACTCCACATTCTTTGTTGACAATGAAATGTTTAGTGCATGGAAAGGAAAAGATTATTTTGCATGATGATGGTAGTACTCATGATTTTATTTCTGCAAAGCTAGTAAAAGAATTGAAGTTACAGACTCTACCTACACACTATCGCATTAAAGCAGCATTCTTAGGCACTAGGTATAATGGTACACAAGAAGTGCATGACTTAGAAATTCAAATTGGTCAATACACTGAAAAAAGGAATTTTCTAGTTGTACCATTACAGTCTAGTGATATTATTTTAGGTATGCCTTGGCGTCATCAGTATAACCCTGGTATAGATTATTCCACACATTCAATTAATATTAAATTTCAAGGAAAACATATTACATTATATGGTATGCATGCATCTAATGCTTTTCCACTGCTTTCGCATACTCAAGCTAAACGTGCATTACGCAAAAGTAGTAAATCTTATCTCATTTGGGTGAACGAACTGCAAGTTAAAGAAAGTCATATGCACCCTAGGCATAAAGAATTTCTTGCACACTTTAAAGACTGTTTTGCAGAAGATCTATCACCTGGTTTACCTCCTTCACGTCCAGAAGACCATAAAATAGATTTGATTCCTGGCACACAACCACCTTGTAAAGCACCATATAGGCATAACCAGATAGAGCAAAAAGAAATTCAAAGTCAAGTTGAGGAATTACTAAATAGAGGATTGATTAGACCTAGTAGTTCTCCATTTGGTGCACTTGTTCTGTTAGTAAAGAAAAAGAATAATACCTATCGTATGTGCATTGACTATCGAGCTTTAAATAAGATCACTATAAAGAATAGGTATCCAATTCCTAGAGTCGATGACCTTATGGATAAACTGCAAGGTTCTGCCATATTTAGTAAAATAGACCTTAAATCTGGTTATCATCAGGTAAGACTAGATAAGTCTGACATATTCAAGACTGCATTTAAGACACAATTTGGTCATTATGAATTTTTAGTGATGCCTTTCGGATTGACTAATGCACCTGCTACATTTAGTAGAATGATGAACTATATATTTTTGAAATATCAGCATTGTGTTATTGTCTTCGTTGATGATATTTTGGTGTTTAGTCAAAATGAGAGAGAACATTATGAGCATTTATCATTGGTTTTCCAGTTATTAAAAGATAATCAACTGTATGCAAGGTCATATTGTATCATCTGATGGAATTAAGGTTGACCCTAAGAAAATCGAAGCAATATTGAATTGGCCTGTACCTAAAAATGTGCATGAGTTACGATCCTAGGTCTTGCTAGTTTCTATAGGAAGTTTGTGCGTAATTTTTCATTACTTGCTTTACCTTTGACCAAACTTCTGTAGAAAGGTATTGTTTATCATTGGTCCAATAATCAACAGAAATCCTTTGACTTATTGAAACATGCATTAACCCATGCTCCTGTATTACAGTTGCCTGATTTTAATAGACCATTCTTTTTAGTAGTGACTGATGCTAGCGGATCTGGAATAGGAGCCGTACTTATGCACGACAATCATCCCATAGCCTATTCTAGTTGTAAGCTGAAACCCTCCGAACTGAAATATTCCACATATGACAAAGAGTTATTAGCTGTAGTACAAGCTTTACGACAGTGAAAACACTACTTAATGGGTTCTGAATTTATGATTAAGATCGATCAACAAAGTATTAGACATTTACTTAGCCAACCCCAAATATCTGACCGACATATCAAATGGGCAGCCTTTATTCAGAGTTTTCATCCTATCATTCAATATCAACCCAGTAAAGAAAATGTAGTGGCCGATGCATTAAGTAGAAGACCTACCATTCATAATATTTCTGTTATATCATTTGATTCTTTGATTCCTATGAAAGATACTTATCATCAGGACATTACTTTTCATGCTGATCGGAATAGATTAGTTCAAAATAACTTGATTCCTATTGATTCACTATCTTATAATGATGGATTCATGTTTTATGAAAAGAGATTATATGTTACAGTTCCATTCAGATCTTTTGTTTTGAATGAGATTTATTGTCCTCCATATCAAGGTCATAGAGATATCATATCTACTTTACGTACATTAACTGAAGATTTTTATTGGCCGCATATGGACACTGATGTATCTAACTTTATTTCTGAATGTTTGATTTGTCAAAGAGTTAAGAGACATCATGGTAAACAGTATGGATTACTTATGTCTTTATCTATTCCATCAAGACCATGGGAACAAATTTCTATGGATTTTATTACTGGTTTACCTAATACTAAATCTAGCCATGATATGATTTGGACAGTAGTAGATAGGTTTAGTACACAAGCATATATTTCATTCCATGTAAGAAAACTTTAACAGCATCACAGGAAGCACAATTGTTTTTTAAAACTGTTTTCACTAACCATGGATTACCAAAAGTTATTATTTTTTATCGTGATTCTAGATTTTGTAACTTTTGGATTACTTTGTTTGCTAACCTAGGCACAAAAATTGATTTCTCATCTGCATTTCATCCTGAAACTAATGGACAAACAGAAGTCACTAATAGTACTATTCTAGATCTTTTACGTGCTTATACTATTTCTAAACCACAGACATGGGATACACATTTGCATTTACTGCAGTTTGCATATAACAATACACCACACACATCTACAAAGAAAGCACCGTTTGAAGTGATTTATGGTTATAGATTGTCTACACCTGTTGCATCTTTATCAAATAGAATTCAGAGTGCTGAAGATATTGCTAGTATGCACAATACTATTTTTGATGAGGTTAAAGACATGATTGCCAAAGCCCAGCAATCATATACCAAGCAAGCCAATAAGAAAAGACAAGCAATGAATTTCAAAGTTGATGACTATGTTTGGTTGAGAATAGAAAAACGTAGATTACAAAGTGTAGATAGACACCCAGTTGTGAAATTAGCCCCTAGATTCTATGGACCATTTAGGATCATTCATAAAATTAATGACAATGCATTCAAGTTAGAATTACCACCTCACTGGAAAATTCACAACACATTTCACATTAGTTTATTAAGACCATTTCGAGGCCAATTACCTGTGCACCCTGTTTATGAAAACCCACCTTTGTTAGAGGAAAGAGACTGAAATACTTGAACCTGAAGCTATCATAGATATTGATTTTATGACCACTAGAACTGGCCGAAGATATTCTAGATATCTAGTCAAATTTAAGAACCATCCTGTAGAAGAAGCCCAATGGATGCACGCTAGAGACTTAAATGCTTTTCCCACTCTGTTAGCTCCACATTGAGCTAATAGCAATTGAGGTCAATTGCTATCCCACCCCCGGGCTATGATGCCAGGAGGCATATTTCACGGTGGATTCCGTGAGGTTTTATAGTGGATTTCGTAAACTTTGATGACTGGGGCTTATACACAAAGTGGATTCTTTGTGCGAGAAGTTGATGGGGACGCCTGCCCTTTTCGGGAGTTTCATTAATTTAGTGTGTACATGCGTGATTCCATAGCGGGTAATTCCGCAAAATGCATATTAAATTAATAAATGTTTATGAGTTTAGAGTGCGCACTGGTAATAAATTAAGGTTAGGATTGATTTCTAACCAGTTGATTTATTTATGTAGCTGAAGACTGCTAGGTATTCACTTTTGTCAGTTTAATTGTATTATTTTACTAACGATTGTGAATGCTTCAGTTGATGTGTCGAGATAGCAGCAGTGGCGGAGGAAAGCATTGGAGGATAGCAAGTATTCGATTTATCATTTATATTTTGATGGGCGCATACCTTAGGCATGGCGCCTATATTTTGTCGCGCCTATTTATTGAGGCGTTGGATATTTATTTATTATTTTGTATGTGCATGGGCACACGATATGTTATTTGTACTTGGACATTGTATTGGGTATGCCAGACTCTTTGGGCACCGCCCGTTAGCTTTATTCCTATTTTGTGTTAAAGCAAACTCAAAAGCTAAAAGCTTGCTATTTTGTAATTTGGGCTATTATTTGAGCTTGAAGATGATTAATACATAAAATACATGCTTTGTGGAGCACTCATACAAGGCATGGTGGGAGATTCCACCCAATTGGTCTCTTGTTCATGTCGTGCATGCTTTTTTACATTGAGTTTTGTACAAAAAGTAGAGTTCTATTGTTCTTGGGGACCTTCCGACATTCACTACGCGAGCATACAACATCCGATCTGCGCACCTGATAGGGTGTTAGACAGATAATTCTTCAAGTTTTAAAAATGTGTCTATTTGTCATAACATAAGCCACACTATGGTTTACAAGGTTTTCCTCATGGGTCATGGGCACCATCTAGCCATGGTTATAAGGTCTATTCGTGTAATATGTTGTGCCTATATCTTGCATATGCACGTATAATCCACAGCTCGCACTTGCATGCGAGCTACATACAAGCATAAAGCATATAGATAATGTATAGTTTGCAAGTATGCTATGAAGTGCCAACAAGCTCATGTGCACTAAGGGGACTTTCCCATAGTCCCTTTTTGAAACACACCAAAAGCAATGATAGCCATTGTTGTGTGTTTTATAACTTGTGTTATATTAGCAAAAGTTACCCAATTGCTCCTATTTGTCTTAGATGCGGGATTGTTTGGCTCGTTTGGTGGGTAGGAATGTGGAGATAGGGTGTCCAAGGCCATTGGGAAAGGAGTTGCAAGAAGGTGCTCTATGCTATTTTGCATACTTCCTAGAGTTGTGTGACATTTCTAATAGGATATTATGTGCATATATGAGAGAGAGTCTATGTGCGCGCACGCGCGAGATGTGTGTATGGGTGAGGGCAAATGAGTGAGTTAGGTTGTTTCACATTACTTCAGACTACTTGCAAGTGCAGAAGCGTGGTGCTGACATATTGCACAACGAATGGTTGAAGGAATTGTCTTGCAGAAGGAAAATTTGACCGAGATTGCGGAAGTGAGATTCACCAATCACAATATAGTTTTCTAAAGGGTTTTACACTATATCAAAAACATAGTTTTCTAAAGGGTTTTACAATTGGTACACGTTTTGGAAATAGCTTGCCTGTGCACAAATTCCTGTTCGGAACGAATGAGCCGGTCTTCAATAGTACTTGACGCAGGATCCTTGAATTGACGGCCTAATTCGCCATTTAACGAGGGCCCAACATCGACATGCCCTTTCTTGTGATTTGTGTATGGCTGTAACCTTGTTATATAGCTTGCTAGATCACTGCTGCTATATTGTCCAACCTTAACATATTGCTCTTCTTTGGCGTGATCGCCAAACCCTTGCTTCGGTTGCACGCTTGTATATTGCGTTTGATCACTACAATGTGCACGCCATTCAGGCTTAGTACTACAGTGGAATTCACCTGGGGGCTCGTGATCTTGCCAGTACTGGCCTAGCTAGAGCCATGTGTAGGCTCGACGTGCAGGACGCCAGATGGGCGTGATTAGGCACCGCATGATCAAGATAATCACAAGGAACTTTCAATCGATCCCCATATAGGAAAAAAAGAGAATTCCCCATGGAATTCCCTAGTTCAAAATACATATAAGTGGGGAAAGTAAAAACTAGGGAAAATGGGACATTTCCTAGTGAGAACAAGTAGGGAATCACATAAGACCTTTCCTATGTAGGAAATATTCCCTACATAGGAAAATACAAAATTTTCTATGTAGGGAATAATTCCTATATAGGAAATATTCCATATATAGGAAAAAAAATTAGAGGCGATTCCCTAGGTACTCTCACTAGGAAATCTCTCATTTTTCCTATTTTTTACATTCCCTATTTATATGTACTTTGAACTAGGGAATTCCGTGGGAATTCTCTTTTTTCCTTATCACTTTATCTACTTTGCCCTTACTCTTAGACATGCTAATATCAAACAAGAAATTACACAATAAATTTTTAACTAGAAAACTATATAGAGAATGCCATCATTTCTAAGTAAGGATAAATAACATACATCTAATGATCAAAATAGATTAAACAAATTAAGACATCAACATCTACTTCTAGCAACCAAAAGAAAAATGAAAATACTTTTAAAGGAGCATAGAACTAAAAACTAATTAAGCAACATATGTGTCTTGATTGTTTTATCCCTTAAATCTCCAATATATTGCAAAGTAATAAATGTTTGAGTAATCCCTCAAATCTCCAATATGTTGAAGAGCAATAAATTCTTAACTCAAAGTAGAAGTTATACTAAAACTTCCACATCATCTAGACTAAGCACATTGCTATTTTTGTTTAATACAACTTTGCCATTTCCTAGTAGCCAATAAATAATCTCCTTAATCATATCATCACTTGTTGGCTTCTTTGTATCCTTAATCAAGACTCGAAAGCTAGCTTCAATCTTTTTGAGATTCATGTATGCACTCTTTAAAGAAAAGTACATATCAAGAATTGTAGGCACACCAATATACTTCAAAAGTATGATTTCCATGTTCTCTTTTGTCATATTAACCTGCATTGAATAACAAAAAGAGAATAAGTAACTTATTATACTATGTATAGATAATTAAATGGCATGAATTATAATATGAAAAGCCAAAATTTAACTACATGACTATTTCATATATATATATATATATATATATATATATAAAGCTACCCTTTAAGCATCATTTGAAATGTTAATCTCAAAGCTACAAATTGAACTATATGCCTACAATTATATATATCTAATTAAAATATAAATTAACAATAAAGTTACCCTTTGAGTATCATTTGAAATATTAATCTCAATGCCTTGGTTTGGGAGATCTTTGAATTCTTAATTCAAATAAAATAAAAAAATTAGATTATGCTTTTCATGTATGACATAAACAAAAATATAAACATTTACATCTAGCACCTTTGGTTCTTTTTTGTTGATATTGGTACCTTGTTTCATGCTCCTTTGTTGTAAAAGATCCTTCATCTTCTCACTTGGCTAGTCAACACGTAAAGTAAATAGTTATGTAATAAATCATACATTTAGTTATTCACTAAACTATGATGATATTGTTCTCTCACAAACATATATCAAATACCTTCCTCTTTCTTTGACTTTTTCGAGATGTTTTATTAATGTCATCATCTGGATTAGCCTACATTCAAAACTAAAATTAGTAATCACATTAAAAACATTTATATAGAAAAAAGTCAACACGAGTGTAGTTGTAAAAAGCATGAGCAATGTCTATCAGAATCAATCCTAGGTCATAGAATACCTTCGGAATACCTTCAATCTCACATAGTACATAAGACAAACACCATTGAATCCACTTTTGATTTTCCTTTGCCTTGTAGCTCTCACAATACTTACTAGGATATCTTGGCCAGCGACCATAACAAATAGAGTATGGCATCACTTTAGTGACATGATGTGTTGTCTCATCAATTTCTACTTTCATCCTGTTATCCACAGTCCTTATTAGAGCACATATATATTTTGAGAACAAATTTAGAGCCAAAATATACATGCAATCATATACAAGGTCCAGGGATAAATCAAAGCCATAGAGTTCATATAGTCTCCACAAGCATGATCTACCAGAAAGTCCCGCATCTTTCAAAATCTCTTCTCTTTCTACTTGGGTGAGGGCTCGCTCTGCCATAGTCAAAGAATTAAGCATTTCATTGGTTGATCTTTTAATTGGTCTATATCTCAACTGAAATCTATTTTGATCATACAAGTAACGTCCTCAGCCCTCACCCTCCAAAGTGGCTATTGCTTTGTCTCTATGACAAAACGATTGACCACCATCTTTGAAAGATCCAATCTTGCACTGAGATGGATGGTCTCCAATTACCATCATTAGCATAGCACATGCAATGAATCTTCGACTAAGAGAACTTTCATGCTCAAAAATCTGTGTGACTGGATAATTGAAGTCTACTTCAAATCCATCAACAAATAGACTTTCTAATTCATCTATCAATGGCTGCATGAATATGTGAAAGAGTTTACTAGAGCTTCCAATAACTTTTTTACAACTGAATGGAATAAATAAAACCGGTATAACTCCAATAAAGGAGCTCTTTCCAACATTGAGAATTTTAATTTCAACAACTCCACAATTCTTCTGGGTTGTCTTTGAGGCTTGGAATCCATCCCAATGTAATAACAATGAGAAATTGCGTGGATCACCCTGTTTATCACAAAACACACCACATTTTAGTAACCTATATCAAATTTTATTTATATTAATTAAAAAGATGAGCATGATAATAAAGTGTACCTTACAAATCCTTTTGTACCCATGTATGTGAGTTTGACATGATTTGCAAATAAACTTGTAGAAACTCTCAATATCATCCCATGAATGATGAAGCAATGGTGACCTTTGGGCAGAAGGCCAAGCTGTATAGACTTGTTTGCAATGCATGTTATTACATATCAATGTAAGCTCAAAGTATGATTCAGGATTCCAAAAATCATTTACACTTTTGCATTTTGTACCATCCCAAAACTCATTTATTGTAGAATCACAAAGTGTATTTTCTTGTATTAACCCATTTGTTTTTATTTCTCCACATTTCCAACAATTCATGGCATAGAGTTCTAATTCTAGTTAGTAGGTTCAACATCATCCATCTCGAATGCTTCATGTTGTGGTTCCACCTCATTATCCTCCCTTTCGTCTAAATTGTTAATCTCATCTGATGGGTCATTATGGTCCTCATCTCCCATGTCATTATGCTCTAGTAGAATGTCATCTTGTGGTAGTCCTTGAGAGTCACGTAAACCAAGATTAGTAGTGACACTCTTAAATATTTCCTCAATTTTCATGTGTCTTGCATATGTTGAGTAAGGAACCATACGTCCACCTCCACAATATGTTCTACATGTACACCACAAACGCCTGCATCTAGGCAAAGAGTGAGATGATGGTTGATCCATAGGAGGGTTATCTTCACTCATAGAAACATCATTGTTAGTACAATTTTGACCTTCTTGATGAGCCAAAACTGATGAATGTATTATCCCATTCATATCCTTGCGACTATGTGCATAGTAAGTTTGTTTAATAACATTCTCATAGCCAAGGGTTGAATGCCTACACTTATAATTGCAGTGACATCTCCTTAAATTATTCATTATGGCTTCCTGAAACATAGACATAAATAAAAAATAATCAATCTATATATTAAAGTTACATATCAAAGGTGGAAGATTGGTATGCTAAAGCATATAGAAAAGTTGATTTATACTTTAGAAAAGATAAATATTTCTCAATAAGTGTATGAACTTAAAGCACATAAGTGTACGAACTGATTTATATGTGAAGGCAGGCTTAAGAAAAATAAAGATTCTCAAGAACTATAAGCACATAGGAAAGGTTATATATCAAACAAGAAAAAAAAAAGCATTACTCAAAGGAAAGTAGACTTTTATCTATGGTGGAAATAAATTATATTTAAGAACCATAAGCATAGTCAAGGAGATTTAATTAGAAAGCTGCAAAGAGTAGAAAGTGTATGAACTTAAAGCCTTGTGAAAATACACTTTAGGTAACAATCACACTCCCTTATAGAATACTTTTACATCAAAATCTTCCAAAGATGCATAAGACTTAGTTTAGTAAAAACATGTGTATATTATTTCTAAGGTTAGAGCAAGGATACGATAGTGCTATATGGTTTATAAGCATATTCATAGGGTGAAAGAAAAGTATGTTCACTTGATATTGTTATCTCAAAGTTCTATATTTCTTATGGGCACATACATAAACTAGATCTTCCAGTAAAGTATAGCTAGATGTACGTTATGAAGTGGTGCAAAGGTGTCACTTGGTTTATGTGAATTGAAGGGGAATTCAGGCTAACAATGAGTCTACAAACATGAGTAGGCTATAAAGAGAGAGATTAGGAAACCCTACTTGGAAAGGAAGATCGGCCGGGCTGGGCCAAAAAGACCAATCACATCACTTATTATTTCCCTAGTATAGTTAAACATCTCCTCAAACAAGTGATAATTGGAGCTTACTATAATCAACTTATGCTCGAGAAAACCTAGCATAAAAAGCAAACAAGAGATAACAAAACCCAGCTTGGATAGGAAGATCGTGTCGCTAGGGCTATAAATAAGGCCCATCACAATAGTTATCCTTTCCCAAGTATGGTTAAGAATCTCCTCAAATAAGCAAAGGAGAGATTATAAAACCCTACTTGGATAAAAATATCGTGTCTCTAGGGCTAATATGGCCCATCATAGCAATTATCATTTCCCAAGCATAGTTAAACATCTCCTCAAACAAGTGATACCTATTTTAGTGTTATTTTTGTAGCCTAAGTCATGAAAGTATAAGTTCTTATATTTTAGTGTAAAAAGTAAATCACAACCTTTGAAGTGAACAGTGTCACTTATAAGGACACTCTGGGAAATACATGGCAATCCTACATAGAATACCTATTCTTGCAAAGTATGCCTTGTGAAAATGCACTTTAGGTAACAATCACACTCCCTTATAGAATTCCTTTGCATCAAAACCTTCCAAAGATGCATAAGACTTGGTTTAGCAAAAACATAAATAAGATACCTTTGCTGTAACGGCGCTGTGACGGGGGCGCTGTGTCGATGTAGCTGTGGTGTCCACCAGGCCCACCAGCAGGGTGCACGCCATCAAGCACGAACAAGAGCTCCGATGTGGCACGCGGGTGCGTATGCGGCGGGTTTAGGGAGCCCGCCGGGAACTCCAGGAATTAGGCGGCGGAGATGCCCAGTCCCATCACAACCGGGAACTGGTCTTGGAAGGCCTTCACCGGCTTAAACATGCCCGCCAATGCATTGGCACCACCTCGGAATTCTCTAATAGAGAAGGCGAGTCACTAGACAATCATCTGGTCTTATCGGCAGAATCATTGGTAGCTACATTAACATTAATGGGAGTGTACTGTTAGGAGCGGCCGGAGTACAATAAATTAGACTCGTCAAAATTAGGCAAGGGATCTTCGCCAGATCGAAGCCCTTGAACGTGAAGAAGCTACCATCTATATATGTCGTATTGGTTGGTGCCAACATGCAACACGAAGTCTGCATCGTGGCCTCTGGATCGAGGCCGGGATGCTCAGGCGCTGGCCGGTGGCCACACTGAAGCCCAGCACCCTTATAATGTAGTAGAGAGAGGCTGGCCATCTCTATGCAGACTAAAGAGAAGATGCAGATCGAGCACGACGGTGATAAAATTCATCCCGGCGGCGGCTTCCTCAGCTTCGGTGTCCCTCCCCAGCATCAGATCCAATCTCTCTACTTCACATCCCTCCTCCGCCAGGACGGCCCGGAGATGATCCTCGACGTGTCGAAGACCTTCTATTATGTGTCTATGTTAGGCATCAGTGTCGACGGCGTCTGCGTGCCCATCTCACCGTCCGTGTTCCGGTTAAAGCTGGAGACTGGAAAGGGAGGGTCATCCTGGACTTAGGCACCGCCATCACCAGCCTGCCCAATGCCGCCTACGAGTCTCTGCGTGATGCCTTCATCAGAGCGGCCGCCGGTCGAGGCCAACTTCACACGGTGGGGTTGGAGACCATGGGGGTGAAGCTACCGCGGCGCGGCCGGGCTGGTGGGCATGGGCCACAGTGAGCTCTCATTGCCATCGCAACTGGGCAAGCTCCTGGGCGGCCGCAAGTTCTCCTGCTACCTCGTCCCCAACACCTCTCCTTCCCTCACACAGGGGCGTTTGGTCTCGGCTTCCAGCTCCCTTCTCTAGACTAAGGGTATCCGTTGGCGGGAATTCGAGGTAGGTAGGGAATTAGGGGGTAGGTAGAAATCCACCATCCTCTCTCTCATACATGTACAAATTGCCCCAAAGACCTTGTACCCTAGTTCTTATCCTAAGGTACTTGAAAGAGTGTGTACAAATGCATCTACAATGTGTGAAAGTATTTGCACTCTTGTCCAAGAATCGTGCAAATTTGGCTTTATATATTACCTAAGTGCATAAGGTAATCATCTGCTTCGATATGTCTAAGTAATCGAGTGGATAAGGTGTTATTTTAGTAAAATGCTATGAGCCATAATGACATGGGATGGCCATTTTCTAGCTTGCCATGTGCTAATGCTACCTAGAGTGATTCATGAGTGCCTAATGTGGCCTAAATTCCTGAGTGAGGTTATTGTCATAAAAAAATGAAGTTCTCAATGTGGTCAAAGGGTGCCTCGTGATCAAGGGTAAGAGACATAGAAAAGGTAAAGTGAGCTGAAATAAGGTGCATGATTGTGCAACCAGGTGACTATGTGATTGAGTATGTGCACGTGGAAGAGTGTGCTTGAATTTTTGCCTAATTAAACATGTGGCCAAAGTGCTCCAAGTAGTTAGGACGATGTGCTTCAAGTGATTGAGTTCTCCAATGTGGCTAAACAATCATGTGGCCTATCTACATAGTAGTTGAGTGGACTAAGGTGCTTAAGTGGTTGGGTGAAAAAGGCAATGTATGGTCTGCATGATGAAGAGGGAAAAGACAGTGTGGTTCAAGGGTACTAACCAATGTGGTGAATGCTCATGCATAGCCATGGTTGATGCAAATATATACCCATACAATATTGATAGCTTGTAGATATGTTGCAAGATGAGACTCATGTAGGTACTTATGATATAGGGGAGATACCATGTACACCTCAATCTATAGCCAAGTGAGAAAAATGCTACTCGATGCAATGGGAACAACACTCCACTCGTCAATGAGCTAGTTACTTGTGCACAAGTGAGAGATAAACTTCTTCAACTAATTTTGCTAATTCTCAGTCCCTTAAGATAATCTATGAAGTATGTGGTGTAATATTTTAGTGGTTCACTACACCAAAACTTCAACCATTACTTTGCTGTTATGATCATAAACCATATGTAAGAATCAAATCCATGGTATTAGAGCGATGATTGCAATGGAAAATTGAGCCAAATTAATTACAAAAGCATATTATAACTAGCAAACAATGTAAATGAGGATGACTCAATCGCACTCAAAATGATTAGTTCTAACATAAGCCTCAACTTAGATCTAATATTTTATTTTTAATATTATAATTACAATTAATTAATGAACAAATTAATGAATATGAATAAAATAAAAGAAAATAGAGACAACAATGCACTCTAAATAGATGAGTACAATTGCTTTAAAGCTAAAGTATATAAATAGCTTTATGTGATAATAGTCTCCATAATAGTAATAATTTTACATTGCACTCCACTAGTGATCAATATTACAATCATTACATCTCTATACTTGTCTAGTTATATGCTCACCAAAAGTAAAACAAATTAATTGCCTATTATCGTCTGTTTAGCACAATATGATCATCATCACACATATAAAAAGATAGAATTGTACTACAAATAGGTCAAACTTAATGAGAATCCACAAAATGACTAAATACAACTTATTTTTATAGAAGTAACACATGATGTATAAGCCTATCTTACTCTCTATATTCTTTACCTTAAATTCAAAGGATTAGACTCAATATATACTAGGCTTATACTACATTAAAGGTTAGTGTTAGGGCTAGGCTCGTAGTAAGGTAGAGCTTAAGCTTAGGCTTAGGTTTAGATTGGATTAGTTATATAGGCAAGTTATATGCATAGGCTCCTCATACAGACAAACTGATAGAGGCTATAGAGTGGCTAGACATAGGTATGTCTAACATAAATACACAAGGGGTAGGCATAGGGTACACGTATGGCAAGTTAGGAAAATATTAGGCATACTATAAGCCAATCCTATGTGTATACATAGGCTAAGCATATTCTAGGAAGAGTTTAGACATAGGGTAAGCATATGCTAGGAGCCAACACCTAACACAACCCTATCCTATTCTATGGTTACCTTGTGCCTAGAAAATGCTAGATATAAGTTGTATTCTTATGCATAGCATATAATGTTCCTACTTTATATTATCGAGCCAATGCCTAACCTAGCATGTGCTTATCCTATGCCTAATGTATAAGCTAGGCTATATATAAGCTATGGATAGGCTAGACTAAGCACAGGCTACACAAACTAGTGAGTATAGCTATAAGTGTGGAATCAGAAGCTTAGCTCATAAGTGAGTAATATACAAATGTAAATTTCAAATAAACTAATATTTATTTACTATTTTACCTAGCAAAATCGTGAGTCTACGTTAACTTGAAAGACTATCCATAATTTCCTAGTTAGATGATAGTACTTGCTAGTTATGACTAGTGAAAAAAATAATTTCCTAGTTATGTTGATATTGTTACTAGATATACAATAACTTACTAGATAATGTTACTAGATAAGGCTTCAACTTTCTAGATACTATCTAGAAAAAAGGATTTACTAGTTAGAAGAGATTCGTGATGACAAAATTATCTAGTTATAACTAGAAAATTCTACATTCTTCCTAGTTTGGTTGCTATTCTTCCTAGTTATAGTGTAAACTCTCTATATAGTAAGTGGTCTAGAGTTTTTTGTGCACCCCCCTTATCACCACGTGCCACCCCCTCTCTCTCTCTCTCTCCTAGCGTGAAGCACCAGGAGCTAGGCGTAGCGCGCCTGGTACACACACACACACACACACACACAGAGAAAGAGTGTGTTTTCATAGCACTTCTTCACTCATGTATAAAATTAAACTCAAAATCACAAGGTAACCAAATCCATAAACATACATAGACACATCAAATTACCACATGCACAAAAATACATGTTAATGCATATCCACATCATCATTGATGCACAATCATATTCACTAAGAACACAACGGAGATGCTACCGTAGCCTGAGCATCAGATTTTGGTGTAGTTGCTTGTGACGTACTGCATGGCTTGGTGTTGTGAGGGGGGCCCCACTACTCGATCTAGTCCACTTGACTCCTCACTTATGGCTCCATGCGCAGCTTGGTCAAGATGGAGGGAGAGCGAGTGATCCACGGGCCCGACTTCTTTTAGATCGCTCCAGGTTTTCAAGCATTACACACATCCACCATCACGATCCATACATCCCAATAGCCAGGCATCCGAAAGGGTCCCCACACAGGGTAAGTCTTATTTTATCGTGGACCACATAACCACTCGCCCTTAGGCAGTTGCATTTTCTTTGGCACCTGCTCCGTCGTTCCAGCCATACCAACACAATAGCTTGACTTTGGAGACACGACCTGGCTTTGCCCACTAATTTGTATCACTCGCTAGCATCCATGAGCTCCAGTTTCTTTGTCCTCGCCGCCACCTACGAGTTTCAGACGGTCTAAACACAAAGAGATCGTAATATGGCTTTTCCCGCTTCTTTACACGCTTGCCGGTATGAGCCCTCACTTGTTTATGGTCGTAGAGGCGTACAAGTCTCGGTCCAATTCATGAAGCACATTTGGCTTGGTTTCTTTTCATTCGCCCCAGGTCCACGAACGGTGACCCGATTTCTTTAGGCTCCCTCCAAGCTCAAGAGCTAACATTTTTACATTCTCTCATGTTAAGAATTTTGAGAGAACGTGGGGATTCCCTTTGGTGTCATTGAATTGAGGTGCATCATGCTTAAGCAAGAAGTAACTTGCATAAGTCTACATGAAAGCATACCAATTTTGTTTACGATTGACCTCTCCCATGGTATTACTGTTGCAAAGAGAACGATGATGTATTACACGTATACATGCAAGAAATTTAGGTAGCCATCACTCAAAAATTTATTTCACCGTGCTATTGCTTTTGGGAGACTTTTGTGGATCAACAATACTTGGACACATTTGGAAAGCATATTTCTAGACAATAGGGATAATAGAGGCATCACATATATTTCTTCCTATTCCATCATTTATGCTACTATAGATTGGGATGAGGATTCTCTATATGGTTGGTATGATACTTCAAACACCTACTCCAGGGCTAGTCCATATCCCAATGTCATCCAACTTATAGGAATGATTATGCCTTGGATTATGTAGGGCATGATATGGACTACAATATGATGCTTGTGCATTATACTTGGACCATGTTGGTCATTATCAAGGGACCACGGATCATTCACACGCCACCTCCTCAATAGGATGTCGATGCCCTCTAGGAAATACATGCACAAATTTTAGGTAGCTAACACTCATATTTTATTTCAGTGCATTATTGCATTTGGGAGCCATTGGTAGATTGGCTAGTACTTTGATGCTCTTAGGAATTGTATTCTTCAATGAATGATAATAGAGCCTCATGGAAATTCTAGTATAACTAAATACAACAAAAACATTAATACTCTTTAAGGATGAAATTCAATGTTTCCTTTGGTTCTAATCCACAACATCCAACACATTTTACTAACCTAAATGCTAATTCATGTAGTTTCATTTGAGAATAAAACCCCCAATGCATGTAGTGTGATATGAACATAATGTGGTTGGATGCATCTACATTATCAATACTTTCTCATTTCTCATCCTCTTGCTTGATGATTTGCTTCCATTGTTTGTTCTTGTTCTCTTCTTCTTGATTGTCTTTCTTCAACATCAGAATCTCTATAGACTTACATGTCCTCAATGTGCAAGTGTGTCCGACACTAGCATGTGCAATCACTTTCCATTACACACCTTGCAGTCTTTTCACTCTCACATGGTATACACCTTTCAAGCACGTCACATGATATTGGAAGATACTTTCAAAAACACATCACAGAAGGTTGTTATACATTACAAGATTGGTATGCATGCACACACAAAAACACACACACACACACACACAAGGCATTTCATTGCAATACTGTAAAAAACAATCTAATAGTAACTAAAAAGGTTGCGTTTTTTGGTATTTTGCCACTTTGACTTCATTTTTCCTAGGTTTATTTGGGAATATGTGTTGTACAGATATAATACAACAAAATCTTTGCTTATGTATGTTAAATCAAACCACTTAGTACATTATTCCATTATAGCCCCATAGAGAGAGAGAGAGAGAGAGAGAGAGAGAGAGCACAAAGTTGTTACCCTTAAGACTTCATTTTTCCTAGGTTTATTTGGGAATATGTGTTGTACAGATATATAATACAACAAAATCTTTGTTTTTGTATGTTAAGTCAAACCACCTAGGACATTATTCCATTATAGCCCCATATATATATATATATATATATATATAGAGAGAGAGAGAGAGAGAGAGCGTGCACAAAGTTGTTACCCTTAGAAGTTAATGTTAATGTTATAAATACAACTATAATATATTTAAATTCTCATGATTAATTTTAGTTTACCAAGCCTTTCTTGTATACCCATCATAGCTACCCATGTGGTCTAGGAATGGGGCATGAATGAAAGTTAAACATAGAAATAAAATAAATAAAATACTAAATATTAGTAAAGTAAAAATAAGATTGATCTAGTCACCTTAGTTGAGTATGTGGGCTAGGTGTCGGGCTAGCAAGTTTGGCTAGGTATTGTATACCCAAAGCTAGAAATTTTAGTATTGTATAAGTTGTAGCAAAGGCACATTCACTTTCTACAAGCTTGAGTACTAGCACAAGAGGCACATGCTATGGTTGCACAATAATATCTTAATCACTTGGCATTTCTAGAAATGACATATGTTGTAAATGTGATTATAAGAATATAAGCTTGAAATCTTGCATGGGAATGGAGGGGATGATGGTTGGCATGGAGCATTGTGAAACTGTAATATCTTGTGTTTTGTCCACGCATGTGTCTCTTTGGGTGTGAAGGGGGGGACTCGTGGATGAAATTAAAACAAAGGTTGAATAATCTTTACAAAAGCCTTTTCTTTCTCTCGTCAACTGAAGCCGCCTCAAATTGTAATTGAAATATATGTTCCTCGTCGTTTTCATTTTTCTTATCCTCGTCACCACCGTGATAATCATCATCACCTTTGTCATTACCTTCTCAAAACCATCAGTATCAACTTGAATTGAGAAATAGAGAATTGTGATAAACATCATCTTTATCTTATCCTCATTATACCTTTAATTCCCTATTACATAAAAAGTAGGGAATCACATCCTTATAATTCCTTATGTAGGGATTTTCAAAGGAATGTGGGGAATGCTCTATATTCCCTATTATAAGATGTAGGGAATGTAGGAACTTTCAAAGGAATGTAGGGAATGCTCTATATTCCCTATTATAAGATGTAGGGAATGCAATTTCCTAGTTATAGATGGGGAATACGTACTTGTCTACATAGGAAATATTGGAGAATTTCCTATATTTCACCAAATTGCCTATGTAGGGAACGATTGAAAGTTCCTTGTGAATACTGAGGCTGAATGCTATTCTGATCCGTGGAAGAGTCATAAAGCAATGTATTACGGTCCGAGATAGCGTCTATTAGAGGGTTAAAAATGAATCCAGAAGGAGCCCCCGTCCGATATAGCTGATCCTGATCAGTACTACGTGGATCGTCTCCAGCTAAAATATCATTTCGGAGACATTCTAAGACCTGATCGGGATAATTTGCTAATCTGTGCATCAGTTAGTGCGGGATGTTCATCAGTGCGAACTCGCTCTGGGCGAAAGAAATCGTGGCAAGATGCCCTAATGTTGCGCCTGCATTACACATCTCTGCTTTTTCTTTCTCCTGTCCGGGGTCCAGGCGTATCGTCTACCCTTTTAGAAAGCCTGTAGCAAGTGACTTTCGGAATCTAGAAGGCCGCCCCTGGCTGTCGCCATCCTGGTCGATCGTCGTCGTGATCGTCATTAGCCCGTCGGTCAGCAACAACGTCTGCAGCCAGATTTGACTTGAAAATCCGCTTACGATCAACCGTAGATTACGATATATTCAGTAGACAAACAAAGGGAACTATGAATTAAATGAGAGAGGCCTTGATGTACTAATATCAATCGTGCCGCCTGGGGCGACTGAATCTCTGCATTCTGGACCAGCTAGTCTTATAACACGTCTCTCGTGTATCTGAGCCAGGGCTGCGACGCTCTGAATCGGATTTTCAAGTATAGAGAGAAAGGACATCATTTTTCAGACACATGCATATTGAAATGACTGGAAAGTAAGATGTTGACTGCAGCGAATGAATCAATTATGCATTAGAAATCATGAAAAGTTATGCAGCACGAGCCTGAAGGACTTACCCAACAAGTTGAACCGGTCAACTTGACGTATTGAAGAGCTTTAGAGGTTTAGGCTATAATGAGAGAGGTTTAGGCTCTAAGGCTCTTTCACTCCAAAGCTCATTGTCAAGCCTTATAGCCTAAACCTCCACAGCCCTATGGTGTCACATGAGATACGCGCGGGAGTTCGTGAAAGTCACTTGATGCCAACAGGGATGCTTTGTGAGATGGGAGCAAACATTGATGAAGAGTACTCAACTCAAAATAATTACCCAAAAGAAAAAGTTTAGATACAAGGTGAATATGAAAACATACTGATTGATTAAACATATAGACAAGATACAAGTTCAAAAGACTCTTGGTCAAAAGGAGTTAAAGGATATGATCAAAAGATATATGATAAGCTCAAGATGGAACTTGTGAGGACAAATTGTTCATTGATATGATGCTCGGTAGCAAATAGGATGAGGCCCTTGTAGAGAAATTTGCCTTATCTTTTCAAAGCAAGAAAAGGTTCACTCACCAATAAGAAGACAAGGTCGTAATCTTGATCTAAGAGAGAAGAGAAGAAGGTGGAATGTGAGGATTTGATGGAGAGATCTTCAAGGAAAGGGAGGAGCTCAAAGCTCAAACTCAATTGCCACTCCCATAGAATTTTGATGACGAATACTTTAAAGTTGCGAGGAGATTAAAGCTCATACTCAAGCCACCCTCATATGAGACTTGATGGCAAGAACGTCAAAGTGGGCAAGGGGCTCAATGCTCAACCTCAAGCCACTCCCCTTGAATTTGATGGCAAATACTTCGAAGTGGCAAGGTGCTTAAAGCTCATACTAAATCCACCCTCATATGAGACTTGATGGCAAGAACTTCAAAGTGGGCGAGGGGCTCAATGCTCAACCTTAAGCCACTCCCTTGGAATTTGATGGCAAGATAAGGCTCTCATAGTGCCTCCCTTTTATAGATTTTCTCTTCTACATCCACACATTTGTGCTTTTAGTTTCCCAAGAAGCTTAAGGCTTTTCATGCCTTTAGCTTTCTCTATGAGCTAAAACATAAAAATCCTTAAGACTTAGTAATAGGCTTTTTCTTTTAAACAAAATGAATAACTTAATAGCTCAAAGCTTTGCATTTTCAATAACCTCGTGATCATCCTGTTCAAATTACGTTCAAGCTTTGTCACCCTACGATTCTTCTACCGCCAATCATCTTCCTCATCTGCAATTGCCTGCCATCCAAAAACATACAAGATACCCTCTCTAATTACATACAGACACACTTAGACATCCATGCTGGAATGGTGTTGTGACACTGCAAAACCACTTTGGAGTATCTTGATACTGTTACTTTTGTGTTTAAAAGATGTTGGTGTTACAAAAGACTAAGAGTCATGCCATCTTTTACATGCTGAAACAATCAAAACGGAGTTTGGAAAGAGAGCTTTCTCTGGCCAACACACTTGTGGACATGTATGGTAAATGCGGATTGCTTGTGGAAGCATGGCAAGTGCTTCATAATATTCACATGAAAAAGTTCTTGAGATGCATTAACCACAACATATGTTGAACATGGTCTTGATAATGAGATGCTCATGGTTTTCAAAGAGATGTAGCTCGAAGATGTCATTATGGGATGCAATTATGTATGTTTTCATCTTGAAAGCTTGCAGTACAATGGGAGCTTCTGAATTAGATGAATTCACACACATTGAAATAGTGAAAATGGCAATGGAAAAAGAGCCTCCCTCACTTACACAAAGGACTAATTATTATGTATATCAAATGTGGATTGCTAGTAGAGGCAACCAAGGTATTTGGCACTTTGCCACTTCAAGATATAGTTGTATGAAATGCATTCATTGTGCAGGGGCTTGAGTATAGGATTTCTTGCAATAATTCAAAGGTCTCATATGCTTTGGGCACAAAAGACTTGCTTAATCGCAGAAAAAGGAAGAGGGAGTATGCACAAATTTCATAGGTGGATTGACAGTTTAGCAAGCCGCAAAGTGGATAGATTACTAGCTATACACAAGCTCATGCTTTAAGTGTTTTTCCCTTTGCTTCATGTATTGTACATTAATACCATGCTAAAGTGTGCAATGTTGTTGGTGAGAATGACTTTGAAGTCATCTGGTATGCACAACAAATTCAACATATGTTGCAACCAAAGTGGGAAAAAGGTAGAGAAGATAGTATTTGTTGAGCGAACAAAGGTGAAGATTATGAAGATTTGAGAAGCATTTGGAGCAAACAAATAACCTTTTCTTGAGGAGATTGGATAGCAAGCTCAAATGACAGAGGAGGTGTTAGCAAGTAGGAATTTTCATCTTCAAACTAGGTTTTAAATTTTACTATATAGAAATGAAGCGATAACTAGTAAAATGACTCTTAGCTAGTAAATGTATGAAAATTTTCTAGTTACCATGTAGGAAATTTTGGATTTAAACTAGGTTTTTTATTTTACTAGATAAATGTACATAAAGCTAAAAAAGTAAAATAAATATCTATATAGCAAAGCAAAAAAATAAGTTTTTAGTCATATATAGTAACTCCCTCAATCACTCACTCTCACTCACACACACATACACACACACACACACACTCTCTCTCTCTCTCTCTCTCTCTCTCAACATAATCAAAATACATTAGAAATGAAATGTTCACACATTTTTTTTAATCAATGTCAATTGTTGTCAAGTAGACTTCAATAATTGTCATAGTAATCATGTTTAGGTGGAGCTCAATATCAATTAAGGAGGATTTTCTTATGCAAATCAAGTCTTGTCTTGAATTTCTACATTCTATCATACAATTTGAAGCCATTCTTGATCCATTTTGCTTTACAATGCTCATGTTAGAACTTCTCATACCACAATCTTAGTAGATTAGGTATTATGACTTTCCTTTATGAACCATCAAAGTGTGAAGACAAAAGCAAAGGAAAACTCACTAATTTATGTAATGGACTACCCTTTAAAATTTTGTATTTTTGTTAAGGCAAATAGAAAAGGAAAACTTACTAATTTATGTAATGGTATATCATTTAAAAATGTGTGTGTGTGTGTTAACTAAAAACTTCTAAAGGAATGAGGGTGCACATGCAACATTGCCCATTTTTTTGCCTATTTTGGGTTCCTATAAAAGGTTCATTTCTTGGATATTTTTTCAACTACTATATCATTTAGAGAAATGGCACAAAACTATCACAATGGCACTTAGATTGACCAACAATTTTAGCTTTACAAGATAGGAGGTTTGGATAACATCCTTGCAAGGTCTATCACAAGAGGTTGAAAACATTTTGGATTAACTAATATTCTAACAATATAGATGAACCTTCTCCTTTAGGAAAATATCATAAGATGAGATAAGAACTCATTTATTTATACCTAGAGGTAGTAGAGCTCACAAGATGAGATGAAAACTCATTTAGCTCGACCAAGCTCCAAAATTGTTAAAGCACTAGGAGATCACACAACTATCATGGACGTGTGGTATATCATTCGTATTGGTAAGTACACTATTAGTAACTTTAAACTGTTTCTCTTTGCCAAAATTGATCATGCATACAAACAATGTCTCTTAGTAATTATGCCTATTGTTGTAGACTTTTGAGTAGGAAGCAAGTTGTTTGAGGAAGAAGGCATGATCCTATCAAGCAAGGATCACCTCAACATATATTAATATTGCATTGTTAATACAGTGTTGCATCATAGCAATGATGTGCATGTGAAAAGGAGCCTTGAGATGACAATTGTATGACCTTATGAGATAGGAGCCAACAATTCTTGCACCTACCTTATATCAAGCCATGGAGATAGTGTAAGAGCCACTTGAGCTTGATGACTAGGAAATGGGACTAGAACTATCTTATTCAATGTCATATTTCTCATATGACATGTACATCAACAATGTCTCTATAGCAATCATTGATATTGGTACTTTGTTGGATTTCTTTCTCATCTCTTAGGACCATGCAAGTCTTAAAAATGTTTTGAACCATAGTGCAAGGCAACAACTTTATGGAGCATGCTTTCCCTCTTTGTACATCTCCCTTCAAGCTTCTCCTTTCTCACTGAAAGCTTGGTACCAAGGTACTTGATAAGCTCATCTTGGACAACCTTTTGCAGCATGTACGCTGTCGTACTGCTGCGCATTCGAAGTGTGTAAACCACCTAAAAGTTGTGCATGGGATTTGGTACTTTGTACATACTTAGTTGTTGTGATAACATTTATTTTATGCGTATAAGTATAGTGGGGAGGAGTTGGAGACAAAAGTGGCGAATATGATGAGATGCTTTCAGCCTATGTTGAGCAAGGTTGAGTGGAAAGTACAACTGATGCTGGTGAACATGTTAGGACTTTGTCTTCTCCTTCTCCAGCTACATCAAAAATACCTAATGATAACCACATCCAGGAGTTGGAAAGAAGGAGGCTAAGCATTGAAATGTGCTATGAGAAGCATGGAGTTATCACTGTTACAGTGTGTGCTTGTTTTGGGTTACAATGTGTTGTTTACATGGGCGCCAAAGATATGGAACGACAGGCTCTTAAAGTATTCAGAATGAGACTTTTTGGAGTTGAGGTACGTGCTGTCCAGTTTGGTACAGGTACGTTGAAAGATGTGGCATCAGAAGCAATAAGATACTTGATTATAAATGAAGAGACTACACATTATATTTTAAGGTCCGTAATTGGATCTCACCCTTATCCAATGCTGGTGAGAGATTTTCATGCCATTATTGGCAAAGAGACTTGACGACAGTGCTGCTAATGAGGGATTTCAAATGCTAAGAAGGGAGGGAAAAGAGGAGAGTGTGACGAAAAGGAGGGAAGGGGCAATGCTAATTGGGGGAAAAAGGAGAGAAAAAGCAGGGCAGGATACGAAGGGGAAGAAAATTAAAAGAAGAGGCCTCTGTCGGCATGCGTGTATGCTGTCTCCGGCACTGGACATAAAATTGCAGAACTGAAGAAGCTTTCGAAGAAGGAAAACTATGAAGGACTTAAGCCGTCCGTTTGCAGGGACCTTGGAGCATCATGCCTTGACTGATTCTATCTTCTTCTTTGTCTAACCGGACAAAGGTTTAAGCCTCTGACATAAATTTGACTCCTTTGGCTTTGATGGCGACGGAACGGAGGATGAAGAGTATGAGAGTGATCTGATGCCTTCTGATGTCGAAGTCAAGGGGGAGGGAGAGACTGCTGCGTTGTTGGAGGTAGCATCCATGGAAGACAGGCAATCTTGATGACATCTTGGAATCTGGCGCAATCCCAGTGATTGCATCAGTGGCAGCTGATCACAATGGCATCCTATTGGATATGAAAGGTCCAGTCTCTCCAGGAAAGACTCGTCTTGTGTGAGAATTAAGGAACGTGAAGCCTGGCTCGCATGGAAAGTTTTAGGATTGACCCATATCAACAGGGATGCGGATGGTTATTATTGGCTAACTGGCCGAGTGGATGATGTCATTAATGTGAGTGGACATTGTATTGGGACTGCGGAAGTTGAATCAGCTCTTGTATCTCATCCAGACTGCTCTGAAGCAGCAGTTGTGGGGGTTGAACATGAGGTCAAAGGACAGGCGATCTATGCCTTCGTGACTTTAAGAGAGGGCATTCGTTACAGTGAGCAACTCCGTTCAAGTCTCAAGCATGCAGTGCGCACACAGATAGGAGGATTTGTAGCACCTGACAAGATTCACTGGGCACCATCTCTTCCAAAGACAAGAAGTGGAAAAATTATGCGAAGAATACTCCGCAAGATTGCCTCAAAACAACTTGACGAGCTCGGTGATATCAGCACTTTGGCTGAACCTGGAGTCGTTCAAGAACTTATTGATCTCACTGATGTGTGAAAAACTGAAACCTGGATGCAGTATTTTGGGGGTTTATAGATCAAATTTAAATTCCTCAAGGGCAGTTGGGGCACATTCCAATCATCCAATTTGTATTCTCTTTGAAGTATTGATGCGATGAAATGTTGTACCTATTCTTTCTTGTAAAAAAAAAAAATTCAGCTGAAGATGAACTACAAATAGATGAAGGTTTGAGGGAACAGGTTTGAATTCAAACGAGAACACTTGGAACTACAGAAACTGCAACTCACAAACTCTACTTGAGAACAATGGGAAGTTTATTAAGTTCACAGTAATTGGAATATTCATTGATGAGGAGATTATCCCCTAACTTTCTCCGAAGCTCAAAGATGACAGCTTTCCTGGACTGAAGAGAAATTCTGAATTTCTTCATCAACACATAGCCGAAGGATTTAGATAAATACAATCAGGGAATTGCTGCTGATTTTGGTCACTTATTGTTTTTTTTTTTGAAGAACCGATTGTGCTATGTTCTACTGAATCATGTGGAATCTATCTCTAATTCTGCGCAAATGTATTGCGGTTAAAGGCAACAGTTGTTGATGAAGATGAATCAGAGCTTGTAGAAGGAGAACCATTCTGTCCAGCTTTGTTACAGATCACTCTAAACTGTTTTAAAACCTAAGGAAGAGTGGAAATTGAAATAAAATAAAAGGATCTTTGGATACCAAAGAGAGGATCACTTGTTGAAATACCAAAACTGATTATGACAGCATATCAAGAACATGGGTTTGCTCAGTTTCTTTGTTGTAACTCTATGATTATGACAAGGAATATAGTGAATTTTGACATCCAATATTTGAGTTCTTCTTGTTAGCCTCATTTCTTGCTGTACCTTGAACCCCGTGTTCTGCAGCTCTTGCACGAACTCTTCGACAACGCTGAGAGTGTACTCTTTTCTTGGATTTCACTCTTAATCAACATTCTTTCTTTTTCAAATCTTCCTTCTATGCTCATCTTGCCCATCTTTCTTGTGCTAAGACTATGTTTAGAGATGTACCTCTACTTTGACATGCTTGCACTTTGTATCTTCAATGATCATTAGAAGTGTAGGTTCAAATTTGAGAGTAAGGAGTTTGGGCCTCATCTTATAATATTACATTGTTGCTAACTCACTTAACTATTGCCAATTTAGTTTGGAAGGTCGTAGTGAGTAGGTGTTCCTTCATGTGAGTTAGGAAGTAGGTTAATGAATTGATTGGAGGGGGGCCAAATGTCATTGATGTGCACCTACTCTTAGTTAAAGTGGAAGAGTGCAATTACCTCTTATAATTTTGAGGGAAGTGACAATCATATGGGTTCTTGATGGTATGGCCAATTGCATTGTGACCTTGATTGTCATGCGACCCCTTGGTGCATGTGGAAGGGCAATTAGGTTTCAGATAGCCTAAGTGTCCTCCTCAAGCATAGGCTTACAAGTGGGTGCCATGCTAGCGCACTGGCTCTTATGCTTTAGGCTTCATAGTCAACAAATATTTATAAGCTCCATGCAAATGGAGCTTGGAATGTCTAAACCAGGTATAAAAGAGCAAATAGAGAATACATGTATCCTTTGTATGGCAAGAACAAATGATCTCCATCTTTAGACATGCATTCTACCAATAGATCCTCCTAGGTGTGTTCTGTTCAAGTCCCAATTTTACAAGGAGAAGGAGGATTTTAGGTACTGTATCTTAATCTTTAGTAAGGGGTATTGAACCTCTTTTGAAACCATCCCATTTTAACTGATCAAGGGATTATATCAATTTGACTCAATTTGATTTAACGTTTTGTTCTTCTTGAAGATTGCACATCATGTCCAAAATATATATTGATGGATTATTTGAGGTTTGAAAATTCAAAATCTTGAGATGAATTTGCAAAATTTCCAATTTAAATGTATCCATCTACACGTGTGCATCCTAATCACAAGACTCTCTTTCTCCCATGGCCTTATAGGTGTGATGAAAGTAAGAAGAAGAGATGGTGCACTCTTGATGATTGCAAGATAGGCTATATGTGCAACCCAAGTATCTATTAGTTCTCACCAAGCAAACCTACATTTTATGATGTGCAATATAGGAATGTTAGAAAATGCTATTGATGTGTAGTATAGAAGCATGAACTAAAAGGTGAATGGGCATTGGTAGTGGTGATTAGTACCTTAAGTAGTCAAGTCTAAAATCATCTAATTGAGGTTCATCTTTGGGAAAATTGTATTGGGGGCGTACTATGCAGAGGTAGCAATAGATTCTATTGGTAGATATGCTATAATGTTTCTTATTCCATGATATTTATAGGCCTAAAAGAAATGCAACGAGAATAGAGGAATAATGAAAAATTCTCCCTATATTACTAATTTGGATTTAGTGAATTCGCATATGCTACACGGCATACAACTGGTCTCATATTTAATGAATAGAAGATTTGCAAAAACATAAAGGTGAAGTTGCGAAAATTTAGTCTAAGGGAAATGGTATCTTATGGGGCTAGTGCTTCGACCAATTAATTTTATAAATTGATGAGCAAGCTTATTTTCCTAGGATTGAATGAGACAACAAAGTTGATAAGGGAGCCAGACTTCCAAGTAGTAGAATTGGAGCAAGGGATTAGGTACTTAGGATGCCCATTGGGCATAGGTAATAAGACACATGTAAAAGGTCATTAAGCCTTGGGCAATGTAAGAGAAAAAAAAGAAAGATGCAAATAAAATTACCCATTTTCTTAAATGGGAGCTCAACGTCCCTCCAAGATTCAAGAAAATACAAGAAAATAGAAAAATTTATTAGATTCAAGAAAGGTCCATTCTCTCACCCACAACCAGGTCCCAGGTTCTCATATTCACACAATCTCATCGTCCATTCTCATTGTCCATTCTCCCTCGCACGACCAGATCCATATTCTTGCATGCACACAATCTTATCCTTGTTTGCCAATTTCCTAGGATGCATGACTGTGTTGTAGTCATCAACTACTCAGTATAAGTATTTTTATCAAGCATTGAAGGACACTTTTCAAGGCAATATTTCGATTATCAAAAAGTAATCAATCATTCGAATCATTTTTTTCTCAGAAAGCTACAACACAAGGGCAATTCTGGAGCATTCATTTCAAGTTTTTGTGGCACTCCTAAAAGATCAAGTGTATTCGATCAGAGATTGTAAGTGATGTTTGGTTCCATGCTTTTGGATTTCTACGTCAAAGTTATCTCTTTTACCTTTTCCTATTATCTAGCTTTGTAGTTGCTTGATTCTAAAGAATTTGTGTGATTTCAAGATTTCTAGCATAAGACCTTATTTATTTCATTATCTTGTACATTCCCTATGCTGTGAGTGAAGTAACATGCAATAGGACCAATTGCATGCACAGGAAAGGCATAATTCTGGCATCATGAATCCAATGAGATTAATGAAGGCTGAAGATCCATAGCCTAGATTATCATATAAGACACTAGAAGTGAAGTAGGACTCTTGTTTCCCGCATTGTAACCAGGGTAATTATGTTCCTGGCAGGATTTTTTGCAGTTGCTTATGCCATAATTGCGGAGTTCACTTTTTTATCAACATTGGATTGAAGACTCAAGATACGCAAGTGAGTGACACAGTTTGGTCTATAAAATCAAATAATTATCTTAATACATCTACCCTAAACAACATATATATCTTTTTCTTCAAGCACATTAAGAAAATGTGTATGTATTTATAAGTGTGCACATAGTCCGGAAGGTTGGCAATTGGTGAACCGTAGTACTTATTTTAGACACATGAAAAATGACATGCTTGGAATTATGCATTCTTCTCTAAGGATATCCCATCCTAGTGAACTAGTTGAGTCAAATGTGCAAGGAGACCATCTTGAGAGCCAAAGGCATGAAGAAACATATCATGTCCAACACGAAGCTAGCATAGTTGATTCAAATAGATGACGTATGTGGTGTGATTGCCATGCATATTGTAATGGTGGGAGGAGTGTTGGTCCACAAACTTTTCTTAGGCATCAAGAATTAAAGGTCAAATATGATGCACTAAGTATGCAAATTGGTCTTACTAGTTTTCTTGAAGCCAATACCATGGAGTCAAATGAAGGGCAAGAAGAACAAATCAATGATCAAACTATCAATACTTGTGTAAGTTCCCCCTTAGGTCATGAAAATAACTCAATTGGTCCTTCTATTGACCATGTCTAGTCTCCTCAAATAGATCCTTATATAGATGAGTCATCACCACATCAAAAAACCATTAAAAAAATAATTCACCTTCAAGCTCTTTGGGATGAGAACCAAATCTCAATTACTGCACAAGAGAAGATGCTCCAACTATTGTTTGGAGACATGGGTAATCCAAGGGTTAGGAATCGAAGAGTTGAAGAGTGCAAGCCAAGTTTAAGTAAGTTATTAGTGCAACTACCTGATACATGGGATGGAGACCTTGATGGAGTCAGAGTCCCTATATCTTGGGAGCAACTAGACTCTATGTATCATGGTCTTGGCATGGTCCAACCAGAACGCTATAGGTATTGCATAGGAAGTAAAAACAATGATCATGAAATTGAGCTTCTTTCACCTAGCAAGGAGGATTCTTATGCCAAGGATGTAGTCTTATGTTCTTGCAAACAAAATATGCCAAAAAAATATTAAAGCGTGACTGTATTCAATGTTGTGACAAGTGTAAAAAATGCAATAGACCAAGGAAAGAAATGTTAGCTATTGATTATTTGTCTCTCAAGAAACAATTGGAGCTTTTAGTGCAATCCAAGTCACTTTGTCATGATTTCCTAAGCATGTGGCATCATAGAGCAAGATGGCTAGGGAAAGATATCCATATGCAAGTAGAATTCATAAATGAGTTTTGGGATGGAACAAAGTGTCACGAGTATCAAGATTTTTGGAATCTGGATGCTGAGTATGAGATGGTTGTTGTATGCAACAACCCTATATGTGGGAAAGCGTATACAACTTTTCCAAGGTCTTGTTTTTCAATAGTTCTAGAACAAGGTTTTAATCATGAGATAGAAGAGTACAATTTTGTTTGTAAAGCAATGTCGACATTTTAACCAATGTAAAAAGAAAATCTGTAGAGGTGATCCTCGAATATGTAATATGTTTTATCTGCACAGGGTAATATGATTTTTCTTGTGTAGATGTGAAATCCTGGATCCTCCAGCACTGATCCTGAGTTGGAACGCATGAACAACACCTTAGCGGAGTTTTCTAGAGGTGTTAGTAGCTTTTTTGTAGGTTTTCCAAACAAGGAGCAATTCATGGGGGAGATGACTAATTATCTTGGTCACCCTCCCACTGCAGAGGAGGTTTTCAGTGTGATGTCTGGGATACCTATCACATCTTTTCCTAGCACTACCGCACAAACACCAAACCTTGGCACACCTCTACTAACAGGTACTCCACGCACTGTGCATACACACAGATCAGCTGATGCATAGGGATCAGCTGAAGTACATGGATCGGCCGAAGCACATGCATCTGCAGAAGCATGTGCATCGAGTGAGGTAGAGGGTAGTGCCCGCCGAGGGAGGAGGGAGAGTCGTGCGGGAGGACGAGGAGGTCGATGGCTTTGTGGGGGTTGCCTAGGAGGTGGCTCTCGATCACCCTCACCGAAAAATGAGAGAGGTAAGCCTCCACAAATGTACTACTCTGTCACTGATGTTGGTGGTATCTTGCATGACTCTGAGGGGAGGGAAGTGATAGCCTACTTGAGGAGTGTCGTGCATGCCACATACAAAGATTGCATGATTCCCTTCAAGCACAAAAAAAATGGTTTGTGGCAAGAGGTGCTGCGGGCAGTACATAGAAGGTACCCTAATCCTGAGAATTCACGATTCTCAGATGATTGGGGACGGTCAAAGGTGAGAGACATGCTTCATAACAAGAGGTCTCACCTTATGACGCGCACCAAGGAGTCACTGCAGAGACAAGAGCAGGGGTGCCCTGGATATGGACAACCACCCAATTGCCACCGTAGGGAGTGGAAAGAGGCCAAGAAGAGAGCAACAGAGAAAATGACAAGTCGCCAGCATGCAGAGGCGCGACGTATCCAGATGGCAACCATGGGATCGTCGCATTATGGATCGGGTGGCAAGGAGTCATGGGAGGCTGGGTTTGTAAGTATTATTTGATTTCTTTTTTTAAATTAAATTTTGTAATTTGTTTCACTTCATTATGTAGTGTATTTCAATATGTTGTATGTTCAAATTGTTTTGTAGTATCATATCGTTGGTAGGATGCCTACTCCTAGAGAGGTAGGCTACCATCGAGGTCATAACCGGGCATCCACTTGGCATCATTTCTACGAGGAGGGACTCATCATGGAGGAGTAATATAATCGTGCCATGAGGAGTCCACCACCAGAAGAGGTATGTTTTATTTTTCACATGAAAAGTATAGGTAACTCTAATTTATTGTTTGTAATGGTATTTATATACCTTAATCCTTTGTGTAGGTGAGCCTTGATGCAGTTGAGGATAGTGAAGGGGAGACTAGCAATAGCGGTGGTGGCAACGACAGCGGCACAAGCAGTAGTGGTGGTAGCGATGATGATGCCTCTTCTGAGGAGATGTAGAGGAGCCCCATGCATGCATGCCTTCCCTTGGCTTGTAATTTTCATTTTTGATATGTATTACTTTCAGCTAGTGCTTGCGACCATGACCATGCTTGAGGTCACAAGCACTAGAACTCATCATGTAAAAATGTTTCATCTATATATATGAAATTTCGTGTTCTGCATACATTGTTTTATTTTCAGTACAAAAATCTTTGAAATAATCTTTCTCTATTTTCCCTAAGCATACAATTTTATGTTAATGGGGGGAAAAAAAACAGAGAGCATGTGGCTTGCAAAGCCACGGGCTCTCTGGTTTTTTTTTCATACCTCTGTTTTGCGCGTCTATCAACGCGTCTAAATTGCAGGATAAATGCACGTCTATTCTCGTCAAAAACTTGCAGAGTAAACGTTTTTTAAGACGCGTAGATACACGCATGTATAGACGCACAATATGAATATACCCACTTTTTTATAAATATAATTATATATTTACGTAGCGCGTCAATACGCACGTCTATATGCGCGTCTATATGGGCGTGTAACTCTGACTATAAGCGTGCTTTTAGACGCGAAATTGTAGACACAGCAGTAAACGTGGTAATAAACATACCCGTCATTTTTTTATCACAGTTCAAATATTGCGTCTACAAGTGCATCTATGGAGCCTTTTTGTTGTAGTGGCAGGGAATTCTTTTGTCATAGGGACAAATCCCAAGCAACTCTAGATACTAGTAATCCCTCATTCCAAGGACGCTATCTATATTATGGTAGTCGATATCAAGCAAGATATCCTCCACACCAATGGTCCATAGGTGAAATGATTGATGCCTTAACAAGTTCAAAGAGGGCTTTCACACAAGCTGAAAAGGAAGGAAAACTAAAGGTCATTGGGTTATCTGGAGAGTCTATTCTATGGAAACTATATGATTTGTATCCTCTGCTCGATCGTGACAAGGACGATTGCCGCACATCGTCGTGATTGGGATGATCAACTTACAGAGGCCCTCTGGGTGTATAGAACCTCCCATAAAGTAGCAACAGGACAGACAGCCTTCCAGCTGGTGTATGGTACAGAAGCTGTTTTCCCTGTTAAACTGGAATTGCCCTCTTTGTGAGTGGCTATCAAAGAGCGTTTGGGGGATGATGATTCACTGCAACGTCGTCTCCTGCACTTGGAATGTTTGGACAAAACTTGCAGGATGGCTCTACAGTGCATGGAAACCATGCAAGCTCGACGTAAGGCCTACCATGACAGCTTCATCAAGCACAAGGAGTTCAAAGAAGGTGATTTGGTCCTAGCCTATGATTCACGATTTGGCAAGTTTCCTGGCAAGCTTCAACAGTGGTGGATGGGCCCATATAAGGTACTTGCTGTCAACCCTAATGGCTCTGTCCAAGTGCAGACCGTTGATGCCTTTGATGATCCCTTCCTGATTAATGGCTATCGCCTGAAGAAGTACTTCCTTCCTTGGGGATCTTGACAATCACAGTCACTTGATCCTTTCTCTCGTTGGTGTGGCACTGTAACTCTTTTGATGCTACTTCTAATAGTCATTCTTCAGCAACTCCTGATGAGGTGGACGTGACCCTCTGTCCCCTCAGCCCCACCTCTCGCCCATGATCTCTTATCCCTCTATTTTCCACCAGCGGCAGTGGCGAGGATGGTTCTGACAAATGGTATTTCTACCATTCCCTTGCTTAATTCGAAAAAGAAAAAAATACATATCGGTCATGGGAGAAAAGGACTTCGGTCCCTGGCATGCCGACCTATTCTTCGAGAAAAGGTGGAGACACCCTCGAGAATAGGAGGAAAAAAAACAAGAAAAAAGAAAAAAAAAAGAAAAAAGGAAAAAAAAAGAGAAAAAAGGAAAAAAATCTGTTATGGAAGAAAATGAAGAAATTCCCTGTCATAGCAAGCCTCGTTCCAAGAAAAGGTGGTCAACACCCTTGGGCGGGAAGCTGGCTATGGAAAAGGTGGCAACACCCAGCAGTCCAGAAAGTAGATTCATCAGTTGACATCCCCAGGATCCAGTTCCGAAGCTGCCTCCCTTGGTACGCTGTGTCCTATGTCTTTCTGCAGAGCGTTTGACAGTCCTCTAGTAAACACCATGTTTCTATCTAACACAACGTTCTATCTGATAGCTACCTCCTTGGGTATGCCTCTTCAACAACTGACGACGTGATCTTCATCGACAAATGATCGAGTAATGCGAGATTTTATCCTAATCGGATGGGGAAGTGAGTATGGGCTACTGGTGTGCAGATCGGTCGCAGTATGCTCACGTAGTGAATCCCGGAAGGTCCCCAAGAACAATGAACTCTACCTTTTTGCACAAAAAACAATGTAAAAGCATGAACGACAAGAAGCAAGAGACCAATTGGGTTCAATCTCCCCCCATGCCTTGTGTGAGCGCTTCACAAAGCATGTATTTTATGTATATTTCCATCTTCATGCTCAATAATAGCCCAATTTACAAAAATATGATAAGCTTTTAGCTTTTGAGTTTGCTTTCTACAAAAATAGGAAATAAAGCTAATGGACGGTGCCCATAGAGTCTGGCACGCCCAATCTCAATGTCCAAATAGAAATAACATATCCGTGTGCATAGGCTCATACAAAATAATAATCAATAATCAATGCCTCAATAGACATGACAAAATATAGGCGTGGTAATATAATCCAAAGGTCGAATACTCGCTAGACTCCAATGCTTCCCTCTGCCACTGTTGCTATCTCTACACATCAACTGAAGCATTCACAATCGTTAGTAAAATAATACAATTAAACCGACAAAAGTGAATACCTAGCAGTCTTCAGCTACAAAAATAAATCAACTGGTTAGAAATAAATCCTAACCTTTATTTATTACGAGTGTGCACTCTAAACTCATAAACGTTCACGCCTGTCCTTTTCGGGCGTTTCATTAATTTAGTGTGTACGTGGGTGATTCCATAGCGGGTGATTCCGCAAAATACATGTTAAATTAATAAACATTTATGAGTTTAGAGTGCGCACTCGTAATAAATTAAGGTTAGGATTTATTTCTAACCAGATGATTTATTTTTGTAGCTAAAGACTGCTAGGTATTCACTTTTGTCGGTTTAATTGTATTATTTTACTAACGATTGTGAATGCTTCAGTTGATGTGTAGAGATAGCAGGAGTGGCGGAGGGAAGCATTGGAGTCTAGCGAGTATTCGACCTTTGGATTATATTACCACGCCTATATTTTGTCATGTCTATTGAGGCATTGATTATTGATTATTATTTTGTATGCGCCTATACGCACGGATATGTTATTTCTATTTGGACATTGAGATTGGGCGTGTTAGACTCTATGGGCACCGTCCATTAGCTTTATTTCCTATTTTTGTAGAAAGTAAACTCAAAAGGTAAAAGCTTGTCATATTTTTGTAAATTGGGCTATTATTGAGCATGAAGATGGAAATATACATAAAATATATGCTTTGTGAAGCGCTCACACAAGGCATGGGGGGAGATTGAACCCAATTGGTCTCTTGCTTCTTGTCGTTCATGCTTTTACATTGTTTTTTGTGCAAAAAGGTAGAGTTCATTGTTCTTGGGGACCTTCCGGGATTCACTACGTGAGCATACTGCGACCAATCTGCGCACCAGCTGCCATCTGAATCTAACAGAGCATGAGACAGAGGGGGGGTGAGTGACCAGTCTTTCCTTTCAAATCAAATGAGGTGAGATGTGTGAATGGAGTGTTGTACACATGGGATGGGCCTCTCAATGCACAAAGCATGATATGTTTCTGTGCACTGCACTATAAGGCTCCTTGGCCTTCCTTCTTGCACCGTATGCTAGCACAGGGCGAGATGCATAGTTGCACCATCAAATGCGCACAAGGCATACAACCTTTGTACAAGTGACCGTGAGGATTACATCAACGGGTTTCAAGACATGGCTGCCCTCCTGTATCTATCAATGGAGCATGAGACAGAGGGTAGGCTGAGTGTGACTACTATGTCCTCAATCATCGAGAGGTGAGATTGAGGGACGTTATGACCTTTGGAGTCAGGTACATTTCCGTTTCCCTATGCACCCACGGGGTGGGTCTCTGGCGTCATCACAGGACACGTCACCCTGTTCTGTACACTACACTACAAGGCTCCCTTGCCTTCCTTCTTGCCTGCACCTATGCCAGCCGGGTTGGACGCACTAATACACTATCAACTGTGCACCCTGGCACTCCCTTTGTACCATCCCCTTGTCAATTCCTAAACCGGGTATGAGATATTAGTTTCAATCATTATTCATCGAGTGATGTCTGTCAAGGGGCGAGTGACTGTTCTCTCATCCCATTTGAGTGCTGTAAGCTGAGTGACTATCCTTTGTCAGCGATACCGACCCGACGAGATTCATCCATTAGCTACCTCCCTGGGTGCTGTTACATGGTCCCTGCCATGCCGGACACGTCTGTTGCAGAGGGAGCTTTGGTACCTCCTGCCGCCGCCTGAGACACAGTGCGCGACATCGACAATCGATTTCATTTATCTGCCACACGGGCCAAGTTCTCCTAACCCTATCTCCTGATTGCACGTGTATGTTAAGGTGTTAAGTATGGGGCTGCGTCCAGTCTATCAGCGTCCAGTCAGTTGTCGAATTATAGGTTGTCGTGATACATTTCCCTTGCCGTTAATGTTTTAAGTGTGAGGACGCATCCTTGCACGTCTATGTGGCATACCGCCCTGCATATGCCTCACTTTGATCATGCATGTATGCCATGACTTTCTTTTATCCTCTTGGGGTCCCTTCCCCACCCACCCATCCACTGTCACCCCTCCCTTGGGGCTGTTCCTCCTCCATTTCTCTTTCTCCCTTATTTTGATGTGTTTCCATGTGAACGCACCCTACGTTTTGCGGAATCCCCATCTGCCCTTACAGCCCTGTTCGTCCCTTTGAACTGTCCAATTTTCCTTTTTACCCACCCCTGTTCCGATGCACGGTTTTTGAGTTATTAATTTTTGAAGGATTTTACGTACATTAGACGGTTTCCCATGTGAAGGCGTCTTGCATGCTTTGGAACTGTGCTCTGACATGGCAGCCCTAACAACAACTTTTCCTTGACATTTTTTGTTTTTACTCTGTGTCATTCCGATGCACGGTTTGTCCAATATTAATTTTTGCGGTTTTTTGGGACCTTTTCGTGCGTCTTTTTGACATTTTTTCATGTGAACTTGCCTTGTTTGCATCGGAATTCTAGTTTGACATGACAGCTGTGTCCGTCGTGCCTTTCCCTACATTTTTCCTTTTTTCTCTCTCCTATTCTGACTTTCGTATTTTTAATTCTTAATTTTTAAAAGTGTTTTTGAGTGTCTTTTTGGTGTTTTTTGCATGTGAACGCCTCCAAACCCTATCGAAACTGCATTTTAATGTGACAGCCCTGTGCAACCCCTTCCCCCGCACATTTTGTCGTTTTTGCTAGCCCCTTTTTTGGTGAACCGATCTTCTGTTATTAATTTCTGACCTTATTTGCGTGTGTCCTTTTTATGTTTTTCTCATGTGAACGTGTCTTATCTTAGTCGAAACGGTGTTTTGACGTGATAGGGTTGTCGGGCGCGTTCTTCTGCCCATTTTTCCTTCTTTCCACACTTTATTCGGATGCACCGATTTCCCAAAATTAATCCCCACTGCTGCCGCCGTCGGGCCGCTCCCTGCTCCTCCCCTACTTCCTCCCCCACCTCCTTCCCCTCCATCCCACTGGCGGCCACCCACCCAACCTCCCTTAACTATTCCCACCCCTCCCTTAACTAACCCACCCCTCCCTTAACCCCCATTCCCACCCCTTCCCCTAAGCCCCCTTTCCCCTACCCCCTTCCGAAGCCCCCCTCTCCCATCCTGGCCCCTGTTCACCCCCTCCTGCAGCGAGCCACACGCATCGACAGAACCCGCATAAAAATTACCTCATCCCGTGGTTCTCGCACGGTAACCCGTGCAGTAATTTTTTATTGCGACTCTACATGAGCGGACGTTCGCGTGCGTGTACGCGTGATCGCATCTCTTTGCGACTGTTCACGTGCGAGACATGCGTTTGGACTTGTCCGTGAGGTGGTGCGTGCTCGTTCATTCACACACAGCTATTCACGCGTGTCTGGGTATTCATTTTTGAAATCTCGAAAATCATTTTTTTAAATCACAAAATCTATTAAACACATTTAAAATTTGAAAAAAATCATAAAAAATTCAAAACAAATTTTGAAAAATTACTGGAAATTGCTGAAACCTTTTCCCACAATTTAATAATTTTTCTTCTTGGAAAATCCTATTAAAAAATTCTTGAAAATTCCAAATTGGCTGAAATTCTTTCTAAACTGATGGAAATTGATAAAAAATCCAAAAAATACATAAAATTTAGCAAATAATTAAAAAAATTCAAAAAATCACATTTACCCTCTTTTCTATTTTGGACATTTTCTTGGAATAAAAAATATTTACATAATATTGGGAACTTATTTCTTTTTGGAAACATCTCATGACAATGTATTTATTATAAACAAAACTTTTCGAAACTCCCCAACATCAAATGAACATTTCCATCACATTGAAACAATATGGGTTTTCGTCCTCGTAGTGGGAAAATTTGGGTTCTTGGTTTTTTTTTAAACACAAAAAAAATCACCACAAACCCCAAATAAAAACAAAAACAAATATACAACCATACACCATAAAAACAAATAATAAATTAATCAAACAAAAAAAACATTCATTTTTTTCCTTTTTTAATTATTGATTTTTTTTAAAAAAAACAATACACAAACAACCAACACCATAAACCGAGAAACAAATAAACAAAAAACAAAACACACACTTCAACTTAACCAAACACCACAAACTAAAAACATAAAAACCCTACAAATCAACATATCCAAATAAATCCAAGACATACATTTGTTTTCTTCTTTTCTTTTGGTCATCCGTTTCATTGTTCTTTGTCGTGGTCACGGTGTTACCTCATTTTTGTTTTTCTATCCAAATGGACGACTCTTGGCAGTCGACTGTTTGACCATTTTGTGGATTTTTGTGGACTGGGCATTCCACTTTTGGAGGTCGTGATTTCAGATTTCGCAGGCAGACCCACACATTACCAGGTTCCTTCCTTTTTTCCTCTCTCATTTGCACAATAACACACATTAATTGTAAATAAAATCAACCGAATGTTGCACACACATAATTAACAGATTGCACCTCAGAAATTGTAAATAAAATGAACCGGACGTTATTTGTAAAAAGAACCCCCGCCGTTGCACATTCACCTTTGCACCCTAACCCACATAAGTTGTAAATTAAAATCAATTCACAAATGCACACGCACACGTGTTTCAGACACATTAACTTGTAATTCAAATCAACCCCCGAAGTCACGCATGCATGCATGCAAGTGCCATACATCATCTAATTATAACAAGGAACTGCATTAGTAGAGACCCAGTCAGTCAGTCAAGTCGTGTCAAAATCTAAGTGGGATTGGGTTACGATGTCGATTCACCATGCATTAACGGGTTAATTTAATAATGAACGATGCTTAATTGTTTATATAATAAAAAATGAGTCGTTAGTTTCACTCACACACTCCGTCGCACTGTAGGACGTGAACGCTATGTGGGAGTGGGAGTAGTAATGTGACATTGGTCAACATGGTATTTATTCTCGTTTTTAGTTAGAATATTTGATTGCGTCATGATTTTTTTGAGTCTCTGTCTGGGCTACGGAATGTAGTTTTATTTTATTTTTTGCTTGATACAGGGTTACAAGGTGCATGTATGTGTGCATAGCATGAAGCTTTTGGTCGCACGTGTGTAGAGGTCATGCCGATTTTTTTTCCTAGGATGTGGTTTGCCTAGGGGTTGCTATGGTCCAGTCACTCGTGTCAATTAATCGGTTTCGTGTCGATGGTCTCAGTCTTAGTTTTGTTTTTGGGTTTTTGGGTTTTCTTTTTGTTTTCCTGGTTGTGTGTGTGGGTTTTTTTTACTATAGTCTGAATGGCACCTCTTTCTATGCCTCCAATTGTGGTCCATCATATTCCTCTTGCGGTCCATCACTACTCTCTTCTGTTAGAGGCAAATTGTATTCGACAAGCTGGCCTTCGCCCATTTGTGGCTCTCACTTTACCACCTGTGGATGAGAAGCCGTGTTATTCTTTCCTTGCTTCTTACAAAAAACAGTCTGGCCTGGCTTACAATCAGACATTCTATTTAGCCAATATCAATGAAGCATTATGTTTGCCCTTATCTGCTTCCTTTGTGCCTAGTGGTAACCAGCTCTACTGACGGCTGAGGAGATAGTCACACTGATGAAGAAGGAAACTTCCACCCCCTTGTTCCTTAACCAACTCATTAATAGCTCAGGGGTGTTTGTTGCCCACATTTCTTCTCCAGTCTGGAAGCAGTTATTCTAGTTCCTACAAGATCGGTTCATGTCAAGAAAGGCTGCATCCAAATACCTGTCAAAAGAATTATTCACAGCTTCTGTGAAGATTTTGGAGGGAGCTAAATTCAACTGGGCAAGTTTCCTATTATCTAAGATGGATCAACATTTCCAGCGTGTGAGGAAGGGTCAAAATAGTACTGTTTCTTATGGTGCCTTCCTACAGAGGATCCTTACTTTTGCACCTTTTGCAGGTGGTGTTCTAATGCCAGATCTCACTCCTTTACCAGTGCAGCTTACAGTATCAGTTTCTTCTCCTAAGCCCATGCAGCTTAATTCAGAAGATGAGGAGTCGCCTATTATTTTTTCTAGAAAGAAACGCCTTCGCACAAAGGGACCTTCCAATCCTTCTGTCCAAGATCCACTGGTGCAAACATCCACTCCTGTTGTGTCTGGCAATGCCCTTCCTTCATTCCTTTCCTGTACCAATCTATTTGCCGCTCAAAAGGAAGGAAAATTAGATTCACAGATTCCTTCATCATTACAAACCATTTTAGGTGGACCCATGCTTCCACAGATGGTTTCCAATGTCCAGTCTACTCTGGAAACTTCCCTTACTTCCTATCTTCAGACACTATACACCAGTGTTTACACTTCCATGCTAGACAAGGTGGATTCCCTCACTAGTCAATTGAGTGAGGCACTGGAGGATTTGTCTTCAGAAAGGGGTACCCTCAGTGATATCCACAATCAGATGACTACTGCCATAGCCTTAATGGATTCATAGAAGGTCACTATTCAGGAGCTAGAAGCTAAGGTTGTTAAACTAGAGGAGGAGAATGCATCTTTGATGCTTGAGAAGAATTCTGCCCTTGCAGAGATGGTCACTTTGGCTAGTAAGCTTGCTACTAGTGAGGGTGAGTTCCAGCAATCTCAGGACATTGTAGAGTCCCAACAAAAACTCATTGAAGAACTTAATCAGAAGGTGGATGTTCTTTCTGTTTTCCCTCCTGCTCCTGTCTCTTCTGTTGTGTCATCCCAAGAGGAGCTTAATCAGTTGCAACATAAGGCTAAGCTATATGATGGGTTCTCAACTAAGATTGATCGCCTTCAGCAGCGGATGGATTGTGTACAGAATGATTTTGTCTGTTATACTGAGTTGATGTCACCTCCTCCATCCTTTTGGGTGAAATATCATCAACAGAGGTTTGCCTTATATATCTCTTTGAGCAATGTGGATTTAGAGCCTCTAGAGGATGGGCATGTGGATCTCTTACGAGTTGTTTTTGACAGATTTGTGGATGACTTGATTCTTGAATACTCGCAAAGGTATCCCCCAGATGCTGATTAATCCAAATGAGGATGTAGTAGTTTCTCAAATGGATCTCTTATATTATTTTGCACAAGCCTTCCTTGCCAGATTCATCATTTTATTGGAAAGGATGTGTTGCCTACAAATCCTCCAAAATGTACCTCAGTACTTTGTGGATGAAAACAAAGCCTTGGACCGTCTTAAAATTAGTTTGCAATTTAAGAAGAAATACCCTCATCCTACTTAGTAGGAGGGTTTTCTTGATTACATCCACTCTCTTCTTTTTAATGGAAATTTCTTCTTTCTCTTCAACACTTTTGAGGAGTTGTGCCATTCAAATTATATTTGTGTATGGGTATTTTTTGTATTGGGTATTGTTGTTTTTCTTTGTGGATGAGAAGCTGATGAAGATGGAGCTGTGAAGATTGATGATGTTGCTTATTAGCTGGATGAAGTTGCAGTTGAAGATTTGGAAGCTGAAACATATTATATAGGTTTTATGAAGCTGATGTTGGGGTCTTGATTGTAGCTTGTACGCTGTGCTGATTGAAGATTTTTTAGCAAAGAGATTAGAGTTTTTATTCATTTTTTCCTGAGGTCGCGAGGACGCTTCCTTTTCTAAGTGTGGGGATATGTTGAGTGTGAAATATGTACTCTATACATATATATATATATATATGCTATGTGTATGCACGCGCATTTGTATTTATGTATGTGTAGCCTATTTGTACACTTATATGTATATATAAATATATACTCATAGACTATGCATATTAAAGGTTATGTGCAAGCACACGTGTGTATGCAAAGCCTATGTGCATGCGTGTGTGTATGCACAGTGGTAGGCATACTTATATACATAAGCATGACCTATATAAGTATGACCTTATCACTATAAAATAATTATCAATCTCAAATCCGACATTATATATTTTCCCAATAAAAACCTGTATCTCCTTGACTATTATTATAACATGAAACGAGTGTAAGAAACGTAAGCCAAATGTCAAATTCAACATAGTTAGGTGAACCTTTGACATTTGAAGATACTAATAGTTATATGATTCTTTTTTTGCCTCTTGGAAGAAGAAAATAAGATACCCATTCCTTAAACCATAAGAAATTAACAACAAGATAAGCAAGGAAGAGAATGACTTGAAATTAGCTAGCAAATTGAGAACCTTTGCATGAATAAGAAAGAATACCCAAGAGTTGTACATCTTACACCTCATGGAGTATGGTTAAAAAAGCATTCTAGAGCATGTTAAGAGACTAGGAAAACATGAAAAAATGAGTGTGGTTTTAGACCCATTAATAGTCACATTTAGGAATTAGGAGAACTCACAAAAGTAGGTGCATTTACATTAATAATCATGTTTAATAGGGCATATTGCATTTATTCTTATATGCAAACTCGCATTTCCTTTGCATAAAACAATATAAACCCTCATGATCACAAAGTCATTTTCATGCATATACAAATAAAAAGGAATATAAATGTAAAAGGAAAAAAATAAAAAACCTCATACATACTTGCAAGCTTGAAACACAAGCCCTCTTCTTCCTACAAGTTCTCATTTTCAAAGGTTTACAAGGATATGTATATATATTTATACATCTCTCTTTATGTGTGCCTCTTTATTATTGAGAGAGAGAGAGTACGAGAGAGATACACAAGACATGCTCCCAAAGAATGATTCATATTGATGTAGAGTTAGTATATATAGGTGAGACCCAAGTTAAGTGAGAGATGATATATATAGTTGTAACATCTCCACTCAAACAAAGGTCTCTGGCTACGAGTACGAGAGAGATACATAAGACATGCTCCCAAAGAATGATTCATATTAATGTAGAGTTAGTATATATAGGTGAGACCCAAGTCAAGTGAGAGATGATATATATAGTTGTAAAATTTATGTCAGTCTAAGTGACTCTTTTTGTTTATATTTCATCTTTTCTTTCACTAAGATAAGAAAGCCAAAAATAGCATGAGTGCTATTTTAAAAATCATAGCATGTGTAAAGGAATATTTATTTTTCATGAATGTGTCAATTTTTTAAATGTAGTTCAACATATATTATATTAGTATTTTTAAACTCCAAATTTTTACATTTGTAGATGTGAATTTAAATAGTTTAAAAAATACACACATAATGCCGTGTCTGGCTTCCACGTCTTTGATTTACTTTTACCATAGTGATATGGTTGATGCATTCTCTTGGAGTATCAATTTCATAAGTTTAGTGACAAGTCTATCATGACAAATCAAGACTCAATAGGATGAGGATTCAATTCAATGGAATATAATACCTCATTTGAGGCTCAATGGCTTAACACTACTAGGAGGAGATGTATCATGGCCAATCTAGGTTTCATAGCATGAATTCTTGCTTCACAGGGATATTCATCCCAATCAAGTTAAGTATTTCTAGGATATATATATTTAATCATGGGCTTTCACAAATATATGTATGAGAACCATTGATGGTCACATATATCTTGATATGTAGTGTTTCATGAATCAAGACATGGACAAGCATTTATGGTCACTATAAGGGATAAGGCCAATAGATAGCCATTTTGACATATTTTTTGAACATTAAAAAAAGTACAAGAATGTCTACTATTATGATTAAAACTAGATAAAAACATACAAAGAAAGATGTATATAATTTTGAAGCCAACTATTATGACTTGTCTTATGAAGCATGCTATATATGTCATTAATCATATGTACTCTAAAGATCTAACATTGTGTTGAGTGTGAAATATGTTGGTTTTTGGGCTGATTTTTTGTTGTTTTTGATGATAAATGGTTGTTTATTTTGAAGTGTTTGGAAAGGTTTGGATAAGTTTGAAGGGTTTTTGATGGTTTTTGATGAGGATGTTTGGTTCTGTAAGGTCTGATTTTCTTTTGTTTTGTTTCTGTTTTGGTAGTAGAGATGGTTGAATGAATATTTTGAGAGATGATTGAAGTTGTGTGAAGAGGTTTATGGAAGATTGAATTGGTTTTGTTTTGGTTTTTATGATTTTTATGGGTTCTGTTGATCTTCTGTGAAGTTCTGTAAGCTTCTGTAGCTCTGTTGTTCTGTACTTCTGTTGCTCTGTGGTTCTGTTCTGTTGTTTCTGTTGAGTGTTATGATGGATGTGTGGATATTTTGGGAAGTGTTTTGTCTTAGGAAAGGATGAATGGAAGCTCTATCCAAGCTAATTGAAGTGAAGAAGTAACTGCTGAAGATTCACAGAAGGTTATAGAAGACAGTGACAAAAGACAAATATCACAGGACACTATGAAGTCTCTGGTGCCCCTTCATGCCACACATACCTTTTGGAAGGTGTATCCACGACAAAGAGAGGAGTATTATGAGTGATTATTGAGCATTTTAGTGAGGATATTATGTACATTTGAGAGAGTATCATTGAGAGAGAGTCAGAGATAGTCAATTATATCAAAACAATGTAATTGTATATGAGAGATTGAGAGAGAGAACTATGAAGACATTGAAGATGAATACTATGTGATTGATTTCCATTCAAAGATGGTGTATTTCTTTGTGTTCTTTGTTCTTTTGATGGAGATTATGAAGATTATGAAGAATGTGGTTGATTCTATCAAATCCGTGGGAGATCTACATGATGCTACATGAAGATTTGTTGTGCCTGGTGTTCTTTTCCTCATTGTGATCATATAAAACCTAATAAAAAAGCTTGTTGATGATGACAATATAGATTTTCTTGCAGTAGAAACCCTATTTCCTTGGTGCCTCTCTTGGGGCTCCACATTGGCATCCACTCCCTCTTTATCATTGTATTTCTCTCTCTTCTTATCCTCATCACTATGCTTTTTGATCTCCTTGTTGCTCCCTGCTCCACTATCTCCCTCTTCAGCCACTCCATTACATTGTTGCACCTATAGATATGAGAAATTCAAACTTATAGTAAGTAAGAACTTCCAGTGTATTTGATAGGAGAAAGGACTCCAAAAATTCCTCGTATCCTAAATTCACACCACAGCCATCTCATGGCTAGAGGGCACTCAACCACCAATACTCAACTACAAAATGAGAACACCACAAGGATTAGTACAATCATTGCCACATAATCACACATAAAAACTTATGAAAGTTTTCAGATACTTATTATAAAATCTGCCTCCCACGTATAAGCCATTGTTAAACCAAAATGCACTAAACCAAATCACCTCATTTTGATTCTTCATGACTTCCTCCATTGTGGACTGAATACCTCATGCTCCCGCTACTTTGAGCTTCTATCCACTCTCTGTCATGTGAATTACTCAACATTGGGTTAGGATCCAAGTATTGCTCTAACCTCCTCTTATTTTATGTTGCTCTTTGTTTGACCATGGCCCTCTTGTTAACAATTCCTTTCTTGGTCCTCTTTTCTACCCAATGGTTTGTGAATCTCATATGTGATGTCCAAAGTAGGGAACTCATGCACTATAATAATGGTTCTCTAGAGTGAATTTGAGTCTCACTTTTTTATGGATTTAAAGTAATCTTTATTCTTTGCACATAATATGGTATACTATTAACTGATGATCTCCTACTGCACACAATTTTTGAGGAATCCACCCTTAAAATGAAGTTGGTAGTACATGTCTTGCTAGGGTTCTAATAGAGATGAGCTCTGACTACCACCAAAAAATCTCCACAAAATCCTCTATCTCAATGCTTCCACCCATGGTTGCTACTATTACCACTCTCTTAGGACAAGTCCCACCATGGCAACTTTGGAGTGTTTGTAGCTTGAACAAATAAATGTAGTACTATTGAGCACTATGGCATTAAAGCAATAAGAGATTGTGTGGATGTTTGTGATTGAGAAGATTGAGGGGTGCCCATGTACTCATACAACTTGAATTGGGCAAGCGGACAAGTCCCACCATGGCAACTTTGGAGTGTTTGTAGGTTGAACAAATAAATGTAGTACTATTGATGCTATGGGATTGAAGTAATAAGAGATTATGTGGATGTTTGTGATTGAGAAGACTGAGGGATGCCCATGTACTCATACAACTTGAATGGGGTAGGGGGATTCCCAAAGGACTTTAACTCTCCCATCATTCTCTTCTCTATCTTCCTCAAGGTTAGGATCGTGAGGTGATGACCTTCACCACATCAATATTTGCAGTAAGATAAATACAAATGTGTACATACACTAGTAAACATAGGCTATTGCATCCATACGTACATGTATATACATAGATATACATACACATATATGTATAGGCTCACACATGAAAATTTTGGTAAGGGGAGGAAAATATGTGGCCCAACAACAACCAATAGAATTAAGAAAATTGTACTAATGTAGTAATAAAAGTATTTCTATTGTGGATGTCTCGATTATGAAAGTATCTTTATTACTAATTAAAAAATTAGATATTTAATATAACTATGGCTATCCCAAACCCAAAAATAATATTAAGAATTTTATTACCAATGCACTTAATAAAATCTTGCTAATCCAAAGAGCTAACTTACATAAAGTGCCCTTTGACAAGTAGAAGCAATATCAATTTTCTCAAGATAAGCTAGTGCACAAAGAGTAGATTAGCAAAACAAGAGTGATAAAAAATGAGATTCAATAAAGGAAATACTCATATCTATGATGACAAGGAAGATTTAAAAATGAAATTCAATTCACACTCTACTTAAACTAAACATTGAGCTCAAATAGACTACTGACTTGAATGGATATTAGAAAGATCTCAAAGAGAGGTTTTCCTATATCTATATATATATATATATAGTCATTAGAAGAGAGAGATAAACCTCTATTAAGTTTTAGCTATCTAATAGCCATAACTAGATAGGTTGGACATCATGATCTATAGGAGGCATAGGATTTGGTACAAAACTCTAACTTGGATGATCAATTATTGTAAATCTATCTACAAATTATATATTTTTGAAATAAATAGAGGGATTTAGAAGTCACTAGAAAAAATTATAATAGCTCACGTAAAACAAAACTATATTATTATAGCATGTAAAGACTAGTTCACATGCTAGTTGCCATTGACTTTTGATACTTCAAAATTCATTGTCAATGTCAACTTTATATAGTGACCATCTTTGATAGAATACCAGAATATTCATTAAAATCTCTAGCTTAAATGTAAAGGTCTTTCATTGACTCCAAGATGGAGTCTATACTACTGCTTGAAAATATCTCGTGCAAGTGGCTTCATGAAGATATCTACAACGTAATTTTTGGAGGAGACATGCTTCTAAATTAATTCATGTTTTTTCTTTGAAGAAGTGATTTGACACTTTACTATTTTTTAATATTGCAAGGAAAATTGGGTTGTATGCCAATGTTTGAGTTGAAAGACTATCATTGAAGATCTCAGGTAAGTTACTCGTGAATATATGTGTGCATCATGTGAGTTCAAAATAATGTATTTTTAAAATAATATTTTTATAAATATTTTACATACGGAAGGATGTAATATAAAGGGGTTATTTATAGATTGAATAGAAAAGGGTTATGTTTTTTTTCGGGAAAACTTATAGATAAGGATATTTATAAATAGGCCTTGAACACACGTGATGTAGAGAATATAAATAAAGTAACTTCCTTGAGTTGAAGATTAATATGGGGGTCTTCTCATCCTCGACTCCAATTAGTTTAACATGTTATCTTTGTAGTCATAAAGCCTCTTTTGATATGAGTATAAGATCCTTATATTTAATTTCAATAGAAGAGAGAGAGATGGTATTTTGCTTCTTTAAAAGATAAGAGATTGTACCATCTACTAGAAAGAAGGAATAACTCACTTCTTGTAAGACCCATTTGTATAAGCTTAGTATACAATCTTGAGATTGATGTCCTTGGAGCTTACTTCAGCCCTGATACACTCCTGTTCAATTTGTAGATTACATTTTCGTTACCTTTCCAAATGAGACATTTATATTGTTGTATGTATACTTCCTCATCTAGGGAGCTATTAAAAATTACATTTTTAGCATCCATTTGATAGATGTTCCAAGTTTCAATAGTAGCCATGGATATGAGAGTTCTAAGAATAGGCATTTCTACTACTAGAGAAAAAGTTTCCTCACAATATATTCTATAAAAATAGCCTTAACTATTAGCCTTTCTTTGAATTTATCATCAGAATTGTACTTAAATTATGAATCCATTTGCATCCAATCCCTTTCTTTCCTTCTAACTCCATAATTTTTAATTAACATTTTTTATGAGAGCTACATATTCTTCATCCATTACATCTGAAAATTTTGTTTTACTAATTGCATTTTCATAGAATAAAGGTTTCTCTTCCTCCATGATAATGGTCATTTGGACAAAGTTATATTGTTGAAACCCAATGTCTTCATTCCTAGTATATGTAAGCCTATTACAAGGATTAGTTTATCTTTGAGATATCCTCAAAGTGGGTGTTTGAAGAGCTTCTTCAATCATATATTCATTGTTGTCCTCATCTTCTATGACAACTCCATGTGAGATGGGAGCTTCATGGGCTTGTTTTTTAGCTATAGAACCACCATCCTTAGGATTTTTTCCTCCATCAAAGAGACATCTTTTCTAACAACAAAGAATCTATTTTTTCTAGCATAGAGCCTATAAGCTTTTCCTATCTCACTAAAGCAAAAAAATATGCATGTTCTTGATTTCACTATTGCTTTATGTCTATCTTCTTAAGGAATATGATCATAGCATATACTTCAAAACATGTTTCAATGATGAAATTTTGGATTCCTCTAAAAAATTACCTCCTATATGGTCATGGAATATAATAATTTAGATGGTGATCTATTACCAAGGTAGGCTTTTGTGTTCACTACTTTAGCCCAATATATATTAAGAAGGGCTTTTTTTGGATGCATACATTTAGCACACTCCATAAGAATCTTATTATTTCTTTATGCAATGCCATTTTTTGGAGGTATCCTTAGGCATGTCAATGGGTTCATGTGTCGAGACCTAAAACGGACCCAACACTAGCTCTAAGGTACTAGATGGGCCTCTAGTAATCACCTTAAACCACCCCACACAGCCTCGCGGCCATTTTTAGTCAAACAAATATTCTTCCCCACACTCCTAAGAGGGATTTCCTAAACATGTTGGTGTTATACACCACGTTGTCGTGCCACTATGCGCACATCGTGTAAAAAAATCTAGAGTGTGGATTCCTTTTAGATTTAGAGAGCCAATGCCACTTCAAGCATTAGTGTTAGTGTCCATGGTTCAAAATATTAGATTTTTTTTTGGACAAGGTTTTTAGTCAATTTTTGATATTTTAGATATTATATCTTGTAAAAAATCCATAAAACTATAGATAACTTCTAGATTAGGATGACATGTAAAAGAAAGCATGTAGCTTTTAGCCAATTTGAGAGGATTTTATGCAAAAAAAGAGATTGAAAAAATTATGCAATGCGTGATTGCTGTTTTTAGATAGTGAACAACACTCCAATGCGGGAGATGAAGGAGTGATCTGGTTGAATTTTGGTCAGGTGTCTTGGTATTTAACCCCCCTTTTGGAGCTAATGGAGGCATCAGATTGGCAATCTGAGCAGCATAGAGGAATGTATTATTTTGTACACGTTTTTTTCTATTAGAGTTATATTTTCTGATAATGCTGAAAGAAACGGACAGGCTTCATCTCTGTTAGTATTCTTCTATCTTTTCTAATTATTTCTGGGAGTATTCTTGTACATATCCAATCTCTTCGAATCCCTTTTCTTTCGTCTACTCCTCTCCCTGAATCTACCTTCACCTTGCTGCCTCTTATCTTCAAGAACTTGGCTTGAGACCTTCAACGCTTCTCTTATCTCTACCATCTGCAGAGGAAAAGCTCTTGAACCCCCATACATTCTTCTCTTGTCAAAACCTTGTGGTGACCTTCAACCCTACGTGGTGCGACATTGGTGAACCCGATGTGAAGATCAGTGTAAGAGAACTCTAAGATGGGGGATTCCTCAGGAGATACTCTACAAAAATTTGTGTGCATACTGCAGCAGACTCAGCAACAACAAATCCAAATGTTGCAAATACAACAAGAACAAAGGCAAGACGAAGAGAAGATTGATTTCACAGCTATCAAGACCCTAGAGAAAGCTAGGCAGGAATTAAAATAATTTAATGGTCAAAATGTCTATGTTTTCATTCGCTTGTATGTTGAAAAAATGCTCTTCTTTGGTGTACCACAACATGCATGGAGTCATTATTTTGCCAAGTTTGCAAAGCATGGTCTTCAAGAGAGAATCCATGGTCTTTTTCAGCAAGATGCGGATTGGGCTGCATTCAAAAATCCCCTACGCGAAGAATTCTTCTTAGAAGACTCTTGCCTTATGACGAAGAAAAGTTTCATCGAATGGGTTGAAAAACCCAATAAAGGTTTAGTTACAATAGCTATATATCATGAGTTTGAAAGTAAATTTGGACAACTTAATGCTGAAGACCAAAAAAGTATGGAAGGTTAGAAGATTGAATTATTCCTTAAGGCTGCAGATCCCATTCTGCAAGTGAAGCTTGCTGATTGCCTAGAAGATGCTACCTCCAAATCAGGAGTCAAGACTGCATGGACAGATGTTACTGATGGAGTTAACATGATTGCTCGAAGAGAGTGGATGCGACTAAGATTGGGCTTTACTTCAACTTCAATAACTCCATTAATGGAGCTTGTTCCACCTTGAAAATCCCCTAATCCTTTGACTAATCAACCAACTCTTTCTTCTTCTGTTCCTTTTAAAAATGATGTAATGGATGAACTCATTAAAAACATGCGTGACCTTCATCTGAATCTTATAGAAATTAGTTCCAGGGTGGAGAAGTTGGATGTCAAAGTTGAAGAATGAGGACGATCATCAACTCAAAGACCCATGAGAGAAGGCTTTAAGAGGCATTGTATTTGGTGCGATAGCCAACAACATGACAAGAGGGAGTGTTCTTCCTTCCTTGAGGCTGAAGCACAAAAGCTCATCTTTTGGAAAGAAGGAAATTTTCATGCAGCTGAAACTGGTCTTCCACTTGAGCCAAATTTTAGCAATGGTGGAATGAAGGAAAGATTAGAAGATTTAGTTGTAATGAATGTGTATGTAGCAATTGATGCAGCTACCTATGGCCTGCAAATTGAGCCAACTAAATCAAGTTTGAAAGCATGTAACACGAATGTGCAATGTAAAGTATGGATACATGCACTAGATCAGATGGAATGTGATAAAGCACCCAAAGAAGATTTGGCTAATGTCGGTCAGTGCATTCGAGGAATAACTGGTTAGAAAGAACTGGTAGATTCTTTTTCTTCCTTTGCACATTTAACTGACGTCAATCATAAAGAAGACTTGATTAAAGAAAAGAGAAGAAGAAAAGATGAACCAGGGCCTTCCTCTTTTGGCCCTCCAAAATGGGTAACTAAAAGAACGTCTGAACAACCAAAGCCTACTGAAAATATAACCCCAGATCAAGAGATGAAAGATACTCCACAAACAAAGAAGACCGAAGGAAAGAAGAAAGGCAAGCAGCTATGCTACAAATTGCAGTCTGACATAGAATCTGCAACCAATCTCAAACGAGTCCTAGAAGAATGAATTCTAGGAAGCAAAATTGAATTCACCTTAGGAGAAATTCTTGGAATTGTCAAATGTGAATTCCATGATGTAATTATTAATGTAATCAAAAGTAAAATACAATATGTTGGTGATGAAGCTGAATAAACAGTGCATGCTTTTTTGCAACTTCTTCGAGTTTTTGTGCAGAATGAAGAGAAGCTGACTTCACAAGGAATTCAACTTGAAGCAGTTAAAGAATTAATTGCAGCAATTGAAGCTGAAGATAAAGAAATCATGAATGCAAAAATTAATTAAGAAGTGAAAGATAAAATGTAATGGTCAACTGATCAAAACCAATTGGGCAGCCCACCTCTCAAAAAGAAGGCCATTTATACAACACATGCATGAGAAGCAAGAGGCACAATTCATTTCAAGGAGTCACTACTCCCGTACACATTGGGCAAGAGAAACAATGGAGACGATCGTCAAAGTTGGAGAAAAAGAAACACCATGTATTGCACTCTTAGACCTTGGCTCAGAGATAAATGTCATGGCAAGGAGTCTCTATGAAAGTGGCGGATGGCCCATAGATATTGATCCACGATGGTGAATGACAGCTGCAAACAACTCTTCTGGAGAGTTATATGATGCATGTCCTAATGTGTAGGTAACTATTGGAGACATAAAAGACAATTTTCACTTTTTTGTTCAAGTCTCTTGTAGTTACCCTATCATTCTTGGGCAACCTTAAATTTTTGAAGCCTGCTTGGAAACAAAAGCTCTTGAACCCCTATACATTCTTCTCTTACCAAACCCCTGTGTTGACCTTTAACCGTATGCGCTGTGACAACGTAGCACACACAAAGGGGGAGCACCCATTGGTTGATCACCGCGGCTCCACTACGACTCTTCTACACCTCAAGGGATTGGCCCCAAGATGTGCCGTGAACACTGAACACATTTGAAATAAACTCCACTCTTTTGATTAAACGATCTAGGAGATGAATAATGCTCATTGAACAAACCCCAAGAACCAAATGTCTAGCCCTATAGCTAGGATACCTCACACTCTCAATGTAGGTCATCACTCATACAAACAGTGCTATGCATCTAGGATATGATACCATATGGTGCATCAATGCAAGTGTATGACCATTGTGCTCAAACAAGCTTATTTATTAAAAATCAGCAGCATGAAAGTGTATGACCATAAAAACTTGTTGCTTAGGGCTAGAGCTAAGCTTTCTCATGCTACTAGACCCTTTTAATTTTAGAGAACCACACCCTTTATAATATGCATTGTGAAACATTAGAATTTAGCGTACTTACTCAACAACCCTCTACTCCCTACCATTTAAAATTTTGTATGCGTTGATAAGTTTAAGGCGTGGTTTTTAATGTATTTTTATTTTTTGTAAGTGGTTAAAACTTACTCTAACAAAGAGATAGGATTGAACTGAGGCTAAACCTCATGCTTTAGCTCTATCATATATTCAAAAATATAAATATTATTTTTTCTTATTTTTTGATGTAAAAAATCTATTTTTCTCTTTCTTTTGAAAAATTTAAAATTTACTAATAATGGTTAAATTTCTGGTTTATACTGATTGATCTTATGGAAAATGATTTTTATAACATGTTTCAATCCATAGGGAACAGTAAATGCACACCAAAAACCCAAAAATTACATATTTTCTCTTAAACCACATAGTCTCAGGTTTTGTGTGTTTAACATACAATTATTATATGATTGATTTTTTGTGATTTGTTCAACATGACTGATAAATCAAAGTATGGGCAATGAAATTTAAGCCTTTCTAACCATTTCAAACAACAATTGATCATAAAATGATGAAATCGATAACTTACTCATAAAATCAACCATTATGATGCTCGTTTTTTGAACTTAGAGGCCCATTGACACTCTTCCATGGCCAGTGATGATCCTTCCAATCTTGATTCACGTAGTTTTTCACTCCCACATCATTGTACGACCGAAAAAGTCCATCTTAGCCCACTCGCTTCTCTTTTACATTGATCCATGAGAATAAACCACAAGAGGAGAGAGAAAAGAGAAGAGACAGTTACTAACCAATTGCTCCATGGCTAAAAGAACCATCAAAGAGGTCATCCTAGTGGTGGCCTGAACTATCAACCTAAGTTAGGACAATTGGACTAGGAACTTCTACTAGGAGAGGACTCCTATAGCTTGGTCATCAGATAGTTCCTTTTAACACACTTTGCTTCAAAATTTCCATGATCAGGAGTGTAAAAAGGAGGGAGTTGAGCATAGAGTGACCCAAGGAGAACATGGCATTAGCCTCAGGTCCTGACTCAGTATCCAAGAACCTACCAAGCTCTCGCGAGAGACCACACTTAATCCTTTTCTATTTCATTCGCTTTTATGTTCACTCCAAGCTTTCTTATTTCTTTTTCTGGCTAGCTGTTATCCGTAGGAAAACAAGGCATCGGCCTCGAGTCTATCTCGTCCCCCCAACAACCTACCAAGCCTCCGCAATTCGAGAACCAAATGCCCATAAGTTATTTCTTCATTTACTTTTCTAGTTTCAGGGATTAGATCTCCTTTTTACACACCTTTGTATTGTTTTATATTTCAAGTTTATTCAGATTTCCCTCTTCTTTATACTTTGGTAGGCTTCTTTAACTGCCTCATACTAGCAAAGGACTCCTAGAACAGCTGCCTAGTAGGCTAGCAGAATAGGGTCACTAGGACTGTCTTCTAAAATAGGTGTTTAATGCATGACAATGATAGGAGGTAGACAACTACTTGAATCTCCCTCACCTATACCTAACCAAACCCTAAGACTTCATGCCTTGTTTGCCGGTCCCCGAAAAGAAAATAAAACCCCACATACACAAAAAACACTATCAACTTAAGGGAAAAACTCCAAAAGGCGATGACACCACGTGGAATGGCCATAAGAAGCTCCCGCGTAAGTAGTAAAGGATCCATGCACTTCGTCAAACCTATGTGATGCAATCAGTAAAACAAAAAGCCATTAAACATATCCACACCAAACATACACATGGTCCTCTTGGCCTAAAGGAATATAATTGTTCACAACCAACAAACTGGCCCTCTTGTCTTATGAAATAAAATATTAGAACACAATAGAAATGACCCTCTTGGCCTTACGAGATTATTCACTTCACTACGAATCAGCATCGTACTATAAAAACAAACCCTTGGTTCTAATATAACTCTACTATAGCAGAAGATTGACCAAGGATAAGGGCTTCTGATACCCTACACTAAGTGTATCAAGTTATTAGCTAACTCTCATGCATAAATAGCAAGGGATGTCTAATGAATATGATGATACACAATCCTATGCATCCATGACAAAGTAGGAAGGTGCTTAATTGTTACATGACTCATAACCCAAACTAACCAATCACGACCAAACTAGGACGTGTCAACAAGAAGACCCGAAGGTAGTCCAAGGCTAATATTAGAAGGTAGTTGTAAATGCTTCCTTGGGCCACAATGGAAAAAGACATCTTCAAGGAAAGCACGGTTGGTAGGGAATCTGCAAAGCAATTTTAGTATCAAGAAACTAGTTGACGAATCATCGTTGTCATACCGCTATTCGCACATCGTGTGAAAAAGTCTAGAGTGCGGCTTTCTTATAGATCTAGAGAGCCAATGCCACTTTATGCATTAGTGTTAGTGTCCATGGTTCAAAAATATTAGATTTTTGAAAAAGTTTTAGTCAATGTTTGATATTTTAGATATTATCTCTTGTAAAAATCCACAAAACTGTAAACAACTTCTAGATTACGATAACATGTAAAAGAAAGCATGTAGCTTTCAGCTATTTTGAGAGGATTTTATGTAAAAAGAAATATTAGTGAAATCGCGTGATACGAGATTGCCGTTTTTCAAGTAGTGAACAGTACTCTGAAGTGGGAGATGAAGGAGGAGTGACCTGGCAGAATTCTGGCCGGGTATGCCAGTATTTTACCCCCCTTTTGGAGCCAATAGAAGCATCAGATTGGTGATCTGAGTAGCATAGAGAAACCATTCTCTTTCATCTACTCCTCTTTTGTATTTCTCTCTGTGAGTATTCTTCTACCTCTTCTATTTCTTTGAAACCGTTCTCTTTCGTCTACTCCTCTCCCTCAATTTCCCTTCACCTTGCTGTCTCTTACCCCCATGTGGTAGACTTTCGATACCAAACACACCGACACCGTGTTAGGGAAATTTTATTCTATCATTAGAGGTGAATTCCAAAAGATATTTGGTCTGATTTGGAGATGATATCTTTAGCCATATAAAGAGAATTAGCTACAACAGTAATCTTTTAATTTATTTCTTACTCTATAGAAGACATCTTATCAAAATATGCAAGTATTATGTGCTCCTATGGCAGGGCAATGTTTGTATATCATTCATAGATGCTTTGAGTTGAATTAAGAGGAGCTTTTTCTCTTATTTCTTGGTTGTGGTAACCTATCCTTATCAGGAACTCAATTTGAAGCTCTCTTGAAGCAAGTCTCTTTGCCCTACAAGCCTTGTAATTGACTCGTAAGTTTTTGTCCCTAACAGTCTACATTGAATGTAATAATGCAAAATTGATTCATGCTATGGCATCATGTATGAATGATGGGATGCAAAGTTGTTTATGATACATGACAACATATTATACTTGACTTTATAATTTTTTATTCCTCTTATAGTCAAGAGAACAAGCTTGATTTGAGTTAAAACTTATAAGATAATACTCTTGTGATCTTTGCTAAGAACATGCAGTTGGAAGTTCTATTAACGTCTTCAAGAACTAGGCTTAAAACCTTCAACCCTTCTCTTATCTCTACCATCTCCGGAGTCTAAGCTCTCAAACCCCCATACATTCTTCTCTCTCAAACCCTTGGGATTGACCGTGAAGTAACTCTTGAACCTTTAAACATTCACTGTAATCTACTTATCTCTTGAAGACACATCTCAATCTATCTTGTCCAGTTTTCTTGCCAAACCCCTGTGGTGACCTTAAACCCTACGCGTTGCGACATTGGTGAGCCCGACGTGAAGGTCAGTATAATAGAACTCCAAGATGGGGGATTCTTCAGGAGATACTCTACAAAATTTGGTGTGCATACTGCAATAGACTCAGCAACAACAAATCCAAACATATAACAATAACAATGAAGGAAAGATGAAGAGAAGATTGATTCCACAACTATCAAGGCCCTAGAGGACGTTGGCTAGGAATTAAAATAATTTAATGGTAAATTTGGACAAAGACCAACAAAGTATGGAAGGTAAGAAGATTGAATTATTCCTTAAGGCTTTAGATCCCATTCTGCAAGAGAAGCTTTCTGATTGCCTAGATGATGCTACCTCCTCTGAATCAGGAGTCAAGGATTCATGGACAGATGTTACTGATGCAATTAACATGATTGCTCGAAGAGAGCGGATGCAACTAAGATTGGGCTCTACTTGAACTTCAACAAATCCATTGATGGAGCTTATTCCACCTTCAAAATCCCCTATTCCTTTGACTAATCAACCAACTCTTTCTTATTTTGTTCCTTCTAAAAATAATGTCATGGTGAATGAACTCATTAAAAGCATGCGTGACCTTTATCTAAATCTTACAAAAATTAGTTCCAAGGTGGAGAAGGTCAATGTCAAAGTTGAAGAACAAGGACGATCATCAACTCAAAGACCCATGAGAGAAGGCTATAAGAGGCGTTGTATTTGGTGTGATAGTCAACAACATGACAAGAGGGAGTGTTCTGCCTTTTGTGAGGCTGAAGCACAAAAGCTTGTCTTTTGGAAAGACTAAAAAATTCATGTAGATGAAACTGGTTTTATATTAGAGCCAAATTTTTGCAATGGTGGAATCAGAAGAATGCCTGAACAACCAAAGCTTGTTGAAAATATAACCCCAGATCAAGAGATGGAAGATGCGCCACAAAGAAAGAAGACTGAAGGAAAGAAGAAAGGCAAGCAGCCAGGCTACAAATTGCAATCTAACATAGAATCTACAACTCATCTCAAACAAGTTCTAGCAGAACAAATTTTGGGAACTAAAATTGAGTTCACCTTAGGTGAAATTCTCAAAATTGCTGATGGATTCATAATCTAAGTACAATGCTAATGATAAATTTCATGATGCTGAAGAAACCTTAGGTGAATTTCATGATGCTAAAGAAACAGTGCATGATTTTTTGCAAGCTCTTTGAGTCTTTGTGCAGGATAAAGAGAAGCTAACTACACAAGGAATTTAGCTTGAAGTAGTTAAAGAGTTAATTGCAGTAATTGAAGCTGAAGAGAAAGAGAAGCTAACTACACAAGGAATTTAGCTTGAAGTAGTTAAAGAGTTAATTGCAGAATTGAAGCTGAAGAGAAGCTAACTGCACAAGGAATTTAGCTTGAAGTAGTTAAAGAGTTAATTGCAGTAATTGAAGCTGAAGATAAAGAAAGAATGGATGCAAAAATTAAAGAAGTAAAGCCTGAAAATGTAATAGTCGACTGGTCCAAACCAGTTGGGTAGCCCACCTCTTAAAAAAGGGTCATCTATAGCACATGCATGATGTAGGAAGAAGCCTGATTCATTCCAAGCAGTCACTACTCCTGGACACATTGGGCAAGAGCAACAATGGAGATAGTCGTCAAAATTGGAGAAAAAGAAACACTATGTATTGCACTCCTACTCCATGGTTCTGGGATAAGCGTCATGGCAAGGAGTCTCTATGAAAGCGGCCCATAGATATTGATCTAGGTTAGCAAATGAGAGCTGCAAAAAACTCTTTTGGAGAGTTATATGATGCATGTCCTAACGTACAAGTAACTATTGGAGACATAAAAGACAATTTTCACGTTTTTGTTCAAGACTCTTGTAGTTACCCAATCACTCTTGGGAAACCTCACATTTCTAAAGCCTTCTTGGAGAAAAAAGCTCTTGATGATGGTTCTTCCTATGCTTGTATTCGAAGCAAGGATAATGAACAAGCTGTCCAATTTCTTACTGTGTGTGTTAACCACCATCGAAATAGAGATCAACTGCATGATTATCATGTGCCTCCTAATGCCTGAGAATTCAAGGGTTTTCAGACTACACTGCTATAAAAGGAGGCTATGGCGGTGCGTCATGTAAAAAGATTGACCCTCGTTATGTTACAGAAATTGTGTCTCTAGCAAATATACATGTATGTACAACCAATAGTATGGGTTCTTATAAGTCTCTTCCAGTCATGACTAAAGCTAAAAGAAAATATTTATGTCATGTAAAAAGAGTGCTGAAAACTTATGACACAATGGCCGAAAATGAATATATTTTGAGCTTTTTTTAAAATTGATTACTACCGACACATTGGTTGAAATATATGCAACTTCTCATACAGAAAATGAGGCTGAAAATCAATCCATAGAAGTATGTACATTGGATTTTTATCAAATAATTTAAGAATTTGTTGAGCAGGAAGATATTGGTTTGCTCAACAAGGCTGAAGCGCAACTGGAGACAAAATAAAAGACAGTGGATAAGAAAGTCAAGACTGTGGCAGTCCCACTGCCTCTCCTGAAAGTGAAAGGCTTGTTGGTAGGACAACAAAACAACCAACTCTTTTTGATCCTTCCAACATTGGTCACAAGTTCACATCTTAAAGTATAAAAGAGCTCAAAATAGGTGAAATTTATTTCCTTTCGCTAGGTTAAAAACACTCTTTTATACAAATACTAATGAAACATAGAAAAGCTTTTGCATTTCAGCTAAGTGAAATAGGCTGTGTGGATCCAAATATTGTGGCTCTTATGGTTATTTTTACGGTCCCACATGTGCCTTGGAACCTCAAGCACATTCCCGTTCCAAGGGCCCATTTGCCCAAATTATTAGAACTTCTAAATGAGAAGATTAGAATGAAGATTTTAGAACCTTCTTTAGCACCTTACTCAAATCAATGGTGTACCATCCCCAAGAAAAATGGATCCTTATGATTCATTCAATATCTAAAGCTTGTTAATCGTGTCACAATCCGAGATGTTGGTTCGGGTCCGATTGTTGACGAGTTTGCTGAAGCTTTTGCAGGTTGAGCAATTTATTCCTATATTCAAAATATGATTAGTTTTAGCTTTCATTAGAAAGCGGAGGCATTACTACAATGAAGACACCTCTTGAATTGGTCTGCATGTGCACTCTGACACAAGGTGCAACAAACTCCGTAGCCCATATGATGAATGCTATGCACAAAGTCTTAAGGGACTTTATTCCAAAACTTACTCTTCCATTTCTTGATGATGTACCTATCAAGGGATGTGAAGTCAATGAAAAGAATGAGGAGCTTGACGAAGATAGCTGCACGACATTTATAGTTACCATATTCATGATCGTGACAGGATTTTGACATGGCTAAGTTGATTTTTGGAGTTGAAGAAGTCCTAGTGGTCAAACATTTGTGTGGCCCCTATGGATGTAAACCTTCACCAATCAAGATAGATGCCATCAACAGAATGCAAGAAAAATTCACAAATATTTTAGAGGTGAGTCTTGATGTGTTCATCTAGCACTTAAACTTTTGTCTTCCTCATAAAAAGCTTAGAGTTTTGTAGTGTTGCACTCTAGTGGACATAGGCATCAAGTCACAAAAAGTTCTTAAAGTCTTAGTGATTAGTAATTAGGTATGGACATAGACTATGATATGCTATTCTAGGTTAGAATAAGCATTGAGTCACATCAAGTTCTTAAGGATTTAAGTTTTGGGATTTGGGCATTGGTATAGACTATATTATGCTAGGCTAGGCTAATCTAGGTACATGTAGGTTAGGCTAGGCTAGGTAAGTGTAGGATAGGCATAGGCTAGGTAAGCATACGGTAGGCATAAGCTTATGTGTAGACTAGGCTAAGTGAGGCTAGCCTAGCCTAAGAGTAGGTGTAGACTAATCATAGGCTAAGTATAGGTGTAGGCTAAGTGTAGGCTAGGACCTCAACTGTCATCAATCATCGAAGAAAATCAGAACAAAAACGAAGCTAAACAGAAGGTATCCGAACCAATCAGAATCTCAACAGAACCTATCAGAACATTACAGAGCTTTATATTTCTACTAAGAATAATCATGAGCTTCCAAAACACAATCAATATCATTCAAAACACTCTCAAACACTTCCAAAACAACCAATCTTCACTCAAAATCCATCAAAATCAACCATTCAAACCTCAAAAACAACAAAAATCAATAAAAAAATTCAATCTTTTTCCACTCTCAACACATCCCTACACTTAGAAAGGAAGCCTCCTCACGACCCAAGGAAAAGAAGAATGTAAGTTGAGTAAAGAGCTCAATTTGAGTCTTTTTAACATCTTCAATAATCACCCAAGCACGACCCCAACTTATCACTTGTATCTAAGAAAGAATACAACTAAAGGAAAACATCATTATGCATTAACACAACTTATAAATAATAGAAAGTCATGACAAATTTGTAAAAGATATAAGAGGATCGTTAGCTTTGCATCATAGGCTTGCCATCCACCATCACCATCAGTGTCAATAGTCGAAAAGAGAGATCTTGAACAAATTATTCAACCAATACGAACTCATCACATAAAAATTAATAGATCATAAATACAAAACAATCATCTAAATGGCACCTCTAAAAAAAATCATTAAGAAGCATAGAAGATACATTCAGGGGTATCAGTGAAGATGATCTCCCTTGAAAGCTTCATGATTACGAAAGTAATCCATGGATAATGACTCATCTACAAAAGATTTTGGAGGATTCGGAAAGAATTGAAGGCAGCACATCCATTCTAGCAAAACAGGGTATCTGCTAGGTAAACAAAGGGCATGAAAATATAGGACATCCAATTGCTGGGAATCAATGTTCACATTGACATTCATACAAAGCTTGGGAATGGCATTTTGATTGTTATGGGAATGCCTATGCATATATGCTAGATATAGATTTGTTGTTTTTCTTGTTTTGGCCATCAAAAGAATGAAATAAAAGCTTGTTGATGTTACAAGATAGATTTTCTTACAGTAGAATCCCCTTTTCCTTGATGTCTTTCTTGGGGCTCCACGTTCTATTCTTTGTTTATGATAGGGAGGATTTACTTTGGCATTCTCTTTCCTTTTCTCTTGCTATAGGAAATACGCTGAGTTTAATCTTTTGTTTGAGGTATTGTTATTGATGAGAGAGACATCAATAAGGTTATTTTGCTCTATAAAACCATATTAGAGAATTTGGGAATTTTCCAAGTCCCAATTTCAAATAAATGATAAATATTTGACCACATGGCTAAATATTGATCCATATTTGAAAGTGGGATTTGGAAATGTAGCCTATATAGTATTTAAAGTAAACTCCACCTTTAAGTAAGATAACATGATCTGACCATTTGGTCAAATAATAAATATATTGGGGGTTTCCAAAGTGCATGGAATTTTCCAAAGTCCCTAATATGGTGTTCTATGTTGTTGGTGGTGTATGTCAAATATCAAAGGCTTCTCATAAGTGAGAGAAGAAAAACAAGAATTTTAGTATTTAAGAGATAAGTGTGTTACAAAGGCTATATATTATTGTGAGAGGTTGAAAATGCTACTCAAGTTAGTGGAGAATTTGAAGAATTTACAATAGTAGAAGTAATAAAATTATAGGTTTCTTTGAAAATGGTAAGTCTTTCTCCCATGGCCATGTTTAATACTCATATATTCTAAAATTCTACAATGATTGAAGTTATTTCAAAATTTGAAACTTTGTTCTATAGTACTTTATCAGGAAAGAATATGTTGAAATATATGCATTTTCACATTGGGATACAAATATGGAGTTAAAAGTGGTACTTTGATATCCACAACCTTTTAGTTTCTACATCAATCATTGCAACTCCACAATGTCAGCCTTGCAAAGGTTATTCAAGCCTTGTAGGGTTTTATCAAAGAAAAGTATGTTGAAATATATGTTTTCTCACACTAAAATACAAGTCTCGAATCAAAATAGGTAGTTTACTACTCATAATGCTTGCAGCTCTGTAGTAGCGATTCCCACAATCGGTTTATAGCTCGTAAAAAATTTTAAAACTATAAATCTCAAAAGTTTGTTTGTTAAACGGCTAGATTAAGCTCTCAATGGAAATAAAGTAATATGGGAAACCTTGTTTTCTTTTTTGTGGTGTTGTTTTGAGTACTTTTATTAAGATAGATTATTGGCTTTTGTCTTATGGTGTTGTATTGGGAGTTGAGGCTATCCACCCAATCCACTTACCAACCTAGAAATAAAAGGATGCACATAAGAAAATAAGGATGAGAAATTGAATGAATTAGGATATAGAAGATTCATTGAGGATAATATTGCAAATTGTAAGAAAATCTCGACTAGACTAGAACAGGTAAGTCTCGCTCTTTTAGGTTAAAAAATAGTCTTTGGTATAAATGAAGTATTGATTGTTGGTGGATACATGTATGAACGACATGGCAAAGTGATCACTAGCAAAAGTGGATGTAATTAGAACGATGGATGTGATTCACTCTTCAATGTTAGCGGTAAGGAGGTTTTTGGGAGCCTATATGTTTTATCTTATCTGGATACCACATTTTGTGCCATGTCCCAAAAAAATTACAACAAAAGGAATATCAGAGCAAGAATTTATACCAACAAATTGACGACATCCAACAAGATTAGCATAAGGTTGAAGTAATAGTAAGTATCCATCATTTTGCAGAAAATGAGAGTTGTGGTAGAGCTCACAAGATAAGGAGTGCTAGCAGGATGTGCAGAACTCAAACCAAACTTTTGAATAATATCTTCAATGAACTTGGTTTGACACAATGATAAAACACCCTCTTCTCAATAGCATTGAATGTGAATACCAAGGCATGAGTATATGTCTCCAAGATCAACCATGTTAAATGCAGAAGATAAAACCTTCTTTACTTGTTGAAGGAAGTTGAGATTTTTAGAAACAAGTATGGTATCATCCACATATAGAGTAAGAACAATAAAACTATAATTGTAGTGGTTGACATATAAGCTAGGATCTGAAGAACGAGAGATAAAACCTCATTTTGTAATGAAGAGATCAATCTTTTGATACCAAGCTCACGAAGATTATTTGAGACCATAGAGTGCTCGATGAAATTGGTAAGCAAGATTTTTCTTATGTTTAACTACAAATCCTCTAGTTACTCCATGTATATCTCTTCCCTTAAATTCCTATTAAGAAAAGTAGTTCTCACATCCATTTCACTACAACAAAAAGGCTCGATAGACACGCTTGTAGACGTAATATTTGAACTGTGTTAAAAAATGTCGGGCGTGTTTATTACCGCGTCTACTACTGCGTCTAAAATTTCATGACTAAAAGCACACTTATAGTCTGAGTTACACACCCGTATAGACACGCATATAGATGCACGTATTGACGTGCTACGCAAATATATAAACATATTTATAAAAAAGTGGATATATTCATATTGTGCGTCTATAAACGCATGTATCTGTGCGTCTAAAAAAGCGTTTACTCTGCAAGTTTTTGATGAGAATAGACGTGCATTTATCCTGCAATTTAGACGCACTGATAGATACGCAAAATAGAGGTGAAAAAAAAAAAGAGAGCATGTGGCTTTGCAAGCCACATGCTCTCTAGTTTTTTTCCCTCCATCAACATCAAATTGTATGCTTAGGGAAAACAGAGAAAGATTATTTCGAAGATTTTTTGTAATTAAAATAAAATAATTTATGTAGAACAGAAAATTTGATATATATAGATGAAACGTTTTTACATGATGAGTTCTAGTGCTTGTGACCTCAAGCATAGTCATGGTCGCAAGCACTAGCTAAAAGTAATACATATCAAAAATGAAAACTACAAGCCAAGGGGAGGCATGCATGCATGGGGCTCCTCTACATCTCCTCAGAAGAGGCATCATCATCGCTACCACCACTGCTGCCTATGCCGCTGCAGCTGCCGCCACCGCTACTGCTAGTCCCTCCTTCGCTATCCTCAACTGCATCAGGGTTCGCCTACACAAAGGATTAAGGTATATAAATACCATTACAAACAATAAATTAGAGTTACCTATACTTTTCATGTAAAAAATAAAACATACCACTTCTGGTTGTGAAATCCTCATGGCACGATTATATTGCTCCTCTGTGATGAGTCCCTCATCGTAGAAATGCTGCCAAGTGGACACCCGATTATGACCTTGATGGTAGCCTACCTCTCTAGGAGTAGGGATCCTACCAATGATATGATACTACAAAACAATTTGAACATACAACATATTAGAACACACTACATAATGAAGTGAAACAAATTACAAAATTTAATGAAAAAAAAGAAATCAAATAATACTTACAAACTCAGTCTCCCATGACTCCCTACCACCCGATCCATAATGCGATGATCCCATGGTTGCCATCTGGATACATTGTGCCTCTGCATGCTGGTGGCTTGTCATTTTCTCTGTTGCTCTCTTCTTGGCCTCTTTCCACTCCCTGCGGTGGCAATTGGGTGGTTGGCCATATCCAGGGCGCCCCTGCTCTTGTCTCCGCAGTGACTCCTTGGTGCGCATCATAAGGTGAGACCTCTTGTTATGAAGCGCATCTCTCACCTTTGATCGTCCTCAATCATCTGAGAATCGTGAATTCTCGGGATTAGGGTACCTTCTATGTACTGCCCGCAGCACCTCTTGCCACAAACTCTTTTTTTGGTGCTTGAAGGAAATCATGCAATCTTTGTATGTGGCATGCACGACACTCCTCAAGTAGACTATCACTTCTCTTCTCTCAGAGTCATGCAAGATACCACCAACATCAGTGGATAGAGTAGCACATTTGTGGAGGCTCACCTCTCTCGTTTCTCGGTGAGGGTGATCGAGAGCCACCTCCTAGGAAACCCCCACAAAGTCCTTGTCCTCCCGCACGACTCTCCCTCTTCCCTCGACGGGCACTACCCTCTACCTCACTCGATGCACGTGCTTCTACATAGACACGTGCTTTGGCTGATCCATGTACTTCAGCTGATCCCTCTGCATCAGCTGATCTGTGTGTATGCATAGTGCGTGGAGTACCTGTTAGTAGAGGTGTGCCAAGGTTTGGTGTTTTTGTGGTAGTGCTAGGCAAAGATGTGATAGGTGTCCTAGACATGACATTGAAAAACTCCTCTGCAGTGGGGGGGCAACCAAGATAATTGGTCATCTCCCCCATGAATTGCTCCTTGTTGAAAAACCTCAAAAAAAGCTACTAACACCTCTAGAAAACTCCGCTAAGGTGTTGTTCATGTGTTCCAACTCAGGATCAGTGCTTGAAGATCCAGGATTCCACATCTACACAAGAAAAATCATATTACCCTGTGCGCAGATAAAACATATTACATGCTGCGTCTATATCTGCATCTCTTTATGCGTCTATCAGCGCGTCTATCTTCGCGTCTATATCTGCGTCTACATTGTCATCTAGATGTGCTGTGATAGATGCGCATAGTCGGACCATTTTTTTCAAACTTGGTTAAAAAATGCGCAAAAAAACCTCCATAGATGACAGTCTATAGCATGTAGAGAGAGAGAGAGAGAGAAAGCAAACAAGATTGAGAGAGAGAAGAAGAACTCACATTCTTTACTTGTTCCGACGGGTGGCGGCTAGGTTGCAAGCTCCTTATCCTCCTTCTCACTTCCCTTGGTAAGTTGCTTGAATCTTCTTCTCTTCCTTACTGTTTGGCTCTTGTTCTTTACTCTTTGGCTCTTTCTTCCTCCTGTCCTCTTTTTACTCTTATTTTCTTCCCTCATTGTCTTCATGAAGTGATAGATAGACATGATTAGTGATGTCGAGCTCGAACTACAGAAAACGCGTAAAAAACGCAGAAAAGCACTGGTTTGAAAAGAAAGCCACAAATTTTTAATTTTTTTAAAATATTTGCGTAGTGTGTATATGCGCAGATAATACATATTACACGCGCTGATAGACGCATAGTAACAATTAAACTGATTAGATGCTAGCTTTTGGTTGTTTTTGGATCAACATGACATGACTTTCCTAGTCTTTCAATATCAAAATGTTTACCGCCATGTTGTAAGTATCAATGCATGCATTTAGGGAATATGACATATATACCAAATGAAATCACATTTGTCCTTGTGATTCAGGTGTAATTATGTCGTCATCTTCTACTAGTATGGGACTAATTAACAATGTATGAAATTCAGGTAAGGATTTTCATAGCCATAAATATATTAATTAGTGGAGTAACTAAATGTATGAATATTTACATACAGCTCATCCTTCCTACTAGTATATCCCATTGTGTTTCGAAAGATGTGTGTGATATCATTTACAAGATGGGTGAGCTCGCGAGGTATGTATACTTTATACTTATTTTTTAGTTTACATATTATGTACATCACATAGTAAACCCGCTTGAATTTATGGACAAAACTAATCATCATTCTCAATTGCATGTTGGTAGATTTGTGAGTTTGAAGGAAATCGATCCAAATACATTGCAAGAGGCTCGAGTATTGTCCATTGAGGTGGTTTGTTTGGTGGAGGAAACTTTTCCTCGCTCCATTTTGACTACTCAAGTACACTCACTCGTACATCTGATTGATGAGATCGCAATTTGTGGGGTAGTTCATGCAAGGTGGATGTTTTTTCTAGAGTACTTTATGAAAACCCTAAAAGATTTTGTAAGGCAAAATGCACGGCCCAAGGGAAGCATGGCTAAGGGTTGGTTAGTGCAATCATCCCTTGTACAAATCTCTCAATATCTTACTAAAATGGAGTCCTCTTTACCACGACTATGGAAAGATGATGAAGATTTGAGGATGATCTCTATAATACCTCAAGGAAAAGGAAGGATCAAAGTGCTAATGAAAGAGGAACTTCGTAAGTTAAATGTATTTTGTGTGCTTAACAGCGAAGTAATGAGCAAATGGGTGACACTATATAAAGAAGCAAGGGCAAGAAGAGTAAGCGAAAGGCAAGCATTTTGTGCTAGACATGGACGTTATATCCCATATTCAGAACATTTAAGTGCGCTTCCACATCATATTGATATAGATTGGCTACATGAAGAAATGGAGAATATGGAAAAAGAGGAGGCGATGGATATATCGCAAGAGGAGTGGGAATACGCACGAGGTTGCTTATAAAAAATGAGATATACTTGTAATTAAATTATCTTTAGTTATATATGATATAATAATTTCACATGTTTCATCTTTAACTAAATCGTTAATATGATCTCAACAATGTACTACTAGTGCACATTGCTCAATGCTATTTGGTGTGAAGGCAAACATTTTCGAACTCAACGTATAGATGATAAAAGAAATACCCAGGATTGTGGTATCCTCACAAACTTCCAGGATACCAATGGCACCATGGAAGGTTATTGTGGCTTGATCCAATATATTTTGAAGCTTGACTTTAGGCAATTTTTTATATATGTGCTAGATGTGAAGTGGTTTAAAGAAGTAGTAACAACGGGTGAGCATTGCACAATTAGACGTCATCCAAGTGGTTTTGTAGTGATTCACTCTACAAAATTTCACCAAGGCAAGAATGACACATTTGTACTACCTCAACAATGCGAGCAGGTATATTAAAAGCTATTTATTTATATATATATATTACTTCTTGATACATTCTCAAAATACAATAAATATCTAAGTTGCTTACTTTTTGTTTTTTAAATGCAGGTTGTGTATCACCCAATGGTAAACAATAACTGATGGTGGCACGTCATCCCCATATCTAATCTTTCAAAACCAATATATGGCAATGCTACCAACATAGAGATAGTTGATGACAATCCAACAATCAATGATGATGCCATGATTGATCATATACATGATGCAGTGCAAGATGATCCCCGCGAGGATGTTCAAGGAAGCACAGAAGAGGATAACAATATGGTTGCAGATGATGATGAAGAAATTGAGCATAGTAATACTTCTGACAGTGGGATAGACTTATTTGTTTCATTTCCTATTGGTAACATAGACCTAGAGGTAGATAGTCTAGCAAGGGCCGATCTCATTGAGGATGAGATTGATCATTCATTGTGGCATATATAATTAGCTTTGAATGATTGGATGTATATTTGTAATACTCAGAAAGAAGTAAAGTTGGTAATGTATTCAAACAAATACTAGCTGTTAAGATGTTTGGTCATATTTAGGGACTTTATGAGAAATGAAAAATATGTGCATTTATTTTTGCATCTATAGGCATGTTTATAAATGTGGGTATATAGATGCGTTCTGTATACTAGCGTGAATAGACGCACTTATAAACGCGCATGCTATTTCGCGTGTACAATGCGCATCTATAGGGCCTTTCTCTTGTAGTGTTTGATGAACCTCCAAATCAGACTCAATAGTAAAAACTAACAAGACCCTAATATGGTCTTTTGACATTGTTCCTTTTGTGGGGATGATATGGCATCACTATAAGAGATAGGGTATTCATAAATATTGAGAGCATTCTCAATAATATCAACATCATAACATGAAAAGTACCTTGCTCATTATCAAATTGGAAGATCAACATAAAGATCAATGCTAAGGTCATCATCAATAATAATAGGTGCAAGTTGTGAATCCTAATTTGAAGAGTCAATATTATCCCGTGAAGGAGGTTCATCATCATATAGAAAAGAAAAAGAAGCGAATAATGACATTGTATCATCAACATCCTCCAATGACCAAGTCAGCCCAACATTCTCTTGAGACCTTGTGCTGCCCATAAGTTGCTCATTGAAAATAGCATCACGCTGTATGATTACCTTTTCGGAAGATGGATCATAAAACTTGCATCCCTTAGAGAAATTTGAACATTCAATGAAAATAACTTTCAAATTGGGAGGATCAAGTTTTCTTCGAGTCTCTTTGGGTACATGAATATAAGCAATACATCCAAAAGTTAAAAAATATGAAATGGAAGGAATTTTACATATCCAAGTAGTAATCAATATTTTATCTAATAGAGCAATTGTAGGAAGATGATTTTGCACAAATACTACTATTCAAACTACTTCAACCCAGAAACATCGAGATAATCCAGAATGAATGAGTATACATCGCATGGTATTGAGAATAGTCCTATTTTTAGCAATATCATTCTATTGAGGGGAGTAGGGAATTGTATATTCATGATAAAAACCCTTGAACAAGGTCATGCCGATAAAGATCAACAAGCTTAGAAAGATCAGAGTGAACAAAGTGATGATGCCATATTTTCCTATTAAGATCACTGGGAGGTGTAACATTATTTGCAACATCTTCATTTAAAGATAACTAAGAGGAGCAACATCTATGGTTTGGTCGTCTTTCTCAATGCGACACTTGCTATGGTCAAAAGCGACAAAGAGACCAAGATCCACAAGCCTTGCAACTAAAAGAAGATTCCTTTGTAGATTTGGGACGTGTAAAACTCCACACAAAATTCTTGTTGAAGAAATCGTACCGAGATATAAATCACTATACCGTTGACTTGATAGGTTGTGTCATTAGCAAGATAAACCAATTTCTTAATAGGAATAGAATGATAATTATGTAACCATTGGGACTAATATGTCATGTTTCTTGTAGCACTCGAATGAATAATAAAAATGGATCCATCACAAAGATGAAGTATCCTTTCCGGAGAGATAGAATAACTCACACAATTTTCTTCTTCAGTAGTGTTGTCATGTGTAGAAGCATATGCTCTATTATGATCCGAATAAAAATTTCGCTTGAAATATAGATGGGTTAGATGATCAATCTTTTTGCAATAGTGACAAGGAGAATAATCTCTAGATAAATGTGGTTTTTTATTTGTAATACCATGTTCTTCATCATATTGTTTTGCCTAGCAAACAAAAAAAGTGTAACCATTTCTAGTTCAATAAGAACAATGTCTACTACAAAACTTAATACATGAGAAGTTACCACCATGACAACTTAAGACATTGTTCAATAAGAACAATGTCTATTACGAAACTTCAGACATGAGAAGTTACCACCATGACAACTCCTACGTGTATAGCGTGGAAAGGGACCCCTTTGAGAAAGTAAAGCTTGGTCAATTTTCTAAATGTGTGTCCTCTTCTGAGATCATAACTATTTCTTAATTTTTGTGCCGTCATTCATGTCGTTGTGAATATTCAATCAAAGATATACAAGCTTGATCAAAATTGATCCCTTCTTTGTCATTGTATAGAGGCAATTGTCAAGATTGTGGGAGAGAAGGAAGGAGTCTCGCTTGAAGCTTTCTTGCTTGCACAATGGGGGAAGACACACAAGGGTGGAGGCTGAAAACAGTTTTCCTCTTCTTAGTTGTGTAAGCCAAAAGAACTCAAGTACAAAGAAATAGAAGAACCCTATATATGGGTCTCAAACCAAACTCAACTAACTAAGGTGGCATACTAACTGAGCCACGAACTAGAGTAGATAAGGATAGCTATCATGTAGCTATTATTCATGGGCGGTGTACCAACCGCGTCTGCAACTGACAAGTCGGTGACATAAATATACAACGGTCACCCTGGCGTATCACGAGTGGAGCTCGATATCTCAACACTCCCCCTCGAGCTCAATCCCAATTCCTGCACACCAAGCAGGTCTCTGAACTTGCGCAACTTCTCTGCGCCCAATGCCTTCGTGAATATGTCAGCTACCTGATCCTCTGTGCTGACATAAACTAGATCAATAAGACCTAGTAAAACCCTCTCTCGCACATAGTGATAATGCACCTCAATGTGCTTTGTTCTAGCATGATAGACTGGGTTATTTGCCAAGTGTATACTACTCATGTTGTCACAATAAATGACAACTGGCCCATCTGTAGACTGATGCATATCATAAAGTAGCTTATGCAACCAAGCTACCTCACATGCAGCCATTGCTGCACCCCTGTACTCAGCCTCTGTGCTCGACAAGGCAACTGTAGGCTGTTTCTTGCTGCTCCAAGTGACTGCAGCACTCCCAAAAGAGAACACATATCCACTGGTAGATCGTCTATCAGAAATACTACCAGCCCAATCAGCATCAGTGTATCCATGCAACTGTATCTGAACCCCAGTCTCATAAAATAGTCCATACTGCAATGTGGACTTCACATACCTGAGTATGCGTCTAGCCGCATCCAAATGTGGTTTCCTTGGAGCCTGCATAAACTGACTTACCAATCCAACAGCATAGCTCAAATCTGGCCTGGTAATAGTCATATAAATCAAACTTCCTACTATGCGTCTGTACATAGTAGGGTCTTGCAGAAGCTCACCTGCATCTGTGCTCAGCTTCACATTCTGCTCCAAAGGAACTGAAATAGGCTTACAGCCTGTCATCCCATATTTGGACAGCATGTCCAATCCATACTGCCTCTGCAAGAGCTGTATCCCACTTGGTGATCTAATCACCTCAATGCCCAAGAAATAACGCAGCTCTCCCAAATCCTTCATCTCAAACTTCTGCTTCAATAGCATTTTCACATGAAGGATATCTTCATCACTGTCACCTGTCATAATCAAATCATCAACATAAATGACAAGTAGCATAATACCTTTCTCTGTTTTTCTCACATAAAGTGAGAAATCTGCCTTGGAAATCTGAAAGCCAATAGTGACAAGATACTGTCCTATCTTGTCAGACCATGCTCTAGGTGCTTGCTTCAAGCCATACAAGGCTTTCTTCAACCTGCAAACAAACTCAGGATGAACAGCATGCACATAACCTGGTGGCTGCTCCATATAGACCTCTTCTTGCAAATCACCATGCAAGAAGGCATTCTTTACATCCATCTGATGTAAAGACCATCCCTTTGATGCAGCCATAGCAATGACTGCTCTTACGGTTGCCATCCTTGCAACCGGACTGAATGTTTCTTCATAGTCAATGCCATATGTTTGTGCATAACCCTTGACTACTAATCTTGCCTTGTATCTATTCACAGAACCATCTGCATTGTGCTTCACCTTATAAACCCATTTACAGCCAATTGCATTTTTACCTTTAGGCAAAGGTACTAACTCCCATGTAGCATTTGCTTCCAAGGCATCCATTTCTTCATCCATGGCTTTCTCCCATTTTTCTTTTCCCATGGCTTCCTCAAAAGAAGTGGGTTCTGATTCCTGTATCACTTTAACCATATATGCATAATGAATGGCTGTAAATCCATCATATTTCAGCCTATCCACAGGATACCTAGCTCTGGTAGACCTGCGCAAAGTAGGTTCACTCCCAGGTGCTCTCAAAACATCCCTGGTCTTCCTTACTCCAGGTGTAACAATAGAAGGAATACCCAACTCATCATCAATGCTCTGTTCTGAGCCACTGGATTCACCATCCACATAAGAGTGACCTGCATTCACATCAAACATGGGCTGATCAACCTTCTCTTTTCCTTTTCGTGATACCTGCATACCACTATCTGCATTGCTTTGAGAAGATTCTCCTGATCTCAATCTGCCTGTCCATGGCGAAAAATGTGAACCACTGCTAGAGGATGCTCCAGGTCCACTAATATTTTGTGTCTGCTGCTGTGAATTCTGTGCAGCATTACCATTTTGTGCATCTATATCATCAATCACATTTACTGGTTTATACCAGCTACTCATCTCATCAAAAACAACATCTCTGCTCACTGTAAACTTACGAGTAGAAGGGTTATAGCATCTATACCCTTTTTGCTGCAGAGAGTAACCAATAAAGATGCACTTCTCAGCTTTTGGATCCAACTTGGATCTCAGCTCATCTGGCACATGTACATAGGCAATGCAACCAAAAATTTTCAAATGAGAAATATCTGGTTTCCTACCAGTATACCTCTCCTCTGGAGTCATTCCATGTATTGCTGCAGTGGGAGTCCTGTTCATTATGTAGACTGCTGTAGAAACTGCTTCAGCCCAATAAAAATCTGGCAAGTCTTTTTCATTGAGCATGGCACGAGATACCTCTCCAATATGCCTGTTTTTCCTTTCTGCAATTCCATTTTGTTGTGGGGTATGACTGCATGAATATTGCTGCTTTATGCCATGCTCCTGCAGGAACCTTGCAAACTCATTTGAGAGGTACTCTCCCCCTCCATCTGACCTTAGGCATTTTATCTGCAAGCCTGTTTCTTTTTCAACCATAGCTTTAAGATTTTTGAAATGCCCAAAAACTTCACTTTTCTTTTTCATAAAATACACCCAAACTTTTCTGCTATAGTCATCAATAAAACTGACAAAATAATGACAGCCTCCAAGAGATGCAGCTTTAGTTGTCCACACATCAGAGTGAATTAATTCCAATGGCTTCTCACTCTCTTGAACATGTCTAGGAAATGGTTTCCTTGCCTATTTTCCAAACTGACAGGCTTCACATACCTTATGCATTTCTGCAACCTTGAATTTGGGCAATCCTGCAACAATATTTTGGGCCTGCATTGATTTAAGTCGCTGTACATTAACATGACCAATGCGTTTATGCCAGATATCAATATCTGCAACTACACCGGTCCCATGTGCAAACATTGCTGCACTCAATTCAGACATGTCTGTATCCAATGTAAACATTCTGCCCTTCTTCTTTCCTTTTGCTACCAAGCGACCTTTATTTTTCATATCCTCAACAAAACATCCATGAGGATTAAATCTGACCTGCAAGCCCTGTTCAACCATTTGACCGACAGAAACTAGATTCTTAGTGATATTCGGGACATGAAATACATCGGACAGGTATTTCTTTTTCCCATCCTGCATAGACAAGGGAATTTTTCCAATCTGCACAATAGGATGTGCAGTATCATCACCAGTCTCCACAAATCCTGGTTTTTCCATTTTCCTTGCATCCTCCATCCATTCTGCATGACCTGTCATGTGGTTTGATGCACCTGAGTCAACATACCATACATCATTGCTTTCTTCTGCACTTGTCACAGAATTGTTCATGTGCTGCACCATGAACAAATGTTCATTTCTGTCATCACCCTGTCTGTTAGAAGATGCATAATTCCCTTGTTGCAGTTTTCCATTCATGATGTCATTCTGCTTTTTATAGCAGTCTTTAGCCATATGACCCATTTTACCACAATAGTAGCATTCAACATTACTGTTTGCATTTTGGCCTCTTTGCCATCCACCACGACCTCTTTGGCTCCCCCTGCCTCTAGAGTTACCACGTCCTCCTCCATAGGACTGGTTTTCTTGAGTTTGCTGCATATTCTGATTTCTACCACGGCCTCCAAATCGGCCTCCTCTACCTCTGCCTCTACCTCTTCCAGCATTTGAGTAGAAGACAGCTTCTTTTGAAGTTCCTCCTGAAGAAGATGCACCACCATTTCTCTGTTCCTCAGAAATTAGAAGAGCAATCAACTCCTCAAAATCAGGAAATCTTTCACGAACTGAAATGGATGTCCGAAACTGTGCATAATCCTTTCCTAGACCATTCAAGGTCACAGAAACTAAATCATCATCTTCCACTGGTGACCCAATGGAAGCAAGTGCATCTGCAATCTTCTTTACCTTCATGTGGTAGTCGTTGATGCTCATATTTTCTCTTTGCACATTGTGCAACTCTTGCTTGAGCTGCATTTTCCTGGCTTGCGTATTTGTGCTATACATCTTTGACAGAGTATCCCATGCCTCCTTTGGCATACTTGCATCCTGAATATGCACAATCATGGAGTCTGAAATGCTGATAGACAACCAATACATAACTTTCCTGGCTCTCTCATGCCATGCTTTGAATGCCTGCATTTGCTGTTGATTGGGAACATCAGGAAGAACTGGTTCTTCTTCATTTCCTGCAACAAATTCCCAATATCCTTTTCCCATAAGGAAATTCGTCATTCTAAACTTCCATGCCTGGAAGTTGTTCTTGTCAAGCTTTTCAGTGACAATCTGTGAAAGAGAATCAGACGCCATTACAGAATACTGCAAGAAATTCTGTCACTGCAAAAAACACAGCTTCACCCTCACAAGGGCAAATCTGCAAAACTGGCGAAAGTGGTATTTGACCACACAGTCACTTCCTAGTGACGATTTTGCATAAACAGGAACCAAGGATGATTCTGAAACTCCCAATGTCTCTGCGCACAAGCATACGATGAAATTTCTACAGTAACTTTTCACCGACCTGTAGAACAGTGGTCGCACAGCATAAAACTGAGCCTTTTCCTGAGTGCGTGCAGAAAACTTCCGTCTGCAAAACAGGCCCCGAAATGGCCTCAAATCAAAAAAACATATACTGCCCCGAAATGGCCTCAAAGCATATACTGCCCTCTTGCTTCACCGCGAAGGGCGTCTCAACCTGAGACAATGCACTCCTGCAATTTCCGGCTGTGCTACCTGCAGAGATCTGCTCCCAAAACAGAAAATGAAAGCAACACTGCTCCTCTTACCAGAACACCGCGAGCTTGGCTTGCTTTCTTGAGCTCCTTACCACGAACAAGGCTCTGATACCATGTCAAGATTGTGGGAGAGAAGGAAGGAGTCTCGCTTGAAGCTTTCTTGCTTGCACAATGGGGGAAGACACACAAGGGTGGAGGCTGAAAACAGTTTTCCTCTTCTTAGTTGTGTAAGCCAAAAGAACTCAAGTACAAAGAAATAGAAGAACCCTATATATGGGTCTCAAACCAAACTCAACTAACTAAGGTGGCATACTAACTGAGCCACGAACTAGAGTAGATAAGGATAGCTATCATGTAGCTATTATTCATGGGCGGTGTACCAACCGCGTCTGCAACTGACAAGTCGGTGACATAAATATACAACGGTCACCCTGGCGTATCACGAGTGGAGCTCGATATCTCAACAGCAATGGTATTGTAATCCATTATATTTGTATTCAATTTTAAGCTCATCTTTTCATCCAACCATAGGACCTCTTGCATCCAAAAATCAAGTATCACATAGTATGTGTCGAAAGAGCACATCTAGATGAAACCATTTTCAGATTTTTTGTCAGATTTTAGCATATCCCAAATTAAAGCCAATATATTAACATCAAACAATTCATCATATATGCTAAAAATACATTCATCTATAGCCAATGATCTATGCCTTCTCATATCTTTTATAGCCTTTGAAACATATTTCTTTACAACCATGTTCATGGTCTCAATCATCTAAAAGTATACAAACCTCCCTATTGAAAATCCAATGAAATCCAAAGAAAAAGTACCTAAAACACCATATTTGAGAATATCTGAATTTCCCATAAGTTTGGGATGTATGGTCAAATCTTTGGATTTGTCACAACTTGAACACTATAACTCCAAACCGAGCGCTCTATAGCTCAATAGATTCCATTTTTCAAGTGATTTCCAGTGATAGGTCACATCATATGGTTTTGAGAAACTTATGGGCATGTTATCCAAGTGCCACCTTTTTAGTATTCAAAAAATGGGAATTGGAAGATTCCCAAACTCACTAACATTGTGTTCTAAGGCTACTATAGGAATCAATATAATTTTTCATTCCATACATTGAAAACATGGCTATTTGAGTCCTTTTACATTCAATAGCAATCAATAACCTCTCAATGTATCCTGATTCCTATCATGATTAGCACAAATAATAAAAAATTGAACAATATATCCTCTTACCATATGGACTCCTAATCCATGCATAGACTAATCCATAATCTAAGTCTTTCATCTCTACACATACAACAATGATGTATATCTATCTAGAAATAATTGGATAAGAAGAGTAGTCTAGCACAAAAAAGTGATGCTTGTCCTAGATATCATCTATAGTAGTCTTGACATTTGGATAAGCAACATACAAGTCCCCTAGAAAATTATTGAGTGCCATTATCCTCTATCCATGATCAACATCTACCACTCATTTATCATTCCCAGATAAGCTCAACCATGGTCAATGAGCATAATACAAGGAGTTTCAAGATCCCTAACATTAATAAATATCTATGTAGTTGTACGAGCCTAATAATTGTGTGTGTAATAACTCTTAGATATCATGATTGAAGCCTCCTCACATCAATATAGTATGTCTACCTCACTATCAATTGTATATTGCTGCAAACTACTAGGTTTTTAGCCATATCAAATATCTTTTCATAATCAAAAATTAAATTTTTAGTTTGAGTAAATTCAATTACAATACTTTCATTATCTTCATGGATTACCTAGATGCCTTGTAGTCCAAGATCTTCTTCACCTTGCATTGTAGTATATGTAGGCTCTCCAATAAGGTGCCTCTTTCTCTTGATAATATCAATTATTTCCTCATGGCATTCTCTCTTGGTAATGCCAAGAATCTCTCCCAACGTGAATTCAACTTTTCTATTCAAAATGCACTCAAGTTTTTAAATTCGTTGCAATTTCAATGTCTAATTGCATTTATATCATGGTTGTTTCCCCTTAGGCTTTCCATGCTTCTACTTTTGCTCTTTGTGAGATTTTCCATGGTTGGCTAGATCTAAATTAGATATACCACTCCCTTCAATGACCTATATTGATGTATTGGTATTTACATAATTCCTTTACTCTTCTCCTCCACAATAGCATCAATAATTTGCAATCTAGCAAGATATGGATAGAAAACAATTCCCCTAGAGCATCCCAACTTCCACCCTTTCAAAATCTTGGAGTAGGTGGTAGAATAGCCTTGCACAAGTGGATCTTGCCATCTTTCAATAAAATCAAATTCTTTTCCACTCCATCCATGTAATTCTAAAAAATTCTATGCTCATGTTTTGTTGTGTCATAGCAAATACAACAGTATAAAAATTCTTCATGCATTGAAGCTTTGTGTGCAACAAACTAATCCTTTATGTCCATCCTTGTAAATTTCAATTGCTATTAGCACATGTTGTTCATTAGTTCATCCATTATATCCTCTTTAACAAGAGAAACTATAAAAATATGATGCTTTTCTTCATACTCTATAATGTTAGTAGTGGCCAAAGGTATAGTCCCAACATGCATCCTAGCTCATCTACTTTGCCTCTTAACAATAATAGAGAAAGCACCCTTGATGTCCTACCACTTTGTCTTTAAGAAGTTCTTATTATTCTCATCTTCCCACCGTTCTTCTTTACTCAATCATAAATTATTTTCTCTCACTTTGAAACCCTATAAGGGTTTTTTTTTTGACAACCTTCGAGTTGCACTCTAGATTGATAAGGTGATCAATTGCTCTTTTTGGAGGGAGAATTGTTTGCACTTGAAAAAAATCCTTGTACTCATCCAAATGAGATTTTGGGGCTACATGACCTACTAAAGTTTTAGTTTGATCTATGGTTTCCTCATTAAGATGTAGTATGAAGATTTAAGATTTCTTCTTGAAATCTTGCTTGAGTTTCACAGTAGTGATAAGATGAAAATGTTATGTATGCTAAAGTATACTAGTTGTCCATCACTCACAAATTCCATATATACTTGAGAGAAGTCCCATGTGATCTTTCTTGACTCCTTTAACCAAACATTAAGAGGGTTAATTTCTAGAGTTACAGAAGAGAAAGATTAAACAACAAGCATTATGATTTTCAGTTATAGCAGGTATCCTATATTGGAGAGGAGTAGATGACATTTATCACTGTTGTGTAGTACCTGATGAGGTACCATTCATTCTTGAGGAGTGCCATGATTTAGCATGTGGGAGAAATTTTGGTGGCTGTCTTACCACTCAAAAAGCTCTTTGTGTTGAATATTGGTGGCCATTCATCTTCCAATATGCTTTCACTTATGTTAAGCATTGTGATGTGTACCAAAGACACGATGCGAGGGAGAATCGTAAGTGGCATCTAAACCCTATTTTAGTTACGTTACCATTTGAAAAATGGGATATTGATTTTGTGGGACCATATACCCTTCATCGAGTATGCGCAAGTGGCATATTACTGTAGCGACAAACTACTTTACAAAGTGGTTTGAAGCTCGAGCAACGATGAAGGATAATGCTAAGAGAATGACCAATTTCATCATCGAGCAAATTTTTGGCCAATTTGGTCCACTGAAGGAGATAGTGTTTGATCGAGGGACACACTTTTTGAATAAGGTTATCATAGCCTTGATTGAATCTTTGAAGATTAAGCACAATAAAACTATCCCATATAATCCTCAAGCAAATGACCAAGTTGAGAGTACGAATAAATAGTTGGTGGGAATCTTATCCAAGATAGTATCAAAAAGTAAGCACGATTGAGATAAAAATTATATGTGGCAATGTGGGATTACAACACAATATTCAAGAGATCCGTAGAGGCCACACCACCCTATTCAAGTTAGTGTATGGGGAGGAGTGCATTTTGCCATTGGAATAGAGCTTCCCCACTATGTTGTTTGCTCTCCATCATTCGTTGGGAGAGGTAGAAGCGTTACAAGAAAGATATAATTCTCTTGCACATCTTGATAAGATTTGATTGCATGCTTTGTTATATCAAGAAGTAGGGAAGAAGATAATGAAAGCCTTTCATGGACTTCGGGCTAAGAAATATAGATTTGCGAAAGGTCAATTGGTGTTGTATTATGATGCTCATCGTGAGCTATTTCTTGATAAGTTTGAGCCCAAATGGGATGAACCATAAAAAATTTTACATTTAGGAGAGAATGGCTCTATAGCCCTTTTAGCAAATTTGCATGGGGTAGAGTTTAAAACTAAAGTTAACTTTGATAAGCTCAAGCCTTACTAAATGTAAGGGTTGACATTGGGATTTCTACCTGTACAGTTCCTTCTTGATTTAGCTTTAACGTGCAATAACTATCAAGACGATTGGATGGGATGAATTATTCCCTATCTTGATCATCCATATCTAGAGCAATGTTACCACGAAGGTCAAGTGATCTCTTGGAGGAAAGGTTTTCAGGGTTATTGAGTGGCAAGATGAATCTTTCACATGGGAGATTAAGGTCTACTACCACCATTGTTAACAAATTCTAAATAGCATTCCTATCAAGTTCAGTGAAGAAGGAGGGATTGTGCATGTTATATATCCTCTCTCAGCGTGATTTTCACTATCATAAGTATGAGTGAGCTGCTTAGTATCGTGTGGCCTATCACTGAAGAGTGGGTCTATACTTTATATTTCGATGGAGCTTCTAGAGGGCCCGCTAAACATGCGACTGTTGGTGTGGTCATTAAAGATCCCCAACATAGGGTTTTCATGAAGATGTGAGTTTATTTATGACCTTCTTTTACTAATATATGGTACAAGATCTTGATCATCTGGTTCAATGTAGCCCGATGTGGTGGTATCGGTTGATTATTGGTAAAAGGTGACTCATAATTAGTAATCAATCAATTGAATGGGACCTATAGTCTGTCGGATCCCATCTTACAGATGTACCATCATGTAGCCTTAGATATGTTGCATATTTTTGAGACAGTGTTGAAGCGCGCAGGATTGAAGGTCACCACAGGGGTTTGGCAAGAAAACAAGACAAGATAGAGAGATGTGTCTTCAAGAGATAAGTAGATTACAATAAATGTTTAAAGGTTCAAGAGGTACTTCATAGTCAATCATAGGGGTTTGAGAGAGAAGAATGTATGGGATTCGAGAGCTTAAACTATAGAGATGATAGAGATAAGAGAAGGGTTAAAGGTTCAAGCCAAGTCCTTGAAGATGTTAATAGAGCTTCCAACTGCATGTTCTTAGCAAAGATCACAAGAGTATGATCTCATAAGTTCTAACTCAAATCAAGCTTATTTTCTTGACTGTAAGAGCAATCACAAATTATAAAATCAAGTACAATATGCTGTCATGTATCATAAAAAACTCTGTATCCCATCATTCATACATGATGCCATAGCTTGAATCAACTTTGTATGATTATATTCAATGTAGACTATTAGGGACAAAAGCTTATGAGTCAATTACAAGGCTTGTAGGGCAAAGAGACTTGCTTGAAGAGAGCTTCAAATTGAGTTTTTGATATGGTTAGGTTACCACATCCAAGAAATAAGAGAAAAAGCTCCACTTAATTCAAGTCAAAGCATCTATGAATAATCTACAAACATTGCCTTGCTATAGGGGCACATAATGATGCCAGAAGGCATATTCCACGGTGGATTCCGTGAGGTTTTACGGTGGATTCCGTAAACTTAGATGACCGGGGCTCATACACAAAGAGGATTCTTTGTGCGAGAAGTTGATGGGGACGCATGTCCTTTTCGAGCGTTTCATTAATTTAGTGTGTACATGGGTGATTCCATAGCGGGTGATTCCGCAAAATGCATATTAAATTAATAAACGTTTATGAGTTTAGAGTGCGCACTCGTAATAAATTAAGGTTAGGATTTATTTCTAACCAGTTGATTTATTTTTGTAGCTGAAGACTGCTAGGTATTCACTTTTGTCGGTTTAATTGTATTATTTTACTAACGATTGTGAATGCTTCAGTTGATGTATAGAGATAGCAGCAGTGGCGGAGGAAAGCATTGGAGTCTAGCGAGTATCCGATCTATGGATTATATTTTGATAGGCGCCACGCCTATATTTTGTTATGTCTATTGAGGCATCGATTATTGATTATTATTTTGTATGCGCCTATGCGCACGGATATGTTATTTCTATTTGGGACATTGTGTTGGGCGTGCCAGATTCCATGGGCACCGTCCATTAGTTTTATTTCCTATTTTTGTAAAAAGCAAACTCAAAAGCTAAAAGCTTGTCATATTTTTGTAAATTGGGCTATTATTGAGCATGAAGATGGAAATATACATAAAATACATGCTTTGTGAAGCGCTCACACAAGGCATGGGGGGAGATTGAACCCAATTGGTCTCTTGCTTCTTGTCGTTCATGCTTTTACATTGTTTTTTTGTGCAAAAAGGTAGAGTTCATTGTTCTTCGGGACCTTCCGGGATTCACTACGTGAGCATACTGTGTCCGATCTGCGCACCAGTGGTATCAGAGCGGAGCTGAGATTAAGAGCTTCCAATCGCTACCCATCTCGAGCGAAGGCGGAGCTCCAGGAACGATCGGGGCTCTATAGTCAATCTCGTCGCGAACCGTCGATACAGGCAGACGTCTGGCGATCAAGAACCCCTGTTTCTACTGTCAGATCGCGAAGGACCAGGCTGTGTAGGCGGAGGACCACGCATCCATCTCCTTCATCAAGTCGTGGAAAAACGAGAGATAAGCTTTCTTCATGTCATAATTAATTACTACAACAAGGCTTAAGATTAAGCTTAGAAGCTTTATAAAGCTTCAAGCTTCACAATTTTCCGATGTGGTATCTGAGGAGGTTCCGCGAAAAACGCGCCGTGCTGAAAACCCCCCCCCCCCCCCCACGAAATCAGATGATTCATTGATTAAGCTTCTCAAGCTTAATCCCTTAAGTCAAAGCTAAACTACTCAAGTCAAGTCATACAAGGCAAGGAAGTCAATAAACTCTGGGTCCTGCACTTCCGAAGTCAAGTCCTGCAAGTCGACAGTAATCAAGTTCTGCAAGTTCACTAAGTTCTGCAAGTCAGTTAAGTCTGCAACTCTGCAAGTCAGACTAGTCATTTGGAGTCAGAACTGACTAGTGCTCAAAACTCCTAGAAGGGCTGTTCCTATGCAAAAACTCTGAACTGGAAAGTTGTTCGTGCCAAAGTATTCTACCTATCCACAGGTCCGCTGAAGTATTTTCAGCAAACGAAGACGGAAATATTGCAGATTTTCTGAAAATTGAGAAAGAAATACCCAAAAATACATAGCCTTGTAACCCCGAATTTGAGCTAAGCTCATCCCACTAACCTGATTTTGAGTGAGAAACGTTTATTGAGTTTTACAGGATGATGACCCCACATATGGATGATCCTATGGCTGAAGACGATTTACCTGAGCCTACCATGGAACAAAAGCTGGACCTAATCATGCTGCAATTGGAAGAAGAACGAAGGGCTAGGCAAGCATTGCAAGCGCAATTGACAAAATTGCAAAGAGCGTCTACCGACAAAGAACCTCAAGCTGAAGATTTGATTCGATGTACCATCGAGGCCACTCTTGAAGCACAAACCATTCGCAAGGAATCAAAGATAAGTAAACGAAGTTTCAAATTTCGCACTTTCAATGGCATACGAGAAGGAAAGACTGTTTTATCATTCATTAGTCAATTTGATGACTATTTCCATGAGGAAACTTATCCAGAAAAAGATAAAATCAAGTGTGTTACTAATCATTTGGTAGACAGAGCATCACTTTGGTGGACTGTAGTACGCAAGAGCATAGAATGTCCTGCTACTTGGGAAGATTTCAAGAAGAAGTTCATGCAGAATTTCCTTCCACCGCAATTTTATGAGAAGGCTATCAAGCAATGGGATCTAGTTCAACAACGGGATCATGAGCCTATACCTCAGTATACAGAGAGTTTTTGGAATGCACTCCTACAGCTACGCATGCTTGAAGACGTACTAGAGACGACACATAAGCGGAAGTATATGTCTGGACTTCTTGGACATTACTACGCTAAAGTGAACATGTTCAAGCCTGCTACCCTTGAAGACGCCATCTCACTAGCTCACGACACTGAAGATAAGTTACGCGGTAGAGACAGACGACCACATCAATTCCAAGCCAATGGTAATTATGGATCTAAACAATTCAATTCCAACTTTAGAAGGTTTAACCTAGGTTGTTTCTCATCACCATCTTTCCGCAAGAATTGGGCTAAACCACCTGCATTACCATCCAATGTCAATCCAAATCCTAAGCCTATTCCACAAGCAAATCCAAATGTACCTAGACTTCCAGCCATTGCAAATAATGTAACCAAACCCAAGCCAATAGTATGCTATAAATGTCACCAGCCTGGACATCTCGCAGCAAATTGTCATTCAAAGAAGCCACCATCACATATCAACTATCTTGGAGCCATGGACGAAGACGAGCATGAGGATATGCCTGATTTCATTGAAGATGATGATGACACTACTACTACTTTCGACACTTTACCAGGTATGCCTACTCCACATTCATTATTGACTATGAAATGTTTGGTACATGGAAAGGAAAGGACTATCTTGCATGATGATGGTAGTACTCATGACTTTATTTCAGCAAAATTGGTAAAGGAATTGAAATTACAGACTGTACCTATGCATTATCGCATAAAAGCTGCATTTTTAGGCACTAGGTATAATGGTACACAAGAAGTTCAAGATTTAGAGATTCAAATTGGTTCATACACTCAAAGAAGAAATTTCTTAGTTGTTCCATTACAGTCGAGTGACATTATTTTAGGAATGCCTTGGCGACACCAGCATAATCCAGATATAGACTATTCCACACACACAATGTGTTGAGATATCGAGCTCCACTCGTGATACGCCAGGGTGACCGTTGTGTATTTATGTCACCGACTTGTCAGTTGCAGACGCAGTTGGTATACCGCCCATGAATAATAGCTACATGATAGCTATCCTTATCTACTCTAGTTCGTGGCTCAGTTAGTATGCCACCTTAGTTAGTTGAGTTTGGTTTGAGACTCATATAGAGGGTTCTTCTATTTCTTTGTACTCGAGTTCTTTTGGCTTACACAACTAAGAAGAGGAAAACTGTTTTCAGCCTCCACCCTTGTGTGTCTTCCCCCATTGTGCAAGCAAGAAAGCTTCAAGCGAGACTCCTTCCTTCTCTCCCACAATCTTGACATGGTATCAGAGCCTTGTTCGTGGTAAGGAGCTCAAGAAAGCAAGCCAAGCTCGCAATGTTTTGGTAAGAGGAGCAGTGTTGCTTTCATTTTCTGTTTTGGGAGCAGATCTCTGCAGGTAGCACAGCCGAAAATTGCAGGAGTGCATTGTCTCAGGTTGAGACGCCCTTCGTGGTGAAGCAAGAGGGTAGTATATGCTGCGGACAAGAGCTTTAGCTCTTGGCGACCTTGTTTTTTTGATTTGAGGCCATTTCAGGGCCTGTTTTGGAGGCGGAAGTTTTCTGCACGCACTCAGAAAAAGGCCCAGTTTTATGCTGTGCAGCCATTGTTCTATAGATCCGTGAAAAGTTACTGTAGAAATTGCATCGTATGCTTGTGCGCAGAGACATTGGGAGTTACAGAATCATCCCTGTTACCTGTTGATGTAAAATCGTCACTAGGAAGTGACTGTGTGGTCAAATACCACTTTCGCCAATTTTGCAGATTAGCCCTTGTGAGGCTGAAGCTGTGTTCTTTGCAGTGACAGAATTTTTTGCAGTATTCAGTAATGGCGTCTGATTCTCTTTCATAGATTGTAACTGAAAAGCTTGACAAGAACAACTTCCAAGCATGGAAGTTTAGAATGACGAATTTCCTCATGGGAAAAGGATATTGGGAATTTGTTGCAGGAAATGAAGAAGAATCAGTTCTTCCTGATGTTCCCAATCAACAGCAAATGCATGCATTTAAAGCATGGCATGAGAGAGCCAGGAAAGTTATGTATTGGCTGTCTAGCAACATTTCAGACTCTATGATTGTGCATATTCAGGATGCAAGTACGCCAAAGGAGGCATGGGATACTTTGTCAAAAATGTATAGCACAAATACGCAAGCCAGGAAAATGCAGCTCAAGCAAGAGTTGCATAATGTGCAAAGAGAAAATATGAGCATCAACGACTACCACATGAAGGTGAAGAAGATTGCAGATGCACTTGCTTCCATTGGGTCACCAGTGGAAGATGATGATTTAGTTTCTGTGACCTTGAATGGTCTAGGAAAGGATTATGCACAGTTTCGGACATCCATTTCAGTTCGTGAAAGATTTCCTGATTTTGAGGAGCTGATTGCTCTTCTAATTTCTGAGGAGCAAAGAAATGGTGGTGCATCTTCTTCAGGTGGAACTTCAAAAGAAGCTGTCTTCTACTCAAATGCTGGAAGAGGTAGAGGCAGAGGTAGAGGAGGCCGATATGGAGGCCGTGGTAGAAATCAGAATATGCAGCAAACTCAAGAAAACCAATCCTATGGAGGAGGACGTGGTAACTCTAGAGGCAGGGGGAGCCAAAGAGGTCGTGGTGGATGGCAAAGAGGTCAAAATGCAAACAGTAATATTGAATGCTACTACTGTGGTAAAATGGGTCATATGGCTAAAGACTGCTATAAAAAGTAGAATGACATCATGAATGGAAAACTGCAATAAGGGAATTATGCATCTTCTAGTAGACAGGGTGATGACAGAAATGAGCACTTGTTTATGGTGTAGCACATGAACAATTCTGTGACAAGTGCAGAAGAAAGCAATGATGTATGGTATGTTGACTCAGATGCATCAAACCACATGACAGGTCATGCAGAATGGATGGAGGATGCAAGGAAAATGAAAAAACCAGGATTTGTGGAGATTGGTGATGATACTGCACATCCTATTGTGCAGATTGGAAAAATTCCCTTGTCTATGCAGGATGGGAAAAAGAAATACCTGTCCGATGTATTTCATATCCCGAATATCACCAAGAATCTGGTTTCTGTTGGTCAAATGGTTGAACAGGGCTTGCAGGTCAGATTTAATCCTCATGGATGCTTTGTTGAGGATATGAAAAATAAAGGTCGCTTGATAGCAAAAGGAAAGAAGAAGGGCAGAATGTTTACATTGGATGCAGACATGTCTGAATTGAGTGCAGCAATGTTTGCACATGGGACCGGTGTAGTTGCAGATATTGATATCTGGCATAAACGCATTGGTCATGTTAATGTACAGCGACTTAAACCAATGCAGGCCCAAAATATTGTTGCAGGTTTGACGAAATTCAAGGTTGCAGAAATGCATAAGGTATGTGAAGCTTGTCAATTTGGAAAACAGGCAAGGAAACCATTTCCTAGACATGTTCAAGAGAGTGAGAAGCCATTTGAATTAATCCACTCTGATGTGTGGACTACTAAAGCTGCATCTCTTGGAGGCTGTCATTATTTTGTCACTTTTATTGATGACTATAGCAGAAAAGTTTGGGTGTATTTTATGAAAAAGAAAAGTGAAGTTTTTGGGCATTTCAAAACCCTTAAAGCTATGGCTGAAAAAGAAACAGGTCTGCAAATAAAATGCCTAAGGTCAGATGGAGGGGGAGAGTACCTCTCAAATGAGTTTGCAAAGTTCTTGCAGGAGCATGGCATAAAGCAGCAATATTCATACAGTTATACCCCACAACAAAATGGAATTGCAGAAAGGAAAAACATGCATATTGGAGACGTATCTCGTGCCATGCTCAATGAAAAAGACTTGCCAGATTTTTATTGGGCTGAAGCAGTTGCTACAGCAGTCTACATAATGAACAGGACTCCCACTGCAGCAATACATGGAATGAATCCAGAGGAGAGGTATACTGGTAGGAAACTAGATATTTCTCATTTGAAATTTTTTGGTTGCATTGCCTATGTACATGTGCCAGATGAGTTGAGATCCAAGTTGGATCCAAAAGCTGAGAAGTGCATCTTTATTGGTTACTCTCTGCAGCAAAAAGGGTATAGATGCTATAACCCTTCTACTCGTAAGTTTACAGTGAGCAGAGATGTTGTTTTTGATGAGATGAGTAGCTGGTATAAACCAGTAAATGTGATTGATGATGTAGATGCACAAAATGGTAATGCTGCACAAAATTCACAGCAGCAGTCACAAAATATTAGTGGACCTGGAGCGTCCTCTAGTAGTGGTTCACATTCTTCACCATGGACAGGCAGATTGAGATCAGGATAATCTTCTCAAAGTAATGCAGATACTGGTATGCAGGTATCACGAAAAGGAAAAGAGAAGGTTGATCAGTCCATGTTTGATGTGAATGCAGGTCACTCTTATGTGGATGGTGAATCCAGTGGCTCAGAACAGAGCATTGATGATAAGTTGGGTATTCCTTCTATTGTTACACCTGGAGTAAGGAAGACCAGGGATGTTTTGAGAGCACCTGGGAGTGAACCTACTTTGCACAGGTCTACGAGAGCTAGGTATCCTGTGGATAGGCTGAAATATGATGGATTTACAGCCATTCACTATGCATATATGGTCAAAGTGATACAGGAACCAGAACCCACATCTTTTGAGCAAGCCATGGGAAAAGAAAAATGGGAGAAAGCCATGGATGAAGAAATGGATGCCTTGGAAGCAAATGCTACATGGGAGTTAGTACCTTTGCCTAAAGGTAAGAATGCAATTGGCTGTAAGTGGGTTTATAAGGTGAAGCACAATGCAGATGGTTCTGTGAACAGATACAAGGCAAGATTAGTAGTCAAGGGGTATGCACAAACATATGGCATTGACTATGAAGAAACATTCAGTCCAGTTGCAAGGATGGCAACTATAAGAGCAGTCATTGCTATGGCTGCATCAAAGGGATGGTCTTTACATCAGATGGATGTAAAGAATGCCTTCTTGCATGGTGATTTGCAAGAAGAGGTCTATATGGAGCAGCCACCAGGTTATGTGCATGCTGTTCATCCTGAGTTTGTTTGCAGGTTGAAGAAAGCCTTGTATGGCTTGAAGCAAGCACCTAGAGCATGGTCTGACAAGATAGGACAATATCTTGTCACTATTGGCTTTCAGATTTCCAAGGCAGATTTCTCACTTTATGTGAGAAAAACAGAGAAAGGTATTATGCTACTTGTCATTTATGTTGATGATTTGATTATGACAGGTGACAGTGATGAAGATATCCTTCATGTGAAAATGCTATTGAAGTAGAAGTTTGAGATGAAGGATTTGGGAGAGCTGCGTTATTTCTTGGGCATTGAGGTGATTAGATCACCAAGTGGGATACAGCTCTTGCAGAGGCAGTATGGATTGGACATGCTGTCCAAATATGGGATGACAGGCTGTAAGCCTATTTCAGTTCCTTTGGAGCAGAATGTGAAGCTGAGCACAGATGCAGGTGAGCTTCTAGAAGACCCTACTATGTACAGACGCATAGTAGGAAGTTTGATTTATATGACTATTACCAGGCCAGATTTGAGCTATGCTGTTGGATTGGTAAGTCAGTTTATGCAGGCTCCAAGGAAACCACATTTGGATGCGGCTAGACGCATACTCAGGTATGTGAAGTTCACATTGCAGTATGGACTATTTTATGAGACTGGGGTTCAGATACAGTTGCATGGATACACTGATGCTGATTGGGCTGGTAGTATTTCTGATAGATGATCTACCAGTGGATATGTGTTCTCTTTTGGGAGTGCTGCAGTCACTTGGAGCAGCAAGAAATAGCCTACAATTGCCTTGTCGAGCACAGAGGCTGAGTACAGAGGTGCAGCAATGGCTGCATGTGAGGTAGCTTGGTTGCATAAGCTACTTTATGATATGCATCAGTCTACAGATGGACCAGTCGTCATTTATTGTGACAACATGAGTAGTATACACTTGGCAAATAACCCAGTCTATCATGCTAGAACAAAGCACATTGAGGTGCATTATCACTATGTGCGAGAGAGGGTTTTACTAGGTCTTATTGATCTAGTTTATGTCAGCACAGAGGATCAGGTAGCTGACATATTCACGAAGGCATTGGACGCAGAGAAGCTGCGCAAGTTCAGAGACCTGCTTGGTATGTAGGAATTGGGATTGAGCTCGAGGGGGAGTGTTGAGATATCGAGCTCCACTCGTGTTACGCCAGGGTGACCGTTGTGTATTTATGTCACCGACTTGTCAGTTGCAGACGCGGTTGGTACACCGCCCATGAATAATAGCTACATGATAGCTATCCTTATCTACTCTAGTTCGTGGCTCAGTTAGTATGCCACCTTAGTTAGTTGAGTTTGGTTTGAGACCCATATAGAGGGTTCTTCTATTTCTTTGTACTCGAGTTCTTTTGGCTTACACAACTAAGAAGAGGAAAACTGTTTTCAGCCTCCACCCTTGTGTGTCTTCCCCCATTGTGCAAGCAAGAAAGCTTCAAGCGAGACTCCTTCCTTCTCTCCCACAATCTTGACACAATGAATATTAATTTTCAAGGAAAATCTATTACATTATATGGTATGCATGCATCTAATGTTTTTCCACTGCTTTCGCATACTCAAGCAAAACGTGCATTACGCAAGAGTACTAAATCATATCTCATTTGGGTGAATGAATTGCAAGCAAAGGAAAATCATATGCACCCTAGGCATAAGGAATTTCTTGCATATTTTAAGGACTGTTTTGCAGAAGACCTACCACCAGTTTTACCTCCTTCATGTCCAGAAGACCATAAGATTGATTTAATCCCTGGCACACAACCACCTTGCAAAGCACCATATAGGCACAATCAAATAGAGCAAAAAGAAATCCAGAGTCAAGTTGAAAAATTACTAAATAGAGGTTTAATTCAACCTAGCAGTTCTCCATTTGGTGCACCTGTACTCTTAGTTAAGAAAAAGAATAATACCTATCATATGTGTATTGACTACCAAGCCTTAAATAAGATCACTGTAAAGAATATGTATCCTATACCTAGAGTTGATGACCTTATGGACAAACTGCAAGGATCTTCTATATTTAGTAAAATTGACCCTAAGTCTGGATATCATCAGGTGAGGCTCGATAAATCTGACATATTTAAGACTGCATTTAGAACGCAGTTTGGCCATTACGAATTCTTAGTCATGCCATTCGGATTGACTAATGCACCTGCCACTTTCAGTAGAATGATGAACCGTATCTTTCTGAAATATCAGTATTGTGTGATTGTTTTCTTTGATGATATTTTGGTATTTAGTCAAAGTGAAAAAGAGCATTATGAGCATTTATTATTAGTTTTTCAATTACTGAAAGAAAATCAATTGTTTGCAAATCCTGAAAAGAGTGAATTCTTTAAGACAGAAATTGAGTACTTAGGTCATATTGTATCATCTGAAGGAATTAAAGTTGATTCTAAGAAAATTAATGCAATATTGCATTGGCCTGTTCCTAAAAATGTGCATGAGTTACGCTCATTCCTTGGTCTTGCTAGTTTCTATAGGAACTTTGTACGTAATTTCTCATTAATTGCTTTACCATTAACCAAACTTCTCAAGAAAGGAATTGTTTATCAATGGACTGAAACTCAGCAGAAATCCTTTGACTTACTGAAACGTGCATTAACCAATGCCCTTGTTCTACAGTTGCCTGACTTTAATAGACCATTCTTTCTAGTTGTGACCGATGCTAGCGGATCAGGAATAGGAGCCGTATTAATGCAAGACAATCATCTAATAGCATATTCTAGTTCTAAGCTAAAACCCTCTGAGCTGAAATATTCCACTTATGACAAAGAACTATTAGCAGTTGTACAAGCATTAAGACAATGGAAACACTACTTAATGGGTTCAGAATTCATGATAAAGACCGACCAGCAAAGCATTAGACATTTACTTAGCCAACCCCAAATTTCTGACCGTCATATCAAATGGGCTTCCTTTATTCAAAGTTTTCATCCTATCATTCAATACCAACCTGGAAAAGAAAATGTAGTTGTTGATGCATTGAGTAGAAGACTTGCAATTCATAATATTTGTGTCATATCTTTTGATTCTTTGATTGCTATGAAATATATATATCACCAGGATATTACTTTTCATTCTGATTGGCATAAATTAGTTCAAAATAATTTCATTCCTGTTAATTCATTGTCATATAATGATGGATTTATGTTTTTTGAAAAGAGACTGTGTGTTACTATTTCATTCCGATCTTTTGTTTTGAATGAAATTCATTATTTCCCATATCAAGGTCATAGAGGTATCATATCTACATTACGCATGTTAACTGAAGATTTTTATTGGCCGCATATGGATGCAGATGTATCTAATTTCGTTTCTGAATGTTTGATTTGTCAAAGAATAAAGAGACATCATGGTAAACAGTATGGATTACTAATGCCTTTGTCTATTCCATCTAAACCTTGGGAACATATTTCTATGGATTTCATTACTAGTCTACCAAATACTAAATCTAACCATGACATGATTTGGACAGTTGTAGATAGATTTAGTAAGCAAGCATATTTCATTCCATGTAAGAAAACTTTAACAGCATCACAAGCAGCACAGTTATTTTTGAAAACTGTTTTTACTAACCATGGATTGCTAAAAGTGATTATTTCAGATCGTGATTCTAGATTTTGTAACAATTTTTGGATTACCTTGTTTGCTAATCTAGGCACAAAGATTGATTTCTCATCTGCATTTCATCCAGAAACAAATGGACAAACAGAAGCCACAAACAGCACCATTCTAGATTTTTTACGTGCATATACTATCTCTAAACCTCAGACATGGGACACTCATTTACATTTATTACAGTTTGCATATAACAATACACCGCACACATCTACAAAGAAAGCACCTTTTGAAGTCATTTATGGATATAGATTATCTACACCTGCTGCATCTTTGTCTAATAGAACTCAGAGTGCTGATGATATTGCTAGTATGCATAATAGTATTTTTTATGAGGTTAAGGATATGATTGCTAAAGCCCAACAATCATATACCAAACAAGCCAACAAGAAAAGACAAGCCATGAATTTCAAAGTTGATGATTATGTTTGGCTGAGAATAGAAAAAATGTAGACTGCAAAGTGTAGATAGACATCCAGTTGTCAAATTAGCTCCTAGATTCTATGGACCATTTAGAATCATTCATAAGATTAATGATAATGCATTTAAGCTAGAATTACCATCTCACTGAAAAATTCACAATACATTTCACATTAGTTTATTGAGACCATTTAGAGGCCAATTACCTATCCACCCTGTTTATGAAAACCTACCTTTATCAGAAGAAGAGACTGAAATAATTGAACCAGAAGCCATCATAGACACTGACTACATGACCACTAGAACTGGCCGAAGGTATTCTAGATATCTAGTAAAATTTAAGAACCATCCTGTAGAGGAAGCACAATGGATGCATGCTAGAGACTTAAATGCTTTCCCCACTCTGTTAGCTCCACATTGAGCTAATAGCAATTGAGGTCAATTGCTATCCCACCCCGGGGGTCTGATGCCAGGAGGCATATTCCACGGTGGATTCCGTGCCACGGTGGATTCCGTGAGGTTTTACGGTGGATTCCGTAAACTTAGATGACCGGGGCTCATACACAAAGAGGATTCTTTGTGCGAGAAGTTGATGGGGACGCCTGTCCTTTTCGGGCGTTTCATTAATTTAGTGTGTACATGGGTGATTCCATAGCGGGTGATTCCGCAAAATGCATATTAAATTAATAAACGTTTATGAGTTTAGAGTGCGCACTCGTAATAAATTAAGGTTAGGATTTATTTCTAACCAGTTGATTTATTTTTGTAGCTGAAGACTGCTAGGTATTCACTTTTGTCGGTTTAATTGTATTATTTTACTAACGATTGTGAATGCTTCAGTTGATGTGTAGAGATAGCAGCAGTGGCGGAGGAAAGCATTGGAGTCTAGCGAGTATCCGATCTATGGATTATATTTTGATAGGCGCCACGCCTATATTTTGTTATGTCTATTGAGGCATCGATTATTGATTATTATTTTGTATGCGCCTATGCGCACGGATATGTTATTTCTATTTGGGACATTGTGTTGGGCGTGCCAGATTCCATGGGCACCGTCCATTAGTTTTATTTCCTATTTTTGTAAAAAGCAAACTCAAAAGCTAAAATCTTGTCATATTTTTGTAAATTGGGCTATTATTGAGCATGAAGATGGAAATATACATAAAATACATGCTTTGTGAAGCACTCACACAAGGCATGGGGGGAGATTGAACCCAATTGGTCTCTTGCTTCTTGTCATTCATGCTTTTACATTGTTTTTTTGTGCAAAAAGGTAGAGTTTATTGTTCTTGGGGACCTTCCGGGATTCAGTACGTGAGCATACTGCATCCGATCTGCGCACCACATAATGCTTGCATATTTTGACAAGATGTCTTCTATAGAGTAAGAAATGAATTAAAAGAACACTGCTATAGCTAATTCTCTTAATATGGCTAAAGATATCAGCCCCAAATCAACCCAAATATCTTCTACAACTCACATATGATGATAGCATAAACTTCCCCTAACACGGTGTCCATGCATTTGGTGTCGAAAATCTACCATGGGGGGTAAGAGACAGCACGGTGAAGGGAGATTCAAGGAGACAAGTAGACAGAATACAAGGGGTTCGAAGAAATAGAAGGTTTAGAAGAATACTGACATAAAGAAATACAAAATGAAAATATAAAACTCTTGTAGACAAAAATGTGTATAAAATAATATCTTCCTCTATGCTGCTCAGATCGCCAATTTGATGCTTCCATTGGCTCTAAAAGGGGGTAAAATACCAACACACCTAGCCAGAATTCTGCGAGATCACTCCCTCTTTATCTCCCACTTCAAAGTATCGTTCAGTGTCTGAAAACAGCGAGTGTGCATTGTGAGATTTCACTAATCTTTCTTTTTACATAAAATCCTCTCAAAATAGATGAAACCTATATGTTTTCTTTTACATGTTATCCTAATCTAGAAGTTGTCTACATTTTTATGGATTTTTACAAGAGAAAATATCTAAAATATCAAAAATTGACTAAACCTTGTCCAAAAATCTAATATTTTTGAACTATGGACACTAACACTAATGCCTAAAGTGGCATTGGCTCTCTAGATCTATAAGAAAGCCGCATTCTAGAGTTTTTCACATGATGTGCACGCAGGGGCATGACATCCACCCCCTCCTAACCCCCACATCCTCTGGCATGTGCCAAAGTCTTACAGATTTGCAGTGTCAGAAGAAGTATCTTCTGCCATGTCAATGTCTTCATCTTTTGCCTCTTCTTCTTCCTTTATGACTTCATGTTCTGGAATTATATCCAAGTCTTCTAACTCATATGTTGAACTTTCTCTTTGTTTGAAGAGCTTGATTCTTTTTCCAACTATGGATATCTTCATGCTTGTCCCATCCAATTTAGCCAATGAATATGTGGCATTGTCATGAATGACCTTTACCACATATGTACCAAACCAACGCTTCACTATCTTCCTAGAAGCACTATATTGATTATCTAGGCCGCTATCATAGACAAACACCCAGTGAGTTTCTTGGATAGCTCTTGGCCGAAGTCGATGTTACCTATCAAATCTTCTTTTGTTTTTAAGTCTTGCTATTTTTAACTTCTTAATAGCTGCTTGAACATCTTCAGGCCTTCTTTCTAGCTACCATATGCGCAAAGTCAGCAACTCTTCTCTACTGATTCCTTACTCTAGTGTTCTGTAGAATGTATATGTGCCTTTGGGAAAATTTTCTAATTTTTGGAAAGGATGAATCTAAGTTCAAAAGAGCTAAAACAAAAGGAAGAAGTAGTTGCTGAAGACTAAAGAGAAGTCTGAAGTGATAGTAACAGTAGTTACGAGAAAGGATTATTATTGCTATTCACCATGAAAGCTTCTCCCAAAAGCTTGAAAGAGAGAGGAAAGAGAAAGCCTTCCTTGAAAAGTAACTAGACTTTTAACTAAAACTAACTCTACTCTCCTTGTCTTTAACCATTGTACCTCCAAAATAGCCTATTATGGATGCACGACCTACCATTTTATCCACGATACCTCCAACTTTGTCTTCAAGTATTACGGTTCACTCTAACTAGTTCTCCTTAGTCGCCTTGGTATTGCACTTGTCTATTTTTAAAATTGACACCCTGTCCTTGAGTAATTAGGAAGTAGCTAGCCTATGAAAGAAATCCAAAAAAAGATTGAAACAAATGGATCAAAGACCAATGCTCTGAATCCACTTGTGAAGGAGGGAGAGGGCTGAGAGGTGAGAGAAAGAAGAGCAGATGAGAGAGAATGAGTGATGAGGAGAGAAAAAGACTAGAAAGATAGGAAAGAAAAGAGAGAAACCATAAAAGTTGAGTTACACAAGTGAGATGAGAGACGATAATCGTATAATGATAAAAAGATATCAAAAATTACATGCCTCACACCTTTTATATCTATGTCTGTGTGATAATGTATTATTAATAGTTCTCTCACTAATACATGTCTTCCAAGCTTCTTACAACCAATTTTTTTTCATAGTCTTAATTCTATCTCTTCTCTTGTTTCTTTCCCTAGATCCATGTGGTTTGTGGCTTCATGCATACCTCCCTCAACATCATGTTTTAGTACTTTATATCAATTTCATCGAAATTTTGTGAATTGCTTAATTACCAATGCTAGAGGTTCGCATATCATCAACCCAGGTAATACTTACTCAATTTCTTGATAAATATTTTATCACATAGAGTATAATGAATACAAACTGTTATTTCTAATATTCTTTTTATTATATAGGTGTTGTAAGGAATGTGGATAGACTACACGTTGCAAGAAAATCTAGAGGGGGCATGGCATAATCTCACCCTAACATGTTTGCAACATACATCAACTTTTAATATTCAACTAAGAAGCTATCTTTTCAATAATTACTTTAGAACAATGGATCCATCTTACTCAAAACAATGGATCCATCTTACTTTAGAACAATGGATCCATCTTACTCAAAACAACATATTATATTCTTGAATACACAAATACTTATGTATAACATAAAAGCTTTTGGGTCTCTCATGGATGGTTTTTTGGTTACTCAACTACCCATAAACCCTCTTACTGTATGAGACGTGCATTAGAATGTGAAATGCCCTAGCTATTACTAATACCACGGCTTCAAAGTTGGATGGAAAGCGTTGGGAAAGCCTAGGCATAGAACACCTAGTCTAGATAATTGAAAGGTACTTCAACAAACATAGCTGCCACATGAAATATTGGGCATTGGGCAGCATCATGTCCAATTAAGGCCTTAGATACTTTATCTCCTCTCTAGAAATTTCAAAATGCATTAAAACAGACCCCCCTATGGACCGTGGAAACCGGTTACCGGGGTGGGCAACAAGTTACTAGGGGGAGCCTTTAGCCAATCGAGAAAAGCTTATGCACGAGCTTTTGCGTGTCATTTTCATTGACTCTACAAATCCACAATTGTGGTGTGAACACATAGAAAAAGCAAAAGAAAACCCCAAACCAGCGGTGACTCGGAGGCTCAACAGTATACAAGTTCGATCAATTGCAGCTTGACACGTAAAAGCGCACGGTACCATGACTAATTCCATTGTCCATCGTTCAAAGTTTTTCCTTTGCTTGAACATTCTAGCAGCTGTGTAACTCTCATGTCATAGTACAAGAACCCGACTCAAGAGCCGGATCAACATAGACCTCGGCTCACCACGGCTCCCATATTCCAGACACGTGCTTAGACTAGCTAGAAGAAGCCTGAGCAGATTGTGTAACCCCATGGAAGATTACACCACTGTTCAGGTCTCCTGCGTCGTTGAGTTTCTCTGATTCGATCACTTCTTCCGTTTTTTCTATGTTTGTTAATTATACTATGCGCCGTCAATTTCCTCTAATTGGCTTGTTCATTTCTTTTCTTGCTGAAATATAACTAAATATAACTACTGTCATTACAGAGGACGAATCTGGTTTGTCATGTCTCACTTGTGGATCTTGAAGAGAATTTGAAGTCAGAGACGGTGGCTCTTGAGCGACAATATGGCGTTGATTTGGAATTCGACCTTGTAGATCTTCCGGAAGAGCCGTGGCCTTCTAGGGTTTCTAGAAGTGCACACCATGTAGCGGATGAGAGGGAGACAAGAGTACCTTCCTTTTCTCATGAGTTCATTGAGTCAGGGACAATTAACTATGATAATCACGCTGCTCAGATAAGTAGCCATCCTGATAGCGTTTCAGATCTCACGAAGGAAGCTCAATACTCTCAATGTATTCTAGATTATAGGTTGATAAATATTGACTCGGGTGTCGATGCCCCATCACCAATCTTATGCAGCACCGATCTATCTCGTATTCCATGGCCTTATGATTATTTCATGCAGGCGGATAGCATTCAGTCTCAGTATCATCCTGATGATCATACCCCACGTGACGTTCAGATGACCCCGACGTGGGAGCAGAAGGGCTCCGCCGTTGATGATCACAGTCGACAGCAGCCCCTAAGCGAGCTCCATCTAACAGATTCTGAAGGATCATATCGTTGTGATCAAACGCTTACGAGCATGCAGTCATTTCACTTAGAGTTTGCCGATCGGCAGCACATATTTGATTTAGTTAGCCCATATTGCAGTAGTACTGATCAATCCAATACATATCTGGATGACAACAAAGAGCATAGTCATGTTGGATATGCCTTCGCGGATCCCATGTCGTGTAAAGAACCAAACCAGCTGCTCATTGATCATCCCAATAGGGAGTTTTCGCGCAGGCAAGCTTATAACTAATCGTATTGTAAAAATGTTTAAACTAGAAATCGTATGGTTTCTGATCATATGTTTGTATGGATTTTGTAATGCAGTGTGGTGAAAGGTGATGGACAAAAGACCAGACTGGTCGAGAGCAGGAAGAAAAAGAAGGTAAAGGAAGTACACCAGCCTCGCCTTGCTATCGAAACAAGGAGCGAGGTGGATATCCTGGACGATGGCTTCAAGTGGCGGAAATATGGCCAAAAGACTGCTAAAAACAGACAATTTGCCAGGTACCCTCGTCGCTGTCGTTTGCTGCTAAATCGATAAAGGTTTAATTTTCAATTCTGAACTACTCTGTTGCTCAATTAGATTAGACGTGACAATATACTAATGACAACAATAACAAGGGTCATGTCTCAGACCGATTGAATGAAAGGAGTCAGTCACACGAAGCTAGTGCATTGAAACATCTCGAAGGAATAGTTGTTTGGCTTAGAGGGATCAATGCTATCCTTTGTTGCAAGGGATACTCTTTCCTTATCTATTGAGCAAGCAAGGAGCTGAGGAGATTTGGATGTCACTTTCGGTTAGCTGATATAAGCAGAAGCAAGAAGATAACTGGATTTGAATCGCACTGCGAGGGTTCATAAGGTAACACATGCCACAATGGGAATTCCATAAGCATGTCAAATATCCTCGAACGGCTAGCAACTAGTATGAAGAAAGATTTTTCATGCTCCATATATTCTAGTCAACAATAATTATCTCTCCTTAATGTGGAGATGGAAGAAAAGTGCTCCTCTCTTATTGTCTTCAAGTAATCGAAAGTAAGAGCTTTTCTCATCCTTCTTCAAGTTTTTTAAAAAAAGATAAAATATCAATATTCCTCAAGAAAGAAAAAGAAGTAGACTAGGAATAAGAAGAAGAAAAAGAAGAGAAGAAAGGAAAAAACACATTGCTCTGCATGTGAATGAGAGCCTCCCCTCTTCATCCTTCCTTCACTTGAAGATAGAAAAAAGGGCTCATCTCCTATCTCTCTTCAAGCAAGACAGAAGAGAAAAAATTAATATTCCTCAAAGAAGAGAAACAAGCAATAGAGAACTCATAAGAAGAATAAGAGCATGGAGTCTAGTATGTGCTAAATATGACTTCTTCAGGATGCTACTTTGCTTTCCCAAGAGTGAGAATCCTTAATATTTTTCATGTAATTGCTTAAGTTGCGGTGACTAGAGGCTAGATCTCTTATCCATGTGCCATAAAATGGTGCTCCCATTCAGGGGTCTCACTATGCACTCTAGACCTATTGCATACTTAGTATAAGTCTTGAAGGTCCTACATATCTCTAAGGTAGAAGATTGCTTCCAAATAAAAGAAATAAAAGAATACTAGCTAGGCAAAGGTTTTTCGAAAACTTTGCAAGGAGGTAGATGCAAAGTAATGGTAGGATTTACAATGAGGTTTCCAAAGTTTGTATGATAAACATTGAGAAACTTTGAAAGTAAATGAATTATTGAATCAAAATTGACACTCATACAATGGAGGAATCTCAAGGTTCCATGTCATTGAGACTAGTACGGATTGATTCAATTGTCTTAGCTAATCAAGCTTGGCTAATTAGCCAATAATACTTGTGATAAAGAATGATCTAGATATAAGGGACTGAAATATTGTTATCCGTCTAATGGGATGTTGGAGAACACAGAGATGGTGATAAACAACAACAGAGGGAGCAATGAGTAGTCCTTATGAGTTATTGGTGACGAAGCCTACTATAGGATAATAGAAAATGTGAAGTATAAAGAAGAACCTCTTGGTGGGGTGGTGAGGGAGGGAAGGAAGAGAGAAGGTTCACTCATCATAAATATATAAGTTTGTCATTTGAGTTTAATAAAAGGGAATTTAAACTTTGGATCACTTTTTCATACAAATGGATCTCATTTTGTGGCGATATTCATAGGTTGAATGGTACAAGAGTGTTTTACTCATTATAGATTTACACATAAGGGGTTTTCAAATAAGCTGCTTGTGAATGCATATTAAAGTAAGCATTTATATATAGTGAGCAAGCTAAGATATACATCATCAGTAAATTGGATATAATCAAGCTACAACTCCACACTCCTTCTAAAGGAAATCATTTAGAGATAATAGTTACTATTCATCTCTAAATTCTAAAATGTAATGTTGCTAGTGGAATCGACTACTTTGTAAATAAATATGGGATGTTGAATGGCCACTACAATGCTTGAAATGGAGGGCTCACGGTGATGCAATAAATTCCCAGCACCTACAGAGAAATTGCTAGCACTCTAGATAATAACAGATGAATAGATGATTTGTAGGCATCTACATCAAGGCATATGCTATATCCTGAAGGTGTGTGAAACACTACAAGTACATGCCATATACGCTCTCATGCAAAGCCTCGAAAGATGGACTTAATGTGATTCCATGCTCGCAAATTTGCTCAGATTTCTTGAAGTCGATTTGTGGATCCATTTTGTGTATGCCACGTTGTTAAGCTCCCATGTCTAATATGCAAAACATGTGACATATATGCAATATAAGTGCAAAGTTTATGAGAAGCTTCTGAGGGATGGTTTTCCCTTACAAGTCCTCTTGATACCTATGAGAACAACACACTTTGGGCATGTCTCCAAGTCTCTTAGTCTTCCCAAAATAGCACACAATCGTTGACACATATATGAGTACTATTGTGGTCCATGCCAAGCTTATGTAACACCAGCTATCTATCATCATGAGACTTGGGCATTGTGTTTCCAAGTGGTAGTATGTGATATTTTAGCAACCTAAAAAGAAAAACCAAGCACCTTTTCAAGAGCGTAAAAAATGGTTCTTATAATGGAGTCAAGGATAAAGAATCGTATTTTGTACCTTAACAACTCGGTCACACTCACATTCCATACTTTGCTTATACACTTAGGAGCATAAGTAGTGGCTTTAAACAAGATATCTAGGACCCATCATATAATGGTATGAACTCCTCTCTCAATGGATCAAATAACTTGCCACCCATGGGCAATAATGCATCGATCATCACCTCTATCCCGAGCTCTAAGATTGAAGGTCCAAAAGATCCACCATCTCTTTTGGTTTCGAGGGCGTAGTTAGTGGCATGCCCTCTCATGGATTTATTAGCTCATGCAATCAATCTAGTGCACGCTAACAAACTTTTCTTATAAGCCACAATATGTGCATTTCTTAGGATGGAATGATACCTCTATGTAGATATTTCTAGGGTATATCTAATATTATTATCTATGATATTCAATTATAGTTTGAATGTAAAGCATGATTGATACACACTTTTCTTACCATTAACTCAAAGCTTGAGATTACTTGGTCAATGATCTCTGATTGAAACTCGCTAAAGCGTCACATCATGTGGTCTATAGAGAAGTGATGTTTTTGTTAAATTGCTAGCTTGCACTGAGTATAAGGGCATGAGATATTGAGATATGCCTCATGATCTTGAATATCACAACCATTATCATTGTCCATTTCGTATATGTTACGATGAACAATATGTTTTTTTTTCCCTCATTGTCTCTCTTGCCCCATATGTCTTTGCTTTTCTCTCTCCCCTCTCTCTCATTCTCATTTTGTTTCTGTCTCTCTCTCTCTCTCTATTTTTTTCTTTCCCTCTATCTCTCTATTTGTTTCCTCCTCCATCTCTATTTCTTTCACGTCCCTCTCCCCTCTCCCTCAATGCACCTCTCTACAAACAAAAGTAAAAAGAGAAAATATGAAACTTAAAAAACAAAGAAATGGGAAGCAATGTCTCCCTCCCTCTCTTTATCTCTGTTCTATCCTGTCTCTCTACTTTTCTCTCTCTCCTCTCTTTCTCTCTCATTTTCTTTTTGTTTCTCTATTTCTCTTGCAATGTAAATACTGATGCCATTTTTTTCCTGAAAATAGGCCTCACTAATTGCATGTTCCCTTGTAGTACTGAAAGAAGTTATTAGATTCTAAACATGGTCTCTATGCTAAGGATAGTGTCTCCAAGTTGAGAAAGCCCCACATGTAGCTTGATGAGTACAAAAATGAAAATATGATTTTCTTTGAATCAATAGGTGTGAAAAATTAGATGAATGCCCACAAGGTTCCCCATTTACAGGGATTTTAAGCATTCCTCCTATCATGTGAAAAAAGTTTCAATAGATACAAATAGATCCTTTTTAAGGCTACTAATTAAAACTAAAATTGGGAATGCTATACTACTTAGAATTTTAATATATGTAATCATTTTGATACTCAACTAAGGTAAACAATAAGAAACCCCTATGATTTATTGATTGTAAATACATGGGTGACTACTTACTTGATCAAACACCAAGAATTTACAAAAGGTGATGAGATGTTGTGTAAAAACTTTAATAGTTATAAAGTACTTGGGATTAAAGTTTGGCCAAAATATCATAAATTCTAAGTATAACGGCTATCTTTTGAGCTTTTAGGCCCAAAACGTTTTAGGCATGCTTGTGACCTCATTTAAAATAACCCATTTGGTTGAAATTTGTCCATAAGTTTTAGCATATACTCAACACACTCCCTCATGCCCAACAAGTGCCTGAATAGAGAGAGAGAGAGAGAGAGAGAGAGAGAGAGAGAGAGAGAGAGGAATGGAGGGGAGGGGATGAGTGACACATGCACACACATATAGACATAGACTACATATGCACAATATTGAAATGTATAGGAAAGATAGATATAGTACCCCACAATATTGAAATGTATAGGAAAGATAGATATAGTACCAACCTCATTTAAGAAAAATTATGTGTTGAGGTCCTCACTCACAAGGATAATCAAAAGTTAAGAGTACTTAAAGGATGACCATATCATCAAAGGGAAGGTAAAAATTGCAAATGTATTTCTAATGTGTAATAAAAAACTATACACAATGAGTACAAGTAACTCTATATGACTCTAAATCCCTATGTAAAATAGATAGAAAAAATATAAAACTCATCAATTATAGCCTCTAGAGTGTCTTATATGAAGAGGAAGTCATCACTACACGGGGCATATATGTGTTTATTTAGAGAGATTTAGACCTAAATAAGAGTAGGAGTAGGAGACAAACACATGGTCAAGCCATAGAGATCTCAAGAGGTTGCTCATAAATGCCAAATAAAGGAGTAGGAGACAAACACATGGTCAATACATAGAGTTCTCATGTGGGTTCAATATAAGGGATTTTTAAAATTCTTATTAATTTGCATATTTTTTTACATACAGAAGTGTGCCATATAGAGAGTTTGTGTATCGTGAATCCCTCAAGATAGAGATCAAGGATGAAGATAGATTTGTACCTCTCTAGTAGGAAGCATTTGAATGGTTCTAGTAGCCAAACAATTTGAGTTTCCATAGGAAAGAGTTCTAGGCTTTTATCCCATTGCTGGTTAGATTATTCATTGTAATAGTGAATACATCTCTTAAGGTATAGGATTAGTACAAGACTACACTATGAGAGATTAGAACTAGAGATGGCCATATTGATGCATTTTTTGAACTTTAAGAACAAAATAATGGACAGGTCTACTATCACATTTCAAAATGTGTCAAAAGGCTCACGTCCATCCATAATCACATTTATTGCACAAAGAATAAGCACACATTTTTGTATATTTTGAAACATGATATGATTCAAAATTCATGATTAGTTAAATGGGAATTTCAACATGATCTGTCTATAATTTTTACATGTCGTTTCATGTGACCATGTACATGCATTGTGCATACAAAAAAACTAGAGAGCTGCTCCTTTCAAACTGTTTCTCTAGCCACAATTTTGCAATCAATACCTCACTAGCTTTTCTTTTCTATCCCTTCTCATATACTCACTAGTGAATAATTTTATTTATTGAGTTCATATATTATGAAAGAATACACAAAATAATATAGTCCAAGTTAATTAAATGTTCACAATAGAAATGATAAAGTGTGGCTCCAATTAATAGAAATATATAGAAAGTATAATAATGATATATATGTGATTTTCAAGCCACATACTATGGCTTCTAGTACCAATTTACTATGTATTATACTATATACACCACAATGTCCTCCAAATATCCATCACTACCACCTACTCCCTCCTTATCATTTTCTTCATCTCTCTCCTCATAATGAAAACACCACGAGTATTGGATATAATCAATGGTAGATAATCACACCTAAAAATTAAGAGAAAATTTAAATACTTACCAAATCTGGTTTTCATGTAGTGTTTCCTCATATTCCAAAATTTGAGAAACCAAATCCCTCCATTTGGATTCATCGTGCTATCTAAGTTGTGGCCTAAAGACCCCACACTCCACCCTACTTTGGGCTTCTATCCAATATTAACCCTGTGCAATAATGAGCATTGGCTTAGGATTCAAGCCTTACTTTCAGCTCCTCTTATTACCTACTACTCTTTGTTTAACCATGGCCGTCTGTTAGAGTAGTTTCCTTTCTAATCCTCACTTGAGTTGAATGGTCTATTAACCTCATATAAAGGGAATTAGAAAGCTTCTCATGCACTATAGCAATGGTTGCTTCAGATTACCTTTGGGTCTTAGTTTCCAAAGGATTAAAGAAAAAAATGTATATTTTTCTTGCACTATGTTATGCCAATAGCTCATGAAATCCTTCCTTGTAACATTTTGGAGGATCCCACCCTTTAAATTACATTAGTAGTATATGTCTGGTTGGGATTCTACCATGGTCTATCTTCATGTGGTTGGGGTGAGTGTGGAGAGGGGCATTGACCACCACTAGAAGAACCTCCATAACATCCTCTACCTAGATGCCTAGTGCTTATAGTTAGAAATTCATAAGCTTATTGAATGTTAGAGCTCTTCAAGAATAGTCTCATCTTGTGTAATAGTGGACTCTTTGTACACTTCCTCAAATTGAGTCTATGTAGGATCTAGTCAATCATCAACATGTTCCTATATCTTGAAAGCCAAAGAAGAAGGTAATGATTTAGTAATATCATTTATTATTGAGTGTGAGACCCACCACTAGCTTAGATCCCATCCAATCATAGGCCTCAATAAAATAAAACATGCTTGATCCACCATCACTATTTACTTCTACCATTATCCTGGATCAACTCCCATGATTATGGGGCCTCTACAAGATTTGCAACTTGCATTGGAAAATATAGGACTATTAGGCTCTATGATATTGGAGTATGTGAGAAAAAAGTGGCTATTTCCATGTTAAGAAAGCTTATGGGTGGTCAGGTACTCATATAGCTCGAGTGGGATAGGGAGATGCCCAAATAAGATCTCCTTCTTAGCCAACATTCTCTTTCTGTGGTCCGCAAGGTTGGGATCTTGAGATAATGGCTTTCATTTCATAAAAAAATACATTAAGATAAATAGAAATATCTACAAAAAATAATTTAATAGGATGAGTGGCACAACATGTTATAATGATATACAAGATTATGTATATGTATACATATACCCATACATGTACATATATACTTAGAAATATGTATACATATAGATATATGCAAACATATAGACATATCCATAACGAGTCCATAACCCATGCATATGCATCTACTTATATGTATAGGTAGTGTACATAGATATACGTATCCAAAAGCATACACATATGTTATGCATATGTATATACATAGATTACACAAATGTATCAACTATACGTATACAAATAATTCTATACAAAAGCAAATACACACATAATGTATAAGCAAAACAAATGTACATGCATAAGTAATAGCTACACACATACATACATATAGACATATATATAGGATACATGTATACATACGTATGTATAATTCATGAGCATATGTGTACATATGCATATATGTATGCACATATGTAAATGTATACACATCAACTACACACACCCACATGCTATGTACAAGCACATGCAAAGGCTATGCACATGTATATGCATAGGCTACACAAATGCACATGTATATGTATAGGCTATGCACGTGCAGTGGAATGCATAAAGGCTACATATACGTATTTATATTGTGCATACATAACTATGCATATACATGTGCACGTATGCATAAATATGTATAGTTCTTGAGTATGTGTATATATATGCACACTTGTATGCATATGCATGTTCATATGTGTATATGTATGTGTAGCCTATTTGTACACATACATGTATACATAAATATATACTCATAGGCTACACATATATATATGCTATGTGTATGCATGGGCATTTGTATTTATGTATGTGTAGCCTATTTGTACACTTATATATATATATATATATATATATATATACTCATAGACTATGCATATTATAGGTTATGCGCAAGCACACATGTGTGTGCAAAGCCTATGTGCACGCGTGTGTGTATGCACAGCCATAGGCATACTTATATACATAAGCATGACCTATATAAGTATGACCTCGTCACTATAAAATAATTATAAATCTCAAATCTGACATTATATATTTTCCCAATAAAAACCTGTATCCCCTTGACTATTATAATAACAAAAAATGAGTGTAAGAAGCATAAGCCAAATGTCAAATTACACATAGTTAGGTGAAGCTTTGACATTTTGAAGATACTAATAGTTATATGATTCTTTTTTTGCCTCTTTTAAGAAGAAAATAAGATAAAACCCATTCCTTAAACCATAAGAAATTGACAACAGGATAAGCAAGGAAGAGAATGACTTGAAATTAGCTAGCAAATTGAGAACCTTTGCATGAATAAGAAAGAATACCCAAGAGTTGTACATCTTACACCTCAAGGAGTATGGTTAAAAAAGCATTCTAGAGCATGTTAAGAGACTAGGAAAACATGCAAAAATGACTGTAGTTTTAGATCCATTAATAGTCACGTTTAGGAATTAGGAGAACTCACAAAAGTAGGTGCATTTACATTAATAATCATGTTTAATAGGGCATATTGCATTTATTCTTATATTCAAACTCGCATTTCCTTTGCATAAAACAATATAAACCCTCATGATCACAAAGTCATTTTCATGCATATACAAATAAAAAGGAATATAAATGTGAAAGGAAAAAAATGAAAAACCTCATACATACTTGTAAGCTTGAAACACAAGCCCTCTTCCTCCTACAAGTTCTCATTTTCAAAGGTTTACAAGGATATGTATATATATTTATACATCTCTCTTTATGTGTGCCTCTTTATGTCAATCTAAGTGACTCTTTTTGTTTATATTTCATATTTTCTTTCACTATGATAAGAAAGCCAAAAATAGCATGAGTGCTATTTTAAAAATCATAGCATGTGTAAAGGAATATTTATTTTTCATGAATGTGTCAATTTTTTAAATGTATTTTCAACATATATTATATTAGTATTTTTAAACTCCAATTTTTTACATTTGTACATGTAAATTTAAATAGTTAAAAAAATACACACATAATGTTGTGTCTGGCTTCCACATCTTTGATTTACTTTTACCATAGTGCTATGGTTGATGCATTCTCTTGGAGTATCAATTTCATAAGTTTAGTGACAAGTGTATCATCACAAATCAAGACTCAATAGCATGAGGATTCAATTCAATGAAATATAATACCTCATTTGAGGCTCAATGGCTTAACACTACTAGGAGGAGATGTATCATTGCCAATCTAGGTTTCATAGCATGAATTCTTGCTTCACAAGGATATTCATCCCAATCAAGTTAAGTATTTCTAGGATATATATATTTATCCAATGCATCATGGGCTTTCACAAATATATGTATGAGAACCATTGATGGTCACATATATCTTGATATGTAGTGTTTCATGAATCAAGACATGGACAAGCATTTATGGTCACTATAAGGGATAAGGCCAATAGATAGCCATTTTGACATATTTTTTGAACATTAAAAAAATGTACAAGAATGTCTACTATTATGATTAAAACTAGATAAAAACATACAAAGAAAGATGTACATGATTTCGAAGCCAACTATTATGACGTCTTATGAAGCATGCTATATCACACATAAAAACTTATGAAAGTTTTTAGATACTTATTATAAAATCTGCCTCCCATGTATAAGCCATTGTTAAACCAAAATGCACTAAACCAAATGACCTCATTTTGATTCTTCATGACTCCCTCCGTTGTGGACTGAATACCTCATGCTCTCTTTACTTTGAGCTTCTATCCACTCTCTATCATGTGAATTACTCGACATTCGGTTAGGATCCAAGTATTGCTCTAAACTCCTCTTATTTTATATTGCTCTTTGTTTGACCATGGCCCTCTTGTTAGCAATTCCTTTCTTGGTCCTCTCTTCTACCCAATCGTTTGTGAATCTCATATGTGATGTCCAGAGTAGGGAGCTCGTGCACTATAATAATGGTTCTCTAGAGTGCATTTGAGTCTCGGTTTTTTATGGATTTAAAGTAATCTTTATTCTTTGCACATACTATGGTATACTATTAACTGATGATCTCCTACTGCACACCATTTTTGAGGAATCCACCCTTAAAATTAAGTTGGTAGTACATGTCTTGCTAGGGTTCTAATAGAGATGAGCTCTGACTACCACCAAAAAATCTACACAAAATCCTCTATCTCAATGCTTGCACCCATGGTTGCTACTATTACCACTCTCTTGGGACAAGTCCCATCATGGCAACTTTGGAGTGTTTGTAGCTTGAACAAATAAATGTAGTACTATTGAGCGCTATGGGATTGAAGCAATAAGAGATTGTGTGGATGTTTGTGGTTGAGAAGACTGAGGGGTGCCCATGTACTCATACAACTTGAATGGGGCAAGGGGACAAGTCCCACCATGGCAACTTTGGAGTGTTTGTAGGTTGAACAAATAAATGTAGTACTATTGAGCGCTATGGGATTGAAGTAGTAAGAGATTGTGTGGATGTTTGTGATTGAGAAGACTGAGGGATGCCCATGTACTCATACAACCTGAATGGGGTAGGGGGATTCCCAAAGGACTTTAACTCGCCCTTCATTCTCTTCTCTCTCATCCTCAAGGTTAGGATCGTGAGGTGATGACCTTCACGTCCACATCAATATTTGCAGTAAGATAAATACAAATGTGGGCATACACTAGTAAACATAGGCTAATTCATTTCATACATGCATCCATACATACATGTATATACATAGATATGCATACACATATATGTATAGGCTCACACGTGAAAAATTTGGTAAGGGGAGGAAAATATGTGGCTCAACTACAACCAATAGAGTTAAGAAAATTGTACTAATGTAGTAATAAAAGTAATTCTATTGTGGATGTCTCGATTATGAAAGTATCTTTACTACTAATTAAAAAATTAGATATTTAATATAACTATAGCTATCCCAAACCCAAAAATAATATTAAGAATTTCATTAGCAATGCACTTAATAAAATCTTTCTAATCCCAAGAGCTAACTTACATAAAGTGCCCTTTGACAAGTAGAAGCAATATCAATTTTCTCAAGATAATTTAGTGCACAAAGAGTAGATTAGCAAAACAAGAGTGATAAAAAATGAGATTCAATAAAGGAAATACTCATATGTATGATGACAAGGAATATTTAAAAATGAAATTCAGTTCACACTCTACCTAAACTAAACAATGAGCTCAAATAGACTACTGACTTGAACGGATATTAGAAAGATCTCAATGAGAGGTTTTCCTATCTATATATATATATAGTCATTAAAAGAGCGAGATAAAGGTATGTTAAGTTTTAGCTATCTAATAGCCATAACTAGATAGGTTGGACATCATGATCTATAGGAGGCATAGGATTTGGTACAAAACTCTAACTTGGATGATCAATTATTGTAAATCTATCTACAAATTATATGTTTTTAAAATAAACAGAGGGATCTAGAGGTCACTAGAAAAAATTATAATAGCTCACATAAAACAGAACTATATTATTATAGCATGTAAAGACTAGTTCACATGCTAATTGCCATTGACTTTTAATACTTCAAAATTCCTTGTCAAGGTCAACTTTATATAGTGACCATCTTTGATAGAATACCAGAATATTCATTAAACTCTCTAGCTTAAATGTAAAGGTCTTTTATTGACTCCAAGTTGGAGTCTATACTAGTGCTTGAAAATATCTCATGCAAGTGGCTTCATGAAGATATCTACAAGCTAATTTTTGGAGGAGATGCTTCTAAATTAATTAATGTTTTTTCTTTAAAGAAGTGATTTGACACTTTACTATTTTTTAATATTGCATGGAAAATTGGGTTGTATGCCAATGTTTGAGTTGAGTGACTATCATTGAAGATCTTGGGTAAGTTACTTGTGAATATATGTGTGCATCATGTGAGTTCAAAATAAGGTATTTTTAAAATAATATTTTTATAAATTTTCTACATACAGAAGGGTGTAATATAAAGGGGTTATTTTGTAACGTGTCCACCTGTTCCCTTCAGGACACATCTTAGCAGTCCATTGGAAAGGAGGTCTAGAAAGCTCCGCCCGGCACTCCCATGGAATGTCACGGGGTTTGCGATCTAGGACTTTCCGCGTCTGCCACATAGCGGAAGTATTCTGTCTATTCCCACTTAGGACCGACCTGAATCAGGTTTTCCCTAATGGTCATTTCCTAAACGGAAACTAGTGTCGAACACCAAGCGAACTACTTTACGTAGAAACGCTAGGGCCGAAGCGCATTCACGCTGCACTTGGTTCAAGGAGAATGGGAAACGAGAGGGATGCAAGACTCTAGGTCAGCGCCCTTGCTATTCATTTCCTTTGAAATGATCTTCTTGCTGTTCATTATGATTGAGAAAAGTTCTCGGCCAACCGGGTGTTGAACAGTGCACGAGGGAGATGAGGAACGGAGAAAGAGAGAGGAGAAGAGAGACACGAGACACCGAAAGTGGAACCCCAGAAGTGTGTCAACTGAGCACACATGATAGGAATATATAGAGGGGACCTGGGGTACTATATATAGATAAACTATATATAGTTGGGCGCTATATATAGATAGACTATATATAGCTAACATCCCTCGCTCATTTCAGAACCAGAAATATAAAAGTAGACGCACAGAAGCAGGCACGACACCACGAGGGGGATTTAAAAAAAAGAAATCTCCCTCGACACAGAAAACATATTTTCTTCTTTTATTGCCGGGAGATCCACCCCCTGAGCTCACCCCTAGGGGAAAGATTTGACTGCTCTTACCTTGCATTACTAGTGATACATAGATGTTATACAGAGGTATGGCGTCAGTCTCGAATGATACCAAACCCCTGGTTGGCGAAGACTGCCCCGACGAAGGCGCGCACTCTGCCAGTACTCCCATTCTTTCGAGCTCTACCAAGGCAATACGCAATGAAGAATCAGCCATTCATCAACCTTTTGCTAATCTTGTTGGTTGTCTTCAATTTATTGGTTTAAACACAAGACCAAATATTTTATTTGCAGCTAACTTTTTGGGACATTATCTTTCTTCCCTTCCACTATTCATTGGAGTGCTGCGAAACGTATTCTTAAGTACCTCAAGGGTACTAAGGAGTTTGGTCTTATTTATCGTCGTCGAGAGGATTCTTCTTTATCTTCTTCAACTTCTCTTGACCTTATTGGATATACAGATGCTGATTGGGCAAGTTCAAATTTATCCATGCGATCTACAAGTGGGAATTATTTCTTTGTAAATGGATGTTTGGTTTCTTGGTCCAGCAAGAAACAACGATGTGCTGCGGTTTCTACAACCGAGGCCGAATATGTTGCTGCATCATTAGTAGCTCGCGAGCTAGTTTGGCTTCTCGTCTGCGTGTTAGCGTACTCTGACATGATGGTCGCTGAGAGGGGTAGTCCCCGCCGATGCCGAATCCCAGCGAGAAGCCGAAGAAGCACATGTCCGAAGGAGAGACTCGAGGCGCTGGAGCTGAAGATCATGAGCATGGTCTTGATGCTCTAGACCCTCTTTGCGGCCCAAGTTGTCGCCCGGACAGTCGAAGAAAAGCTGCCCGACAAAGGCCCCCAGGATGGCGATCTCGTTCACGACCACCCGCTAGGCAACCATGGCTTTCTTATCAAAGCCATCTTCTCCCATTAAGCTGAAGCTGGGGAGAAGCAATGCGATAAAAAATGCACATTTTATCCCCTCGGATTTGTCCCCCTCCTCTCCTGGAATGCCAGATTTGGTGCATTTCCGCATATTGAATTGTGACTTCTTGCTTCAGAGTCGATGGACAAGACAGCAAGGAGGAACTCAATCAGCTTCTGAACATCCTAGGCCTTTCAGAGGGACTTGATGCATTTGGTATCTCTCATAAGGCTTGGGAGGCTAGAAAACTGCGCTTTGGATCATTGGAGCGGTTTACCGGAGCATAGCACACTCAGTCCAGGCAGGTTAAGGAGTAGCATCAGGTAGGGTTTTTTGGTCGGACATCTGGCGTAGAGAGAGGAAGCTCGCTTAGCCCTCAATTGCGACCAATCGGCCCTATTGTCCAGTCCAGCTCCTCGTCATCAGACGATTCTTTCTCATTGGATGCAAGTAGCTCTGATACCATGTTGAATAGTGCACGAGGGAGACGAGAAACGAAGGAAGAGAGAGGAGAAGAGAGACACGAGACACCGAAAGTGGAACCCCAGAAGTGTGTCAACTGAGCACACATGACAGAAATATATAGAGGGAACCTGGGGCGCTATATATAGACAAACTATATATAGCTAACACCGGGACTACCCATCCGTACGACGGACCCATGCCCACATCTACCACACTTTCCTCAAGTTGTTTTTGTTGTCTAATTACCTACCACATTTAGTTGGGCATGCATCAAGCAACTTCCTTAATTAGCCGTCACGTAATCTTAGCACTTGACATAGAAAAGCAGTGTCAAACAAGTTCCTTTTCAACACGTTATCATATTTATCTTTGAAATACATTCATAAAGTCCAGCCCGTAGGCTTATTCATAATCTTCCCAAAGGCTATCCAGCAATCCACATGGATTACTAATCCAAGATTCTGCCCATAACCTAATATGCAGGCCTCAAGATCCAATCCTGAGTCACGTTGCCCTCTTGTGTAGGGCTCGCAAGGCGAGGGATTTAGGGCCAGAGTCCCCCGTGGCACCCAAGTGTCCTCCTGCTCCAAGACCTCACACGGTGGGTTCGGTCCACCTTTCCGGCACGGCTAACAACCCCCTTGGTTAGGGTCAGGGACAGTCCGGGGTAACTAAAGCTGCCTCTCCCTTCAAGCCTTCAACCTAAAGTATTAAATATCTTTTCCATCCTTTAGTTCCTTGAGTAAACAATGCAAACAATGCTTTCTAAACTCTTACAAGCACAATCAATTCCAGTGGTTGTTTATTTGGCCAACTAAATCCTTCTCTTCGAATGCATCCAGCATTCGATCCGGGATCAATTGCGACTCGAAAAGATCCCCAAGGGTTTGTTTGTTAACCTTTATGTCCTTGGGTTAGGACCGTACCCTATTAACCTTAGAGGGGGGGGTATTTATAGCAAATTATTGATTGATCTTTTACATCCAAGCAAATATCTAATCCCCGTGTCTTGGTCACTTTTCCTAAGAAAGGTGCTATATCAGGATGACTACTTATCCTCTTGCAAAATAAACTTGCACAAGAATCTGCCAATCTCATTCCAAGGAATTGGCCATTCTCTTGTGATTAAACCACAAGATCATGCAACTCAGCAACTTGTTGCACAAGTGCCGCATCTAATCCATGGGACTATTTTACCCATCGAACGACGTCCTCTAATCACGGAATCATGATTAGATAAGAAACAGGGTTAGGGTGTCTTCATATCCAATCCGTTCTTGATTGCACTAGGCCGACATTGTCGGTCTGTCAGCGTCACGACTCCTCAGCTTCCCTCCTTCTTCACCCCTTAGGGGGGGGGGATATTTATAAGAAGAGGGGGGGGTGAGGGCTCCCTCCCACGTGTTGCCTCACAAGGCTATCCCCCCTTCCACCTCCATGGTTTCCCAATTCAGCCCATCCCCTTCCCTCAGCCATGCTTCGGCTGGGGGAAGGTAATAAAAAAATTAGCAATAAATCTAACATTATCCTCTTGACCTCCTCCCAAGAGGATGTTCACCTGTGGCTATGCGGTTTTTAAACCTCCGTCCCGTTTGGCCAGTGTCATGATACGTTGCGTACAGTTTAAAGATCGCACCGTCCGTAACTTCAATGCGGGCATTGTCATTGCATGAGTCTCACACGGCTAGTAATATTTTCTAACAGAAATATTACATTCTCTCTCCCTTGGAGGAATCGAGATGTCCTCATCTCGAGATAAACTGGGGATATTGAGGTTGAGAGTGCTTTCATCTATATAAGTGGCATCCTCCTCGAGATAATCTTTCCACTAGACAAGGCATTCTCTCAAGGTTCTGGATCTCAGTTGTCTCTCCCTAACATCTAAGATCTTGTCAGGCCGTAGCTTAAGGACTCCCTGACTAGGCATTACAACTTGTTGATCATCAAGTACAAGGCTAGGATTTAGTACATACTTCTTCAATAGGCTGATATGGAATACATTATGAACCTTTAGGTTCTCAAGGAGTTGCAGTCTAAAAGCATTAGGTCCTAGGCACTTGAGGATCTTGTATGGTCCACAATACCTTGGACTTAGCTTCTTACAATCTCCTAAGGATAGGGAACTCTTCTTTGGGCGTACGTGAATGAAGACCATGTCTCCTTCCTCAAAGATTCTATCTTGACGCTTCAAATCCGCGTATGTCTTCTGTCTGTCCTTGGCGACTTCAATGTCATGTTGTCTTATTGACTTTACTTGGTCATCCATCTCTTTCAGCATCTGCCTTGAAGCTTCAACCCTCAAGGTTGGATCTGAGAAGTTTAGGGGACTTCGATAGTTATGACCATACAATGCTTGAAAAGGGGTCATCTGAATGCTTTGTTGGTAAGAATCATTGTAGGCAAACTCAAAGTATTGAATCCACCTTTTTGGTTCATGGCAGCAGTGTGCCCTTAGCATATCCTCAATGACTTGATTGACTCGCTCCGTTAGGGCATCAGTTTGAGGATGGTAAGCTGTACTAAAACAGAGTTGAGTCCCAATGGCTTCAAAGATAGCTCTCCAAAAGTGTGATGTGAAGAGAGAATCACGATCACTAATGATTCTTCTGAGTAGCCCATGTAGCGTGAAAATCTCCTCGATAAACAACCTTGCAATGTCTGAGGCTTTATAGTTTGTCTTTACTGGAATAAGGTGTGCAACCTTAGTAAGTATGTCAACCACAACCAGGATGGAGTTGTATCCTCCTTGGACTTGGGGTAGGCCAACAACAAAGTCCATACTGATGAATTCCCATTTCATTTGGGGAATGTCAAGTGGTTGTAACTTTCCAGGCATTTTGACATGTTCGGCTTTGATACGCTGACAAGACAAACACTTAGTGACCATATTTGAGAGCGTCACATTTAAGCCTCTCCCAATAGTAGGTCTTGCTAAATGCATTGAGAGTCTTAGCATACCCAGGATGTCCTGAGAAAGGGGAATCATAAGCTTCCCACAGTATCTTCTGCTTAAGTGACTGGCTTACCGGTATACATAATCTTGTTCTATAGTAGACAAGTCCACTATTGATAGAGAATTCATGATACTTAGCCTATAGCTTTTGGTCCTGGTCCTTGATAGGGATCTCCCTTAGCATCTTTTGATAGGCTAGATCATGGCATGCTTCTTCTCTAGCTAGCTCAAGTATTGGGTTGTTTGGCATAGATACCTTTGTAGCTAGAGATCTAGATATCAATGGATTTTGCAAGATTAGAGAATTAAGGAATGCCTTGTGACTAAGTGCATGGGCAATTACATTCTCCTTTCCTGGTTGGTACTTGATTTCAAAATCATACTCCTCCAACACTTCAATCCACCGACGTTGCCTCATGTTGAGCATGTTCTGGATAAAGATCCACTTGAGACTTTTATGATCAGTCACTAGAGTAAACTTGTTACCCAACAGGTAGTGTCTCCAAAGATTTAAAACATGGATGACAGCTAACAATTCTAGATCATGGGTAGCATAATTCTTCTCATGGCTCTTCAGTTTCCTTGAAGAGAATGCTACAGGATGACCTTCTTGCATGAGCACACATCTTAAGGCAAGTGTGCTAGCATCAATTACTACCTCGAACTACTTACTGAGGTCTGGAAGTTTTATGATAGGTGTTGCCACAGGATGACCTTGCATGAGCACACATCCTAAGGTAAGCGTGCTAGCATCAGTTACTACCTCAAACTCCTTACTGAGGTCTGGAAGTTTTATGATAGGTGTTGATACCAAACTTTGCTTCAATCTATCAAAGCTGGTTTGTTCGACAGTTGACCATGCAATGGATGTTTGTTTCTTTAGTAAGTCCGTCAGAGGTGCTGCAATCAAAGCGTAGTTTTTTATGAAGACCCTATACCATCCTGTCAATCCAAGAAAAATGTGTATTTCTTTGATAGTTGTTCGTATTGGCCATTCTAGAACATCTCTGACTTTGGCTAGATCTACTGAGATTCCTTTCGCTGATATATGAATCCCAGATATTTAATATGACACTTGAAGAATGTACATTTCTTCATCTTAGCGTACAGCTTGTGTGACCTCATTGTCTCAAGGACAATCTGAAGTTGGGGTTCATGATCTTCTTCCTGTTTGGAATAGACTAAGGTATCGTCGAAAAAGACGAGTACGAAGTCATCAAGATATGGCCTAAAGATATCTTGCATTAACCTGTTGAAGGTGGCAGGCACATTCGTGAGTCTGAATGACATAACTAGGAACTCAAAGTGTCCATATCTTGTGTTGAAGGGCTATCTTTGGGATATCTTCTTCCTTGATCCTTATCTGATAGTAACCAGACCTGAGATCAATCTTGGAAAAGATCTTCGCACCCCTGAAGATGATCAAGAAGCTCATCTATTCTAGGAATAGGATACTTGTTCTTGACAGTTGATTGACCCTCTCTAATCAATACACAAACGAAGCGTTCCATCTTTCTTTTTCTGAAACAGTACTGGAGGTCCCCATGGTGAACTGCTAGGATGGATGTAGCCCTTATCTAGCAGTTGCTTGAGTTGTTCGTTCAGCTCAATTACTTCTGGGATGGACATTCTATAAGGTCTCTTTGCAATTGGCGTAGCTCGTGGCACTAGCTTGATCTCATGATCCACTTCTCTTTGAGGCGGGAGTTCTGTCAACTCTTCAGGAAATACGTCCATGTCCTCCTTTAGCCATGAAGGTTCTTCACTAGACTCTTGCTTCTGATCTAACTTATTGAGCTGAATCAAGTAGACCGGTAGTCCCTTTCTAACTACCTTTATAATCCGAGATGCTTTGACCAATTGAATTTTCGGCTTTCCAGCCTCACCTTGAGTTGTGACCAATTCCCCTTCAGAGTTTCAAAAGGAAATTTGGCCCTTTCCACAATGAATGTGAGCGTCATTAGGTTTAAGCCAATCCATTCCGAGTGGACACTCATGGATACCTAGGTTCATGACTCTAAATTTGACCAAAGTCGACTTTCCTCCCAATAAAATTTCCACCTTAGCAGTTTGCCCGATACAAGTGACCTCATGACCATTTGTTAATTCCATAAGCAAGGTAGGTTCTTCTACTGTGGCTATCCCTAATCTTCTTGCACAAGGTGGTGAGATAAAGCAATGTGTACTGCCACAATCAATCAAGGTCTTGAAACCTTTACCTTGATAGTCCGACGGTGTTTGAATCACCGAAAACTGGCGATTCGGGCCTTGTGAAGAGCAGCATGGACTGTTCCCCTTTCAAACTTTGCTTCCATGGTCGGATCTTCTTCTTCGCACATTTCCCTATTGGCAACGTAGGCGGTTCTTCCTCTGCCTCGGGTAGCGGCTCCTTGACCATGGCCAATTCCTTGGAAAGGTGCTTGGTGATGTCCTCCTCCAAGCTTGGGACATTGCCTCTTGAATTGAGCGAGCTCGTTGCAGTAGAAACAACGAAGGTTTCGACCATTGCTTTGAGTAGGGACAAAGTTGTTGACATTATTAGTCCTTTCTTTCTTACTTTGTAAACTAATGTGAAATGTGTTGTGAATTTTCCAATGAGGTGGTAATTCTAACTTGAATGCATTGTCATTAATTTTATGAATGATCCTAAATGGTCCATAGAATCTAGGGGCTAATTTGACAACTGGGTGTCTATCTACACTTTGTAGTCTACGTTTTTCTATTCTCAACCAAACATAGTCATCAACTTTGAAATTCATTGCTTGTCTTTTCTTGTTGGCTTGTTTGGTATATGATTATTGGGCTTTGGCAATCATATCTTTAACCTCATCAAAAATAGTATTATGCATACTAGCAATATCATCAGCACTTTGAATTCTATTTGACAAAGATGCCACAGGTGTAGATAATCTATATCCATAAATCACTTCAAACGGTGCTTTCTTTGTAGATGTATGTGGTGTATTGTTATATGCAAACTATGCTCCTCTTTTCAGGTCATTATAAGACCAAGTTTTGTTAGTTCTTGGCCTAGCATACACCTCCTAAATTATAGGCACAGCTCGAATGAGTGCATCTTGAAGATCTGATGGGCACATAGATTCAAGACGGGTATTCACTGGTGGGTTTAAACCAACACAAAATATTGACACCTGCTGTGTCATGTCCATCTATGGAGCATACTTAAGAAGTCATGAGACAAATTTAGAGTAATATGCATCAAGAGTGAGTCCCAGCTGTTTCAGCTCGTAGAACTCATTCATTTTCTGCATGCGATATGCAAGTGGTAAGTATCTTCCTTGCACATCTTTCTTCAACTTTTCCCAGGTAACAGATCCTTCCGCAATCCCTTGATCTCTACACCATTGCTTCCACCAAAGTTTGGCTTCGTCATTGAGCTTTAGCTTGGCGAGCATAGCTTGGTTGGCGGGTGCAGTACTGGCTGCTTCAAAGTAATCCTCCATGGATTCTATCCAAATCTCAGCATCCGCTTGGAGAGTCCTACCTTTTCCGTCAAATTCAGGCGCCTTAATCTGCTTGAGAAGAAACTTCTTCTCCTGGATCACGACCGTACTTGATGTAGGAGGCGAACTGGGAATTTGTACCTGGGGTTGTGCGTGGATAGAGGTTTCTTAATGTTATCACTTGTTAATCGTTATGATTTATATTTCATGTCCATTTCACCTAATCAACCAAGCAATCTAGCCACTTAACTTTTTATCAATTCTCATAGACAAACATACATTGATAAAAAGAAGTCTTATTCCATTTATATGGGTCTAGCCCTTTCAGAGTACAATATTTCTTGGGATGGCAAAGCAACTGTTACATTTAGTTCGGGGAGAATAATGTTGTATTACATTTATCTACGGGAACTGGATAATAGTATGGTTTCAAGTCATGGATCTCCAAGAATCGGTAAGTCATCAGAAGATTAGGGTATCCTTTCCTTTGGAACCCATTCTTCTCATAGCGCCTCAACACCTTGATCCTGTCGGCGGGGATTACATGGGTCACTTCCTCATATACATATGAGTTCAGCTCAACCCTCTGACCTCGAATATGTAAAGTTGAGTTTACGTGAGCCTCCACAAAAATGAACAGCTTTACGATCTTCGAGTCTTTCAACCACTTGATCCTCTTTAGGTTGGTTTGAAGGTATGCAAACTGGTGGGTAGCTATGTAGTAGATTCATGAGTCACCCATCCATCTTTGTTCGACGTACAAAGGCGCTGGATTATAAATACGATCTAGGATGTTCATCATCTCAACCCTTTGTCGATAATCCAGGGAATGCATCGCGGTCATAAACATGACTCGGAACACTAAAAACCTATTCCATGCTTCATAATTGTGCAAGATAGCATCGAAATTAAGGAAATGTTCTGAACAACAACATTTGCTGTACTTCTTTCTATTAAGATTTCTTTAAAAAAAAATCCTTCATTGGTTTGTTCTGATACCAATTGTAACGTGTCCACGTGTTCCCTTCAGGACAAGTCTTAGCAGTCCATCGAAAAGGAGGTCTAGAAAGCTCCGCCCAGCACTCCCATGGAATGTCACAGGGTTTGTGATCTAGGATTTTCCGCGTCTGCTACGTAGCAGAAGTATTCTGGCAGTTCCCACTTAGGACCAACCTAAATTAGGGTTTTCCCTAATGGTCATTTTCTAAACGGCAACTAGCGTCGAACCCCGAGCGAACTACTTTACGCAGAAACGCCAGGGTCGAAGCGGATTCACCCTGCACTTGGTTCAAGGAGAATGGAAAATGAGAGGGATGCAAGGCTCGACCTCTCTACCATAAGGCATAGTCCCATTGCGTTCCCCTAAAACAGCGTAAATCAGGATTATTATAACCTAGACTTTAGGTCAGCGCACTTGCTATTCATTTCCTTTGAAACGATCTTCTTGCTGTCCGTTATGATTGAGAAAAGCTCCCGGCGGCCAACCGGGACCACCCATCCGTAGGACGGACCCATGGCCACATCCACCGCACTTTTCTCAAGTTGTTTTAGTTGTCTAATTACCTACCACATTTAGTTGGGCATGCATCAAGTAGCTTCCTTAATTAGTCGTTAGGCACCGGTTCCTTCACGTAATCTTAGCACTTGACATAGAAAAGCAGTGTCAAACAAGTTCCTTTTTAACAGGTTATCATATTTATCTTTGGAATACATTCATAAAGTCCAACCCGTAGGCTTATCCATAATCCGTCCGAAGGCTATTCAGCAATCCATAGGGATTACTAATCCAAGATTCCACCCATAGACTAGTATGTGGGCCTTGAGATCCAATCTCGAATCACGTTGGCCTCTTGTGCAGGGCCCGGGAAGGCGAGGGATTTACGGCCAGAGCCCCCCCTGGCACCCAAGCATCCTCCTGCTCCAAGTAGTGCTCAATGGAGAGACCTCACGTGGTGGGTTCTGTCCATCTTCTCGGCGCGACTAACAACCCCCTTGGTTAGGGTCAGGCAGACAGCCGGGGGTAACTGAAGCTATCTCTCCCTTCAGGCCTTCAACCCGAAGCATTAAATATCTTTTCCATCCTTTAGTTCCTTGAGCAAACAATGCAAATAGTGCTTTCTAAATTGTTACAAGCACAATCAATTCCAGTGGTCGTTTATTTAGCCAACTACTAAGGAGTGAATCCTTCTCTCCGAATGCATCCAACATTCGATCCGGGATCAATTGCGACTCGGAAAGATCCCCAAGGGTTTGTTTGTTAACCCTTATGTCCCTGGGTTAGGGCCGTACCCTATTAACCCAACTTAACCAATACCTTAAATTCTAATAGTGGTAAATATGTTATTCCAAATTATTGATTGGTCTTTTACTTCCAAGAAAATATCTAATCCCCTTATCTTGGTCACTTTTCCCAAGAAAGGTGTTATATCAGGATGACTACTTATGCTCTTGCAAGATAAACTTGCGCAAGAATCTACCAATCTCATTCCAAGGAATTGGCCATTCTCTTGTGATTAAACCACAAGATTATGCAACTCAGCAACTTGTTGCACAAGTGCCGTATCTAATCCATGGGACTATTTTACTCATCAAACGGCGCCTTCTAATCACGGAATCATGATTAGATAAGAAACAGGGTTAGGGTGTATTCATATCCAGTCTGTTCCTGATTGCACTAGGCCGACATCGTCGGTCCTAGGGTTCCACCCAATCCGAGTTTTGTTATTTCAACGAGCAATCCTTAGGGTAGAAACCCTTCATCGTTTCTTGCAAGTATGTCCTATTGTCTCTACATTTCGTGAATGTGGGCAGTTCTTTAGGGTATGAGAGTTTTAACTTGGCAATAAGTGCGACTAGGCCATGTCCTCATGTGCTAAACCCTAGTTAGCACTTGGAATATGTTGCATCGATTTAACCATTCCTCAGCGAGTCCTTTGCGGTTTAGGTGTTTAGGGTAAAACAATTTACTTGTCTATTCATAAAGATATTGTCTTGATCAAAGAGAGGAAAAACTAGTTGCATTACGATATCATTCTTGTAAGCACACGATTCATTGCCTACATATGATTAGATTTACAACCCGTAACTTTTCTGGTTAAGATCAAAGCGTATGTTAAGTTACGGCATAATTTCCATTGATGCATTCACGATTCATGCTGCTAAGCTTCTAAGGGTTATGTTAAAACGAACCATGCAGCCTTTCGCTAACTTCATTTCTGAATGAAATATTCGTACGCTGAATGAGCATTACACAACCTTTCCTAATTACTTACGTAGTTGATTGAGATTTATGCCAATTGACTAGAGTTTAACCTACTTCATGCAGCCCTAGAATCATTTCCATGCCTTGCAAATTCCTATGGTTGTTAGCAATCTTCTTTAATGAATCATTGCGAAGAAAGAGATGTCTAATAATGCGGCATGCCATTTAATCTTTCCATGCATAATCAAAGTGTACTACAATAATTTCGACTTTGTAATGATGGTCATTAGTTGATCTTGATTCATTACTTTGCAATGCATAAAAACAACTTGCTAAGAATGCATAGAAATCTTATGTTCTTTTTTTGTTCGTTTCATTGAAAAATAAAAATGACCGATTCTTCAATCGTGAGTTATTTCCTTTAAAATAGCCAAAGTATTTCAATCGCAAAAGTGCATCTTACTTCCGTGAATTAACCATGCATAATTGTAATATTTCGAAGTAATTCAAAAATAGGAAGAAAACCTGGACTTGTGGGTTCGGTGAAATGTCCACATGAATGTTAGGAGATGATCCTCCTACGGTTGCGCCTTGTGCCTTTTTAGGGGCCATCGTGAATTCGACCTTCTTACCTTGGCCGTAGTCTTATGATCTTGGCCCGTCTCCCTCGTACACAAAATTTCCTTTGCGGTACGGCTTCCTTGATCGAAGCACCGTCTTGCGGAATTGGGCTTTGGGAGGCCTTAGGGTTCGGAACTTGGGCCTTCTTTGTTTAAAAATCCCAGGGATTTAAGGAAATTATGGGAAAAATTGAGTGGAAAGTGCTTTGTAGCTCCCTCTCCTTCAAAGCTAGCAGTCCATCGGAAAGGATGTCTAGAAAGATGCGCCCAGCACTCCTATGGAATGTTACGGGGTTTGCGATCTAGGGCTTTCTGCGTTTGCCACGTAGCGGAAGTATTCCGGCTGTTCCCACTTAGGATCGACCTGAATTAGGGTTTTTCCGATTGGTCATTTCCTCTCAAAGCTCAGAGGAAAGAAAAGTTATCTCTAGGAGGGTTCAATGGGAAAGCCCTTCAACCCGGCAAGGAGATTGGCCTTGTGACAGATGCAAAAAAAGAAAACGTTTAAATTTTGGATATAAAATGGCCTTCAGGGGAAGGGATAAAATGGCTTTAAAGGACTTGTGTGGGAAGGGGTTCAAAAGGAAACTGGGGGGGAGTAAAAAGGCTTTGTTGAAATGCTATGGAAAGGGCTTTAAAAACCCAGGTTAAGGTGGCTTTTAGGGAATGCAAGGGGGGAAAGGGGGCTTAAATCCCGAGGGGTAAAAAAACTGCTTTATAGAGAGCAATGGAAAAGGGGGCTTAGAGAGCCCCCTTAGAAGCTTCTGTGGCCGTGACGTGGAGGAGGAGGCGACGATTGGATGACGACTTATTGGCGGGCAGGAGGCGAAATGATGGCAGCGGCGGCTCTTCTACGGCAACTCCTCCCCCCTCACGACGCAACTCAGAGTGACGTAGCTCTCCTCTCTCTCTCACGGTTTGTCAGTGTCACGACTCCTCAGCTTCCCTCCTTCTTCACCTCTTAGAGGGGGGGTGAGGGCTCCCTCCCACGTGTTGCCTCGCATGGCTATCCCCCCTTCCACCTCCATGGTTTCCCAATTCAGCCCATCCCCTTCCATCAGCCATGCTTCGGCTAGGGGAAGGTAATAAAAAAATTTGCAATAAATCTAACATTATTCTCTTGACCTCCTCCCAAGAGGATGTTTACCTGCGGCTATGCGGTTCTTAAACCTCCGCCCCGTTTAGCTAGTGGAGAGTCATGATACGTTGCGTACAGTTTAAAGATCGCACCGTCCGTAACTTCAATGCGGGCATTGTCATTTGCATGAGTCTCACGCGGCTAGTAATATTTTCCAACAAAAATATTACATATTTACAGATTAAATAGAAAAGGTCTATGTTTTATTTAGGAAAAATTTATAGATAACGATATTTATAAATAGGCCTTGAACACACGTTGTTACGCGAGTGGTGATCGAGAGCAAGCCTCACTCACAACCCGATAACGAGACGTTAAGGAGTGCCGGTTGGGATAATTGACTTTGTTGAATGCACAACACAACTTCAAAATTCAATTATTCGATCATATACCATAAGCCACACAAAAACAAAACAAAGCCTCTTATAGCTCAAAAATTTAAAACCCGTATGCGCATAGAGCATCACACAACCACACAATAAAAATACCAAAAACTCGATAACAAACCAAGTGAAATATATTCTCTTACCTTAACAACCTTAAGCCGATGCTCGACGCTTTGACACCCAAAAGCTCCAACTTCCAAATTAGCATGACAAGAGCTCACTCTAGCATGCGACCCTCCACTCTCCTCTCTCACATAATACAATTATAAGCAAGGGGGAAGGGAAGGCCCTTAACTCTCCATTATCATCTCCTTATATAGTTTTCTATCCACACTCACATACATTAGGCTTTTTGCTTTCAGCTTTCAGCTTTTTTTGGCTTTTGCTTTTCCATTGCTTTTCACTATTTTCGTTTTTTCTGCTTTATGCATGTTTGCAACTTGTTTGGATCATAACTTCGTCATTTGAGATCCGAATATAAACGTTTGGGTACTTAAAACGATCGAAACACATCTGGTCGACAAGCCAGCGCAGGCAGAATTACGAAAATTCATCAAATTTGGAAAAAAATATTGATTTTCGTAAATCGCATTATTTTTTCTCCATCTTTTATCTTGGACAACTTATTCCCTTCCTTGGCCTATTGTTCTTGTAATTGCACATAATTTCACCACACATGTCCTCTTTTTCTTCAAGAAATACTCACTGATGATGTAAAATGTATGACATTTTCCTTTGATCCTTGAGACTTCAAAATATTCTCTAGATATGAACCTGTTTTTTTATAGAGTGTGCTCTAGTAGGAATATTCTTTTTTGAAATGAACTCCGTGCCCAATCATTCATGATTTGAAAAAATATGCAATGTTGGATCCATGATATGCAACCAATCAATCAATGCTACACACAAAAATAATGTATGCATTGAAGAAATTGTGCCTAGTCTATCTACATGTGATCGTGCGCCATGCAAAATGCAAACAGAATTCATTATTAATTTAAAATTCCTTATCCTCACCTCTCAGCTCTCATAGAAAAGATATGATATACTCCGCTCCACCCATCCAAAATCTCACAATCACTCTAGAAAATGATGGTCCTCAAGATGTTGACCATAATAGAACAACCCATCTCACAATTGATGGCATCCTTCACGACCCTCAAACTCTCCCAACCACCTTACACTCTCAACCAGAGGTTCCTAGCTTTGTGATGAACATCCCAAATGGTGTGTGTAAGAATTGTGCATGCTTAATGACAGGTGCTCTCTCATGTACGCGTGCATCTCAGATTTACTACATATAGTTGCAGCGGACCTCATGCCGTGCTAGTGCTTAATGATGGTGCAAAACGTGCATAATCCCAACCCATGGCATGGAAATATTTGATAAGAACAGGAGACGACCCTCGAGTGCAGTGTATCAACAAGTGCAATGTGAAGTGCTCGTGAACCCATAATCCGTGTGATGTGCATGAGTCTCAACAAGAATACATACCTAGCTCCGCAATGTTTGGTAGCTAATAGTAAACTCCAACTTTATCCTGTTCAAAAAAATACCAAGCTCGACCAAGACTATCAAGTTCCACACTCAACAATTCAAACAAAATGACAAAAACAAATCCTAAGCTAAACCATCACAAGAAATCGAATTACCAAACAACAAAACTGACTATCACACAAACAACTAAGCTCGCAAAAATCAAATCTAACTACAGATTGACTGGGGCTTTTCAGTTTTCACAAAAACGCTTGACAACGTGATGTAGAGAATATAAATAAAGTAACTTCCTTGAGTTGAAGATTAATATGGGGGTCTTCTCATCCTCCACTCCAATTAGTTTAACATGTTATCTCTGTAGTCATAAAGCCTCTTTCGATATGAGTGTAAGATCCTTATATTTAATTTCAATAGAAGAGAGAGAGATGGTATTTTGCTTCTTTGAAAGATAAGAGGTTGTACCATCTACTAGAAAGAAGGCATAACTCACTTCTTGTAAGACCCATTTGTATAAGCTTAGTATACAATCTTGAGATTGATGTCCTTGGAGCTTACTTCAGCCCTAATACACTCCTGTTCAATTTGTAGATTACATTTTCGTTACCTTTCCAAATGAGACCTTTAAATTGTTGTATGTATACTTCCTCATCTAAGAAGCTATTAAAAATTACATTTTTAGCATCCATTTGATAGATGTTCGAGGTTTCAATAATAGCCATGGATATGAGAGTTCTAAGAATAGACATTTCTACTACTAGAGAAAAAGTTTCCTCACAATATATTCGATAAAAATAGCCTTAAATATTAGCCTTTCTTTGCATTGATCATCAGCATTGTACTTAAATTATGAATCCATTTGCATCCAATCCCTTTCTTTCCTTCTAACTCCATAAGTTTTAATTAACATTTTTTATGAGAGCTACATATTCTTCATCCATTACATCCGAGAATTTTGTTTTACTAATTGCATTTTCAGAGAGGAATTAACTTTGAGGTTTATCTTTGGGATATCCTCAAAGTGGAGGTTTAAAGAGCTTCTTCAATCATATATTCATTGTTGTCCTCATCTTGTATGACAACTCCATCTAAGATGGGAGCTTCATGGGCTTGTTTTTTAGCTATAGAACCACCATCCTTAGGATTTTGTCCTCCATCAAAGAGACATCTTTGCTAACAACAAAGAATCTCTTTTGTCAAGCATAGAGCCTATAAGCTTTTCCTATCTCACTAAAGCAAAGAAATATGCATGTTCTTGATTTCACTATTGCTTTACGTCTATCTTCTTAAGGAATATGAGCATAGCATATACATCAAAACATGTTTAAATGATGAAATTTGGGATTCCTCTCAAAAATTACCTCTTATTGGGTCTTGGAATGTAATAATTTAGATGGTGATCTATTACCAAGGTAAGCTTTTGTGTTCACTACTTTAGTCCAATATATATTAAGAAGGGCTTTTTTGGATGCATACATTTAGCACACTCCATAAGTATCTTATTCTTTCTTTATGCAATGCCATTTTTTGGAGGTATCCTTAGGCATGCCAATGGGTTCATGTGTCAAGACCTAAAACAGGCCCAACACTAGCTCTAAGGTACTAGACAAGCCTCTAGTATCACCTAAAACCACCCCACACAGCCTCGCGGCCATTTGTAGTCCAACAAATATTCTTCCCCACACTCCTAAGATGGATTTCCTAAACATGTTGGTGTTATATATCACGTTGTCGTGCCACTACGCGCACACAGTGTCCATGGTTCAAAATGTTAGATTTTTTTTGGACAAGTTCTTAGTCACTTTTTTATATTCTAGATATTATCTCTTGTAAAAAAATCCATAAAACTATAGACAACTTCTAGATTAAGATGACATGTAAAAGAAAGCATGTAGCTTTCAGCTAATTTGAGAGGATTTTATGCAGAAAGAGAGATTGAAAAAATTGTGCGACGCGTGATTGTTGTTTTCAGACAGTGAACAACACTCCAAAAAGTGGGAGATGAAGAAGGAGTGATCTGCTTGAAATTTGGTCAAGTGTCTTGGTATTTAACCCCCCTTTTGGAGCTAATGGAGGCATCAGATTGGTGATCTGAGCAGTAGAAAGGAATGTATTATTTTGTACACATTTTTTTCTATTAGAGTTATGTTCTCTCATAATGCTGAAAGAAACTGACACGCTTCATCTCTGTTAGTATTCTTCTATATTTTCTAATTATTTTTAGGAGTATTCTTCTACATCTCCAATCTCTTCGAACCCCTTCTCTTTCGTCTACTCCTCTCCCTAAATCTATATTCACCTTGCTGTCTCTTATCTTCAAGAACTTGGCTTGAAACCTTCAACCCTTCTCTTATCTCTACCATCTACAGAGGAAAAGCTCTTGAACCCCCATACATTCTTCTCTTGTCAAACCCCTGTGGTGACCTTCAACCCTACATGGTGCGACATCGGTGAACCCGATGTGAAGATCAATGTAAGAGAACTCTAAGATGGGGGATTCTTCAGGAGATACTCTACAAAATATAGTGCGCATACTGCAACAGACTCAGCAACAACAAATCCAAATGTTACAACAACAACAACAACAAAGGCAAGACCAAGAGAAGATTGATGTCATAGCTATCAAGGCCCTAGAGGAAGTTGGGCGGGAATTAAAATAATTTAATGGTCAAAATGTCTATGTTCTCATTTGCTTGTATGTTGAAAAAATGCTCTTCTTTGGTGTACCACAACATGCATGGAGTCGCGTTATTTTGCCAAATTAGCAAAGCATGGTCTTCAAGAGAGAATCCATAGTCTTTTTCAGCAAGATGTGGATTGGGCTGTATTCAAAAATCCCCTACGCGAAGAATTCTTCTTATAAGACACTCACCTTATGACAAAGAAAAGTTTCACTGAATGGGTTGAAAAACCTAATAAAGGTTTAGTTACAACAGCTATATACCATCAGTTTGAAAGTAAATTTGGACAAATTGATACTGAAGACCAACAGAGTATGGAAGGTCGGAAGATTGAATTATTCCTTAAGGCTGTAGATCCCATTCTGCAAGTGAAGCTTGTTGATTGTCTAGAAGATGCTACCTCCGAATCAGGAGTCAAGACTGCATGGACAGATGTTACTAATGCAGTTAGCATGATTGCTCAAAGAGAGTGGATGCGACTAAGATTGGGCTTTACTTCAACTTCAACAACTCCATTGATGGAGCTTGTTCCACCTTCAAAATCCCCTATCCCTTTGACTAATCAACCAATTGTTTCTTCTTCTGATCCTTCTAAAAATGATGTGATGAATGAACTCATTAAAAGCATGTGTGACCTTCGTCTGAATCTTATAGAAATTATTTCCAGGGTGGAGAAGCTGGATGTCAAAGTTGAAGAACGAGGACGATCATCAACTGAAAGACCCATGAGAGAAGGCTTTAAGAGGCATTGTATTTAGTGCGATAGCCAACAACATGACAAGAGGGAGTGTTCTTCCTTCCTTGAGGCTGAAGCACAGAAGCTCATCTTTTGGAAATAAGGAAAAATTCATGTAGCTAAAACTGGTCTTCCACTTGAGCTAAATTTTAGCAATGGTGGAATGAAAGAAAGATTAGAAGATTTAGCTATAATGAATATGTATGCAGCAATTGATGCAGCTACCTATGGGCTGTAAATTGAGCCAACTAAATCAAGTTTGAAAGCATGTAACGCGAATGTGTAATGTAAAGTATGGATGCAGGCACTAGATCAAATGGAACGTGGTAAAGCAGCCAAAGAAGATTTGGCTAATGTCGGTCAGTGCATTCGAGGAATAACTAGTTAGAAAGAACTAGTAGATTCTTCTTCTTCCTTTGTATATTTAACTGACGTCAATCATAAAGAAGAATTGATTAAAGAAAAGAGAAGAAGAGAAGATGAACCATGGCCTTCCTCTTTTGGCCCTCCAAAATGGGTAACTAAAAGAACACCTGAACAACCAAAGCCTTCTAAAAATATAATCCCAGATCAAGAGATGAAAGATGTGCCACAAACAAAGAAGACTGAAGGAAAGAAGAAAGGCAAGCAGCCATGCTAAATATTGCAGTCTGACATAGAATGTGCAACCAATCTCAAAAGAGTCCTACAAGAATGATTCTAGGAAGAAAAATTGAATTCACCTTAGGAGAAATTCTTGGAATTGTCAAACATGAATTCCATGATGTAATTATTAATGTAATCAAAAGTAAAAGACAATATGTTGGTGATGAAGTTGAAGAAACAGTGCATGCTTTTTTGCAACTTCTTCGAGTTTTTGTGTAGAATGAAGAGAAGCTGACTTCACAAGGAATTCAACGTGAAGCAGTTAAAGAATTAATTGCAGCAATTGAAGCTGAAGATAAAGAAAGCATGAATGCAAAATTTATAGAAGTGAAAGATGAAAATATAATAATCGACTGGTCAAAACCAATTGGGCAACCCACCTCTCAAAAAGAAGGCCGTCTATACAGCACATGCATGAGGAGGAAGAGGCGCGGTTAATTCCAAGAAGTCACTACTCCCATACACATTGGGCAAGAGAAACAATGGAGACAATCGTCAAAGTTGGAGAAAAAGAAACACCATGTATTGCACTCTTAGACAATGGCTCAGAGACAAACATCATGGCAAGAAGTCTCTATGAAAGTGGTGGATGGCCCATAGATGTTGATCCAGGATGGTGAATGACAGCTGCAAACAACTCTTCTAGAGAGTTATATGCTGCATGTCCTAATGTGCAGGCAACTATTGGAGACATAAAAGACAATTTATACTTTTTTGTTCAAAACTCTTGTAGTTACCCTATCATTCTTGGGTAACCTTACATTTTTGAAGCTCTCTTAGAAACAAAAGCTCTTGAACCCCCATACATTCTTCTCTTACCAAAGCCCTGTGGTGACCTTTAACCCTACGCGCTGCGACAACGTAGCATACACAAAGGCCTCCCAAGGTAGCACACTCCATGTGACTATCATCTCTTCTATCGACATGATAGGTTTTTCACCATACATCAATTTTGTAGGCATATATCTTGTAACGGCACTATGAGTTATTCTGTCAGCCCACAAAGCATAAGGGAGCAATCGTTGCCACTCTTTTATCTTCTCTCCATATGTTTTTGCCAATGCCTTAAGAGCACCCATTGATTGATCACCGTGGCTCCACTACGACTCTTCTACACCTCAAGGGATTGGCCCCAAGATGTGCCATGAACACAGAACACATTTGAAATAAACTCCACTCTTTTGATTAAATGATCTAGGAGATGAATAATGTTCACTGAACAAACCCCAAGAACCAAATATCTAGCCCTACAGCTAGGATACCTCACACTCTCTCAATGTAGGTCATCACTCATACAAACAATGTTATGCATCTAGGATATGATACCATATGGTGCATCAATGCAAGTGTATGACCATTGTGCTCAAACAAACTTATTTATTAAAAATCAGCAGCATGAAAGTACGCAGATAATTATTTTCATGATTTTCTTCTTCTACCATAGTACTTCGTTGCTTAGGGCTAGAGCCGAGACTTCTCATGCTACTAGACCCTTTTAATTTTAGATAACCACACCCTATATAATATGCATCGTGAAACATTAGAATTTAGCGTACTTACTCAACAACCCTCTAGTCCCTACCATTTAAAATTTGGTATGCGTTGATAAGTTTAAGGCATGGTTTTTAATGTATTTTTATTTTTTGTAAGTGGTCAAAACTTACTCTAACAAAGAGATAGGATCTTTGAGCTGAGGCTAAACCTCATTCTTTAGCTTTATTATATATTCAAAAATATAAATATTATTTTTTCTTATTTTTTGATGCAAAAAATCTATTTTTCTCTTTCTTTTGAAAAATTTAAAATTTACTAATAATGGTCAAATTTTTGGTTTAGATTGATTGATCTTATGGAAAATGATTTTTATAGCATGTTTCAGTCCATAGGGAACAACAAATGCATACCAAAAACCCAAAAATTGCATATTTTCTCTTAAACCACATAGTCCCAGGTTTTGCGTGTTTAGCATAAAATTATTATATGATTGATTTTTTGTGATTTTTTCAACATGACTGATCAATCAAAGTATGGGCAATGAAATATAAGCATTTTTAACCATTCCAAACAACAATTGATCATAAAATGATGAAATTGATAACTTACTCGTAAAATCGCCCATTATGATGCACGTTTTTTGAACTTAGAGGCCCATTGACGGTCTTCCATGGCCAGTGAATATGATCCCTCCAATCTTGATTCACGTATTTTTTCACTCCCACATCATTGTACGACCGAAAAAGTCCATCTTAGCCCACCCGCTTCTCTTTTACATTGATCCATGAGAACAAACCACAAGAGGAGAGAGAAAAGAGAAGAGAGAAAGGCTAAAATCAAAATCTTTACATTCAATGCTTCATTTCTGATCATTTTGCGGTGATGGAGAGCAAAGAATTGAAGGAACGTGCTACCTAGAGGATTCCTAGGATGATCAACAAACAGAAAAATGATTTAAAAATGCAAAACCCTGCCACATTTCATGAAAATGTGGCCCTTCAAATATAAGCTTAAGCAAGCTTAAAGTTTACATTTAGGAAAACTAGGTCAAATTTTTATGTTTACACTCTTTGAGAAGTGGTTTTTTCACTTTTGGAGGGGCATACGAGCTCGAATTTGAGATCTATTTGGATGGTTCACTTAGTGACCTTGAAATCTATAGACTTGGCCACTGTAATGCACTTTTGGGCACCCAAATCACATAGTTGTTTCATAACACGAAACCTTCAGGGATTAAATGGGGGGTTAAATGGACTTCAATCAATGAACCAAGGCTTGCGTTGGCTTCTTGGCATTGAAATCCATCTAGGAAAACTCCAGCTTATTGATCCACAACCGATTCATTTTGCATGAAAATTTGGTCTTTTTCGCTTCAGAAAATGTCTTTAAAATCTACTCAAAATTGTCTTTAAAATGTCTTTAAAATTGTTCTACACAAAAAAAGAAGAAGCATCAAGCTGTTACAAAACATATACTCAACAAAGCACAAGTACAATCTCTCACCCTACCTTGACAAGATCAACGCATGAAAATCCACAAGGGATAGACCCAACATAATTTGACAAAAATCCAAAGCAAGTCACTAACCAATTGCTCCAAGATAGATTGGCTAAAAGAACCATCAAAGAGGTCATCCTAGTGGTGGCCTGAACTATCAACCTAAGTTAGGGCAATTGGACTAGGAACTCCCTACTAGGAGAAGAATCCTATAGCTTGGTCATCAGATAGTTCCTTTTAACACACTTTGCTTCAAAATTTCCATGCTCGATAGTGTAAAAAGGAGGGAGTTGAGCATAGAATAGAGGTGGGGATCTTTGTGTTCATAAGTCAAGGAGGGGCAAGGTCCATCTAGTAGCACGATCGGATGGACCAAACTATACCTTTTTTCTTCAGTCCTCTTACTCAGGGGAGTGGACGACTACATAGATTGAGGAGATGTTGAAGAATCAAGTGGCAGATCACATCTCACAGTGGATGGGAGATAAAGGATTAGCAGTGTTTGCACAACAATGGCCAGGTTGCATGATGGACATTAACTGGTGGATTGGTGCCGAGGTCGTGCGCTTGAGCATTATCTTTTGAGCCCCTCCGTAGTGGAGAGCTCTGAGGGACATGATCGAGTGGCCCCCGACACATGCGGCCCACTTCTACCAGTGTATAGAGTCGCCATTTTGAGCATCGTTGATAGATGCATTGATAGTACCACGTGGAACATCTATCAGCCCTATGGTCACCATGCGGGATTGGAGTTCACCATCCAGACATGGGACAAAGTGCACTTGCATGCCTCAATTTCTTCTCCTCATTAGCAACATCCACACTGAATAGATGCTTGTTTGATCAGTCACAGGTTTCCCCATGAGCTTACACCTTGCATCCTAGAATGTGAATAGTCTCCACTATAGTGGGGCACGTGGTTCCATGAAGTTGATTGTTCGGTAGGAGTTGTAGCCTGCCCTTGCCAGACGGATCGATATCTTGCTTCTACAGGAGCACAAGCTCACCCACACTGAGGCTCAGTGGGGGTGGGGAAGGTACTTTTGGGTAGCTCGCACACTTACTGGGAGCACACCATAGGTGCCCACGGTAGGAATGGAGGCGTATGCACCTCTATTGGCCCGAGTCTCACTACCTGTGTACGAGACCATGGGACGATAGTGGCAGGAAGGGTTCTATGGATCAGATTGGATATTGGGGACTCGTGTATTGGAGTCCTCAATGTCTATGCCCCTATAGAGGTTAGGGCATGCACCAGGTTCTGGGTGGAGATCACAGATGCACTCCTAGAGGTTGACTCCTAGATTGTTGGAGGGGAGATTTCAACAACTTGGCAGCCTTGGAGGACCACGAGGGTAGAGGTAGAAACTACCAGGGCATGGCTGGGGAGGAGGAAGAGGCATGGGAGGTTTTTTTTCTTGCAGTGGAAGCACATGATGCCTAGAAAGACCCTGCCTTACACAGGAGGGAGAGGTTGTTGGACTTCTCTTATGGATACAAGTGGTTAGGTGGAGTCTTGCTAGAGTGGTTGGACAAGTTTTATGTGGGAGAGTGGGGAGGCTCTCATGGAGGCAAGATTGAGCAATTGGCAAGCACCACGTTGTCTAATCATTGCCCGGTTCTTGTGACACTTGACCCCCAAGCATCCGCCCTAGACACACGATCCTATCAGATCCCTCACTCGATCTATAGGAGGGAGGAGGTGATGAGACAAATAGAGAAGACTTGGACAAGAGAGTGGGAGAGGAGGGATCAAATAGTAGAGGAGATTGCAGAGGTCCTAGCCGAGTCGAGCAGAATCTTCCAAGAGGCAGCCATACAAGCTAGGCAACAGTGTTGGGAGGAGGAGAGAGCACTCTAGCAGGACCTTGCAGCCACGCAAAGACTATTGCAAGAGGCACCAAGGGATCCTACCCTTCACGCACAGGAGGTACATGTGCGAGAAGCCATTGCTGACCTAGAGGACATGCACTTGAACTTCTCCTTTTGAACCTCAGCTGCCTTCTGAGCACGGAAGGGGGACACAATGTGCAGGGAGTTTTTCGAGGTGTACCAGCCCCCCACCGCAGGAGAGTAGATACACAGCCTTTGGGATTACTATGGGAGGACCCGTTCTAGCCTAAATGAGGTGATGGAGATTGCCATCAACTATTACATGCGCTTTTTCTAGCAGGAGTCAGCTTCAGTTTAGAGGACAGAGATGTAGACAACATGTATGGGATCACATCGCATCCCTTGTCATAGAGGAGATGGGATGCTCCCTTCTAGTCCCCTTCATGGAGAAGGAACTAGAGGAGGCTTTCTATACACAAGATGGGCAGAAATGCTCGGGAGAGGATGGCCTCTCTAAGGCCTTCTTCACTACCTACTAGAAAGTGGTGAAGGACCCCCTATACTAATGGCCTTCTAAGATGTTTTCAGTTCAGGATAGATGCTAGGGAGTCTCTCGACAGGCCTTATCGGTCTTCTCCGCAAAGGGGGAGACCGGTTGGAGCTCTCCCAGTGGAGACCGATCACCTTATTGTCAATGGCCTATAAGGCACTAGCAAATATGATTGGTAGGCGACTACGCCCTGTGTTAAGAGATATCATCCATGACACGTAGACATGCTTTGTCTAGGGTAGGAGCATCCTAGATAATGTATTTACCTTCTTTGAGGCGATAGAGTGGGCTTAGCATAGTGGGCAGAGACTGGCAGTACTACTCTTCGATTTCAAGAAAGATTATGACAAGGGGGACTAGGATTTCCTAGAGGGCACCATGGTGAGGTCGGGATTCCCCTAGGCTTGGATTCGTGGGGTCTCCGACCTGTATAGATCGGCCAGCAGGAGGGTTCTCATAGGCGAAAGGCAAGGGGAGGATTTTCGGCTGAAGAGATTAGTTAGAAAGGGCTACCACCTGGCCCCATACCTATTCCTGCTCTTCACAAAGGTGATGTCTCACTTTCTCAAGTCACATGTGAGCGGATTACATGGCCTTCGACTTCAAGTGAGAGAGGAGACTGAGTTTTTAGACTCATAGTATGGAGATGATACAACCCTCTACATAGAGAATGATGAGTTGATGCTAGAGAGAGTGACACTGGCTCTTAACATGTTCTACTTTGCAGCGGATGCGAAAATCAACTGGCGAAAGTTGGTTGGTTTCCTCTCAGACCTGGACTCCAACACCGAGTGGGATGTCCACCTGGGATCTAGATGGGTGAGAAGAGGGAAAACCGTCCGATACCTAGGGTTCCAGGTGGGACTCGACATCACTCGTGCACAACAGTTTCTTCCTGTCCTTGATTTTATTCAGAGGAAAGTGACCTATTGGAGCACGGTTTGCCTCTCACTAGTCGGAGGAGCCCTAGTGGTTAACCAGGTCCTCCTAGTAATGGCCTGGTACATTGCCTGGTGTTGGTGCTTCTCCTCATGGTGAGTAGTGCAGCTTCGCTGCCTAGTGTAGAATTTCCTTTAGTTAGGGTATGATGGTTCCAGGGACTCTAGGGCCCAGGTGGCGTGGGAGACCATCATACGACATAGGTCAGAGGGAGGGCTTGGGATCATAGACCCAGAGTATCAAAGTATGGCCCTCTTGGGCAAGCTACTTGTCCACGGTCTCACAAGAGGCGAGCAAACATGGAAGGCCTTATTGTAGGAGGGCCTTCAGGATTGTAGACCAAGGCTTGGCGGTGAGTGGAGGCCATCCCTGATACGGATCTTCACGTCAATCCAAATCACACCCAGATCACCTTTCCTTCATAGCTTACTTCGCGTGTGGCAAGGCCTTCGTAAGGCCCTAATCTAGAGCTGCCTAGGCTATCAAGAAGAAATAGACAGTTAGCTGGTGATCTAGAACCCCCAAGTCAAAGATCAGGAAGGGGCATAGATTGGTGAGCACCCCCACATCTAGTGGACTAGGTGGGAGATCGGCCACGGCTCGTACCATCAGGACATGGCAGGAGGTGTATAGGATGGCGGATGAGGAGGTGTTGCAGCGAGTATCAGGCTGCTACAAAGGAGTGGAGTTGAGGAGAAGAGAGATAGACACAGCAATACCTCTGGAGTGGCTTCCTCCCCCGATACGAGAGACAATAGAGCCCAGGGAGGTATGGGCAGCTAGGTTTTCACAATAAGGCATCCCCGTTTAGGTGGCAGGTAGAGTGGGTGGCACCTTGCAAGGGACTTTCTTCGCCATTCAGGAGGGGGGACCTTTGGCCCTTGATAGAGGGCAGCAAGATGAGGGGATTACCACCCTCTCGTGGAGAAGGATTCAGGTGGTGGGCCTTCAAGGGAAGACATGGCAACTAGACCCCTATGTTTTTTGGAAGTTGCTCAGGGAGTGGCGCCTATGGGATAACTGGAGGCTGAGGAGGGTGTCATACTTTTTATGGCTGGTGGCACATGGCAGCTTGGTGGTGGGATGTTGGCTTGCCCAAATGCAGGAGGGCAGTTGTAAGCGCTGCACACAGCAGCCTTTGGAAACCCCAAAGCACTGCCTTTGGTAATGTGAGGAGGCGCAGCTCGTGTGGAGAGAAGCATGCCACATCCTTCGCCATATAGTACCCATCCTTGGGTGTATCTTATGGGGAGCTTTGTGTTAGCAGGCAGTTAGCCAGGGCCGTCACCTTTTGTATGAGGCTTGGATGCAGGACACGATATTCATGATTGAGTCAGGGTCATGTGTAGTGGCTGTTCTGGAGGCTCTACCCATCCGCCAAGTATTGAAGCCCACAGTAGACTGCTCAGAGGTATGGGAGATCATAGGGAGTCTTATTGGATGGCATATAGGGAAGGCGTGGTGTCAGGAGGCTTTTCACGGAGAGAGACGTTCTGCACATGCGACCTTAGTAGAACTCTAGACCTCCATCATCCACTCCCTCCGTAGCCAACGGGATCAAGTGCAAGGCGAGTCCAGGGCCAATCAGGAGCTCTGAGGTCAGTTCATGCATACTTGGGGTAGCCAAGGTCTATTCTTCGTGATGCAGGCATGTAGCCCCAATTGGCAATATACCCCCCCCCATGGCTTCTTTCCCCCATCCCCCCCAGATCGCCTTGAGAGGCTTGTATACATGATGTATTGGTGACTTTGCATCAGCTCCAGCTAGTCTGTTGAGGATGATCACTCTGTTGTAATCAGTTTTTTTGAGTAATATAATTAGCCACATTTTACTTGAAAAAAAAAAGATTGCATATGTATGGTACACTTATATCTTTTGAGCTCCACCCCTCAAGATAGCTATATACTTCAGTAAAATGGTGTATTAGAAGATAAAGAATAGAACTTAGCTATGTATCTCAACAAAATGGTGTATTAGAGAAAGAGAATAGGTTTTTATTTGAGGTAGCAAGATTCATATTGAAAGGTAAGTAACTTGCCAATGGACTAAATGCTTGCTACTTCTTGGGCCCTTCATCCACTCTATTAAGATGTATTAGAAAATATGAATCACTCTATGTAGTATCAAAGGCTCAAGTATCCCATCTCAAAGTCTTTTGGATGCTTGGATTTTGCTCACATTCCCAATGATAAAAGAAAGAGACTTGATGAAAGTCTTATGATCTAATAAAAAATGAAACTTTTTTATCAACGGATATCATATTTTATGAAAATAAAATCTGGAAATAAGCTCAATCACCTCAAATTTAGATAAGCATTCTTACACGCCTCTCAAAGTACAAGTGCTAATAGCTATGGAAGAAGATATTGTTGAAGAGATTGAGAAAGAAGATTAGGAGAAGTTGGTAGTCTCAAGGAGTTTTATAAGGAATATAAGGACACCCTAAAGAATATACATATCAAAGAGGTAATTGATTGTAAGAAATGAAATCTCACCCCTCTCATCTCAGTCTTAGAGAATGATGAGCCATGCAAGGATACATGTGGTAAAAAGGAATAGAAGGAGGCTATGGATATAAAAAAATTTGCATTGCATGGAAATGACACTTGAGATTTATCCTCATTCCCATCCAACAATAAATCCATTGGATGTAAATGAATATTTAAGCTAAAATTTATTGTCAAGGAAAAATAAATAGCGATAAAGCTTTGGTAGTTGCTTAAGGATTTTCTCAAGAACATGATATTGATTGTGAAGAGACCTATGATCTTATAGCCAATATACATTCCATCAAGTTGCTACTACTATCATTAGCTTCTCTTCAAAAATGGAAGTGATAGTAGTAGATGGATGTAAATAATGCATTTCTTAATGGAAAACTTGAAGAACAACTCTACTTGAAACAATAAGAAGGCCATGTTGCAATAGGAAAAGGAAAAGTTGCAATAGGTAAGGAGAAATAGGTGTGCAAGATGAAATAGAGACTATACAGATTGAAGAGAAAGTAGGAAAAATTTGGATTCAAAAATTGTCCTTTTAAGGGGTTTGAATCATTCTCTCTTCTAAAAAAAGGATAATTATGAAATTTTTGCAAATGAAGTCTAAATTTGTAGGATGTTGGATATTTAGAATGTACTCTTTGAGCTCTTTCCCTTGACTTATAGAGTGCCATGAGATTCTGCATATCTCAAAAGATTCCAAATTGATGTGACCCCTTGATGTGACATCTACCCTCCATGTATGTCACATCAAGGGGTCACATCAATTTGGAATCTTTTGAAATATAAAGAATCTCATGGTGTTCTATAAATCAATGGAAAGAGCTCAAATAGTACATTCTAAATACTCAAGGTCCAATGATTTTAGACTTCATTTTCAAAAATTTTGCAATGGTCCCATTTTTAGGAGGGAGTGAGTCAAACCCCCTAAAAGGCCCATTTTTTAGTCCAAATATTTCCTAATGTCACATTCTTGGTATAAAATAATAAATTATCATTTCAAATGTCAAGTATTTCAAATGAGTAATATGGACCATACTCTAAGCTACAAGATTAAAGAGAAATATATTGTACTTATTTCACTTTTTGTATATGACATGATTTTAATAGGAAGGAATTATACTATAGTAGAGAATGTAAGTATAGACTTTTCAATGAATTTGAAATGGAAGATCTTAGATACTTACATTACATCATAGGTATTGAAAATTGTAGGATGACTTTTTATTTCTCAACAAAGTATCTTCAAGCCATCCTTGCAAGATTTGGTATAGCTAGCTTCAAAGGCATTTCTAAACCCATGGAATCAACTGTCAAGACAAATAAGGATGAAAATGATATTTCTTATATGTGTGATATAACATGTAGGGAGGTCATTGGATTCCTTATTTATTTTACTATCACAAGGCCTAATATTTTTTATGAATTAATTCACTTGCTTAGTTTATGCATAGTCCAATAATGTCATTGGATGGCAATCAAAAGGGTATTGACATAGTTGAATGTTACTCAACATCGAGGTATCTTATATGCCAATGATAATTCATGAATGCATATGGATTTCGGAGCTTTGATGGTTCATAGGAAGAGCAATAGTGGTGATGCTTTCTCTCTCAAAGTGGATCAATCTCTTGGTCCTATAGGAAGCAAAACATACTAAATGCCTAATATATAGAGACTAAGTACAAAGCCTTCAATATAGCACCTTGTGAACAAGTTTGGATAGATCGATGCTTACAAGAACTTACCTGCATGTAAGAACTAAGATTCTATGGATCCTTTGATCCCACTTCCATCTTCTATGAACATCCCAATGGAATCTCTAGAAAAGAATCTAGTTATGCATCAAATGAGCAAGAACATTAAGGTGATAGAGAACTTTATGAGGGCAAAAGTATGTAATGGTGATATAATATTACATCACTAAAATATTAAGGAGAATATTGCTATTTTTGCAAGGCTCGTGACGTAACACATGTAAATCAACATTGTTAAGTAGAACTATTACCTAGCATTGCTAACTAGCATATGAGAAACTATTGACATGCAAGAAAAGAGGACAAAGGGTATTATAAAGAGATGACATTCAGCTTGAGATAAGGTGTTAGCGTGTGCAAGTCTACATCTTCTCTAAGATGTGAATATAACATCTATTTTAGCACACATACAATCACAAATTAGTGCAAAAGATGTCACTACATCTAATTAGCATCTAACATGCTACTATGACAAAGAATATGTTTATTACTTATTGTTACACTTTTCATGAAACAACACATGTGTGCTTCATTGGTGGAAAATTCTCCTTAGATTAAGGAGTAAATTTTTGGTAAGTAAATAGTTTTGTAGAGTTGGTACCTTTGAATTTTACCATTAGGTTTTGGAGAATAAATTAAAAGAAAAAATTTCTTTTATTTATGCTCTACAAGTTTACTATTGTGATCTTCCAAATGTGATATTTTGAATATTTTATACAACCATAGAGTTAGCTAGTCACCTATCTATAAAAATTTTGACTACACCTATCTACCTATCTAGAAAGCTCAATAATTGGAGATACAATTATTATCTCAATGTAAATTGTGAAGATGAGTTACTTGCACATCATGGAGCACCCATCTACCAAGGGTTCCTCTAGATTCACTCGACTTAAGATAATAGAGAAACCTTTGAATTATTCTATGTAACTAGAATGTAGTCCTAGACTATGAGAGGGAGAATAGATAGTGAGACATCACAAGTTGTAGTCCTAGACTATGTATCTAGATTGTACTCCTAGACTATGAATTGTTCATAGTCCTAGAGTACCGTGACAGTGAGAGTAGATAGCGAGACACCATAAAGCTATACTACCTTCATATTAATTCTAGGTTCGGGGATTAGCCCATCACTTATATTTGGTAGACAAGGCTATCCTTTCTCTATTGAATAAAGCCTACTATTAATTCCTGTACATTATCATTTTATTGATGGTTAGTATTGTGTCTCATTTCTCCTTTCCCACCACATTTTGTGATCAAACAACAAATATATTTGGAAATCATTGGTGACTCAATTATTCTTGCAATCTCTAGCTCATGCTTAATAATTTGGAAAGAAAGTCACAATATAAGTCTATCAAACCTAGAATGGGAGGATTGGATTTTATCATTTGAAATCAAAATAAGGTCACCAGATATAGATGACATTTCAAGGTTTCCATATTTTAGAATTACTTTCTAGGTACCATTTCTAGAAGCCTTGAATGATTTTAAAAGAGAAGTTCAAAATTGGAAAAAAAAAACACATTCAATAGACAAAATAGATCCTAAATAGTGAAGAAAATGGTATATTTATAATCCATCAATAATAGAATCTCATACAACACATTTGAGCCATGAGAACAAACTTTGATTATCATTTAGACAACATATTTATCAAATAACGTCCAATTATGGTTCCAATAGGTTTTAAAACTATCATTATGCAAAGTAACCCTTCAGTTTGCACATGCAATCTTTGATACATATTCATACTGATCTTTTGGTCTAATTTAGATTTTGCATAACCTTCATTTTATTATTTTTGGCCTTTGCAAGAGTTTTATTCTACTAATCCAATGTTAATAATGTTAACAACTCAAATTTTTGTAATGATTTAGGCTCTAATCATCTCCACATACAAAGATAACTATCAACCTTATTGTAAGAAACAAAACCTTGGGGGGACATGTAATTGCTCAAATATGCATATCACTACAAGCCTATTTTGGCAATTTGGTTTTTATTGAGTTTGTCTATATAGTTTGCAAGGCTCTTCAATTAAAATTCTAATGCTTGATTTCCCAATGTTCTTTAGAAGTGCCACAATTTTTAAGACTATGATATTTGGATGTTTCTCACATTGAGTTTAATTACATAATATATGTACTACATGGATAAGAATGTTCTATCATTTTGCATGAGGTAGAACAAGTTTAAAAACTACCAATTATCATGTAGAAAATTGATGGAAAAAATTAGTATAACCTCTATGGACTTACACTAAAGAACACAATATATACTCTTTCTAGAGTAAGGATAAAAAATGTCAATATAGCACATATGCCCTTAATCCTAGGGAATTAACCATTTCTAGCATATGGTAAAATGCGCGGATTTTGGAAGGGAGAAAGAATACATTTTATAGCATAATAGTTTATACATATGGGGTACACAAGGGTGCTTTCAAATATTTTATTCACATAAATGATATATCTTGATATCCTTATATTCCACTAGATACTTAGTGGGTATTTGTAACACCCGTTGTTTTCATACTTTTGTTGAATAAATAGATATGTTATGAATTCCTTTGAAGTGATAACTTGCTCTTGTATACTTAAATGCTTTCATGTAAATCTAATAGCAGTTCAAGTGATGTTAGTTAAATCCACATTGTTGTTAATTAGTGAAAGAAACATTATTTTCATAATACATTTTACATTACAAATTATTTGAGTTGTCTCCTACATTTTTCAAATTTTCATGAATGTTATTAAGTAAATGTGAGTTTTTAGACTACAAATTCACAATTACATACTACTTGATCTATGCTACTTATATTTTTCAAAGAAAAAAATTAATTGTGACTAGTATAGATAATATACTTGAATAACATGTATTTTCCATTCATTTTGGTGTACTTTTAAGTAAAATGTCAATATGGTGTAGAAATTACTACAAGTGCACACACAATGGTTGTGATGTAAAGAAGCATGTGGAGAGGCAACAAGATAATCCCGAATATGTGATGACTACCTATGAGGGGATTCATAATCATTATAACATGGACATGGCAAAACATAATGATTGTTTTCCATATAGCTTCTCAAATGGTGTTCCATGTTATGATAGCCCTAATCTAGACCTTGATCAACCAACGTCCATGTCATCCAATCCATATACACATGCAAGTCATTACTTCTATGGTAATTTCAACATCCCTATAAATCTATATTAAGCTTATTATCAATATCAACTACTAGATTATCTCAATGCTGCTAGTTGCAATTTTTTTGTGATAGACCTTACTTATCAACACATGAGCATCATCCAACATAAGTCACAAGAGGAGGGAGCCTCCACAAGTACTTTATATGCAGCCATGGTCTCTAATGATTTCACACCATGTTATCAAGGAATGTTAGAAGATCTCCTTTCTAAACATCCAACAACTTTATAAAATATTTACCATGTATCTTTATAGGAAGTTCTATTTTAATATGTCAATATATATTTAACATTGATTTGGTAATCTTTGAGAATTATTTTAATAGTGAGTCACTTGTAATTTCAATTTAAGAATGGATGCAAATGATCAAAATCATATGTGAAAGCTCTAGAAGTGCTAGAGAAGAATGATACTCACATAATCCTCGCACAATTCTAGGATTGTAGTAGTAAGTCTAAAGAAAGTCAAAATCTCGTTTGGTTTTGGGTAGAAATTTAGTTTGAACTTCATATGAATGTTTGCTATGATGGAGAACTTATTATGAAGGAGGCACATGCAAAATGTATTTAGATGGACTTGATTGTTTTCATACAAGCCATGATTAATAAGTTGCACATGTCAAGTAGTGGTGGAGATTATGTTAGGGTCAAAAACATGAAAATAATCAATCTCTTTCTCTTCCCCCTCTCTCTCTATTTGTCTATGTATCTATCTCTCACTATCAGAATGTTGTTTATTGAGGGCCTCTCTCTCTCTCTCTCTCTCTCTCTCTCTCTCTCTCTCTCTCTCTCTTTGTGTGTGTGTGTGTGTGTGCGCCTTCTACGGTGAGTGCAATAGAAGGACAAGTAGAAGAATGGAATTGAGAGTTATATTACAATTCTACTCTAGGGGAGTTATGTGAGACATGAGAAATCTAATGGAGGCAGTAGGGAGAGGGGTTTTTGTGAAGGGGGGCCTAAGTGGTCTGGGCACTTGATTAAATCAGGAGAGTGTGGACATTTGCTAAAGGTGTGGTGGGTGGAGATTGTAGTTGGAAGGTGGGGTTGAGATGCACAAGGGAGGGGGTAGGGATGATGGTTGTGGATTGGGGGGACGCAAAGAGGGTTGGGATGATGTATTACAAACTATGGCCACAAGGTAGGTAAGGAGAACGAGAATAAGAAGGAGAAGGAAGGTATGGTATTGGGATAGCTCTATATCATTTGGAATGGATAAATTCTAGGTTTTCAAGAGGAATAGTTCTCTAGAATCCGGGGTGAGAGAGTTGTGTGCATAAGGTGGATTGGTTTGCAATTGTGAAATAATAGAGGGGAAGACTAAGGTCACAATAAAGGAAGAGGTGGTAGCTAGAGAGAAAGAAGGAGGACAAGGGTTTTCTAAAGAAATTGAAGTGAAGATACAGCTGCATCAAGTTGGGAATCTTGTAAAGAGGAGGCCATATACACAGAGTGTATATGAGGAAGAAAAAGAGCTAGAGGTGGTAGATGCAATGTAGTAGGGAGTAGCACAAAGCTTATTCTATGACTCTGGTTGGTACCACATGGGTGGGCTAGTGAATGGCATATTGTGGCTAGGGTGCTACCTTGGGCATGTGGTTAGGTTAGTGAAGTGTTGGGATAAAGGGTAATAACCAAGAGCTAAGTGGGCACCTCTTGTATATGTGCATGCTATACAATCATATATAAGCGAAGATAACAAAGAATAAGGGTACCATGCATTTTGTACCCATGAAAATCTCTCCCGTTCTTCTCTCTCTCAATCCTCTTTCACTCCATAGCTTCTAACTAGCATCCCACTATTTCTTCCCTCTCAATTGTTATCAAAGCATCATTTGGTGTTTGTGGAAGCTTGTGCTTGGAGGGAGGAGTGCAAGGATTGGAGCTTTCTCACAAAGGTCAAGGATTTGAGCTTCTTCCTTGACATGGATGTTTACTACCTACACATTGATAGAGATAATATTCTCATAATTGGAATTTAGATCTAAATTCAATAAGTGCTTGAGGCTTGATTTGGGGCTACAATAGCCCACTTTGATAGTTTTGGGTAGCCATTTGAGGCTAGGTTAGCTTCACTTTGGATGATGATAAATATATCTTAGTACATGGTTTTGATGCATGCAAGCACAAGGGTTGCTTAAGCACATGGATAACTTGTTTTCTAGAAGCAAGGGGGTTTGCTTGGATCTAGTAGGAGGATTTCTTAAGCTTGGGTTCTTCTTGTTTGGATGAGGGGGTCTACTTATGTTTGTATGACATAGAAATGTAAAGGGTGAGACTTGATGATTTGCTAAGACTTGATGATTTGCTGAGATAGTGATATCTATGGATTGTACTACTAATCTTGATTCTCTAAGAGGCCATTTATTTTAAAATTACTTGTACATATCCATTTTTTAAAGTTGGGATACACCCCACATTTTTCATTTTTTGGAAGCTACAAGGCATTCGATGAGAGGTTTTTTCTCAAATGTTGCAAAAAGATAATCCCATACAACACATGAACTCTATGGAGAGAATAGACCCAACACAAGAGAATTTTGAAGAGCTGATAAAACATTTTGAGGAGCTCCTTTATCATAATCAACCCAATTTGCATGATCTAGTATTTATTCCTCAAAACAAAGAACATCATTGATGGAGTTGGGATTTTCATCAAAAATTTAATATAGAAAAAATATTTCCAACAATAATACTAGTTAATTTAGCATGTTCAAAAATTGGTAGCATTTCTACTTTCCATCTCGAAATGCCTTGGTCTTCAAAAAAACGAAGAAAATATTGAATAGAGAGCAAGCCATTCATAGTAAATGAATTCATCATATCAAAAAAATTTCAAGTAGAAAGAGAGGTTCACAACCAACACACAAAACTAGTTAAAAATTCCAAGTAGCTAATGTTGTTTCCCTAGATTTTGTAAAAGAGACCAAGCTACATGTGCATAACACATCAAATGGAATGCATAGTCCAAAATATAATGTGCATAAAAAAGGATGAATAACATTGTCAGGAGTTGGTAGAGAAAAGATACTTGCACTCATATAGCTACACACTATATAAGGAGAAGCTTAGGCACAACAACCCAAGCCCATAAACGCTACTTTCTTTACAACAAACTGAAGTCCCACCTTACAAGGCTTCTTTTCCCATTATGGTTTGTTTCAAGGGAGAGGAGTATGGTAATCCATTTACAATATAATAGAAATAAAAATAAAAACCATTCACAACACAAAATCCTCTTCTATTACGGCCTCAACACTAGATAGAACATTGACATGTAGTTCATCTAGATTCCTCACACTCTTCCATACAAGCTAGTAGTTCTAAGATGAGTGTCCATTCATGTAAGAATGACATTGATATAGTCTCAAAAAAGGGAAAAATCTCATGATCATGTAATAACTAACACGACCCAAGAGAGAGGAGTGTAGAAGAGAGAGAAAGAGAGTGATGACGAGAGAGAAAGACTAGAAGAAGAGAGAGAAAGACAAAAAGAGAGAGAGAAAGAGAGAAAGAAGAGGAAGGAATCCATGGAAGCTATGGAGATGAAGAGAGAGTTTCTTGATTAATTTTTGATGGACTAACCTAACCCTCTTACACCTTAAAACCATTGGTGTCACTCATATTTTTCACATAATTCCTATATGTCTTACTCGTTACAAGCCATCACAACTTAGAAGGCTTTTGTCCCAAAAAAAGAAGGAGAAAGGGGGGGAAAGAGGCAACATAATACTACTTTGTGCAAGAATACAAGGGAAATGAGTAAAGGAGGGGGCTGAGTACCATGTGAAATGGGGCCCAGGGAGGCATAGGGAGTATGGGGCATCATACAAGTTGGCCCACACACAAGACGATCCACAATTTCATGAAATCGGGGCCCTAGATGAAGTAGATAACATACTGTTGAAAATAGGATTGCTCTAGAAAAATGGTCATAACTTGGGGTATGGAGCTCCGATGCTTGAGCTGTCAATGCAGAGTTCGTGAAGCATACTTTTAGCCCATTTAGGTGGAGTTGGGCAAAAAAAAAAAGTTGGATCAAAACTAATGCAAAATGGTTTGTTGTCCAGAAGTAGTTTATAGAACAAGGTCAAGTGTGGTTAAAACAACATCCGTGAGGTGGGGGAATTCCTCCAAAATGGATGCTAGTCTCTAAGAAGCTTCCTCTAGAGGTACGCCTTGCCATTTGATCAAGTACTCTCTGATCTATCACGTGCAAAGATGATTTTGTCTCTGTCGTCCAATGACTGCTTCAGGAATGTATTGAATAAGGCCCTCTTCATTCATGGGAGCAATTCCTCCATATAGTCTTTTGGGGTCCCAACGAATGGTCTAAGAGCTGAATCTAGGGAAAATCGCGGCATCATACAAGTTGGCCCACACACAAGACGATCCACAATTTCATGAAATCGGGGCCCTAGATGAAGTAGATAACATACAGTTGAAAATATGATTGCTCTAGAAAAATAGTCATAACTTGGGGTATGGAGCTCCGATGGTTGAGGTGTCAATGCAGAGTTCGTGAAGCATACTTTTAGCCCATTTAGGTGGAGTTGGGCAAAGAAAAAAGGTTGGATCAAAACTAATGCAAAATGGTTTGTTGTCCAGAAGTAGATTATAGAACAAGGTCAAGTGTGGTTAAAACAACATCCGTAAGGTGGGGGAATTCCTCCAAAATGGATGCTAGTCTCTAAGAAGCTTCCTCTAGAGGTACGCCTTGCCATTTGATCAAGTACTCTGTGATCTATCAGGTGCAAAGATGATTTTGTCTCTGTCGTCCAATGACTGCTTCAAGAATGTATTGAATAAGGCCCTCTTCATTCATGGGAGCAATTCCTCCATATAGTCTTTTGGGGTCCCAACGAATGGTCTAAGAGCTGAATCTAGGGAAAATCGCGGCATCATACAAGTTGGCCCACACACAAGACGATCCACAATTTCATGAAATCGGGGCCCTAGATGAAGTAGATAACATACTGTTGAAAATAGGATTACTTTAGAAAAATGGTCATAACTTGGGGTATGGAGCTCCGATGGTTGAGGTGTCAATGCAGAGTTCGTGAAGCATACTTTTAGCCCATTTAGGTGGAGTTGGGCAAAAAAAAAAAGTTGGATCAAAACTAATGCGAAATGGTTTGTTGTCCAGAAGTAGTTTATAGAACAAGGTCAAGTGTGGTTAAAACAACATCCATGAGGTGGGGGAATTCCTCCAAAATGGATGCTAGTCTCTAAGAAGCTTCCTCTAGAGGTACGCCTTGCCATTTGATCAAGTACTCTGTGATCTATCAGGTGCAAAGATGATTTTGTCTCTGTCGTCCAATGACTGCTTCAGGAATGTATTGAATAAGGCCCTCTTCATTCATGGGAGCAATTCCTCCATATAGTCTTTTGGGGTCCCAACGAATGGTCTAAGAGCTGAATCTAGGGAAAATCGGGGCATCATACAAGTTGGCCCACACACAAGACGATCCACAATTTCATGAAATCGGGGCCCTAGATGAAGTAGATAACATACTGTTGAAAGTAGGATTGCTCTAGAAAAATGGTCATAACTTGGGGTATGGAGCTCCAATGGTTGAGGTGTCAATGCAGAGTTCGTGAAGCATACTTTTAGCCCATTTAGGTGGAGTTGGGCAAAAAAAAAAAGTTGGATCAAAACTAATACAAAATGGTTTGTTGTCCAGAAGTAGTTTATAGAACAAGGTCAAGTGTGGTTAAAACAACATCCGTGAGGTGGGGGAGTTCCTCCAAAATGGATGCAAGTCTCTAAGAAGCTTCCTCTAGAGGTACGCCTTGCCATTTGATCAAGTACTCTCTGATCTATCACGTGCAAAGATAATTTTGTCTCTGTCGTCTAATGACTGCTTCACGAATGTATTGAATAAGGCCCTCTTCATTCATGGGAGCAATTCCTCCATATAGTCTTTTGGGGTCCCAACGAATGGTCTAAGAGCTGAATCTCGGGAAAATCGGGGCATCATACAAGTTGGCCCACACACAAGATGATCCACAATTTCATGAAATCGGGGCCCTAGATGAAGTAGATAACATACTGTTGAAAATAGGATTGCTCTAGAAAAATGGTCATAACTTGGGGTATGGAGCTCCGATGGTTGAGGTGTCAATGCAGAGTTCGTGAAGCATACTTTTAGCCCATTTAGGTGGAGTTGGGCAAAAAAAAAAAGTTGGATCAAAACTAATACAAAATGGTTTGTTGTCCAGAAGTAGTTTATAGAACAAGGTCAAGTGTGGTTAAAACAACATCCGTGAGGTGGGGGAATTCCTCTAAAATGGATGCTAGTCTCTAAGAAGCTTCCTCTAGAGGTACGCCTTGCCATTTGATCAAGTACTCTCTGATCTATCAGGTGCAAAGATGATTTTGTCTCTGTCGTCCAATGACTGCTTCAGGAATGTATTGAATAAGGCCCTCTTCATTCATGGGAGCAATTCCTCCATATAGTCTTTTGGGGTCCCAACGAATGGTCTAAGAGCTGAATCTAGGGAAAATCGCGGCATCATACAAGTTGGCCCACACACAAGACGATCCACAATTTCATGAAATCGGGGCCCTAGATGAAGTAGATAACATACTGTTGAAAGTAGGATTGCTCTAGAAAAATGGTCATAACTTGGGGTATGGAGCTCCGATGCTTGAGCTGTCAATGCAGAGTTCATGAAGCATACTTTTAGCCCATTTAGGTGGAGTTGGGCAAAAAAAAAAAGTTGGATCAAAACTAATACAAAATGGTTTGTTGTCCAGAAGTAGTTTATAGAACAAGGTCAAGTGTGGTTAAAACAACATCCGTGAGGTGGGGGAGTTCCTCCAAAATGGATGCAAGTCTCTAAGAAGCTTCCTCTAGAGGTACACCTTGCCATTTGATCAAGTACTCTCTGATCTATCACGTGCAAAGATAATTTTGTCTCTGTCGTCTAATGACTGCTTTACGAATGTATTGAATAAGGCCCTCTTCATTCATGGGAGCAATTCCTCCATATAGTCTTTTGGGGTCCCAACGAATGGTCTAAGAGCTGAATCTAGGGAAAATCGGGGCATCATACAAGTTGGCCCACACACAAGATGATCCACAATTTCATGAAATCGGGGCCCTAGATGAAGTAGATAACATACTGTTGAAAATAGGATTGCTCTAGAAAAATGGTCATAACTTGGGGTATGGAGCTCCGATGGTTCAGGTGTCAATGCAGAGTTCGTGAAGCATACTTTTAGCCCATTTAGGTGCAGTTGGGCAAAAAAAAAAGTTGGATCAACACTAATACAAAATGGTTTGTTGTCCAGAAGTAGTTTATAGAACAAGGTCAAGTGTGGTTAAAACAACATCCGTGAGGTGGGGGAATTCCTCTAAAATGGATGCTAGTCTCTAAGAAGCTTCCTCTAGAGGTACGCCTTGCCATTTGATCAAGTACTCTCTGATCTATCAGGTGCAAAGATGATTTTGTCTCTGTCGTCCAATGACTGCTTCAGGAATGTATTGAATAAGGCCCTCTTCATTCATGGGAGCAATTCCTCCATATAGTCTTTTGGGGTCCCAACGAATGGTCTAAGAGCTCAATCTAGGGAAAATCGCGGCATCATACAAGTTTGCCCACACACAAGACGATCCACAATTTCATGAAATCGGGGCCCTAGATGAAGTAGATAACATACTGTTGAAAATAGGATTGCTCTAGAAAAATGGTCATAACTTGGGGTATGGAGCTCCGATGGTTGAGGTGTCAATGCAGAGTTCGTGAAGCATACTTTTAGCCCATTTAGGTGGAATTGGGCAAAAAAAAAAAGTTGGATCAAAACTAATACAAAATGGTTTTTTGTCCAGAAGTAGTTTATAGAACAAGGTCAAGTGTGGTTAAAACAACATCCGTGAGGTGGGGGAATTCCTCCAAAATGGATGCTAGTCTCTAAGAAGCTTCCTCTAGAGGTACGCCTTGCCATTTGATCAAGTACTCTCTGATCTATCAGGTGCAAAGATGATTTTGTCTCTGTCGTCCAATGACTCCTTCAGGAATGTATTGAATAACGCCCTCTTCATTCATGGGAGCAATTCCTCCATATAGTCTTTTGGGGTCCCAACGAATGGTCTAAGAGCTGAATCTAGGGAAAATCGGGGCATCATACAAGTTGGCCCACACACAAGACGATCCACAATTTCATGAAATCGGGGCCCTAGATGAAGTAGATAGCATACTGTTGAAAATAGGATTGCTCTAGAAAAATGGTCATAACTTGGGGTATGGAGCTCCGATGGTTGAGGTGTCAATGCAGAGTTCGTGAAGCATACTTTTAGCCCATTTAGGTGGAGTTGGGCAAAAAAAAAAAGTTGGATCAAAACTAATGCAAAATGGTTTGTTGTCCAGAAGTAGTTTATATAACAAGGTCAAGTGTGGTTGAAACAACATCCGTGAGGTGGGGGAATTCCTCCAAAATGGATGCTAGTCTCTAAGAAGCTTCCTCTAGAGGTACACCTTGCCATTTGATCAAGTACTCTCTGATCTATCAGGTGCAAAGATGATTTTGTCTTTGTCGTCCAATGACTACTTCAGGAATGTATTGAATAAGGCCCTCTTCATTCATGGGAGAAATTCCTCCATATAGTCTTTTGGGGTCCCAACGAATGGTCTAAGAGCTCAATCTAGGGAAAATCGCGGCATCATACAAGTTTGCCCACACACAAGACGATCCACAATTTCATGAAATCGGGGCCCTAGATGAAGTAGATAACATACTGTTGAAAATAGGATTGCTCTAGAAAAATGGTCATAACTTGGGGTATGGAGCTCCGATGGTTGAGGTGTCAATGCAGAGTTCGTGAAGCATACTTTTAGCCCATTTAGGTGGAATTGGGCAAAAAAAAAAAGTTGGATCAAAACTAATACAAAATGGTTTTTTGTCCAGAAGTAGTTTATAGAACAAGGTCAAGTGTGGTTAAAACAACATCCGTGAGGTGGGGGAATTCCTCTAAAATGGATGCTAGTCTCTAAGAAGCTTCCTCTAGAGGTACGCCTTGCCATTTGATCAAGTACTCTGTGATCTATCAGGTGCAAAGATGATTTTGTCTCTGTCGTCCAATGACTGCTTCAGGAATGTATTGAATAAGGCCCTCTTCATTCATGGGAGCAATTCCTCCATATAGTCTTTTGGGGTCCCAACGAATGGTCTAAGAACTGAATCTAGGGAAAATCGGGGCATCATACAAGTTGGCCCACACACAAGACGATCCACAATTTCATGAAATCGGGGCCCTAGATGAAGTAGATAACATACTGTTGAAAGTAGGATTGCTCTAGAAAAATGGTCATAACTTGGGGTATGGAGCTCCGATGGTTGAGGTGTCAATGCAGAGTTCGTGAAGCATACTTTTAGCCCATTTAGGTGGAGTTGGGCAAAAAAAAAAAGATGGATCAAAACTAATACAAAATGGTTTGTTGTCCAGAAGTAGTTTATAGAACAAGGTCAAGTGTGGTTAAAACAACATCCGTGAGGTGGGGGAGTTCCTCCAAAATGGATGCAAGTCTCTAAGAAGCTTCCTCTAGAGGTACACCTTGCCATTTGATCAAGTACTCTCTGATCTATCACGTGCAAAGATAATTTTGTCTCTGTCGTCTAATGACTGCTTCACGAATGTATTGAATAAGGCCCTCTTCATTCATGGGAGCAATTCCTCCATATAGTCTTTTGGGGTCCCAACGAATGGTCTAAGAGCTGAATCTAGGGAAAATCGGGGCATCATACAAGTTGGCCCACACACAAGATGATCCACAATTTCATGAAATCGGGGCCCTAGATGAAGTAGATAACATACTGTTTAAAATAGGATTGCTCTAGAAAAATGGTCATAACTTGGGGTATGGAGCTCCGATGGTTGAGGTGTCAATGCAGAGTTCGTGAAGCATACTTTTAGCCCATTTAGGTGGAGTTGGGCAAAAAAAAAAGTTGGATCAAAACTAATACAAAATGGTTTGTTGTCCAGAAGTAGTTTATAGAACAAGGTCAAGTGTGGTTAAAACAACATCCGTGAGGTGGGGGAATTCCTCTAAAATGGATGCTAGTCTCTAAGAAGCTTCCTCTAGAGGTACGCCTTGCCATTTGATCAAGTACTCTCTGATCTATCAGGTGCAAAGATGATTTTGTCTCTGTCATCCAATGACTGCTTCAGGAATGTATTGAATAAGGCCCTCTTCATTCATGGGAGCAATTCCTCCATATAGTCTTTTGGGGTCCCAACGAATGGTCTAAGAGCTCAATCTAGGGAAAATCGCGGCATCTTACAAGTTTGCCCACACACAAGACGATCCACAATTTCATGAAATCGGGGCCCTAGATGAAGTAGATAACATACTGTTGAAAATAGGATTGCTCTAGAAAAATGGTCATAACTTGGGGTATGGAGCTCCGATGGTTGAGGTGTCAATGCAGAGTTCGTGAAGCATACTTTTAGCCCATTTAGGTGGAATTGGGCAAAAAGAAAAAGTTGGATCAAAACTAATACAAAATGGTTTTTTGTCCAGAAGTAGTTTATAGAACAAGGTCAAGTGTGGTTAAAACAACATCCGTGAGGTGGGGGAATTCCTCCAAAATGGATGCTAGTCTCTAAGAAGCTTCCTCTAGAGGTACGCCTTGCCATTTGATCAAGTACTCTCTGATCTATCAGGTGCAAAGATGATTTTGTCTCTGTCGTCCAATGACTGATTCAGGAATGTATTGAATAAGGCCCTCTTCATTCATGGGAGCAATTCCTCCATATAGTCTTTTGGGGTCCCAACGAATGGTCTAAGAGCTGAATCTAGGGAAAATCGGGGCATCATACAAGTTGGCCCACACACAAGACGATCCACAATTTCATGAAATCGGGGCCCTAGATGAAGTAGATAACATACTGTTGAAAATAGGATTGCTCTAGAAAAATGGTCATAACTTGGGGTATGGAGCTCCGATGGTTGAGGTGTCAATGCAGAGTTCGTGAAGCATACTTTTAGCCCATTTAGGTGGAATTGGGCAAAAAAAAAAAGTTGGATCAAAACTAATACAAAATGGTTTTTTGTCCAGAAGTAGTTTATAGAACAAGGTCAAGTGTGGTTCAAACAACATCCGTGAGGTGGGGGAATTCCTCCAAAATGGATGCTAGTCTCTAAGAAGCTTCCTCTAGAGGTACGCCTTGCCATTTGATCAAGTACTCTCTGATCTATCAGGTGCAAAGATGATTTTGTCTCTGTCGTCCAGTGACTCCTTCAGGAATGTATTGAATAAGGCCCTCTTCATTCATGGGAGCAATTCCTCCATATAGTCTTTTGGGGTCCCAACGAATGGTCTAAGAGCTCAATCTAGGGAAAATCGCGGCATCATACAAGTTTGCCCACACACAAGACGATCCACAATTTCATGAAATCGGGGCCCTAGATGAAGTAGATAACATACTGTTGAAAATAGGATTGCTCTAGAAAAATGGTCATAACTTGGGGTATGGAGCTCCGATGGTTGAGGTGTCAATGCAGAGTTCGTGAAGCATACTTTTAGCCCATTTAGGTGGAATTGGGCAAAAAGAAAAAGTTGGATCAAAACTAATACAAAATGGTTTTTTGTCCAGAAGTAGTTTATAGAACAAGGTCAAGTGTGGTTAAAACAACCTCCATGAGGTGGGGGAATTCCTCTAAAATGGATGCTAGTCTCTAAGAAGCTTCCTCTAGAGGTACGCCTTGCCATTTGATCAAGTACTCTGTGATCTATCAGGTGCAAAGATGATTTTGTCTCTGTCGTCCAATGACTGCTTCAGGAATGTATTGAATAAGGCCCTCTTCATTCATGGGAGCAATTCCTCCATATAGTCTTTTGGGGTCCCAACGAATGGTCTAAGAGCTGAATCTAGGGAAAATCGGGGCATCATACAAGTTGGCCCACACACAAGACGATCCACAATTTCATGAAATCGGGGCCCTAGATGAAGTAGATAACATACTGTTGAAAGTAGGATTGCTCTAGAAAAATGGTCATAACTTGGGGTATGGAGCTCCGATGGTTGAGGTGTCAATGCAGAGTTCGTGAAGCATACTTTTAGCCCATTTAGGTGGAGTTGGGCAAAAAAAAAAAGTTGGATCAAAACTAATACAAAATGGTTTGTTGTCCAGAAGTAGTTTATAGAACAAGGTCAAGTGTGGTTAAAACAACATCCGTGAGGTGGGGGAGTTCCTCCAAAATGGATGCAAGTCTCTAAGAAGCTTCCTCTAGAGGTACACCTTGCCATTTGATCAAGTACTCTCTGATCTATCACGTGCAAAGATAATTTTGTCTCTGTCGTCTAATGACTGCTTCACGAATGTATTGAATAAGGCCCTCTTCATTCATGGGAGCAATTCCTCCATATAGTCTTTTGGGGTCCCAACGAATGGTCTAAGAGCTGAATCTAGGGAAAATCGGGGCATCATACAAGTTGGCCCACACACAAGATGATCCACAATTTCATGAAATCGGGGCCCTAGATGAAGTAGATAACATACTGTTGAAAATAGGATTGCTCTAGAAAAATGGTCATAACTTGGGGTATGGAGCTCCGATGGTTGAGGTGTCAATGCAGAGTTCGTGAAGCATACTTTTAGCCCATTTAGGTGGAGTTGGGCAAAAAAAAAAGTTGGATCAAAACTAATACAAAATGGTTTGTTGTCCAGAAGTAGTTTATAGAACAAGGTCAAGTGTGGTTAAAACAACATCCGTGAGGTGGGGGAATTCCTCTAAAATGGATGCTAGTCTCTAAGAAGCTTCCTCTAGAGGTACGCCTTGCCATTTGATCAAGTACTCTCTGATCTATCAGGTGCAAAGATGATTTTGTCTCTGTCATCCAATGACTGCTTCACGAATGTATTGAATAAGGCCCTCTTCATTCATGGGAGCAATTCCTCCATATAGTCTTTTGGGGTCCCAACGAATGGTCTAAGAGCTCAATCTAGGGAAAATCGCGGCATCTTACAAGTTTGCCCACACACAAGACGATCCACAATTTCATGAAATCGGGGCCCTAGATGAAGTAGATAACATACTGTTGAAAATAGGATTGCTCTAGAAAAATGGTCATAACTTGGGGTATGGAGCTCCGATGGTTGAGGTGTCAATGCAGAGTTCGTGAAGCATACTTTTAGCCCATTTAGGTGGAATTGGGCAAAAAGAAAAAGTTGGATCAAAACTAATACAAAATGGTTTTTTGTCCAGAAGTAGTTTATAGAACAAGGTCAAGTGTGGTTAAAACAACATCCGTGAGGTGGGGGAATTCCTCCAAAATGGATGCTAGTCTCTAAGAAGCTTCCTCTAGAGGTACGCCTTGCCATTTGATCAAGTACTCTCTGATCTATCAGGTGCAAAGATGATTTTGTCTCTGTCGTCCAATGACTGATTCAGGAATGTATTGAATAAGGCCCTCTTCATTCATGGGAGCAATTCCTCCATATAGTCTTTTGGGGTCCCAACGAATGGTCTAAGAGCTGAATCTAGGGAAAATCGGGGCATCATACAAGTTGGCCCACACACAAGACGATCCACAATTTCATGAAATCGGGGCCCTAGATGAAGTAGATAACATACTGTTGAAAATAGGATTGCTCTAGAAAAATGGTCATAACTTGGGGTATGGAGCTCCGATGGTTGAGGTGTCAATGCAGAGTTCGTGAAGCATACTTTTAGCCCATTTAGGTGGAATTGGGCAAAAAAAAAAAGTTGGATCAAAACTAATACAAAATGGTTTTTTGTCCAGAAGTAGTTTATAGAACAAGGTCAAGTGTGGTTCAAACAACATCCGTGAGGTGGGGGAATTCCTCCAAAATGGATGCTAGTCTCTAAGAAGCTTCCTCTAGAGGTACGCCTTGCCATTTGATCAAGTACTCTCTGATCTATCAGGTGCAAAGATGATTTTGTCTCTGTCGTCCAGTGACTCCTTCAGGAATGTATTGAATAAGGCCCTCTTCATTCATGGGAGCAATTCCTCCATATAGTCTTTTGGGGTCCCAACGAATGGTCTAAGAGCTCAATCTAGGGAAAATCGCGGCATCATACAAGTTTGCCCACACACAAGACGATCCACAATTTCATGAAATCGGGGCCCTAGATGAAGTAGATAACATACTGTTGAAAATAGGATTGCTCTAGAAAAATGGTCATAACTTGGGGTATGGAGCTCCGATGGTTGAGGTGTCAATGCAGAGTTCGTGAAGCATACTTTTAGCCCATTTAGGTGGAATTGGGCAAAAAGAAAAAGTTGGATCAAAACTAATACAAAATGGTTTTTTGTCCAGAAGTAGTTTATAGAACAAGGTCAAGTGTGGTTAAAACAACCTCCCTGAGGTGGGGGAATTCCTCTAAAATGGATGCTAGTCTCTAAGAAGCTTCCTCTAGAGGTACGCCTTGCCATTTGATCAAGTACTCTGTGATCTATCAGGTGCAAAGATGATTTTGTCTCTGTCGTCCAATGACTGCTTCAGGAATGTATTGAATAAGGCCCTCTTCATTCATGGGAGCAATTCCTCCATATAGTCTTTTGGGGTCCCAACGAATGGTCTAAGAGCTGAATCTAGGGAAAATCGGGGCATCATACAAGTTGGCCCACACACAAGACGATCCACAATTTCATGAAATCGGGGCCCTAGATGAAGTAGATAACATACTGTTGAAAGTAGGATTGCTCTAGAAAAATGGTCATAACTTGGGGTATGGAGCTCCGATGGTTGAGGTGTCAATGCAGAGTTCGTGAAGCATACTTTTAGCCCATTTAGGTGGAGTTGGGCAAAAAAAAAAAGTTGGATCAAAACTAATACAAAATGGTTTGTTGTCCAGAAGTAGTTTATAGAACAAGGTCAAGTGTGGTTAAAACAACATCCGTGAGGTGGGGGAGTTCCTCCAAAATGGATGCAAGTCTCTAAGAAGCTTCCTCTAGAGGTACACCTTGCCATTTGATCAAGTACTCTCTGATCTATCACGTGCAAAGATAATTTTGTCTCTGTCGTCTAATGACTGCTTCACGAATGTATTGAATAAGGCCCTCTTCATTCATGGGAGCAATTCCTCCATATAGTCTTTTGGGGTCCCAACGAATGGTCTAAGAGCTGAATCTAGGGAAAATCGGGGCATCATACAAGTTGGCCCACACACAAGATGATCCACAATTTCATGAAATCGGGGCCCTAGATGAAGTAGATAACATACTGTTGAAAATAGGATTGCTCTAGAAAAATGGTCATAACTTGGGGTATGGAGCTCCGATGGTTGAGGTGTCAATGCAGAGTTCGTGAAGCATACTTTTAGCCCATTTAGGTGGAGTTGGGCAAAAAAAAAAGTTGGATCAAAACTAATACAAAATGGTTTGTTGTCCAGAAGTAGTTTATAGAACAAGGTCAAGTGTGGTTAAAACAACATCCGTGAGGTGGGGGAATTCCTCTAAAATGGATGCTAGTCTCTAAGAAGCTTCCTCTAGAGGTACGCCTTGCCATTTGATCAAGTACTCTCTGATCTATCAGGTGCAAAGATGATTTTGTCTCTGTCATCCAATGACTGCTTCACGAATGTATTGAATAAGGCCCTCTTCATTCATGGGAGCAATTCCTCCATATAGTCTTTTGGGGTCCCAACGAATGGTCTAAGAGCTCAATCTAGGGAAAATCGCGGCATCTTACAAGTTTGCCCACACACAAGACGATCCACAATTTCATGAAATCGGGGCCCTAGATGAAGTAGATAACATACTGTTGAAAATAGGATTGCTCTAGAAAAATGGTCATAACTTGGGGTATGGAGCTCCGATGGTTGAGGTGTCAATGCAGAGTTCGTGAAGCATACTTTTAGCCCATTTAGGTGGAATTGGGCAAAAAGAAAAAGTTGGATCAAAACTAATACAAAATGGTTTTTTGTCCAGAAGTAGTTTATAGAACAAGGTCAAGTGTGGTTAAAACAACATCCGTGAGGTGGGGGAATTCCTCCAAAATGGATGCTAGTCTCTAAGAAGCTTCCTCTAGAGGTACGCCTTGCCATTTGATCAAGTACTCTCTGATCTATCAGGTGCAAAGATGATTTTGTCTCTGTCGTCCAATGACTGCTTCAGGAATGTATTGAATAAGGCCCTCTTCATTCATGGGAGCAATTCCTCCATATAGTCTTTTGGGGTCCCAACGAATGGTCTAAGAGCTGAATCTAGGGAAAATCGGGGCATCATACAAGTTGGCCCACACACAAGACGATCCACAATTTCATGAAATCGGGGCCCTAGATGAAGTAGATAACATACTGTTGAAAATAGGATTGCTCTAGAAAAATGGTCATAACTTGGGGTATGGAGCTCCGATGGTTGAGGTGTCAATGCAGAGTTCGTGAAGCATACTTTTAGCCCATTTAGGTGGAATTGGGCAAAAAAAAAAAGTTGGATCAAAACTAATACAAAATGGTTTTTTGTCCAGAAGTAGTTTATAGAACAAGGTCAAGTGTGGTTCAAACAACATCCGTGAGGTGGGGGAATTCCTCCAAAATGGATGCTAGTCTCTAAGAAGCTTCCTCTAGAGGTACGCCTTGCCATTTGATCAAGTACTCTCTGATCTATCAGGTGCAAAGATGATTTTGTCTCTGTCGTCCAGTGACTCCTTCAGGAATGTATTGAATAACACCCTCTTCATTCATGGGAGCAATTCCTCCATATAGTCTTTTGGGGTCCCAACGAATGGTCTAAGAGCTGAATCTAGGGAAAATCGGGGCATCATACAAGTTGGCCCACACACAAGACGATCCACAATTTCATGAAATCGGGGCCCTAGATGAAGTAGATAACATACTGTTGAAAATAGGATTGCTTTAGAAAAATGGTCATAACTTGGGGTATGGAGCTCCGATGGTTGAGGTGTCAATGCAGAGTTCGTGAAGCATACTTTTTGCCCATTTAGGTGGAGTTGGGCAAAAAAAAAAGTTGGATCAAAACTAATGCAAAATGGTTTGTTGTCCAGAAGTAGTTTATATAACAAGGTCAAGTGTGGTTAAAACAACCTCCGTGAGGTGGGGGAATTCCTCCAAAATGGATGCTAGTCTCTAAGAAGCTTCCTCTAGAGGTACGCCTTGCCATTTGATCAAGTACTCTCTGATCTATCAGGTGCAAAGATGATTTTGTCTCTGTCGTCCAATGACTGCTTCAGGAATGTACTGAATAACGCCCTCTTCATTCATGGGAGCAATTCCTCCATATAGTCTTTTGGGGTCCCAACGAATGGTCTAAGAGCTGAATCTAGGGAAAATCGGGGCATCATACAAGTTGGCCCACACACAAGACGATCCACAATTTCATGAAATCGGGGCCCTAGATGAAGTAGATAGCATACTGTTGAAAAGAGGATTGCTCTAGAAAAATGGTCATAACTTGGGGTATGGAGCTCCGATGGTTGAGGTGTCAATGCAGAGTTCGTGAAGCATACTTTTAGCCCATTTAGGTGGAGTTGGGCAAAAAAAAAAAGTTGGATCAAAACTAATGCAAAATGGTTTGTTGTCCAGAAGTAGTTTATACAACAAGGTCAAGTGTGGTTAAAACAACATCCGTGAGGTGGGGGAATTCCTCCAAAATGGATGCTAGTCTCTAAGAAGCTTCCTCTAGAGGTACGCCTTGCCATTTGATCAAGTACTCTCTGATCTATCAGGTGCAAATATGATTTTGTCTCTGTCGTCCAATGACTGCTTCAGGAATGTATTGAACAAGGCCCTCTTCATTCATGGGAGCAATTCCTCCATATAGTCTTTTGGGGTCCCAACGAATGGTCTAAGAGCTGAATCTAGGGAAAATCGGGGCATCATACAAGTTGACCCACACACAAGACGATCCACAATTTCATGAAATCGGGGCCCGTCCAAGGGTAACAACATATGTTGATGGAACATTAGTGGACCATGCTATTGTAGACACAGGATCCTCTATCAAACATTATGAGTTTGGAATTGATAGAGAGGCTAGGATTAGAAATAAAAAAAGATGCATCCATGATTCTTTTCATGGGTAATGACAGTTTAAGACAACCTAAACGTTGCATCACTAAAGTCCACGTGATTGCCATAAATATAGAATGCATTTTGGATTGTAGGGCGATTAGGTTTGTAGGATGGCCAAGTTATCAAGTATTGCTAGAGGTAGGCCATGGATCTTACAAACATATTGTTAGGTTGATATACCTATTAGTTGATTGATCTTTGGTAGAGGTGCAAGATGTGTAGTAGTAGATGCCTATCTTGAATCTCCTCAAAGTGAGAGAGTTCATTTATCCTCGTCAAAGTTAGGTACGTTAGATGCTCCATCTGCTAGTGAGATATCATCAAGTGACGAATCCAATGAGGGCTCTACTACAGAGGATATCTATCAAGTGACTTTGAATGAGCCAATAGATGCTCAAGAGAGGATAAGGGATGCAGATGTAATTGAGTTAAACCTTGGTATGATAAATTTCACCACTAATCAGATTAGGGTTCGTGCGCACTTTAGAAGAAAGGAAGGACTATGTGTCATTGATTTAGGAATTTTGCAATATCTTTGCTTAGAGTTATAAATGAGTTGAGAGGTATTTCTCCCATCTTGGCTATTCATACCATTCCCCTAAAGGAAGGTAGTATTGAGCACCACTCTATGTATTGAACTGAAAAAATTAGGCCAGCTTGTCGTAGTTTTGTCAATTCTATGAATAGCTTGTCCCTTATTTCAAAAGGCTATTCATACCATCCCCCTAAAGGAGGTAGTTTTGAACCGAAAATAGTAGTTTTCTCCTAATAACAACTAGAGAAAACCACACTGTGTATTGAATCGAAAATATTAGGCCAACTTGTCATAGTTTTGTCAATTCTTTGAATAGCTCGTCCCTTAGTTCAAAAGGCATATGCCTTGCTTTTTGACGCAGAGGGTGGCTACCTTCCTTTATTCATAGCCACCCTTTGCGTCAAAAAGCAAGGCGTATGCGTTTTGAACTAAGGGACGAGCTATTCAAAGAATTGACAAAACTACAACAAGCTGGCCTAATATTTTTGGTTCAATACATAGAGTGGTGTCCTCTAGTTGTTATTAGAATAAAAAAGAATAATAATATTTGGCTTTGCGTAGATTTTAGAGAGCTTAATAATCATACGATTAAGGATTACTATTTGTTGCCATTCATTGATCACATTTTGGATCAATTAACAGGTAGGAAAATCTATTCATTTATGGATTGCTTTCTTGGTTACAACCAAATGGCTATTGTAGAGGAAGATAAGCTAAAAATGATGTTTATCCCTATCTTCGGTACCTTTGTGTATCATGTGATGGCCTTTGGGTTATGCAATGCGTCTAGTTCTTGGCAATGTACATCTGATAAGACTTTTGGTAACATCTCTACAGAGGAGTTAGAAGTCTTCATCAATGATCTAGGGAGAGCCAAAAAAAGGGAAATACAACTTATCATTTTAAGGAAATGTTTTGAGCATTGTAGATAGTTCTGCATTTCTCTTAATACAGAAGTGCATCTTTGGGGTACCCTATGGGTTGTTACTAGCCCATGTGGTTAGCATGACTTGTATTGCAACTGACTCCAAAAAAATAAAGGTCATAGTCGCTATGAGCTCACCACATACTCTAAAAGAGGTGCACAACTTTCTATCTCAGTGGGATATTATTAGAGATTTATCAATTCACTAGTAGAAAGAGCATTGCCATTGATAAACTTGTTATCTTTTAACTATTTGTTTACTTGGAGCGAAGCTTCTAGGTATCCTTTGTGGATGTGAAGTATAAACTAGTGAAAGCGCCAATTCTAAAAGCATCCAAAAGAGGTGAAGTGTTCTCTCGAGGAAGTTACTATATATAGATCATCTACATCATGTGTATTCAAGGCCTATTTCTAGATATCCTTATATGTGAATTTTTATTGAATAAAACATAACCCTTTTCTATTCAATCTGTAAATAACCCCTTTATATTATACACCCTTTTGTATGTTAAAAAATGTATAAAAATAGTATTTTAAAAATACCTTATTTTGAACCCACGTGATGCACACATATATTCAAGAGTAACTTATCCGAGAGTGTGTTACATATTTAGTATCAGCTATTGTTTAGTCCAAATTTGGGAAGAGAAGTGGTATCATCCAATAGTCTTTGCTAGCATGAAATTGGGGATATCTGAAGTCAATTACATTTACATGGAGAAATTGTGCCTTGGAATGGTTTTTTGCGACCAAGAAATTCAACTATCCAAATTACAAGCACAAGATAACTGGAGAAGGTCTTTGGATTCATTCTTTCTTGCACCCACCATGGGTAGGAGGTTAGCTTGCAAACATGAGGGTCAAGCCTACACAAGCTGGGAAGTTTTTGAATAAAGGATTGCATCTTGTAGCACCTCTATAGGACGAAGGCTCCAAAGAGAGCCAAATGGATCTGCATGAAGCTGTGGGAGTGATCGCCTCAACCAGTCTTTTGATTTGCTGGATATGTATCTCTACATTTCAACATCAACATTACTTTTGGATGTTGATATTGCCATGCTTCATGATGATCGTCCTCGTTCGTTATTCCATTGACGAGTGTCTATATTCTAGCTAATGATACATTGTTTTGTTTATATTCTTTCCAACTGATGAGGGTCTATATTCCAGCTGATGACACATTATTTCGTTTATATTCTTTCCAGCTGATGAGCATCTATATTCTAGCTGATGACAAATTGTTTTATTTATATTCTGTTCATGGGGCCCCACATGTGTTATGTTGTCTATAGAGCGGGGTCGCAAACCATCTCTATAGACATTGTGTTGTTCTAATGTCACTGTAACATTTTTCTTTAAGTTTTGATGTGACAGATATACTGCTTACATCCCAAGTTCAGTTGAAGGAATTTCTTGGATATTTTATCTTTTGCAGTAATGTCGCTTATCCTTATTTTACATGTATATTTAGGAGTGACAAAGCTCTTTTGATGCCTCTAAATAGGCTGTTGTAATTCAGGAGTGATGTAGCTCTTGAGTGATGTAGCTCCTTGCTCCTTTGATGCCTATGAATAGGCTCTTGTAAGTTAAACTTTGTAATTTTATATTTTGAATATTAATATAACGGTAGGCCTATATAGAGCTGTGGATTTTTCCATTGAGTCCCCAAGGGTTTTTTCATCCATAGTAAGGGACCTTTATTTGAGTGGGGGTGTTAGCTATATATAGTCTGTCTATATATAGCACCCCAGGTCCCCTCTATATATTCCTATCATGTGTGCTCAATTGACACACTTCTGGGGTTCCACTTCTGGTGTCTCGTGTCTCTCTTCCCCCTCTCTCTTCCTTTGGTCTCTCGTCTTCCTTGCAGTTTCCAACACAAAAGGGGGGTATATGAAATAATATCTTCCTCTATGTTGCTCAGATTGCCAATTTGATGCTTCTATTGGCTCAAAAAAGGGGGGTAGAATACCAGCACACCTAGCCAAAATTCTGCCATATCACTCCCACTTCAGAGTGTTATTCACTACCTGAAAACAGCAATCGCACATCACGCGATTTCACTAATCTTTCTTTTTACATAAAATCCTCTCAGAATAGGTGAAAGCTACATGCTTTCTTTTACATGTTATGCTAATCTAGAAGTTGTCTATAGTTTTATGGATTTTTACAAGAGATAATATCTAAAATATCAAAAATGGGCTAAAACTTGTCCAAAAATATAATATTTTTGATCCATGGACACTAAGACTAATGCCTAAAGTTGCATTGGCTCTCTAGATCTATAAGGAAGCTGCACTCTAGAGTTTTTCACACGATGTGTGTGTCGTGGCACGACATCCACCCCCTCCTAACTTGCACATCCTCTGGCATGTGCCAAAGTCTTACGGATCTGCTGTGTAAGAAGAAGTATCTTTTGCCATGTCAATGTCTTCATCTTCTTCTTCCTCTATGTCTTCATGCTCTTGAATTATGTCCAAGTCTTCTAATGCATATGTTGAACTTTCTCTTCATTTGAAGACATTGATTCTTTTTTCAGCTACGGGTATCTTCATGCTTGTCCCATCCAATTCAACCAATGAATATGTGGCATTGTCATGAACAACATTTACCACATATGGGCCAAACCAATGCTTTATTATCTTCCAAGAAGCACTGTATTGATTATCTAGGTTGGTGTCATAGACAAGTACCCAATCATTTTCTTGGATAGCTCTTGGCCAAAGTGGATGTTGCCAATCAAATATTCTTCTTTTTTTAGTCTTGTTGTTTTTAACTTCTTAATAGTTGCTTGAACATCTTTAGGCTTTCTTTCTAGCTGCCATATGCGCAATGTTAGCAACTCTTCTCTACTAATGCCTTTCTCCCAAGGTAGAAGACTCCATGTGAGAATAGATTCTTCAATTGGCATAATTGGTTGTTTTTCATGCATAATTTCAATAGCCAATCACTGTATTGTGAGAAGTCTGGTCAGCCCATAATGCAAAAGGTAGCATTTTGGGTCATTCTTTGATCTTTCCTCTAAAAGACTTTGCTAGAGCTTTGAGAATAGATTAATGTCCTCTCTCACTCTTTCCATTTCCTTCGGGATTGTAGGCTGATGTCAAAGCCAACTCGATACCCAATTGAGCAAAGAAGTTGCATGCCTCATTGGCATCGAGTTCTCCTCTATCTGCAGTTACCTTACCAACACAGCCATATCTGCAAAATACTTCTTCAAGCAAAAAGTGACAAATAGCTTGAGTGGTCTTGGTTAAAGCTTTACCTTCAACTTGATTGGCTAGATCGTCTATTGCAAGCATCAATACTGCATATTCCATATCTCTGTAGGCATGGTTATAAGATCAATAACCATCTATAATGTATAGACAAGGGATAAGTCAGTTGTAACCCATCTGGATGTGTAACGTGTCCACTAAGATCATCCAGGACACGTTTTAGCAGTCCATCGGAAAGGATGTCTAGAAAACTCCGCCCGGTACTCCCATGGAATGTTACGGGTTTTGCAATCTAGGTCTTCCCGTGTCTGCCCCGTAGCGGAAGTATCCTGGCCGTTCCCACTTAGGATCGACCTGAATTTGGCTTTCTTGTTTGGTCATTAGCTAGCAGCAACTAGCGTCAGACCCGAGCGAACTACTTTACGCAGAACGCCAGGTCTGAAGCGGATTTACGCTGTACTTGGTTCAAGGAGAATGGAAAACAAGAGGGATGCAAAACTCAACCTCTCTGCCATAAGGCATAGTCCCATTCCGTTCCCCTAAAACAACGTAAATTAGGTAAAACATAATTCTCGGTCATTGCTTTCGATAAACCTTCCGCTGCTCTTCTAGATCTTTGAGAAAATTTCCCGGTTAACCGGGACCACCCATCCATAGGACGGACCCATGGTCCATCCTCCGCACTTTCCTCGGTTTGTTTTAGTTATGTAATTACCTAACACATTAATTGGACATATAACAAACAGCTTCTTTGATTAGCCCTGTTAAGCACTGGTTCCTTCACGTAATCTTATCATAGGACATAAAGAAAACAATGTCAAACAACTTCTTTATTATCATTTTATCCTTTTATATTTGAAATACAAGGAGTTCCGCCCGTAGGCTTGTTCATAATCCGCCCGAAGGCTATCCAGTAATCCACCAGGGATCACTATTCCAAGCTTCTGCCCGTAGACTAGTATGCGGGCCTCGAGATCCAATCCCGAGTCACGTTAGCCTCTTGTGCAGGGCCCGGAAGGCGAGGGATTTACGGCCAGAGCCCCCTCTGGCACCCAAGCGTCCTCCTGCTCCAAGTAGAACTCAACGGAGAGACCTCTCACGGCGGGTTCGGTCCACGTTCCCGGCGCGGTTAACAACCCCCTTGGTTAGGGTCAGGCAGGCAGTCGGGGGTAACTGAAGCTGCCTCTCCCTTCAGGCCTTCAACCTGAAGTATTTAGATATCATTTCATCCTTTAGTTCATTGAGCAAACAATGCAAACAGTGCTTTCTAAACTGTTACAAGCACAATCAATTCCAGTGGTCGTTTTAGCTGGCAAACTATTAAGGAGTGACTCCTTTTCTCCGAATGCAACCCGCATTCGATCCGGAATCAATTGCAACTTGGCAAGATTCCTATCATTCTTGGGTTAGGGTCATACCCCACCAATACTTTAGGTTTTGTTATGGTAGACTCCAGCGACCATGTCGCTTCAATCTATTGATTGGTCAATTGCTTCCAGGCAAATACCTAACTTTCCTTTTCCTTAGCAATTATTTCCCAGGAAAGGTGATGTAACAGGATGATTACTCATCCTTTTGTAGGTTAAGTTAGCGCAATAACTTGCCAACATCATTTCCAAGAAATGACAAAACTCTCTCGTGGACAAATCTCAAGTCTATGAGATGTTGCAACTTTTTGTACATGTGTTGTATCTATTCCACGGGATCATTTCACCCATTGAATGGCGTACTCAGGTTACGGAATTAACTTCAGGCGAGTAGCAGGGTTTAGGGTGTCTTCTTATCCAACCCATTCCTAATTATATTGGTCCACGGTCCTAGGAATTTCCAACCCAGTCGGAGTTTCATCATTTGAACGAATGATCCTTAGGATAAAACCTTAGATCATTTTATGCATGAGCATCCAATTGATTCGACATCTCGTGAATGTGTGTAAGATCTTGCGGGTTTTGACTTGGCAACCAGTGTAAAACTAGGTCGAATTCTTATTGCACTAAACCCTAGTTAGCACTTGAGATACCTATCATATCGACCCAACCATGTCCATAAGAATCCTTGTGGTTTAGGTGACTTAGTCAACTCAATATACTTGTCTTGCGTCACGGATGAACCTTTCCTAAAGGTAATAAACAAGATCTAGTGGAGATTAATAGTTACAATTACACCAATACATGTAAACATGCGATTCACTGCTTCTACGCATCACATGGTTCACAATAACCCTATCCTTCCTTGGTAAGGTAAAAATGCCTGATAATCTGGACACTAACTTTCCTAGGTCTTACTAGGGCTTACTTCAAATAATCATGCCTACAACCTTGTTGTCTACACTTTAGAATCTTATGCTTTGATAAACCATGCAACCTTTCCTAAATGCAGCTCCTGATGAATGACATTTTTTTCATGACGACTATGCAATACGCATCTTTCTCCTAGCTACAATGTAGTCAATGAAGCTCATACAAAACTAAAACTAGTGTTAACTTATTCCATTTTACATGCCACTTGCAAGTCCATAGATCATTTTTGTGCTCTTCTATTTCTTTTCGAATAACATCTTATGGGTGTTAACTTTTCCTCATGAATCGTTACAAGGAAGATTTATCTAAAAATGTGACATGCCATTAATCTTCCCATGCCTAGTAAAAAGGTGTACCTCAATAATTCCAACCTTGTAATGTGGCAACGGTTGTCCTAGGCTAGTCACTTTTGAATGCACAAAAGGAAACTTACTGATAAGGTCCTAAAAATGCCTAGACACCTTATGCCCTTTTCATTCATTCCATTGAACGTACCAATGATCAATTTTCATATCTTAAGCTATTTCTAATAAATGATCAAATAGCCAATTCATTTTCCAATTGCATTTAACTTGACTAGTTGAATTTGAACATGCATGAGTGCTTCCTAATCCATGATGTTATCGTGATTAATTCAATGCTTTTGTGTGGAATCCAAATAGATAAAACCTGGACTTGTGGACTCCGGGAAATATCCACGTAAATACTAGGAGAAGATCCTCTCGCTGGCGCGCCTTGTGACTTTTTAGGGCCATCGTAGGTATGATTTCGGCTTGTGGTTTGCCTTCGCGGTCTACCAATTTTACTCATCTTTGTATGCGGCCTTACGATCTTTGTCTTTCCCCATCGTACATAGGAAATTCCTTCGCGGGACTTCAGGTGAATGGATGGGTCTCGCGGGAAGGGAGCTTTATACGCTTCTTCTTCTTCTCTTCAAAATTCCGAGGCTAGGAATGGGCTTGTGGGTGATTGGTGGAAGGCTTGTAGACTTCCCCTTCTTCTCTTCAAAGTCCGGGCTAGGGGGGGGTTGTAGGAGTTGCAATGGGAAGGATAGATTTAAATTACAGAGGGTAAAGTGGAATTACGAAGATTCAAGGGAAAAATGGCTTAAAACCGTCTAGTGTGGGGAATCCATGGAAGGGTAAAATAGTTTTGTGGGATGCAAGGGGAGCAAGGCTTTAATCCCCGGTTTTGAGAAAAAGAAACCACTTGAGAAGGTAATAAGAAAAAGACCCACGGGAAGGGGGCTTTGGATCCGGGGGGGAAGAACCATAGGAAGGGGGCTTGAGAGCCCTTAGAAGCTTCAAGAAGCTTCTTGAAGCTTCTGGAAGAAACGTGGTACACTCACGTGGAGGAAGAAGACGACTTCTTCTAGCGGCGTGCTGGCGGCAGTTCTTTTGGTGGCGTGTTGGCGAGCAGCGGCGTCTCCCTCTCCTCCACGGCGCAGCTCCTTCTCCCTCCACGGCGGACTCTGCAGCTCCCCCCTCTTCCACTGCCGCCTTCCTTCACGCCGCCCTCCCCTTCACGGCAGTCTCTTCCTCAAACTCACCCTCCTTTTCTTTTTTTTTCCCCCCCCCTCCACAAAGGGGGTTCTTATACTCCAAGGGGCGGAGAGGGGACCTCCCCACGTGGCCCGTTGCATGGCTCTCTCCCCCCACCTCCTCATGCTGCCCTACTAGCCCATCCCTTTCCCCCAGCCACACATCGGCTGGGAAAGATAAATTCAAAAAAATTTTGCAATAATTCCACCCTTATCCCCTGAGCCTCCTCCCAAGAGGGAGTTTTCCCGCGGCTATGCAGGTTTGAATCCCCGGCCTTATTTTCCTAAGGTGGAGTGCCTCCAATTCTCGCGTGTGGTTATAGATTAGCTGCTGGCACTGGTGATAATCTTTGCACGAGTTTACGATGAGAGCGGGAGGTCGGTTTAGTAATATTCTCAAATGGGAATATTACATTCTCTCCCCCTTGGAGGAATCGAGATGTCCTCATCTCGAGATGAACTGGGGATATTGTTGGTTGAGAGTGCTTTCATCCATCCAAGTGGCATCCTCCTTGGGATAATCTTTCCACTGGACGAGGCATCCTCTCAAGGTTCTGGATCTCAGTTGTCTCTCCCCAACATCTAAGATCCTGTTAGGCCGTAGCTCAAGGACTCCTTGGCTAGGCATTACAACTTGTTGGTCATCAAGTACATGGCTAGGATTAGGTACATACTTGTTCAATAGGCTGATATGGAATACATTATGAACCTTTAGGTTCTTAGGGAGTTGTAGTCTATACGCATTAGGTCTTAAGCACTTGAGGATCTTGTATGGTCCACAATACCTTGGACTTAGCTTCCTGCAATCTCCTAAGGATAGAGAACTCTTCTTTGGGCATACGTGAATGAAGACCATGTCTCCTTCCTCAAATATTCTACTTTGACACTTCAAATCCGTGTATGCCTTCTGTCTATCCTTCGCAGCTTTGATGTCCCGAGAAAGTGAAATCATGAGCTTCGCACAATCTCTTCTGTTTAAGTAACTGGCTTGCCGGTATACATGCTCTCATTCTATAGTAGACATGTCCATTATTGACAGAGAATTCATGACCTTTGGCCTATAGCTTTTGTTCCTGGTCCTTGATAGAGACTTCCCTTAGCATCCGTTGATAGGCTAGATCATGGCATCCTTCCTCTCTAGCTAGCTCAAGTATGGGGTTGTTCGGCATTTATACCCTTGTGGCCAGAGATCTAGCTATTGATGGATTTTTAGAGAATTAAGGAATGCCTTGCGACTGAGTGCAACAGCAACTACATACTCCTTTTCAGGTCGGTACTTGATCTTAAGGTCACACCCCTCTAGCACTTCAATCCACCGACATTTCCTCATGTTGAGCTTGTTCTAGGTAAAGTTCCACTTGAGACTTTTTATGATCAGTCACTAGTGTAAACTTGTTACCCAGCAAGTAGTGTCTCCAAAGTTTGACAACTACAAGTTCAAGATCATGGGTAGCATAATTCTTTTCATGGATCTTCAGTTTCTTGAAGATTAGGCTATAGGATGACTTTTCTACATAAGCATGCTAGTATCAGTTACTACCTCTACTCCTTACTGTGGTCTAGAAGTTTTAGGATCGGTACTAATACCAAACTTTGCTTCAACCTATCAAAGCTAGTTTGTTCAGTAGTTGACCATGCTATGGACGTTTGCTTCTTCAATAATTCTGTCAAAGGTGCTGCAATCAAAGCATAGTTTTTGACGAAGACCCCATACCATCTTGTCAATCCAAGAAAACTGCGTATTTCTTTGACAGTTGTTGGTATTTGGCCATCCTAGAACATTTCTAACTTAGGCTAGCTCCACTGAGATTCCTTCTACCGATATGATGAATCCCGGATAACCAATTTGATGTTTGGGGAATGCACATTTCGTCATCTTAGCATACAGCTTGTATGACCTCCTTGTCTCAAGGAAAATCTGAAGTTGGGGTTCATGATCTCCTTCCTGTTTGGAATAGTCTAGAGTGTCATCAAAGAAGACGAGCACAAAGTTATCAAGATATGATCTAAAGATATCCTTCATTAACCTATTGAATGTGGCAGGCACATTCGTAAGCCCTAATGACATAGCTAGAACTCAAAGTGTCCATATCTAGTGTTGAAGGTCGTCTTTGGGATATCTTCTTCCTTGATTCCTATCTGATAATAACCAGACCTAAAATAATCTTGGAGAAGATCTTGGCATCCTGAAGACTATCAAGAAGCTCATCTATTCTAAGAATATGATATTTGTTCTTGACTATTGATTGATTCAACCCTCTGTAATCAATACATAGCCGAAGTGTTCCATCTTTCTTTTCTGGAACAGTACTGGGGCTTCCCAAGGTGAACTGCTAGGACGGATGTAGCCCTAATCTAGTAGTTGCTTGAGTTGCTTCTTACAGCTCATTTGCTTCCGGTATAGACATTCTATAGGGTCTCTTCGCAATTGGTGCAGCCCCTATTACTAGCTTGATCTCATGGTCTACTTCACTTTGAAGCGAGAGTTCTGTTAACTCTTCAGAAGCTACGTCCACGTATTCCTTCAGCCAAGTGACCAAATCACTTTACTTCTTTATCAATATTCATAGTCAAGACAATCGGAAAAAAAAAAGTTTTATTCCATTCATATCAACATAGCCTTTTCGAGGTATAATTATTTCTTGGGGCGATGGAACAAGTTGATACATTAATTTGAGGAGAATAAGATATTATTGCATTCAGCTACAGGAACTGAGTAGTAGTACGGATTGGGGTCATCGATTTTCAGGAATCGATAGTTCATTGGAAGATTAGGGTATCTTTTCCTTTGATATCCATTCTTCTCATGACGTCCCAAAACCTTGATTCGGTCGGCAGGGATTCTTTGAATCACTTCCCCATACACATACTTATTCTGATTAACCCTTCGACCTCCGACCTGTAGGGTCGCGTTTACGTGAGCCTCAACAAAGACAAACAGCTTTACGATCTTCAAATCCTCCATCCACTTGATTCTCTTCAAGTTAATTTGAAGGTACGCAGGTTGATAGGCAGTTATGTAATAAATCCCTGTAACACCCATCCATCTCCGTTCCACGTACACAGGCGATGGATTGTAAATGCAGTCTAGGATGTTCATCATCTCAACCCTTTGTCGATAATCCGTGGAATGCATCGCGGTCATAAACATGACTCGGAACACTAAGAACTTGTTCCATGCTTCATAATTCTGCAAGACAGCATTGAAAGTAAGGAAATGTTTGGGACAGTAGCATTTTCTTTACTTCGTAGAATTTTCTAAAAACAAATCCTTTGTTGGTTTGCTCTGATACCAACTGTAACATGTCCACTAAGATCATCCAGGACACGTTTTAGCAGTCCATCGGAAAGGATGTCTAGAAAACTCCGCCCGGCACTCCCATGGAATGTTACGGGTTTTGCAATCTAGGTCTTCCCGTGTCTGCCCCGTAGCGGAAGTATCCTGGCCGTTCCCACTTAGGATCGACCTGAATTTGGCTTTCTTGTTTGGTCATTAGCTAGCAGCAACTAGCGTCAGACCCGAGCGAACTACTTTACGCAGAATGCCAGGTCTGAAGCGGATTTACGCTGTACTTGGTTCAAGGAGAATGGGAAACGAGAGGGATGCAAAACTCAACCTCTCTGCCATAAGGCATAGTCCCATTCCGTTCCCCTAAAACAGCGTAAATTAGGTAAAACATAATTCTCGGTCATTGCTTTCGATAAACCTTCCGCTGCTCTTCTAGATCTTTGAGAAAAGTTCCCGGTTAATCGGGACCACCCATCCATAGGACGGACCCATGGTCCATCCTCCGCACTTTCCTCGGTTTGTTTTAGTTATGTAATTACCTAACACATTAATTGGACATATAACAAACAGCTTCTTTGATTAGCCCTGTTAAGCACTGGTTCCTTCACGTAATCTGATCACAGGACATAAAGAAAACAATGTCAAACAACTTCTTTATTATCATTTTATCCTTTTATATTTGAAATACAAGGAGTTCCGCCCGTAGGCTTGTTCATAATCCACCCGAAGGCTATCCAGTAATCCACCACGGATCACTATTCCAAGCTTCTGCCCGTAGACTAGTATGCGGGCCTCGAGATCCAATCCCGAGTCACGTTAGCCTCTTGTGCAGGGCCCGGAAGGCGAGGGATTTACGGCCAGAGCCCCCTCTAGCACCCAAGCGTCCTCCTGCTCCAAGTAGAACTCAACGGAGAGACCTCTCACGGCGGGTTCGGTCCACGTTCCCGGCGTGGTTAACAACCCCCTTGGTTAGGGTCAGGCAGGCAGTCGGGGGTAACTGAAGCTGCCTCTCCCTTCAGGCCTTCAACCTGAAGTATTTAGATATCATTTCATCCTTTAGTTCATTGAGCAAACAATGCAAACAGTGCTTTCTAAACTGTTACAAGCACAATCAATTCCAGTGGTCGTTTTAGCTGGCAAACTATTAAGGAGTGACTCCTTTTCTCCGAATGCAACCCGCATTCGATCCGGAATCAATTGCAACTTGGCAAGATTCATATCATTCTTGGGTTAGGGTCATACCCCACCAATACTTTAGGTTTTGTTATGGTAGACTCCAGCGACCATGTCGCTTCAATCTATTGATTGGTCAATTGCTTCCAGGCAAATACCTAACTTTCCTTTTCCTTAGCAACTATTTCCCAGGAAAGGTGATGTAACAGGATGATTACTCATCCTTTTGTAGGTTAACTTAGCGCAATAACTTGCCAACATCATTTCCAAGAAATGACAAAACTCTCTCGTGGACAAATCTCAAGTCTATGAGATGTTGCAACTTTTTGTACATGTGTTGTATCTATTCCACGGGATCATTTCACCCATTGAATGGCGTACTCAGGTCACAGAATTAACTTCAGGCGAGTAGCAGGGTTTAGGGTGTCTTCTTACCCAACCCATTCCTAATTATATTGGTCCACGGTCCTAGGAATTTCCAACCCAGTCGGAGTTTCATCATTTGAACGAATGATCCTTAGGATAAAACCTTAGATCATTTTATGCATGAGCATCCAATTGATTCGACATCTCGTGAATGTGTGTAAGATCTTGCGGGTTTTGACTTGGCAACCAGTGTAAAACTAGGTCGAATTCTTATTGCACTAAACCCTAGTTAGCACTTGAGATACCTATCATATCGACCCAACCATGTCCATAAGAATCCTTGTGGTTTAGGTGACTTAGTCAACTCAATATACTTGTCTTGCGTCACGGATGAACCTTTCCTAAAGGTAATAAACTAGATCTAGTGGAGATTAATAGTTACAATTACACCAATACGTGTAAACATGCGATTCACTGCTTCTACGCATCACATGGTTCACAATAACCCTATCCTTCCTTGGTAAGGTAAAAATGCCTGATAATCTGGACACTAACTTTCCTAGGTCTTACTAGGGCTTACTTCAAATAATCATGCCTACAACCTTGTTGTCTACACTTTAGAATCTTATGCTTTGATAAACCATGCAACCTTTCCTAAATGCGGCTCCTGATGAATGACATTTTTTTCATGACGACTATGCAATACGCATCTTTCTCCTAGCTACAATGTAGTCAATGAAGCTCATACAAAACTAAAACTAGTGTTAACTTATTCCATTTTACATGCCACTTGCAAGTCCATAGATCATTTTTGTGCTCTTCTATTTCTTTTCGAATAACATCTTATGGGTGTTAACTTTTCCTCATGAATCGTTACAAGGAAGATTTATCTAAAAATGTGACATGCCATTAATCTTTCCATGCCTAGTAAAAAGGTGTACCTCAATAATTCCAACCTTGTAATGTGGCAACGGTTGTCCTAGGCTCGTCACTTTTGAATGCACAAAAGGAAACTTACTGATAAGGTCCTAAAAATGCCTAGACACCTTATGCCCTTTTCATTCATTCCATTGAACGTACCAATGATCAATTTTCATATCTTAAGCTATTTCTAATAAATGATCAAATAGGCAATTCATTTTCCAATTGCATTTAACTTGACTAGTTGAATTTGAACATGCATGAGTGCTTCCTAATCCATGATGTTATCGTGATTAATTCAATGCTTTTGTGTGGAATCCAAATTGATAAAACTTGGACTTGTGGACTCCGGGAAATATCCACGTAAATACTAGGAGAAGATCCTCTCGCTGGCGCGCCTTGTGACTTTTTAGGGCCATCGTAGGTATGATTTCGGCTTGTGGTTTGCCTTCGCGGTCTACCAATTTTACTCATCTTGGTATGCGGCCTTACGATCTTTGTCTTTCCCCATCGTACATAGGAAATTCCTTCGCGGGACTTCAGGTGAATGGATGGGTCTCGCGGGAAGGGAGCTTTATACGCTTCTTCTTCTTCTCTTCAAAATTCCGAGGCTAGGAATGGGCTTATGGGTGATTGGTGGAAGGCTTGTAGACTTCCCCTTCTTCTCTTCAAAGTCCGGGCTAGGGGGGGCTTGTAGGAGTTGCAATGGGAAGGATAGATTTAAATTACAGAGGGTAAAGTGGAATTACGAAGATTCAAGGGAAAAATGGCTTAAAACCGTCTAGTGTGGGGAATCCATGGAAGGGTAAAATAGTTTTGTGGGATGCAAGGGGAGCAAGGCTTAAATCCCCGGTTTTGAGAAAAAGAAACCACTTGAGAAGGTAATAAGAAAAAGGCCCACGGGAAGGGGGCTTTGGATCCGGGGGGGAAGAACCATAGGAAGGGGGCTTGAGAGCCCTTAGAAGCTTCAAGAAGCTTCTTGAAGCTTCTGGAAGAAACGTGGTACACCCACGTGGAGGAAGAAGATGACTTCTTCTGGCGGCGTGCTGGCGGCAATTCTTTTGGTGGCGTGTTGGCGAGCAGCGGCGTCTCCCTCTCCTCCACGGCGCAGCTCCTTCTCCCTCCACGGCGGACTCTGCAGCTCCCCCCTCTTCCACGGCCGCCTTCCTTCACGCCGCCCTCCCCTTCACGGCAGTCTCTTCCTCAAACTCACCCTCCTTTTCTTTTTTTTTTCCCCCCCCTCCACAAAGGGGGTTTTTATACTCCAAGGGGGGGAGAGGGGACCTCCCCACGTGGCCCGTTGCATGGCTCTCTCCCCCCACCTCCTCATGCTGCCCTACTAGCCCATCCCTTTCCCCCAGCCACACATCGGCTGGGGAAGATAAATTCAAAAAATTTTTGCAATAATTCCACCCTTATCCCCTTAGCCTCCTCCCAAGAGGAAGTTTTCCCGCGGCTATGCAGGTTTGAATCCCCGGCCTTATTTTCCTAAGGTGGAGTGCCTCCAATTCTTGCGTGTGGTTATAAATTAGCTGCTGGCACTGGTGATAATCTTTGCACGAGTTTACGATGAGAGCGGGAGGTCGGTTTAGTAATATTCTCAAATGGGAATATTACAGGATGCTTGACCATAGAATACATCTGACACACATAAAAGTTTTCAACAAAATGCTCTATATCTTGATACATGTTCTGCCACCAATATTTTTCTTTGACTTTAATAAAGGTTCCCCATATACCTCTATGGCCAACCCACAAGCTTTCATGAAATTCCTTCATTACCTGTAGTTGCAACCTTTTATTACTTAAAACTCGGACATGTGCTCCTTTCTTCTTCTTTGCGTGCTCCATAGATGCCCATTTTTAAGAAAGAAGCCATAAGCTTTCCTCTTAATATGCTTAAAATCTTCATCAATCCAAGTATCTTTCTTCTTCATTGTGCTTTGGCCGATCTTCAACCAATCTTCTTCATAATCTTCTTCAAGGAAATAAACTAGAACTTGAGCAATGCAATGAGCATATTGGCTTCTAGTTGAACACCCTTCTTTGATAGATAAATCTTTGATCTTTGTTGCTGTATGTTGATTTACAGTAGTATCTTTTCCTGTTCTTATTGTACTCAATGCTATGCAATTAAAAAGATCAGCTTCACCTGCAAGATTTAGCTTATGGTTTGTATATGCAGTAAGTGGAAAGGTACTTTCAGTAGCTATGGAATGAAATTTAGCAAGTATAGATTCTTCGACTTCATCTTCTTCCATCAACTCTTCTTCATTGTCATATATTGCATGTGATAGCATGTCAGCAACTGCATTCGCCTTTCCTGCAATATGATTTAATTTAGGGTTGAGAGAATATATGCAATCCATCTTAGTATAGCAATGTCAGGTGTAGAGAAATTGGCAATCATGCCCAAGAGTGGAAGACAATCAGTTTCTTTACTACTACAGAAGCACCTATAAAGTATTCATGATCACACTTTAATGTTGTTACAACTCCTCACAATTCCCTTTTTACTTGTGCATACATTCTTTGATGTTCATTGAGAACCTTTGCTCCAAAATGACATGTATACTTCTTACCTTCAAGATATTCTTGGCCAACATCCCATCCTATCCCAATGGGACTTGTATCCACAATAAGGATGATGGGTTGACCATTTGAATAATCAGCCCTTTTGAGAGTTGGGGCTGAAATTGACAACTTCTTTAGTTTGTGTATAGTGAGAGTATGCTCTTTCCCCTAAGAGAATCTTTGGCCTTTTCTTAATAATTGATAGATATTTTTGGCTACATGAGCAAAATGTGGTATTCATACGAGAAGAAATCCACATGCGCCAAGAAATTGTCTTATCTCTAAAATATTTGTACATTTTTCTTGCATTCTATTGATGGCATCTATCTCGATTGGTGAAGGTTTACGTCCATAGGGGCCACACAGATGTCTGACCACTAGGAATTCTTCTACTCCAGAAATCGACTTAGCTCTAGAAAGGGTTTAGGTGTACCTCTTCTAGACTTATCAAAATTCTATCACAGTCATGAATATGATTAACTACAAATGTCCTACAACCATCTTCATCAAGCTCCTCATTCTTTTCATTGACTTCGCATCCCTTGATAGATATATCATCAAGAAATGGAAGAGTAAGTTGTGGAATAAAGTCCCTTGACTTTGTGCATGGCATTCATCATATAGGCTACGAAGTTTGTTGCACCTTGTGGTAGAGTGCACATGCGGACCAATCCAAGAGGTGTCTTCATTGTGGTAATGTCTTAGCTTTCTAATGAAAGTTGAAATTGGTCATATCCTGAATATAGGTCACCCATAGAACAAATTGCTCTACCTGCAAAAGCTTCAGCAAACTCATCAACAATTGGACCCAAACCAACATTTTGGATTGTGACATGATTAACAGGTTGTAGATCATGAATGAATCATAAGGATCTATTTTTTGTGGGCATGGTAAACCATCAATTTGAGTAAGGTGCTGAAGAAAGTTCTAAAATCTTCATTCTGATATTCTCATTTATAAGTTCCAATAATTTGGGAAAATGCGCCCTTAGAACGGGAAGGGGCTTGAGGTTCCAAGGCACATGTGGGACCGTAAAAATGACCATAGAACCCACAATATTTGGATCCACACATCCTATTTAAATTTGCAAAAATGCAAAAGATTTTCATGTTTCATTAGCATTTTCATAAAAGAGTATTTTTTCAATCATCGAAAGGAAATAATTCTCACATATTTTGAGCTCTTTTATACTTTCAGATGTGAACTTGTGACCAATGTTGGAAGTATCACGAAGACTTGGCTAATTTGCTACCAAATCAGCTAGCCCTTCACTTTCAGGAGGCAATGAGACTGCCACAGGCTTGACTGAGGGCTTGACTTTCTTATCCACCATCTTGTATTTTGTATCCACTTGCGCTTCAGCCTTGTTGAGTAAACCAATGTCTTTCTGCTCAATAAATTCTTGAATTTTTTGATAAAAATTCAATGTATATACTTCTATGGACTGATTTTCAGCCTGATTTTCTATATGAGCAGCTGCATATATTTCAGCCAATGTATCAATAGTAATCAGTCCAAAAAAAAGTCTGAAATATCTTCATTTTCAGCCATCATGTCATACGTTTTCAACACCCTTTTTTACATGACATAAATATTTTCTTTCAGCTTTAGTTGTGGCTAAAAGAGACTTATAACAGCCTATATTATTGGTTGTACATGCATACAAATTTGCTAGAGACACAATTTCTGTAGCATAAGGAGGTTCAATCTTTTTACATGACGCACTGCCATAGCCTCCTTTTATAGTAGTGCAGCCTGAAAACCCTTGAATTCTTGGGAATAGGGAGGCACATGATAATCACGCAGTCGATCTCTATTTCAATGATGGTTAACACACACAGTAAGAAATTGGACAGCTCATTCATTATCCTTGCTTCGGATTCGAGCATAGGAAGAACATCATCAAGAGCTTTAGTTTCCAAGCGGGCTTTAGAAATGTAAGGTTGCTCAAGAATGATAGGGTAACTACAAGAGTCTTGAACAAAAAAGTAAAAATTTTCTTTTATGTCTCCAATAGTTACTTGCACATTAGGACATGCAGCATATAACTCTCCACAAGAGTTGTTTGTAGCTCTCATTCACTAACCTGGATCAATATCTATGGGCCATCCGCTGCTTTCATAAAGACTCCTTGCCATGACTTTTAACTCAGAACTATGGTCTAAGAGTGCAATACATGGTGTTTCTTTTTCTCCAATTTTGAGGATTGTCTTCAGTGTTGTTCTTGCCCAATGTGTACGGGAGTAGTGACTGCTTGGAATGAATAGGGACTTCTTCCTCATCATGCATGTGTTATAGACGACCTTCTTTTTGAGAGGTAGGATACCTAACTTGTTTGGACTAGCCAAACATTACATTTTTAGCCTTCACTTCTTTAATTTCTGCATCCATGCTTTCTTTATCTTCAACTTCAATTGCTGTAATTAGCTCTTTAAATGCTTCAAGTTGAATTCCTTGTGATGTCAGCTTCTCTTCATCCTACACAAAGACTCGAAGAGCTTGCAAAAAAGCATGCACTGTTTCTTCAACATCATCAGCAACATATTGTCTTTTTCTTTTGACATTAATAATTGCATCATTAAACTCATGTTTGGTGATTCCGAGAATTTCACCTAAGGTGAACTCAATTTTACTTTTCAAAATTCCTTCTTTTAGAACTCTTTTGAGATTGGTTGCAAATTCTATATCAGACACTGCAATTTGTTGTTTGGTTTCTTGCATTTCTTCTTTCCTTCAGTCTTCTTTGTTTGTGGTGCATCTTCCATCTCTTGATCTGGGGTTATATTGTAAGCAAGATTTGGTTGTTTAGGTGTTATTCTAGTTATACATTTTGGAGGGCCAGAAGAGGAAGGCGTGCTTCTTCTCTTTTCTTCAATCAAGACTTCTTTATGATTGACGTCAACCAAATGTGCAAAGGAAGAAAAAAAGTCTACAGGTTCTTTCCAACCAGTTATTCCTCGAATGCACTGACTGGCGTTAGTCAAATCATCTTTGAATACTTTTCCATGTTCCATTTGATCTAATGCTTGCATTCATACTTTAGATTGCACATTAGCTTTACATGCTTTGGAATTTCATTTAGTTGGTCATAGGTAGCTACATCAATTGTTGTGTATGCATTCTTTACAACTAAATCTTCTAATCTTTTCTTCATTCCACCGTTGCCAAAATTTGGCTTCAATGGAAGACCAGTTTTAGCTGAATGAGTTTTTCCATCTTTCCAAAAGACAAGATTTTGTCCTTCAGCCTCATGAAAGGCAGAACACTCCCTCTTGTCATATTGTTGCTGTCACACCAAATACAACACCTCTTATTGCCTTCTCTCATGGGTCTTTGAGTTTATGATCGCCCTTGTTCTTCAACTTTGACATCCAGCTTCTCCACCTTGGAACTAATTTCTGTAAGATTCAGATGAAGGTCAATCATGTTGGAAACTGCGAGGAAGATGAGAGATGAAAGGAAGAGAGGAGAGAAGAGAGATATGAGACACCAGAAGTGGAACCCTAGAAGTGTGTCAGCTGAGCACACATGATAGGAGTATATAGAGGGTATTTCATTCAATGCTTTGGTATGTTGGTATCAAAATGCTTCATGATGCTTGCCCTCATTCGTTATTCCTTATAGCTCATGAGGGTCTATATTCCAGCTGATGAGCATCTATATTCCAGCTGATGACAAATTGTTTTATTTATATTATGTTCATGGGGCCCCACATGTGTTATATTGTCTATAGAGTGGCGTCGCGAACCGTCTCTATAGACCTTATGTTGTTCTAATGTCACTGTAACGTTTTTCTTTAAGTTTTGATGTGACAAATATACTGCTTACATCCCAAGTTCAGTTGAAGGAATTTCTTGGAGATTTTATCTTTTGCACTGATGTCGCTTATTCTTATTTTACATGTTGTATATTTAGGAGTGATAAAGCTCTTTTGATGCCTCTGAATAGGCTGTTGTAATTCAGGAGTGATGTAGCTCCTTCTCCATTGATGTTGTAATTCATGAGTGATGTAGCTCCTTTGATGCCTATGAATAGGCTCTTGTAAGTTCAACTTTGTAATTTTATATTTTTAATATTAATATAACAGTAGGCCTATATAGAGTTGTGGGTTTTTCCCTTGAGCCCCCAAGGGTTTTTTCATCCATAGTAAGGGACCTTTATTTGAGCGGGGGTGTTAACTATATATAGTCTGTCTATATATAGCGCCCTAGGTCCCCTCTATATAATCCTATCATGTGTGCTCAGCTGACATACTTCTGGGATTCCACTTCTGGTGTCTCATATCTTTCTTGTCTCCTCTCTTCCTTTCATCTCTCATCTTCCTCGCAGTTTCCAACAAATCATGCTTTTAATAAGTTCATCCATGACATCATTCTTAGAAGGAACAAAAGAAGAGAGAGTTGATTGATTAGTCAAAAAGGAATAGGGGATTTTGAAGGTAGAACAAGCTCCATCAATGGAGTTGTTGAAGTTGAAGTAGAGTCCCCAATCTTAGTGTCATCCGCTCTCTTCGAGCAATCTGCATGTTAACTGCATCAGTAACATCTGTCCATGCAGTTTTTACTCTTGATTTGAAGGTAGCATCTTCTAGGCTATCAGCAAGCTTCTCTTGTGGAATGGGATATGCTGCCTTAAGGAATAATTCAATCTTCTAAGCTTCCATACTTTGTTGGTCTTCAGCATCAAGTTGTCCAAATTTACTTTCAAACTCATGGTATAAAGTCGTTGCAGAAGCTAAACCTTTGTTGGGTTTCTCAATCCAATCAATGAAACTTTTATTCGTCACATTAGGCCAAAGTCTTCTAAGAATAATTCTGTGAGTAGGGCTTTTTTGAATGTAGCTCAATCTCCATCTCGTTGAAAAAGACCATGGATTCTTTCTTGAAGACCATGCTGGCTAGTCTGGCAAAATAACAACTCCGCACATGTTGCGGTACACCAAAGAAGAGTGTTTTCTCAACATACAAGTGAATGAAAAGAGAGACATTTTGACCATTAAATTATTTTAAATCGTGTCCAACTTCCTCTAGGGCCTTCATAGTTGTGGAATCAATCTTCTCTTCGTCTTGCTTTTGTTGTTGTTGTTGTTGTTGTTTTAACATTTGGATTTGTTGTTACTGGGTCAGTTGCAATATATGCACCAACTGTTGTAGAGTATCTCCTAAAGAATCCCCCATCTTGGAGTTCTCTTACCCTAACCTTCACATCGAGTTCACCAATGTCGCAGCGTAGTCGTGCCACTATGTGGGCACAGTATGAAAAACTCTGGAGTGCATCATCATCTGACTTTCTTAATGATCTAGGGAGTCAATGTGACTTGAGTCATTAGTACTAGTGCTTGTGACCTGGATTATCCAAAAATACTAGATTTTTGGATATTTTTAGCTTATTTTTATATTATTTATTGTAAAAATCCAATTTTTTTTAAAAAGCTTCTAGATTAGGATGGTATACAAAAAGCAAGTTACTTTTTCAACCGATATGGGATTTCTCATAAAAAAGGTAGACTGGCAAAATCACGTGCCTCCCAATCACCGTGACAGGATGAAAAGTGCACTTTAAACTGGAGGAAGAAGATGAACTGATCTAGGAGGTCCTTGATTAGGTGTCCTAGAGGTGTCCTAGGATTTTACCCCTCTCTCAAAGCCAACAGAGCCATTAGATTTGGGTTCTGACTAGTAGAGAGAGAGCTGTTATTTTGATCCACATTTTTGGTCTATGAGATCCCTGACCAGGTGACCTAGAGGTGTCTTGGGATTTTACCCCCTTTCAAAGCCAACGGAGCCATCAGATTTGGGTTTTGAGTAGTAGAGAGGGAGTGTAATATTTCCGCGTACCGCGTACCGTAAATATTAACTTCCCGCACGCCGTGTAAACCCTGTTAGTAACTTAATCCATACCATTCACGAGGCCGCCACATTGTAAATTAGAGGCAGGGATTGAGGACCGTAAAAACCGCAAGGAAACGACCGCTTGGGAAGGGGCAATTGGATAAATTCAAGCCAAAATTTTTTATTATTATCCCTTCCCCCAGCCGATGCATGGCTGGAGGAGAGGGAGTGTGGGGGGGAATGGCCAAGGAGGAGTGAAGTCGGGCTGCATGAGGGGGAGTCCTCCACATGTGTGGAGGCCCTCTTCCCCACCCCCCCCAAGGCCTATATAAACACCCCCTAGCTAGAGGGTGCTAGAGGGTGTGCTGGACGGGCCGTGGAGAGGGAGGTGAGGTCGCCGTGGAGAGGAGGTCATCGTGCAGGAGCCGCCACGCTGCCGCCCAGTCCGCCAGTCACGCTGCCGCCCAGTCCGCCAGACGCGCTGCCGCCCCGTCCGCTTGTCGCAGGCCACTCCAGTCCGCCGCCACGCTGGATCACGACCCCCCTCTGCCCCCCACGTGGCCTGTAGAAGCTGGAAGCTTCTTAGAAGCTTCTTAGAAGCTTCTAAGGAGGGGGCTTCCTTAAGGCCCCTTCCCACCACATTCCCCAAAAGACCCATTCATACCCCTTCCCGGAAATTGAAGAGGAGAGGGTGAAGGCCGTAAAGGCTCCCACAAGACCCTTCGAAAAAGGCTTTCACAAAAAGGACTTTAAAGCCCGCAAGCCATCCAAGAATCAACTCCGTGCCAACCCGGGGTTTTCCCTAAAGATCTCCTAAAGCCCTTTTCGGCAAGCGCCATTCCGCAAAGGAATCTTCCGCATACGAGGAAAAGGCCAAAGGTCGGGAGGTTGCATTCCGAGGCAAGTAAATTCGAAGACCACAAAGGCAAATCAGAAGCCGAATCTACGCCTACGATGGCCCCCGAAAGATCACAAGGTGTGACTGCGGGAGGTTCATCTCCGAGTATACAAGTGGATATCTCCCCGACCCCTCAAGTCCAGGTTCTTTCGAGTTATTTTCACATAAAGAAATGATTAGGCGCGCTTAGTTCATAAGGGAGATTGCATCTTTACGCTTAATTTTAATGCATGTGGAAATTGGAAAAAAATACATTTGGTAAAGCATCTCTTGAAACATTAGGCAAGATTGAAATATGTCATAAATTTGAACGAGTTATCCACCTTAGAAGACTAGTTGCATGTAGTTTCTTTGGTACATTATCAAAGTAATGAGTCCAAACTTAGGGCAAAGAAATGGAATTTATAAGTGCATTCTCTTTCATCCTAGACATGGTAGGAATAAGCGTGTGCCGCATGTTAGGCAACATCCTCCTCGTAATGATTTCATGAGGCAAGGTTAACACGATAAGATATTATCCGAAAATAAATAATAGAGTACGGAAATGATCTTATGGACTTGCAAATAGCATGTAAAATGGAATGAATTAACACTAGCTTTAGTTTGGTATAAACTTCGTTAACTACATTGTAGCTAGGAGAATGTTGCGTATTGCATAGTCATCAGGAGAAAACGTCATTCATCAGAAGCCGCATTTAGGAAAGGTTGCATGGTTCGCCAAAGCACAAGATTCGAAAGAAGATTACAAGGTTGTAGGCATGATTAATTGATGTAAATCCTAGTAGGACCTTGGAAAGTTAGTGTACAGATTATCAAGCATTTTACCTTACCAAGGAAGGATAGGGTTATCGTGAACCATGTGATGCATAGAAGCAATAAATCGCATGTTTACGCGTATTGGTGTAGTTGTAACTATTATTCTCCAGTAGATTTAGTTTATTACCTTGAGGAAAGGATCATCCTTGACGCAAGACAAGTTTATTGAGTTGACTAGGTCACCTAAACCACAAGGATTCATATGGGCATGATTGAGTCGATATGTTAGGTATCCCAAGTGTTAACTAGGGTTTAGTGCAATAATAATTCGACCTAGTTTTACACTGGTTGCCAGGACAAAACCCGCAAATCTAAAGATCTTACACACGTTCACGAAATGTCGAAGCAATTGGATGTTCCTGCATGAAATGATCTAAGGTTTTATCCTAAGGATCATTCATTCTAATGATGAAACTCCGACGGAGTTGCAAATTTCTAGGACCATGGACCAACATAATTAGGAATGGGTTGGAGGATACCCTAAACCCTGCTACTCGGCTGGAGGTAAATTCCGTGACCGGAAAACACCAATCAATGGGTGGAATGATCCCGTGGAATAGATGCAATACATGTGCAAAAAGCTGCAACATTGTATAGACTTGAGATTTGTCCACAAGAGAGTTTTGTCATCTCTCGAAATGAGGTTGGCAAGTTATTGAAAGAACTTAACTTACAAGAGGATGAATAATCATCCTGTTACTCACTTTTCTTGGGGGATAATTGCCAAGGAAAAGGAAAGTTAGGTATTTGCCTTGAAGCAAATGACCAGACAATAAACTAAAGCGACATAGTCGCTGGAACCTACCACAACAAAACCTAAAGTATTGGTAGGGTATGACCCTAACCCAAGAATGATAGGAATCTTGCCAAGTTGCAATTGATTCCGGATCGAATGCGGGTTGCATTCGGAGAAAAGGAGTCACTCCTTAACAGTTTGCCAGCTAAACGACCACTGGAATTTGATTGTGCTTGTAACAGTTTAGAAAGCACTGTTTGCATTGTTTGCTCAATGAACTAAAGGACGAAAACATATCTAAATACTTCAGGTTGAAGCCTGAAGGGAGAGGCAGCTTCAGTTACCCCCGACTGCCTGCCTGACCCTAACCAAGGGGATTGTTAGCCGCGCCGGGAACGTGGACCGAACCCGCCGCGAGAGGTCTCTCCGTTGAGTTCTGCTTGGAGCAGGAGGACGCTTGGGTGCCAAGGGGGGCTCTGGCCGTAAATCCCTCGCCTTCCGGGCCCTGCACAAGAGACTAACGTGACTCGGGATTGGATCTCGAGGCCCGCATACTAATCTACGGGCGGAAACTTGGATTAGTGATCCCTGGTGGATTACTGGATAGCCTTCGGGCGGATTATGAATACGCCTACGGGCGGGAACTCCTTGTATTTCAAAGATAAAAGGATAAAATGATAATAAAGAAGTTGTTTGGCATTGTTTTCTTTATGTCCTGTGATAAGATTACGTGAAGGAACCGGTGCATAACAGGGTTAATCAAAGAAGCTGTTTGTATATGTCAAACTAATGTGGTAGGTAATTACATAACTAAAACAAACCGAGGAAAGTGCGGAGGATGGACCATGGGTCCGTCCTATGGATGGGTGGTCCCGGTTAGCCGGGAACTTTTCTCAAAGTCTTCGACGAACAGAAGGATGATCAACATCACCGAAAGAAATAACGAGAACAATGACTTAGAATTAACTATTACCCGATTCATGCTGTTTTAGGGGAACGGAATGGAACTATGCCTTGTGGCAGAGAGGTCGAGCCTTGCATCCCTCTCGTTTCCCATTCTCCTTGAACCAAGTGCAGTGTGAATCCGCTTCGGATCTGGCGTTTCTGCATAAAGTAGTTCGCTCGGGTCTGACGCTAGTTGTTGCTAGCTAATGACCAAATAGGAAAACCCAAATTCAGGTCGATCCTAAGTGGGAACGGCCAGGATACTTTCGCTACGTGGCAGACGCGGGAAGACCTAGATCGCAAGTCCCGTAACATTCCATGGGAGTGCCGGGCGGAGCTTTCTAGACATCCTTCCCGATGGACTGCTAAGACGTGTCCGGGATGATTCTAGTGGACACGTTACAGGGAGCTTTTATTTTGATCCACGTTTTTGGTGTACGAGGGAGCTCCAAGAGATATAATGCCTGGAGACTCCTTCTGAGTAGCGCCAAACAAAGGAATTCAAGTTTGTCAATACATATTTATTCAATTCATTGTGCTTTGTCTTTGTCATGTTTACTGCTTGTCTATTTTTTTAATTCTCTTCCATCTCCTATCTCTACTTCCTTCTACCTCTCATCCTTTGTGGATTCGAGCTTTCGACAAAAACCCCTCTGACATTGGTGAACCCGACATGAACGGTCATCTGAAGAACAAAAGACAAGATGGGACAACCTTCGAACACAATCTCTAGTGGTGTTTTGCAACAGTTGGTGCAAAATATGAATATGCTTATGCAGGTACAACAACAACAATAGGTGATGTAGGCTTCTGCTCAAACAGAAAGTATTGTAATGAATACTCTACAAGCAGCTGAGCGTAAGATAAAATTATTCAATGGTAGAAATATATCTGCATATGTACATACCTATGCTCACAAGATGGAATGCTTTGGGGTGGCTCAACTTGCAAGGTGCCGGTATTTACTTGACTCAAATGGAGATTGGTGACTTGTTGGATGTACATTATTTGCAGGATGCTAAAGTTATCATTTTTGAAACAATTCATGAGCTCAAGGATATGCATTTACAAGATGTTAGATGTAATTCTTTATAGTTGGAAAATGTGTCAAATGTTTTGTCAAAGGCTTGATTGACAATTCTAAGATGCTTCAAGATATGGATTGTTTCACTATTTTTGGTAATGGTGAGAATGTGTTGAATGCAAGTGAGACTCAGTTTATGTGTGATGAGGCGCAAGAAGCTTATCGGAAGAAAATTTCCATGCGATGGACTTTGAAAGAGCAGGGATGTTGATATGTATTTGTTGATGGGTGCATTGATAGCATGTATATGGAGATTCAACAACCTCTAGTGTATGATATGCACCCAAGGCCTTATGACCCTAGAGGGGATACTAGTTATAGCTCAAGAGTTGTACAAATGCCGAGTATTTTGATCTATGATCCAGGGGGATGCTTTTCTATATACATGATAAGCAACAAGTTGATGTTACGAGTGTTTGATTCGGGTGGTGGATTGGTGGCACATACCCGAGGATGTGCAGATTCAGAGGGGGTGGATGTCATGCCACTACGTAGGCACAATGTGAAAAAAATGTGGAGTGCATTAACATTTGACTCTCTTAATGATCTAGAGAGTCAATGTGATCTGACTCATTAGTACTAGTGTCCATGGCATGGATTATCCAAGAATACTAGATTTTCTGATTTTTATATTCTTTATTTTAAATATCTGAAAAAGCTAAAAAAGCTTCTAGATTAGGATGGCATGCAAAAAGCAAGTTGTTGTTTCAGCCAATATGGGATTTTTAATACAAAAAGATAGATTGGCAAAATCACGCACGTCGCAATCACTCTTGACAGGTTGAAAATTACACTTTGAACTAGAAGAAGAAGAAGAAGTGATCTAGGAGGTCCTTGATCAAGTGTCCTAGGGTTTTACCCCCCTTTCAAAGCCAATAGAGCCATCAGATTTGGGCTCCGAGCAACAGAAAGGAAGCTATTATTTTGATCCACACTTTTGGTCTACAAGGGAGCTCGAGGAGATTTAATGCCTGGAGATTGCTTTTGAGTAGCACCAAAAAAAGAAATTTAGGTCTGTCAATACATATTGATTCAATTCATTGTGGCTTGTCTTTGTCGTATTTAGCTCTTGTCTATTCTTTTTCTTCTTTTCCATCTCCTATCTCCATTTCCTTCTACCTCTGATCCCCGGTGGATTTGACCTTTTGACAAAAACCCCTCGGACAATGTGTGGGATTGAAGGTCACCACATGGGTTTGCATCCTTGTATGAGGAGTTTCTGGTTCCAGCCACGGTAGATAGATTTTCTACGGGCTAGATGATGGACTGCATGCATGCATATATATCACATAGACGATCGGACGCATGCAAGGCACTCAAGAGTGGGGCTACAAAGCTTGAGTGGCTAGACCCGGACGACTAGCGTCGAATGAGGGAGGAGGCTACAGATTCTCCAAGACGTTGGAGTCAGCAACGCGAGGCGGCGAGGGCATGACTAGAGGCCGCAGTGGTCCATCATCTTGGGAGTGGCGGCCACAGGACATATTTGGAGAACTTTGTAAGTTTTTCTTTTGTTTTGCTTTCTTATTTTTTTGCAATATCGTTTGTACTGAAAATCATGTTTCTAACAATTAGTATTTTCTTTTCTTTGCAATACTCCATTATAAATCACGATCCAACTGGCCTTGAGACTCGATATGCAGAGAGGCACAGTCTCACTACATTGATCGACCTATTGTATAGATGCAACGGCCCTGTTAGTCACTCATCTTTCTTATCTGTAGTTACCATGTTTAATTATAATGCATTATTGTATGGTGGACTGATGTGTAGTTGTTTCTTTTTTTATAGAGTTCGTTCAATGCTCCTTTGCGGCGGGACGATCTTTTCGGATGGCGAGGATATATAGCTCGCCCTTGATCCCTGGAGCTCACACAACCTTTTTTTTTTGGTCACCTGATCTATGTAGATATTTTCTATGTAGTAGTGATATCTTGTCACATGATTGTACCAGTCCCTTTCATTATGCGATCATGTATTTATTTCATGTATCAATGTTATGTTTTAAGTACACTTTGTTTTTGTTTACAAGAGTATTGTACACAGTACAGAAACTATTTTGGATGGCCCAAATAAAGCACACAGTGCTATCTGTGGCCACAAAATTCTTTTTTTCCTGTTACTGTCACTATTAGCGTCGCAAATTTACATGCACGCGTCGTGATTGGCGTTGTTTATTAGCATCGCAAAGCACCATTATCAACGTCATTATTTTCATCGGTACGCTGATACCGACATAAATAGCGATGTTGATACCGACTATTCTATGGCATTGCCAATAATGACGCTTTTTGCAATGACGGGGGTAAATTTTGTTATTCACATTTTTGTCACTTTTAATGTCGGTATAAGGCCTATATCTTGCAGTGATGACTACGACTACGACGACGAAGACAATGACGACAACTACGACTATGACTACGACCACGACCACGACCACGACTATGACTACAACTACGACGACAACCATGACAACCACGACTATGATTACGACCATGACCACGACCACCACTACCACTACCACTATAATAAACAAGAAAAAAAGAAAAAAAAAACAACAACAACAACTAGTACTACTACTACCACGACCATGACCACGACCACGACCACGACTACCACTACCACTACCACTACCACTACAACTACCACTACAACTACGACTACGAATACCATTATAATAAATAAGAAAAAAAGAAAAAAAAAAACAACAACAACAACTACTACTACTACTACCACGACCAGGACCAGGACCAGGACCACGACTACCACTACCACTACCACTACCACTACCACTACCATATTATGTGCTAGGTACTGAGTACTAGGTACTAAATACTAGTGTTCTATGATACTATATGCTAGGTCATAGAAAAAGAGAGAGATGGAAGGAGAGGATAACAATCTAAGAAAAGAAAAGAATGATAACAAAAAAAAATTGTTTGTTGTAACGTAGACAAAATGGAAAACGAAGAAGGTCCTGTTGTTCAAGATCACGGGGCGTATCTTAATCAGCATGTCCCATGTCCTTGCTCTCAATGCAAACTGACAATTAGATGAAAACGCCGATTGTCTATAGAACATGTACGATGATTTGGCGAGTTTCAATCTGAGATCATTGATTAGGCGATTGCAGATTTTTAACAAACAGTAATTTGAAGTTAATATCAATCATGCATTGTACTCGCAAGCTAATTGAATACCATATACAATAAGATTGGGTCTCGCTAGAAAATTTTCTATCCAGGGAGGCGATGTCTCGTCCCAAGGGGGAGTGCACCCTTTGTGGCCAATTAGAAGAGTACGTGGGCATGCGATGGATGAAGTGCAGGAGCCAATCCACCACTCCCAAGGCCAATCTATACCGTCAATGCTAGAGGAGACAGAAAACCTTCTAGACCTACCTACAATCTTGGAGCTTGAGATGGAGGCAATGATTGATGCATTGATTCCCATGGATGTCAAGACTTCTGATCCGCTTAGAGAGGAAGCATCCATACCATTATATGATGGGTGCCGAGTATGTCGGCTGAAGACACTGCTTGCACTCTTAAGTATGCAAGCAAAATACGGGTGGAGCGATACAAGTGTGACCGAGTTGTTCAAGTACCTTGTACATACGCTTCATTGATTTTTTTTTTCGACACTATTATTATAAACATTTGTGCTTTTTCAAGGTGTCTTATAAATTTTTTAAGGTTATTGAAATATTATATATTACCACCTGTAAATACCATGCATGAGTCTCGTGATGATGCACGACATATTTTACGAAAGCTTGGCATGGACTACAATAACATCTATGCATGTATCAATGATTGCATACTGTTTCGAGGAGAATACGAGACTATGGAGACATGTCCAAAGTGTGCTGCTCACAGGTATCGACAACACTTGCAAGGGTAAACCATCCCTCAAAAAGTTCTTAGACACTTTTTGCTTATCCCCTACATAAACCACATGTTTCGTACGTCCAGCATGGCGAGCTTGACAAAGTGGCATGCATAGAATAGGTCCACGGATGGAGTTCAACGAATATCAGCGGATTCATGCGCATGGAGCCACATTGACTCTACCTTCCCAGGCTTTGCCTGAGAGCCAAGGAATCTTTGGCTCGGTCTTGCAATGGATGGTGTGAACCCATTCCGTATGCGCTCAACTTCTTACAGTGTGTGGCCTATAGTCCTTGTCAACTACAATATCCCTCCATGGCTTTCTATGAAGAAAGGACATGTCATTCTTAGCTTGCTCGTCCTCAGCCGCTACAAAGTAAAAAATATGGACATGTATCTTTGTCCATTAGTCGATGAGCTTAAGATTTTGTGGGAGGAGGAGGTCACCGTGCAAGATATGAGCAGGCACAATGGTCGACAGTCAGCCAATATTCGAGCCATTCTCATGTGGACAATGCATGAATTTTCGGGATTAGGAGAGTGCTTAGGTGAGCAGGCCTCCATTCTCGCTAGTAATATCTATATTTTATCTCGTTCAAGTAAGTATTTACTAGGTCGTGGTATTGGAATAGGTCTGGTTACCTCAGGTTATCATGCATGTCCATTGTGCGGGCCACAGTTAGACTCCCAAAGATCAGGAATCATGAAGAACATGGTATATCAAGGACACGCTGCTTTCTTGCCAGAGGATCATGAACTCAGGGAAGGTTTCCTTGGATGACCTCCAACACGTATGAATGCCGCAAGCTGGTATAAGCTGAAATTGGTCCATGTGGAATCATATCCAAATGGAATGTGGCGGTTCTCATTTTTCTACGAGTTGCCATATTGGACCCACTTACAGGTCAACCGCTTGTTGGATCCCATGCATATTTTCAAGAATGTGGGTAGCTTGTTATGGGACCACATCACAGGAAAGAGAGACCCTATAGAGGCACGAATGGATTTGAAGGAGGTAGGTAAGATGGAGGCGCTTTCGCCGCAGTCGAGTGCTGATGGTCGCGTGTAGCTTTCTCGCACTCCTTGGGTTTTGTCCACTAAAGAAGAGCGCATTGTGAAGCAAGTAATCAAGTCTATCCGCACTCCGATGGGTATGATGCGTTCTCTCAAGTTCGCATTTTCTAAAGACGACCAATTATCAGGGCTAAAATCCCATGACTGGCATAAGATATGTCAGATTTTTACTACGAATGGATTGTAATTAGTGTGGGAATTTTGCTTTCTCATTTGTGGCAGTTTGTTCTACCGATCGCGATCGCAGGATGTCTTACTCCAGAAATACGCGGGGCGATTTACAGGTTGTCGAGATTGGTGCAATGGATCTCACAGAAGGAGATTAAGACGTCCTCTATTGAATCCGCAAGGCGGGGAGAAGTGGAGATGGTCTGTCTCTTTGAGAAATACTTTCCCACCAATATGCTCATGATACAAATCCACCTTCTTGTGCATCTTGTGGATGAAGTGGAGATTTCTAGACCTGTCCATACACAATGGATGTTCTTCTTGGAGCGCTTCATGAAAACCCTGAAAGGCTTTGTGCGACAATGAGCTCAGCCAGAAGGTAGCATGGCCGAAGGTTGGTTGGTGTCTGAGGCGCTAGTGCATATCTCACAATGGCTACCAACGGTGGAACCAGACAATGAAATGCTATGGTCATTGAAGGACAATGATAGACTGATTGGAGATATGGTGGTTGGAAATGGGGTAGAAAAAAGAATGGATGCCTTAATGGAAGATAAGGTGAATCGCTTTTATATGTTGCACCATGCCTCTATGGAGACGTGGCTTGCCAAGTACCAGATCGTTAGGCAAGATCGAGAGGAAGCACGAGCTGAATTTGGACATAGTAAGCATCATTGACCGATTCGATATCCCGAAGGCATGGAGGAGATGCCGCGGTTTATGTCAACGCGATGGTTGCATGGAGCTTTGACCGTAGCGTCTCGCGAAGGGATAGAGGTCTCAATGGAGGAGTGGGAATTCTCGAGGGGATGTAGTCCAAAGGTGATGACATGTTTAGGATTTATTGTATCTATATTTTATATGCGAAAACTAATTTGAGTGTTTCAATGTACAGTACAAAATATATAGTGCAGCGTGGTCGCGCGGACAGCATATTCACGTGGAGTATATTGACAAAATGCGCTCCACAATGGACGGTGGTATCATGGCTAGGTTTGAGCAAGAGAGCCGATGACGAGAAACGGATCCAAACACGGTTCTGGATGAGATGGACTATTTTGGGAACTTGCAAAGTATTGTTAGGTGGATTAACGTAGCTTCTCCATGATACTATTCGATGTGCAGTGGTTCAAATTGGTACTTGCAGGAGCTGGAGCAACAGTTCGACGAGGTCCATCTAGATTTCTTGAAATAGATTCCGAAAAAAAATGGACGGATTTTCGCGACACCTTTGTGTTACCGGCCCATTGTGAATAGGTGCATGGACTCATTTGCTTGCTAATTGTATTACGACATGGTTTATGTCACAATGGTTTGAACTCTCTTGTACGTGTTTGTGAACATGTAATCTTCTATCCAAACCCCTGACAACCTCGATGGTGGTATGTTATACCTTCAACTCACCGAAGTGCAAGAGTATATGATCAAAGCGATGTTCCAAGCATAGATGAAGATAATATGCAAATAGAGGGGTCGATATTGCAAGGGTTGGAGGCCATCGAAAGCTTGGAGCTAGCATTGGCTAACAATGATGGAAATATAGGAGTCTAAGAATTCTTTGAGAACGAGGTGGACTCATTCTTTTGTGGTGACATGTCTATTAACCTTCCAATGTATGCAGAGTTGTGTCAGGAGATTAATATGGGACCATAGGATACTTCATACTTGGAGCATCCACTTACATAATTCGTTGACTAATTGCTTATAAGGGTACATAAGTTATGTATTTTAAGTGAGATTTTTTTTAAATGATTTATATTACTGTGCTTTTTATGATTAAAATTGATTATTCTAACATCATTTTTTGTCTGTGCAGGTGACATTTTCAGGATGAGTTAAGGAATGAGCGATGAGGAGTTACAGGGCATCTTCGCACGCATGTCTCCAGACCAGATTGCAAGATTCAGAGAGATGGCAGACCAGGAGCTGTCTCAGTCTTCGTCAGGGCACTCTGCTAGATCTGCTTCAGCTCGATCGGATGCTTCAGCTTCAAGTAGACGAGCTCGATGGCTCACGACTTGGGCCAGAGGGAGGGAGTGCATCGGGATCAGGGGGATGCTGCAGAGATACAAAGGTAGTGAGCCCGCGGTCGACACGGGATACAAGTGTGACTCCTCGCTCTCATGGCCCTTCTAGGGAGCGTGGCTCAGGCTCAGGTGGATGTTGTGGATACACGGACGCGGTGTCTCCGTCTCATTGTTTAGCTGGAGCTGCGTCACCTCACAGATTTGTCACACCTGTGGGGACGTCTACTCCAATTACTCCGGCTTTTGCACAGCCGTGTAGGTGGCACCCCTGTGGGTGCCACTCGGAGAGATATTACCCCGGTCGGTACACCGGATGCACAAGGGTCTCCTGGATATGCCCAGGAGCGTGGACGCAGATGGAAGAGGACCCATCTTAGGCAGACTCTAGGGGGTTATGGATATCTAGTCGAAAGTAGGTCAGGAGCCATCATCATGAATGATAAGGGGAGGAGGGTGATGGCTCGCATGAGAGAGTTGTGCCAACAAGTTTTTCGACACAACATCTTGGATCATTGGAAGAACATACCGGAGGGGAGCAAGGACTACACAGTAGTATCCTTGCACGAGGAGTTTTCGGTGCCAACCTTAGTAGATAGAATCTCTACGGGCTGGATAATGGATTGCATGCGTGCATACATGTCACATAGACGATCCAACATACGCAAGGCAATCAAGAGTGGGGCTGCAAAGCCCGAGTGGTTAGATGCACATGACTGGCGCCAACTAAGGGAGGAGGCTACAGATTCTCCAGGACATTGAGGTTAGCAGCGCAAGGCGGCGAGGGCACGACTCGAGGCCGGAGTGGTCCATCATCTTGGAAGTGGTGGCCACAGGATATATTTGGAGGACTTTGTAAGTCTTTCTTTTGTTTTGCTAGTTTATTTTTTTGAAATATTCTTTGTACTGACAATCATGTTTCTAACAGTTAGCATTTTGTTTTCTTTGCATCACTCCATTACAAATCGCGATCCGACTGGCCTTGAGACTCGATATGCAGAGAGGCACGGTCTCATTGCATTGATCGACCGATTGTATAGATGCGGCGGCCTTGTAAGTCACTCATCTTTCTTGTTCGTAGTTACCATGAGATATTTGAATGCATTATTGTATGGTGGACTGATGTGTTGTTTCTTTTTCTACAGAGTCCATTCGATGCTCCTTTGCGGCAGGACGAGCTTTCGGGGGACGAGGATTTGTAGCTCGCCCTTGGATCCCTGGAGCTCACACACCTTTATTTTTGAGTCGCTGGATCTATGTAGACATTTTCTATGTATTAGTGATATCCTGTCATGATTGTACCAATCGCTTATTATGCGATCATGTATTTATTTCATGTATCAGTTTTATGATTTCAGTATACATTGTTTTTTTTTGCAAGTGCATTGTACACAGTAGTGCAGAAACTATTTTGTATGGCTCTCATAAAGCACACAGTGCTATATGTGGCAGGGCAGCTTGCTGGCCTATCACAAATTTTTTTTTCCCTATCACCGTCGCTATTAGCGTCGTAAATTTTACTACTCCCGTTGTTATTGGCGTCATTATATGCGTCGCAAACCATCGCTGTCAGCATCGGTATTGGCGTCGGTATCAGCGTCGCATCATAGTGACGGTATTGGCGTCGCGCCAATACCGACATTGATAGCGACGGTAATACCGACTGTTCTATGGTGTCGCCAATAATGACGCTTTTTGTGATGACGGGGGAAAATTTTGTTATTTGTATTTCCGTCGCTTTAAACGTTGATATAAGGCCTATATCTTATAGTGCATGCAACCTTTCCCTAACTACACTTCTGAATTAATTTATTCGTACGACGAATGGGCATTATGCAACCTTTCCTAATTACTACATAGTTAAATGATATTTATGCCAATTGAAGCTAGAGTTAACCTACTTCATTCAACCCTTGGAATCATTTCCATGCCTTGCAATTTCCTATGGTTGATAACGACTTTTTCTAATGAGTCATTACGAAGAAGATTTGACTAAAAAAAACAACATGCGACTTAATCTTTCCATGCATAATCAAAGGTGTACTACAATAATTTTTACTTTGCAATGATAGTCATTAGTTGATCTAGATTCGTTACTTTGCAATGCAGAAAAACAACTTGCTAAGAGTGCATAGACATCTTATGTTCTTTTTCATTCATTCCATTGAAAAATACAGATGACCACTCTTCAATCATGAGTTACTTCTTTTAAAAATAGCCAATGTATTTCATTCGCATCAAACTAGGTGGATTTGACAAGCATAAGTGCATCCTAATTCCATGAAATAACCATGCATAGTTTCCATACTTCTATGTAAATCAAAAATAGGAAGAAAACCTGGACTTGTGGACTCGGTGAAATGTCCACATGAATATTAGGAGATGATCCTCTTGCGATTGTGCCTTGTGACTTTTTAGGGGCCATCGTGAATTCGACTTCTGGTTAGCCTTTGTGGATTTCGAACTTCTTGCCTTGGCTCAGTCTTATGATCTTGACCCGTCTCCCTCATATGTGCAATTCCCTTTGAGGTATGGCTTCCTTGACCGAAGTTCCTACTTGCAAAATTTGGCTTTGGAAGGCCTTAGGGTTCTTTTGAGGGCCCTTGGGCAATGAAGGTTTGAGAGCTACTCTTCACCTTGAAATTGCAGGGTTAGGAATGGTTTTGTGGGCCTTGCGAAAAAGGAGACTTTAAATCCCAAGCCTAGGGGCTTGTGGGTGATTGGTGGAAAGGGCTTTACACTTATTTTCTTCAAAATCTTGGGGGTTTAAGGAAATCCTCTTTAATGGGCTTATGGGGGAAATCGAGTGGGAAGGGGCTTAGAGAAACCCCTCTTCTTCAAAGTCGGGATAGGCTTATTTGAGGATCTAATGGGGAGGCCTTATAGGCTTCCTCTTCGAAGCTCGGGAGGGGGGATAATATGGATTTATGGAGATCCAATGGGAAGGGGGGCTTAGAGAGCCCCCTTAGAAGCTTCTAAGAGGCTTCTAACAGCTTTTGTCAGTTATGTGCTGGCATGGAAGCCTATGGCTCATCTGGCGGCTTTCGGCGATGGCAAACGGTAGACTTACACAACTTTTCCACCCATGGAGGCCTCAACATCTCCTTCAGTTCCTCTCAAGATGACGACCTGGCGCAGTCTGATAGCCTCTCCCTTCTCTCATGCCTCCATTACTCCCCTCAAAAGGGGGGTTTTTATAGTCTATGGGGAGAGGGGACCTGCCCCCTCCGTGGCCCCCTTGCATGGCATCCTCCCCCCACCTCCTCATGTTGCCCCTAATAGCCCATCCCCTTCCCTCAACCACGCATCGGCTGGGAAAGGTAAATAAAAATAGCCCATCCTCTTAGCCTCCTCGCGTATGGTTTATAGATTGCACTGCCGGTAACTCCAATGCCGGAATTAACAGTTTCACGCGGGGTGTGGAAAGTCGGACTAGAAATATTTTTCAAATAGGAATATTACATTCTCTCCCCCTTGGAGGAATCCAGTTGTCCTCATCTCGAGATGAACTGGGGATATTGTTGGTTGAGAGTGCTCTCATCCATCCAAGTGGCATCCTCCTCGGGATAATTTTTCCACTGGGCGAGGTATTCTCTCAAGGTTCTGGATCTCAGTTGTCTCTCCCTAACATCTAAGATCCTGTCAAGCCGTAGCTCAAGGACTCCTTGGCTAGGCATTACAACTTGTTGGTCATCAAGTACATGGCTAGGATTATGTACATACTTCTTCAATAGGCTGATATGGAATAAATTATGAACCTTTAGGTTCTTAGGGAGTTGCAGTCTATAAGCATTGGGTCCTAGGCACTTGAGGATCTTGTATGGTCCACAATACCTTGGACTTAGCTTCTTGCAATCTCCTAAGGATCGGGAACTCTTCTTTGGGCGTACACGAATGAAGACCATGTCTCCTTCCTCAAAGGTTCTATCTTGACGCTTCAAATCCGCGTATGCCTTTTGTCTATCATTAGCGGCTTGGATGTCCTGTCTTATTGACTTCATTTGGTCATCCATCTCTTCCAACATCTGCCTTGAAGCTTCAACCCTCAAGGTTGGATCTAAGAAGTTTAGGGAACTTCGACAGTCATGACCATACAATGCTTGAAAATGGGTCATCTAAATGCTTTGTTGGTACGAAGCATTGTAGGCAAACTCAACCAAGGGCAAGTATTGAATCCACCTTTTTGGTTCATGGCAGCAGTGTGCCCTTAGCATATCCTCGATGACTTGATTGACTCGCTCCGTTTCGCCATCAGTTTGGGGACGGTAGGCTGTACTAAAACAAAGTTGAGTCCCAATGGCTTCAAAGATAGTTCTCCAGAAGTGTGATGTGAAGAGAGAATCACGATCACTAATGATTCTTCTCGGTAACCCATGTAGCTTGAATATCTCCTTGATAAATAGCCTTGCAATGTCTGAGGCTTTATAGTTTGTCTTAACAGGAGTAAGGTGTGCAGCCTTAGTAAGCATGTCAACCATAACCATGATGGATTTGTATCCTCCCTGAACTTGGGGTAGACCAACAACAAAGTCCATACTGATGAATTCCCATTTCCTTTTGTGAATGTCAAGTGGTTGCAAATTCCCTGGAATTTTGACATGTTCGGCCTTGATACGTTGACAAGACAAACATTCAGTGACATATTTGAGAGTCACCTTTAAGCCTCTCCCAATAGTAGCTCTTCCTAAAAGCAATGAGAGTCTTGGCATAGCCAGGATTTCCTGAGAAAGGGAAATCATGAGATTTCCACAATATCTTCTGCTTAAGTGACTGGCTTGCTGGTATACATAATCTCATTCTATAGTAGACAAGTCCACTATTGATAGAGAATTAATGATACTTAGCTTGTAGCTTCTAGTCATATTCCTTGATAGGGATCTCCCTTAGCATCTTTTGATAGGTTGGATGATGGCATGCTTCTTCTCTAGCTAGCTCAAGTATTGGGTTGTTTGGCATGGATATCTTGGTAGCTAGAGATCTAGCTGTTGATTGATTTTGCAAGATTAGAGAATTAAGGAATGCCTTGCCGCTGAGTGTATCGGCAACTACATTCTCCTTCCCGGGTTGCTATTTGATTTCAAAATCATACTCCTCCAGCACTTCAATCCACCAACATTGCCTCATGTTGAGCTCGTTCTGGGTAAAGATCCACTTGAGACTTTTATGATCCGTCACTAGAGTAAACTTGTTACCCAACAGGTAGTGTCTCCAAAGCTTCAGAGCATGGATGATAGCTAACAGTTCTAGATCATGGGTAGCATAATTTCTCTCATGGCTCTTCAGTTTCTTTGAAGAGTATGCTATAGGATGACCTTCTTGCATGAGCACACATCCTAAGGCAAGCGTGCTAGCATTAGTTACTACTTCGAACTCCTCACTGAGGTCCGGAAGTTTCAATATAGGTGTGGATACCAAACTTTGCTTTAATCTATCAAAGCTGGTTTGTTCAGCAGCTGACCATGAAATTGATGTTTGCTTCTTCAATTAATCCGTTAGAGGTGTTGCAATCAAAGCATAGTTTTTTACGAAGACCCTATACCATCCTGTCAATCCAAGAAAACTGTGTATTTCTTTGACAATTGCTGGTATTGGCCATTCTAGAACATCTCTGACTTTGGCCGGGATCCACTGAGATTCCTTCCACTGATACGATGAATCCCAGATATTCAATCTGATGTTTGAAGAATGCACACTTCTTCATCTTAGCGTAGAGCTTGTGTGCCCTCATTGTCTGAAGGAAAATCCAAAGCTGGGGTTCTTTCTGTTTAGAGTAGACTAAGGTGTCGTCGAAGAAGACGAGTACAAATCATCAAGATATAGCCTAAAGATATCCTACATTAACCTGTTGAAGGTGGCAGGTGCATTCGTAAGCTCGAATGACATAACTAGAAACTCAAAGTGTTTTATATCTTGTGTTGAAGGCCGTCTTTGGGATATCTTCTTCCTTGATCCTTATTTGATAGTAACCAGACCTAAGATCAATCTTGGAGAAGATCTTTGAACCCTGAAGACGATCAAGAAGCTCATCTATTCTAGGAATAGGGTACTTGTTCTTAACAATTGATTGACTCAACCCTCTGTAATTAATACACAGTCGAAGCGTTCCATCTTTCTTTTTTTGGAACAGTACTGGAGCTCCCCATGGTGAACTGCTAGGATGGATGTAGCCCTGATCTAGTAGCTGCTTGAGTTGCTCCTTCAGCTCAATTGCTTCTGGGATGGATATCCTATAAGGCCTCTTTGAAATTAGCGTAGCTCCTGGCACTAGCTTGATCTCATGATCCACTTCTCTTTGAGGTGGAAGTTCTGCCAGCTCTTCAGGAAATATGTTCACATACTCTTTTAGCCATGAAGGTTCTTCACTAAACACCTGCTTCTGATCTAACTTATTAAGCTTAATCAAGTAGATAAGTAGTCCCTTCCTAACTCCCTTTATAATCGGAGATGCTTTGGCCAATTGAGTTTTTGGCTTTCCAGTCTCACCTTGAGTCGTGACAATCCCCCTTCAGAGTTTCGAAAGGAAATTCCGCCCTTTTCAAAATGAATCTAGGTATCATTAGGTTTAAGCCAATCCATTTCGAGTAGACACTCATGGATACCTAGGTTCATGACTCTGAATTTGACCGAAGTCTTCTTTCCTCCCAAAAAGAATTCCACCTTAGCAGTTTGCCTGGTACAAGTGACCTCACGACCATTTGCTAATTCCACAAGCAAGGTAGGTGCTTCTAGTATGGCTATTCCTAATCTTCTTACACAAGGTGGTGAGATAGAGAAATGTGTATTGCCACAATCAATCAAGGTTTTGAAACCTTTACCTTGATAGTCCGATGGTGTTTGAATCACCGAAAACTGGCAATTCGGGCCTTTCTTGTGAAGAGCAGCATGGACTGTCGCCCTTTCAAACTTTGCTTCCATGGTCGGATCTTCTTCTTTGCACATTTTCCTGTTGGAAACATAGGTGGTTCTTTCTCTATCTTGAGTAGCAGCTCCCTAGCCACAGCTAGTTCCTTGGAAAGGTGCTTGATGATGTCCTCCTCCGCCAAGCTTGGGACATTGCCTCTTGAAATGACTAAGCTCGTTGTAGTGGAAACAACAGAGATTTCGGCCATTGCTTTAGGTAGGGACAAAGTTGTTGACATTATTAGTCCTTGCTTTCTTTCTTTGTCCCCGGTTTTGACCTTGAAATCTCTTCACTTGGGGCCTATATGCTCCTCTGTTCTCGTCATTATAAGACCAAGTTTTGTTACTTCTTGGCCTAGCTTGCACCTCCTGAATTATGGGTGTAGCTCGAATGAGTGCATCCTATAGATCTATTAGGCGCATAGATTCGAGGCGGGTATTCACTGGTGGGTTTAAACCAGCACAAAATTTCGACACCTGCTGTGTCATGTCCACTTGTGGCGCATACTTTAGAAGTGAGACGAATTTTGAGTAGTATGCGCCAAAAGTGAGTCCCAACTATTTCAGCTCGTAGAACTCATTCATTTTCTTCATGCGATACGCAGGTGGTAAGTATCTTCCTTGCACAGATTTCTTCAGCTTTTCCCAGGTAACGGATCCCTCCGAGATCCCTTGATCTCTGCACCATTGCTTCCACCAAAGCCTGGCTTCGCCTTTGAGCTTCAGCTTAGTGAGCATAGCCTGATTGGCGGGTTCAGTACCGGGTGCTTCAAAGTAATCTTCCATGGAATCTATCCAAATCTCAGCATCCGCTTGGACAGTCCTTCCTTTCCCATCAAATTCTCGCAGCTTGACATACTTGAGAAGAAACTTCTTCTCCTGGATCACGGGAGTACTTGATGTAGGGGGAAAACTGGGAATCTGTACCTAGGGTTGTGTTTGGATAGAGGATTCTTAACATTATAACTAGCTATTCGTTATGATTTATAATTCATACCCAATTCAGCTATCAACCAAGAAATTTAGCCACTTAATCTTTTTATCAATTCTTATAGCCAAGATAGACATTGATAAAAAGAAGTCTTATTTTATTTATATGAGCATAACCCTTTCAGAGTACAATATTTCTTAGGATGATAGAGCAACTGTTATATTTAGTTTGGGGAAAATAATGTTGTATTACATTTAGCTACGGGAACTGGATAATAGTATGGTTTCGGGTCATGGATCTTCAAGAATCAGTAAGTCATCAGAAGATTAGGGTATCCCTTCCTTTGGTACCCATTCTTCTTGTAGCGTCCCAACACATTAATCCTGTCAGTGGGGATTACGTGGGTCACTTCCTCGTATACATATGAGTTCAGCTCAACCCTCCGACCTTCGATACGTAAAATTGAATTTATGTGAGCCTCCACAAAAATGAATAGCTTCACGATCTTCAGGTCCTACAACCACTTGATCCTCTTTAGGTTGGTTTGAAGATACGCAAATCGATGGGCAGCTATGTAGTAGATTCCTGAGTCACTCGTCCACCTCCGTTCCATGTACAATATGACATCGAACACTAAGAACCTGTTCCATGCTTCATAATTCTGCAAGACAGCATCGAAAGTAAGGAAACATTTTGAATAGCAACATTTGCTTTACTTCTTCTTATTAAGATTTCTTAAAAAAAAAAATCCTTTGTTGGTTCGCTCTGATACCAACTATAACATGTCCACCTGTTTCCTTCAGGACACATCTTAGCAGTCCATTGGAAAGGAGGTCTAGAAAGCTCCTCCCAGCACTCCCATGGAATGTTACGGGGTTTGCGATCTAGGATTTTCCACGTGTGCAACGTAGCGGAAGTATTCTGGCCCTTCCCACTTAGGACCGACCTGAATCAGGGTTTTCCCTAATGGTCATTTCCTAAACGGCAATAAGTATCAAACCCCGAGCGAACTACTTTACGCAGAAACGACAGGGTCGAAGCAAATTCACGTTGCACTTGGTTCAAGGAGAATAGGAAACGAGAGGGATGCAAGGCTAGACCTCTCTGCCATAAGGCATAGTCCCATTCCGTTCCCCTAAAACAGCGTAAACCAGAATTATTATGACCTAGACTCTAGGTTAGCGCCCTTGCTATTCATTTCCTTTGCGAAGATCTCCTTGCTGTCCATTATGATTGAGAAAATTTCCCGGCCAACGGGGACCACCCATCCGTAGGACGGACCCATGGCCACATCCACGGAACTTTCCTTAGGTTGTTTTGGTTGTCTAATTACCTATTACATTTAATTGGACATGCATGAAGCAGCTTCCTTAATTAGCCCGTTAGGCACCGGTTCCTTCACATAATCTTAGCACTTGACATAGAAAAGCAGTGTAAAACAAGTTCCTTTTCAATAGGTTATCATATTTATCTTTGGAATACATTCATAAAGTCCAGCGCGCATGCTTATCCATAATTCACCCGAAGGCTATCTAGCAATCCACAGGGATTACTAATCCAAGATTCCGCCTATAGACTAGTATGTGGGCCTCGACATCCAATCCAGAGTCACGTTGGCCTCTTCTGCAGGGCCCGGAAGGCAAAGGATTTATGGCCAGAGCACCCCCTAGCACCCAAGCGTCCTCCTGCTCCAAGTAGTGCCCAACGGAGAGACCTCACACGGGCGGGTTCGGTCCACCATCCCGGCACAGTTAACAACCCCCTCGGTTAGGGTCAGGCCGACAGTAGGGGGTAATTGAGGCTGCCTCTCCCTTCAAGCCTTCAACCTGAAGCATTAGATATCTTTTCATCCTTTAGTTCCTTGAGCAAACAAAGCAAACAATGCTCTCTAATCTGTTACAAGCACAATCATTTCGAGTGGTCGTTATTTGGCCAACTGCTAAGGAGTGAATCCTTCTCTCGGAATGCATCTAGCATTCCATCCGGGATCAATTGCAACTTGGCAAGATCCCCAAGGGTTTGGTTGTTAATCCCTTATGTCCTTGGGTTAGGGCCGTACCCTATTAACCCAACTTAACCAATACCTTAAGTTCTATTAATAGTAAATCATGACGAATATGTTGCTTCAAATTATTGATTGGTCCTTTGCTTCCAAGCAAATACCTAATTCCCTTATCTTGGCAATTTTATAACAAGATGACTACTCATCCTCTTGCGAGTTAAACTTGTGCAAGAATCTACCAATCTCATTCCGAGGAATTGGCCATTCTCATGTGATCAAACCACAAGATCATGCGATGTTGCAACTTGTTGCACAAGTGTCGCATCTAATCCATGGGACTATTTCACCCATCGAATGGTTTCTTCTAATCACGAAATCATGATTAGATAAGAAGAAGGGTTTAGGGTGTCTTCATATCCAATCCATTCCAGATTGCTCTAGGCCAACATCATCGATCCTAGGGGTTCCAACTCGATCTGAGTTTCATCTTTTTAACGAGTGATCTTTAGGGCAGAAATCCTAATTGGTTTCTTGCAAGTACGTCCAATTGTCCCTAAATTCTGTGAATGTGGGCAGGACTTTAGGGTATGTGATTTTTGACTTGGCAATAAGTGTGACTAGGTCAAGTCCTTGACGTGCTAAATTCTAGTTAGCACTTGGAGTGTATTGTATCGATTTAACTATCCTAAGCGAATCCTTTGCGGTTTAGGTGTTTTGGGTAAACCAATTTACTTGTCTTACAACAAGGACGAGCCATTCCTAAAGATATTGTCTTGATCAAAGAGGGGAAAAACTAGCTACATTACAATACAATTCACGTAAGCACGCGATTCATTGCCTCTACATACGACTAGATTCGCAATCCCTAACTCTTCTTGTTAAGACCAAAACATATGTTAAGTTATGGCATAATTTCCATTGATCCTATTAGGACATGCATTCATGATTCATGCCACTAAGCTTTTAGGGTTTTATATTAAAACGAACCATGCAACCTTTCCCTAACTACGCTTCTGAATGAATTTATTCATATGACGAATGGGCATTATGCAACCTTTCCTAACTACTATGCAGTTAAATGATATTTATGCCAATTGAAGCTAGAGTTAACCTACTTCATGCAACCCTTGGAATCATTTCCATGCCTTGCAATTTCCTATGGTTGATAATGACTTTTTCTAATGAATCATTATGAAGAAGATTTGACTAAAAATTGTGACATGCGACTTAATCTTTCCATGCATAATCCAAGGTGTACTACAATAATTTCCACTTTGTAATGATAGTCATTAGTTGATCTAGATTTGTTTTTTTGCAATGCACAAAAACAACTTGCTAAGAGTGCATAAACATCTTATGTTCTTTTTTGTTCATTCCATTGAAAAATACAAATGACCACTCTTCAATCATGAGTTACTTCTTTTAAAAATAGCCAATGTATTTCATTCTCATCAAACAAGGTGGATTTGACATGCATGGTGCATCCTAATTCCATGAAATCACCATGCATAATTGCCATACTTCTACATAAATCAAAAATAGAAAGAAAACCTGGACTTGTGGACTCAGTGAAATGTTCACATGAATATTAGGAGATGATCCTCTTGCGGTTGCGCCTTGTGACTTTTTAGGGGCCATTGTGAATTCGACTTCTAGTTAGCCTTCGTGGATTTTGAACTTCTTGCCTTGGCTCGCAGTCTTATGATCTTGGCCTTTGAGGTATGGCTTCCTTGACTAAAGTTCGTACTTGCGGCATTTGGCTTTGGAAGGCCTTAGTTCTTGTGAGGGCCCTTGGGCAACAGAGTCTTGAGAGCTATTCTTCACCTTGAAATTGCGAGGTTACGAATGGTTTTGTGGGCCTTGCGGAAAAGGGGACTTTAAATCCCAAGCCTAGGGCTTGTGGGTGATTGGTGGAAAGGGATTTACACTTATTTTCTTCAAACTCTTAGGGGTTTAAGGAAATCCTCTTCAATGGGCTTATGGGGGAAATCGAGTGGGAAGGGGCTTAGAGAAACCCCTCTTCTTCAAAGCCGGGATGTGGGCTTATTTGAGGATCTAATGCAGAGGCCTTATAGGCTTCCTCTTCGAAGCTTGGGGGGTGGGGGGTGGGTAAAGATAATTGGTGGGAAGGAGGCTTTAAATCCCGGGGGGTAATATGGATTTATGGAGATCCAATGGGAAGGGGGGCTTAGAGAGCCCCCTTAGAAGCTTCTAAGAAGCTTCTAATAGCTTCTGTCAGTTATGTGGCGGCATGGAAGCCTATGGCTCATCTGGCGGCTTTCGGCGATGGCAGCGGCGGCCTCAGTCCAGGCGGCGGCAGACTTACGCAGCTCCTCCACTCACGCAGGCTTCGACGTCTCCTTCAGCTCCTCTCAATATGAGGACCTCGCGTAGTCTGACAGCCTCTCCCTTCTCTCATGCCTCCATTACTTTCCCCCAAATGGGGGTTTTTATAGTCTAGGGGGAGAGGGGACCTCCCTCCCACGTGGCCCCCTTGCATGGCATCCTCCCCTCACCTCCTCATGTTGCCCCTAATAGCCCATCCCCTTCCCTCAGCCACGCATCGGCTAGGGAAGGTAAATAAAAAAATTTGCAATAATTTTATCTCAACATTATCCTCCTAACCTCCTCCCAAGAGGGAGTTCACCTGCGGTTATGCGGGTTTTTAACCTCAGTCCCGATTTGCCAATGTGGAGGTCATGATTCCTCGCATACGGTTTATAGATTACACTGTCGGTAACTCCAATGCCGGAATTAACCTTTGCATGAGTTTCACATGGGGTGTGGAAAGTTGGACTAGCAATATTTTTCAAAAAGGAATATTACAGTTACCAGAACCAACCACGCAGTAAAAATTGGACCTAAAATCATGATGCAACTTCAAGAAGAGCGAAGAGCACATCAAAATTGGCAAGCACAACTAGCTACACTTCAACGATCCACTGTTGATCAAGATGGAGTGCAACCCAAAGATGTTATTCCATGTATGATTGACGTGACATGATGCAGAGTCTCTGAGAAAAGAAGCTAAGATAAGTAAAAGAAATTTTAAATTATGTACTTGTAATGGAAAATGTGATGAAAAAATTGTTCTCACTTTCATTAGTCAGTTTAATGATTATTTGCATGAAGAGCACTATGCTGAAAAAGATAAACTCAAATGTGTCACTAACGATTTAGCAAACTGAATATCATTATGGTGGATTGTTGTTCGCAAGAGTGTTAATTATCCGACTACTTGGGAGGCCTTTCAAAAGAATTTTTTTGTAGAATTTTCTTCCACCTCAACTCCATGAAAAAGTAATCAAACAGTGGGATCTTGTGCAACAAAGAGATCGTGAATCCATACTGTGATACACTGAGTCTTTCCAGAGTTCCTTACTACAACTTCGAATGCTTAAAGATGTTCGTGAGGTCACCCACAGGCACAAGTATATGTCCGGTTTGCTTGGTTTTTTCTTATATAGAGCGATAGTGTGGTATCACGGTCTAGAAGCTGGAACCATAGCTAGCAGTGCCCAATTCTTTATGGCTTTCCGTAGGGAGTTTTCCCCTGAGAAGGGTGGAAAATATTGGTTGTGTGTTCTAAATGTAACACACTAAGAGCCAAATGAAAATGTCCAGGAATATGCCAAGAAACTAAAGCAAGTTCTACGTAAACTTCACGCTTATATTCCCATTCCAGCAGCTGCACAATTGCAATATTTTCTACATGGATTGGATTTTAATATCTAGGTGCAGCTGAGTAGTGTTGCTTTGGCCGATATTGACACTGCCATTACCCAAGCAGAAGGAGTAGAGTCGCACTTGCAAGTGGCTTATGCAACAATTATAAATTGGAATGGTAATAATTTGGCCTTGACCAATGGGATTCAAGGAGACCCCATGTTAAATGCGGGTGGCAGAGGGAGTATCATGTCGAAATTGCCTATGTTACCAGCTCCTCCTAGCATGACTATGCCTATGGCTAGTCACGTGGCCTCACTAAACAGTCGTGGAAACCAAACAATGAATCCTAATGTTGTCCTAGTTGGTCAGCAGATAATTCCTAATCAAGTGGTTAGGCCCATGGGGCGAGAGACTTACAATTGCGGCTATGAGTCAAGTGCTTCTAATGTCCTTAGTGAAGTTAAGGATATGATGAAGCACTACATTGATATGATCTCTGAATAGTATCAACAAATAACTGTGGATGTCAATTTCCTTAAGAAGCAACAGAATTTGATAGGGAGCCGATGCCCTAAAGAGGGTGGCCCCTCAAGATTCAGCTGTAAGTGGTGTGGTGGCCAACATTTCCCTAGGAATTTTCCGAATGTCAAATGTGATATTTGCGGGAAGTCTAGCCACTTAGCTCTACTACCAGTTGGAGCAAGATCAGTTCTCTCCAACAAGGGAGTAAACAACTAGGTCTAGTTAACCATCACACACAAGGAAACAATCTCTAGCAAGACAATGGACCAAGGCAAATACTGCAAAGAGGGAAGGCGGTTGTAGCAGAGTTACCTTATGGCACTGGAGTCAGCCTTATTGAGGTTGTACATGTCAATGATGTTGAAACTTCTCATCTATGAGCGGTAACAAGAGGCCAAAAGGCTAAAGAGGGTGAAAAAGATAATGCAAAACCTATCGAGGGAAGCCCTAAGCAAGATGCTAGGGAAAATCGAGTCGTGAATCTTGATAAGGAAGGTGGAACGTTAAGACCTGTTGGTAGTAAAGTCGATCCTGAGGAGGATAAAGGATTGCCAAGAAATAAGGTAAAGGCTAAAAAAGAGGCACCAAATCCGATGGAAAGACCAAAGGAGAGAATGGTTTGGTGCGAGAAGAGAATTTTGGCTAATTACCAAGACTTTGATCTAGCAAGTTCCCTCTGCGAAGTCAAACCAAACGTGAATCTCCTGCAATTAATTAAACTTTCTCTAGGAGTATGCAAGGAATTCAAGAAAATCCTACATATAGGGTATATAGTAGAACCTTTGGGCATAGCTAGAGTGGGGGAAGATTGGTTTGATCATGCTGAAAAGCATTGCCCTAGGGTTTCAGCATATGTGGATGGAATATTAGTGGAACATGCTATCGTGGACATTAGATCCTCCATCAATATCATAAGTTCAGACTTGATGAAGAGGTTAGGTATAGAGATCCAAAAAGACGGCTCCACACTTCTTAGGATGGCTGATGATAGTCTAAGACAACCAGAAGGTTGCATTACTAAGGTCCACGTTACAGCTGCAAGCGTGGAATGCTATCTGGACTTGAGGGTGATAAGGTTTTGAGGACGTCCTAGCTATCAGGTTTTGCTAGGTGGGCCATGGATTCTATGGATAGACTGTCAAATCGATATACCCGCTGGTCGAGTGATTTTAGGTCGAGGTGCCCATCGTGTAATAGTGGATGCTTACCCTGAGTCTCCTCAGAGTGAGAGAGCTCCACTATCCTTCACTGAACTAGAAACAGTAGATGATCCATCTAGTAATGAGATGTCATCGAGCGATGGATCTAAGGAAGGGTCCACTACAGAGGATATTTATTAGATAACCTTGAATGAGCCAATAGAGCCTCATGATTGAATAAGAGACGTGGAAGTTATTGAGCTGGATCTTGGCACACTAAATGATTCGCGGCCAATTAAATTAGGGTCTATGCTCAATGCGGAAGAAAGAGAGGATTATGTGCCCTTAATTCGAGAGTTCCGCGACATTTTTGCTTGGAGCTATGACGAACTTCAGGGTATTCCTCCCAAACTAGCTTTGCATACTATTCCTATAAAGGAAGGTACCCACCCTGTACATCAGAAAGTAAGGCGTATGCCTTTTGAATTAAGGGATGGGTTGTACGAGGAACTACAGAAGTTGTAGAAAGCAGGTTTGATCTTCCCTGTTCAACATACAGAATGGTGTTCACCAGTTGTGAGCAGGAAGAAGAAGAATAATCAAATCCGTCTTTGTGTATATTTTAGAGAGTTGAATGAGCAAACTATTAAAGATTACTACCTGTTGTCGTTTATTGACTAGATTTTGGATCAACTAGTGGGTAGGGAAATCTATTCGTTTATGGATTGCTTTGCAGGGTATAACCAAATGGCAATTGCTGAGCAAGACAAGCTAAAAACGACGTTTATTACAGTCTTCGATACCTTTGCGTACCATGTGATGGAATTTGGGTTGTGTAATGTACTCGGTTCGTGGCAAAGAACAGCCGACAAAACCTTTGGTGACATCTCCCCAGAGGAACTGAAAGTGTTCATTGACGATTTGGGGGTAGCCAGCGTAAGGGATAGACAGTTGATCATTTTGTGGAAGTGTTTTGAGTGCTGCAAACAATTTTGCATAGCTCTTAACCCACAAAAATACATCTTTGGAGTCCCTTATGGGCTCTTGTTAGGCCATGTGGTTAGTTCCGTAGGGATTGCAAATGATCCTAAAAAGATCAAGATCATAGTCACCATGAGTTCGCCACTACTCTAAAGGAAGTGCATAGCTTTCTGTCCTTGGTAGGGCATTATCAGAGGTTTATCAATGCCTTGGCAGAAAGAACGTTGCCACTGACCAACCTATTGTCCTTTAACTATTAGTTTACATGGAGTGATGCTTGCAAAGTGTCTTTTGATGATGTGAAGCAGGAGCTTGTCAAAGCACCTGTTTTAAAAGCACCAAAAAGGGGCTAAATGTTCTATATGTTTTCACCAACCATGTATAGTATCAGTTGCTGTTTGGCCCAAATTTGGGAGGAAAAGTGGTACCATCCGATAGCTTTTGCTAGTCGGAAGTTGGGCATATCGGAAATTAACTACACCTATATGGAGAAGTTGTGCCTTGCGATGGTGTTTGCAACCAAAAAATTTAGACACTAAATTCTTTATGAGAGGGTGGTTTTTTATACGAAGGTGGAAGGGCTTCGATTGTTTTTGAATAAGTTACAGCCGCCTGATCCTTTAGCAAAGTGGTTAATCAATTTGCAGGAATTTGATTATGAGATTAAGAGCAAGCAGCCGAAGCTTCAGGGCATTGTAGAGTGTCTTATGGATTTCGGAGAGAAAAAAGAGGTCTTGGCTGAAGGAAGTGCCATGGAGACTTTGTTCAAGATTGATACAGCATCTATTCCCTCTTGGTATGCTACTATAATGCACTATCTTTTTACAGGAGAGACGCGAGCTACTTCATCAAAATCGAAGAAGAGGAAAATTAAACAACAGGCATTAAAATTTTTCTTGATCGCAGGCACATTATATTGGCAGGGTGTTGATGATATCTACCGCCGATGTGTGATGCTTGACGAGGTTTCTTTCATTTTGAAAGAGTGCCATGACTCTACTTGTGGAGGGCACTTTGATGGGTAGTTAACGGCATAGAAAGCTTTAAGAGTTGGATATCGGTGGTTATCCATCTTCCAGGATTCATTTGAGTACGTCAAGAGATGTGATACATGTCAAAGACATGATAGTCGAGAGAGTAGGAACCGTCCACTTACGTCGATTATGGCTATCCTTCCATTTGAGAAGTGGGGCATTGACTTTGTAGGTCGTATCACCCCGTCATCTACTACTTAGAAGAGATATATTATAGTAGCAACTGATTATTTTACAAAATGGTCAGAAGCACGGTTGACGAGGCAGGACAATGCAAAAGAGACTGCCAGTTTTCTACTCGAGCAAATCATCTGTCGTTTCGGTCCGCCAAAGGAAATAGTATCGAACCATGGAACTCGCTTTTTAAATAAAGTGATTAAAAGTTTGGTTGAAGCTTGGAAAATCAAGCATAACAAGATGACCCCTTATAATTCGCAAGAAAATGGACAAGGTGAAAGTACTAATAAGCAGCTTGTGGGTATCCTATCCAAGATAGTCTCCGAAAAGAAGTGGGACTGGGATACAAAATTATATGTGGCGGTTTGGGTATATAATACGATGTTTAAACGAGCCACCGACCACACTCCATTCAAATTAGTTTATGGGGAGGGGTGTGTATTGCCCTTAGAAATTGAATTGCCGACCATAAGATTCGCAATCAACCATTCTCTGGGTGATGAAGATGTCCTATTTGAGCGGTTTATGATGATAGCCCACTTAGACGAGTTCAAATAACAGAGTTTTTTTCTCCAGGAGGTAGCTAAATGTCAGATGAAATGGTTGCATGATCTAAAAGCAAAGAAATATACCTTTCAGAAAGGGCAATTAGTTCTATATTACGATACGCGTAGGGAGCTATTTCTAGAAAAGCTGAAACCTCGATGGGATGGCCCTTACAAGATAGTTCACATAGGTAAAAATAAGTCCACATTTCTATTAGCTAATCTACAAGGGGTGGAGTTTAAGAATAAGATTAATCTTAATAATATTAAACCTTATTATTCCTAAATATGCTAATGCGCTAAATGCATTGCAGGTCCATGCTGGGGTTGATTGAAGACCTGCAGGAGAGCTTAAATTGATTGATGGGGCACTTAATTCCTTATTTGGAGCACCCATATCTCAAGCAAAGATATCATCACGGGAGGCTTATCTGGTGGAGCACGGGAAATAAAGTGATAGAGCAAGAAGACGGTACCTTTGTGTGGGAAATTAAAGTTTTCTGCCATCACTGCTTACAAATCTTCACAAGCATCTTGATTCAAGAAAATCACAGAAAAATATTTGTCTAACACTTTGTTGATTTTTTATACATTTGGAGCTTTGAAATAAAGAAGAGGGTGGGAACAACCTCTTAGAAAATCCAAGAAATCACTGGATGGAAATATTTCATGGACTAGTTTACCAAGGGGGGGTGAAGAGTAAAGATCAATGGAGGAAGGTGAAAGGAAAATGTATAATGTGAAAAGAAATGACATGAAATGGATTTGGAGCCATCCAAACGGTATGTGAGACTCATAATATCATGACTCTGGAGCCTTATGATAATTCAACCACATGGGACTCTTCTTAGAAGCATAATTAGGTGGCAGAAAAATCAGGCACATGATTTTGTAAGATTTTTTAAAAATACTTTCACTTCTATCCAAAAAACTTGTCAACATGAAAGTTGTAGCACGTGAATGAAAGTTTTTTCTGATATTTTTTTATACTTTTTTGGAGCTACGAGTCGGGAGATATTGCCAAAATAGTGGACGCCAACTTTTTCCAACTGCGGTGGAGACCACCTCCCAATTTTATACACACCCACACTTTCTTCCCCACACTTAAAACTTCCATAAAACATCATTCATTAGACTCCCAACCCTTTCCCCTCTCTTCTCCTCTCTCTCAAGCTAATAAACCATTAGAATTCCCCTCATAAATCACTCTCAAATCATCCTTAATTGTAGTAGTAATGTATGAATTCTCACTACTCTCTCTCTATTATTGCTAGATATGATCTTATTTCATGAAGATTCTCTATATTTTTTTATAGAGAATAGGAGAGCTCTTGGACTCAAGCTATGGGGGGGAGAATGGAGACAAATCACCTATGATGGAGCTTGATTAAGTACAAATTGGTCAACAGAACATCTAGATGGAGCTTCCACATTGGTGGAACCGCCTTAATGCAACTTTGGTGGTGTTAATTCCTATTCTATCTTAACCTCCTCCCTAAACACCCTCAAGGCCTATATAAAGAGGCCTTCTCCTTTGTAATTTGCAAGAAGAGAGAGAGCCAAGAGGCCTTCTTCAGATCTATTGAGCCTTCCCCATTCTCTCTCATGAGATTATGCAGTTCATTCCCTTACTATAGCTTATGAATGCTCTAGAGTGTAATAAACCCATGCTATTGGTGTCCATATTGTGTATATTGGTTATGTCTTGAGGGTTCTCCATCTCTTAAGTTGATTGATTCATCTTTTTTTTTGTAGTTCTCTCTCTCTCTCTCTCTCAGTTTCCCTCTCTTCTCCCTCACAAGTTCCTCTCCCTCTTGCATAGCATCCTAGTCTGCTCTTCCATGACTAGGTGGTGCCCTTACTTCATTCACTTTGTGGCAGAAGGGAGTTTGGTATAGTATAGAGGCTGCCATACCGAATTTCCTTCGTCACATCCCTGTTGAGTTTAATGAAGAAGGTGCGATGGAGCCGTCAGCTCATCCACTAAATATGTTGATCTTTGACTATCATAATTACGAATAGGGGAGTTCTCGCTGGCTATGTAAACCCATTATGGACGTATACATTATACTTTGATGGAGCATCCACCAGGGGCCTTAATAGAAAAGGAAGTGTTGGAGTAGTTATCCGATATCCCGGACGTAGAGTTATAATGAGATTAGCTGCTTATCTCGGGGTAGGATTTACTAACAACATGGCAGAGTATAAAGCCCTGATTATGGGATTGAATATTGCCAAGGGAGGTGGCATTAGGCGGTTGTTAATAAAAGGGGATTCCCAGATGATCTTAAATCAACTCAATGGGATATATACAGTCCGGAATCCTCTCCTTTGTATGTATCATTGAACTACTATAACCCTACTGATGAATTTGAGAGCATCTCTCTTCAGCTATTTCCATGTTATTGGAATCAATTTGCGGATTCCTTAGCTAATTTTTCTTATGAAAAGGACCTCTTTTTCAATTGTGGTCCTAGTCAAAATGTTGTTATTGATAATGAGACATGACCTGGTCGCTTGTGCAGGATGTTATCAGACCAAGCATTATATGGCATTCAATGGTTGATATGGGTAATGAGAAGAGTAGCCGAGACCCATCTAACTTTGTTATCTTGGACCCATAGGTTGATCCAACGACATGTTGTGTGTACACCTCTTGCTACATATGCAGGAGGTATGGGCCATAATTTGATGCATTTAGTTTAGGACTGAGAGCCCTATGTTTCCCCTTGGAATGGAGCATATTTACGTATATCTGCATTTTCCAAGGAGGGATCTCTATGAGCTATTTTATTTGATTTCGTTAGGCCAAGAGGGCCGATTGCTTTAAGTAGTTAATGTTTGATTTCTTTAGGCCAAGAGGGCCAGTTGTTTGCAGGTTTTAATAATCTATCTCTTTAAGCCAAGAAGGCCTCTTAGTTTGCAGTGAAATATGCTATTTCTTTAGGCCAAGAGGGACCTATCTCTATTTGGTGCAGGTATGTTTAAATGCTTTGTTATTTTAGTGATTGCACCAAACAAGTTGATGAAGTCGCTGGAGGGAGCCTTTGCTGCGAAGAAGCTTCTTGTGGCCATTCCAGGTGGTTTTATTCCCTTTTTGAGTTTTTCCCTTAAGCAATTCATGATATATGTGCGTGTGAGGATTTTCTTTCTTGGGGACTTAAAATCAAGGCATGAAGTCCCAAGTTTAGGCTCTGTATGTCTGGGGGAGGTCTGAGTAGTCATTGCCTCCTGCAAGGCATTGTCAGTTCCTTAGTTAGGTAGGTAGTTCAGACCACCACTTAGGGTGACCTCTTTGATAGTTCTTTTTAGCTTGATTGTGTTGGAGCAGTTCGTTAGCAACTGGCTTCAGACTTTCTATCAGATTATGCTAGGCCTACTCCTCGTGGATTTCATGCCTTGGTTTTGTAAGGGGATAGTGTATGAGCTGTGATGTGTTTTGTTGTGTATATATTTTGTATCACCTATTCTCCTTTTTGTTGTTTCTGTGAATATCTATTCATGGGATTTGATGGGCTAAGTCGCCCTATCCCGTGGCTGCCAATGATAGATGACTTTTTATGTCGAGAAGTGCTTAAAAATAGCCAAAAATTACGAATATCAAGGGAAAAATAGACTTCATCAAAGGCGGCGGTGGCAGTCAGTACATTTTTAAGCGGCAAGTCCTGAAGGCACCAATGCTTATTTTCCTAGAAATCAAACAGCTGGCAGATGGTCAAGTTGGAGTTTTCTTAGATATAAAATGACATCAGGAATCCAATGCAAGTCTCGGATCTCCGTTCCCAGGTCGTTTGATCTCCCATTTAGTCCCCGCAAGGTTTGGTATTGTGAAATAGCTATTGGATCCAAAAGTTGAGAAAAGCATGATGGGGCCTAGCTTTGTAGATTTCGATGTCGCGGAGCGACTCTCCAGAAGGATCTCGATTCCGATGTCGTTTGCCTCCTCAAATCTAAAAAAAACCACTTGACCAAGAGTGTGAATGCAAAAACATGAACTAGATAAGTTGGGTATTTAGCTTAAAGCTCTAGTTCAAGAGCTTAAGGCAAGAAAATCCTCACGATTTGAAATGATTTGGGGGGGGGGAGCATTAGTTTTTTGCCCCCTCTTTTCTCCCATAATGATGAATTTCTCATCAGAAGAATCAAGAGAAACCCTCCTGGGCATGGAATACTTCTATCCTTTGTCCTCCATCGCTACAAACTGATCGAAGAATGATGCATTGAGTGAAGAGAATAAAAACTAGTCTTTCTCTCTCCTCCCTCTCTCTCCTGCATAGAGGCTATTCACGTGCAAGAATTCAAGAAGAGGAGGGGCTGAAGAATGCTTGTCCGACTGTGATCGGATTGCTTCAAGATGAAGAGGAGGCTGAGGAAAGAGGTTCAAGACTTAAGAATGGTTGTTGGTGGGCCTGTGGGTGCTCAGAATAATGATTAAAAAACCCACAACATGCAAGAGACGCAGTATGCTTCAATTTTATGAAGAAATTTGATTGTTTTTGTTGGTTCATGGTCCAAATGTTGTTCATATGCAATGAAATTTTGTTTGAACCTTGTTTACATCATGGTTGAGGACTGGAATTATAGAAAAATAGAACATGTAATGATTTAGAGTCATTATTAATTCTTTAAAACCCGTAAAATGTCATTTTTAGTGAAAATTAGTGGTCTTTTTGGGTTTTGCATTGGAGAAAAGGGATGAAAATGGAATAAAATCAGAGAAAATGTTAATTCTCAGTAAAACAATGAGCCAATACAATTAAATCATAAAATACCTATTTTTCATGAATAATAAATAGAGAAAAATAGCAAAAAATGAGAAAATTTGGATTTTTTACGCTTTAAAAAATGAAAAAATAAGATTTATGTGTGTGAATATTCCACAAGGTTAAAGCATGAGGTTAAGCCTCAGTTTGGCCTCGTCCTATATGTTATAGTCCATATTTATCGCTTTTTACATACAAAAATGATACAAAACAACCATTTACACCTATGCACCGCAGCAACACCTAAACAGTGAGGGGGGAAGGAAGTTTGTACGATGATCTAATTGCTAAAAAGATGAAAATTCTGGTTTCCCTCTTTGTGTATAGCATTTAGAGATCGTTTCATAATTAAATATAGGTGACTAGCAGCACGGAAGTTCTAGTGCTAGTCCCTAAAGCAGCGCAGCACGTAGTAACAGTTAGTTAAAATTCATGAAAGGGCTATTTTCCACACCTCACATGGCTGTTTTTAATCATAAAATGGTTGTGCACAATTGTCATACACCTTGCATTAAGCATGCCATGTGGTATCTCTTGGAATACATTGCACTTGTTTGATAAACTTTGATCAACACTGAGAGGACAGGAAACCTAAGGTGTAGGTTAGACAGGTGTTTCCGTTGGGGAAAGTTTTGTGAGGTAAATCAAAATCTCCTGGAATGCTGAATTATGAAAGAGTGGAGTTTGTACAAATGTTTTATGTGTTAGCGACGCATCTTGGGGCTAATCCCTGGGGTGTAGGAGAGTCACAGTGGAGCCATGGCAATCACCCGAGAGGTGCTTCCCTATGTGTATATTATGAGGCATTATGCCTATATGTTATGGGATCTCCCTCTGGGGAGAAGGAAAGGTGAATGTTGGACTACATATTAGATACAAACACAAAATCGTTATAAGCATTCAGTGCAAAGTAAGTTTTAGACGCTCCTGGCCCGCAAGGCATTATGGTGGGGGTTGTCAGTCGTATGCATGAGGTCCGGCTAGCGCTATAGCCAGTGCTGGCCCATTTTAGGTCCCATCAATCACATTATATGGTAAACTCTCTAGAGAAATCCAGGCATACTAAAATAGGAGCAAAAGAAACTAGTTCCTTCAAGTGGTTGAAGTTCTTATCTGCCAGTACATCCCAAAAGAAAGCATCCTTCTTCAATTTGTTACTCAAAGGAGCTACTACTACAGCCGCATAATGCTTAATGAATCTGCAAAATAGAACAATGATAGACTAAGAAACCTCTAAGTAAAGTAGTGGTAGTAGGTGTTGGCCAATCTCTAACACACTACACCTTCTTAGGATCAATGTGTATTCCCTTTTTCACTAACAATATGGCCCAAGTACTCCACCTTAGTCTGCATGAAAGAGCACTTCTACTCCTTAGTAAATAGTATGTGATGCCTCAATAGATAAAAAGCCTTACTCATGTGTGATAAATGGTCTTGTAGAGTCTTCCCAAAGATCAATATGTCATCAAAGAAGATTGGAGAAACTAGAAAAGGAAAGGCTGCAAAATCTTATTGATTAGACTTTAGAAGATAGCTAGAGCATTAGCCCAAGGAGTCCACCTTATAGAGCATGTAAGATACCATGTGAAACCAGAAGAATGAATATTTTATTTAACAATTTTTATAGGATTATATATTTACAAAATGAATATTTAAACTAATTTTTTTAAAAAAACTCATAAGTTTACTAAAGTAAAAGGGGTCATTTTATGGTCTTATAGCATGTAAAGAAAGGATATTTCTTAATACTTTTGAATGGATGTTGTTATATAAATGAATTTTCATAGGTGCACCCCCTGGGAGCATTAGTAAGTCCAAATGGCATCACTAAAAAATGGTATAATCCATATTCAATCCTAAATGCAAATCTAACTTCATCACCCTCTCGCATATAGATTTGATGATATCCAAACCTCAAGTTAGCTTGGTAGAGAATCCAACCCCCTTGAACTCATCAAGAAAAATATCAACTCTAGAAAATGGATACCTATTCTTCACTGAAATCTTATTTAGATTTTTGAAGTCAATACATATTTTGTAACATGTCGACCTCTTCCCTTTCAGGACACGTCTTAGCAGTCCATCGAAAAGAGAGTCTAGAAAGCTTCTCCCAGCACTCCCATGGAATGTTACAGGGTTTGCGATCTAGGGCTTCCCCCGTCTGCCACGTAGTGGAAGTATTTCGGCCGTTCCCACTTAGGATTGACCTAAATCAGGTTTTCCCCTAATGGTCATTTTCCTAAACGGCAGCTAGCATCGAACCCCAAGTGAACTACTTTACGCAGAAACTCCAGGAACAAAGCGAATTCATGCTGCACTTGGTTCAAGGAGAATGGGAAACGAGAGGGATGCAAGGCTCGACCTCTCTGCCCATAGGGCATAGTCCCATTCCGTTCCCCTAAAACAGTATAAATCGAGATTTTTGTAACCTAAACTCTAGGTCAGCGCTTCACGTAACCTTAGCACTTGACATAGAAAAACTATCTCAAACAAGTTTCTTTTCAACAAGTTATCTTATTTATCTTTGGAATACATCCATAAATCCTAGCCCACAGGCTATTCCATAATCTGCCCAAAGGCTATCCATAATCCGCTTGAAGGTTATCCATCAATCCACAGGGATTACTAATCTAAGATTCCGCCTATAGACTAGTATGCGGGCCTTGAGATCCAATCCCGAGTCACGTTGGCCTCTTGTGCAGGGCTTGGAAGGCAAGGGATTTATGGCTAGAGCCCCCCCTAGCACCCAAGCAATACTCCTGCTCCAAGTAGTGCTCAACGAAGAGACCTCACGCAGCGGGTTTGGTCCATGTTCCCGGCACAGCTAACAAACCCCTTGGTTAGGGTCAAGTAGACAGTCAGGGGTAAGTGAAGCTGCCTCTCCCTTTAGGCCTTCAACCTGAAGCATTAAATATCTTTCCGTTCTTTAGTTCCTTGAGCAAACAATGCAAACAGTGCTCCTAAACTGTTACAAGCACAATCATTTCCAGTGGTCGTTTATTTGGCCAACTGCTAAGGAGTGAATCTTCTCTCCAAATGCATCCAGCATTCGATCCGGGATCAATTGCGACTTGGCAAGATCCCCAAGGGCTTGTTTGTTCACCCTTTTGTCCTTGAGTTAGGGCCATACTATGTTAACCCAACTTAACCAATACCTTAGGTTTTATTAACAGTAAATCCTGGCGACCATGTCGCTCCAAATTATTGATTGATCCTTTGCTTCCAAGCAAATACCTAGCCTCCCTTAACTTGGAAATTTTTCCCAAGAAAGGTGATATAACAAGATGACTACTCAATCTGAGTTTTAGCATTTGAACGAGTGATCCTTAGGGTAGAAACCCTAGTTCCTTTCTTGCATGAGGGTTCAATTGTCCCTACATTCCGTGAATGTGGGTAGGACCTTTGGTTATGAGGGTTTCGAATTGGCAACAAGTGTGAAACTAGGCCGAGTCCTTAACATGCTAAACCCTATTTTGCACTGTGGTTATTTATCGTATCTGTTGAACCATCCTATGTGAATCACTTGCGGGTTAGGTGATTTAGATAATTTGATCTACTTGTGTTGCAACAAGGATGAACCATTCGTAGAGATGTTAGCTTGAACTAAAGGAGAAAACTAGTTGCAACATGTCACAATTCATGTAAGCACCCGACTCATTGCTTCTACGTACCACTAGCTTCGCAATAATCCTAGCTTAACTTGTTAAGATCAAAACACATGTTAAATTGTGGCATAACTTCCATTGATCCTACTAGGACTTGCATTCAAGAATCATGCCCACAATTATTTTTCTAAGCTTTTCAGATTTCATACTTCAATAAACCATGCAGCCTTTCCCTAGATACAACTCTTGATGAATGAAATCTTCGTATGATGAATGTGCAACATGTACTCTTTCCTAAATACAATGTAGTGAAATTCATGCAAAAAAAAACTAGAGTTAACCTACTCCTATTTACAATCACATGCCACACGCAAATTCCTAGAATCATTTCCGTGCTCTTCTATTTCCTACGGGGTTAATGACTTTCCCTAATGAATCATTACAAAGAAGATTTGTCTAAAAATGGGACATGCAATTAATCTTTCCATGCCTAGTCAAAGGTGCATTTTAATAATTTCAACCTTATAATGATAGGCAATAGGTGTTCTAGGCTGTCACTTTGACACGCACGACAAGGCAACATACTATTAAGGACGTTAAATGGATATACAATTTCTTTATATGTAAAATACCCTTGACCCAATTTCATGTCATGAACTAATTCTAATAATTGTTCAAATAGTTGATTTATTACCAGTTGCATTTAACTTTACTAGGTGATTTTGAGCATGCATAGGTGCTTCCTAATCCATGAAGTTATCGTGATTAATGCAATACTTTTGCGTGGAATCAAAATTAGTAAAAACCTAGACTTGTGGACTCGGGAAAATATCCATGTGAATATTAGGAGAAGATCCTCCCGCAAGTGCACCTTGCGACTTCTTAGGGGCCATTGTAGTTGTGATTTCGGGCTTCAGGTTTGCCTTCGCGCAGACTACGAATTTGTTCATCTTGGTATGTAGCCTCAAGATCTTGCCCTTCTCCCTCGTATGCAGGAGATACCTTCACAGAACTTTGGATCTTTAAAAGGCCGGGCTTGTGAGACTTGGGCTTATGTCATTTGGGAGTATGGGTTTTGGAGCTTTGCTTGGGGAAATGGGGCTTTTACAAGGAAGCTTGCGGAAATGGAGCTTCATGAGAAGGCTCATGGAAAAGGTGTTTTACATGCCTCTTTTAAAACCCGGGTGGCCATGCAAAAATAGGGCTTACAAATGCTGGGACTTTTCCCTCCCCCGTGCGTAGGAAATCTTCCACCCAAAATGGGTTTCCTCAAAACCCCGGGGTGGCTAGTGGGAATGGACTTTATAGGTGGCTTGTGTGAAAGGGCCTTATAGAAGCCCCCTTAGAAGCTTCTTAAAAAAAACTTCTACGAAGCTTCTGACGTGACATACGCGACGAATGGGGAGGAGTGAGATTGATCAGTTGGCGCAAACTTTTGAGGAGGAGTGGTGGCGATGGGCGGTGGTCTGGCAGAAATCACCGCGGCGGCCTTCCACGATGCGGCGGCTTCCTTCTCCCATGGCATCAACTACAGCTTCCTTCCTCACTCCACGCAGCACAGCAGCTCTCTGCTTCCTCCTTCTTACCCCCCAACAAGGCTAAGGGGCGGTTTATATGGCCCAACGGGGGAGAGGGGACCTCCACCACGTGGGTTGTGTATGCAGCCCACGACTCGCTCTTGTAACCCACCTCTCCCACCTAGACCATCTCCCTACACTCCCTCTCCTCCAGTCGTGCATCGGCTGGGTGAAAAAATATAAAAACATTTGCAATTAATTGAACATTATCAACTTAACCCCCTCCCAAGAGGATGTTTCCCCGCATTATGTGGATTTGAACCCCCAGGCTCGGTTTGCCAATGCGGAGGTCTCGATTTCTCGCATGCGGGTTATAGATTAAACTATCAAAAATTCCAATATGGAAGATAACCTTTGCATGAGTTTTACACGGTGTGCGGGGAGTCGGTTTTGGTAATATTTTTAAGCGAAAATATTACATTCTCTTCCCCTTGGAGGAATCAATGTCCTCATCTCGAGAATAACTGGGGGTATTGTCCTTTGAGAGTGCTTTCTTCCATCCAAGTGGCATCCTTCTCAGGATAATCTTTCCACTGGATGAGGCATTCTCTCAAGGTTCTGGATCTTAGTTGTCTCTCCCTAACATCTAAGATCCTGTCAGGCGGTAGCTCAAGGACTCCTTGGCTAGGCATTACAACTTGTTGGTCATCAAGTACATGGCTAGGATTAGGTACATACTTCTTCAGTAGGCTGATATGGAATACATTATGAACCTTTAGGTTCTCAGGGAGTTGCAGTCTATAGGCATTGGGTCCTAGGAACTTGAGGATCTTGTATAGTCCACAATACCTTGGACTTAGCTTCTTACAATCTCCTAAGGATAGGGAACTCTTCCTTGGGCGGACGCGAATGAAGACCATGTCTCCTTCTTCGAAGGTTCTATCTTGACGTTTTAAATCCGCGTATGCCTTTTGTCTATCCTTGGCGGCTTGGATGTCTTGTCTAATCAACTTCATTTGGCCATCCATCTCTTCGAGCATTTGCCTTGAAGCTTCAACCCTCAAGGTTGGATCTTAGAAGTTTAAAGGACTTCGACAGTCATTCCCATACAATGCTTGAAAAGGGGTCATCTGAATGCTTTGTTGGTAAAAAGCATTGTAGGCAAATTCAACTAGTGGCAAGTATTGAATCCACCTTTCTGGTTCACGGCAGCAATGTGCCCTTAGCATATCCTCGATGACTTGGTTGACTCGCTCCGTTTGACCATTAGTTTGGGGATGGTAGGCTGTCCTAAAATAGAGTTGAGTCCTAATGGCTTCAAAGATAGCTCTCCAAAAGTGTGATGTGAAGAGGGAATCACGATCACTAATGATTCTTCTAGGCAACCCATGTAGCTTGAATATCTCCTTGATGAACAACCTTGCAATGTTTGAGGCTTTATAGTTTGTCTTAATAGGGATAAGGTGTGAAACCTTAGTAAGCATATCAACCACAACCATAATGGAGTTGTATCCTCCCTGAACTTGGGGTAGGCCAACAACAAAGTCCATACTGATGAATTCCCATTTCATTTGGGGAATGTCAAGTGGTTGCAACTTTCCCGTAATTTTTTCATGTTCGGCTTTGATACGTTGACAAGACAAACACTCGGTGACATATTTGAGAACGTCACCCTTAAGCCTCACCCAATAGTAGCTCTTCCTGACTGCATTGAGGGTCTTGGCATAGCCAGGATGTCGTGAAAAAGGGGAATCATGAGCTTTCCAAAGTATCTTCTGCTTGAGCGACTGGCTTGGCGGTATACATAATCTCGTTCTATAGTAGACAAGTCCACTACTAATAGAGAATTCATGATACTTAGCCTGTAGCTTTTGGTCCTGATCCTTGATAGGGATCTCCCTTAGCATCTTTTGATAGGTTGGATCATGGCATGCTTCTTCTCTAGCTAGCTCAAGTATTGGGTTGTTAGGCATGGATACCTTTGTGGCTAGAGATTTAGCTGTTGATGGATTTTGCAAGATTAGAGAATTAAGAAATGCCTTGCGACGACTAAGTGCATTGGCAACTACATTCTCCTTTCCAAGTTGGTATTTGATTTCAAAATCATACTCCTCCATCACTTCAATCCATCGACGTTGCCTCATGTTGAGCTCATTCTGGGTAAAGATCCACTTGAGACTTTTATGATCCGTCACTAGAGTAAACTTGTTACCCAGCAGGTAATGTCTCCAAAGCTTTAGAGCATGGATGACAGCTAACAGTTCTAGATCATGGGTAGCATAATTCTTCTCATGGCTCTTCAATTTTCTTGAAGAGTATGCTACAAGATGACTTTCTTGCATAAGCACACATCCTAAGGCAAGCGTGCTAGTATCAGTTACTACTTCGAACTCCTTACTGAGGTTCGAAAGTTTCAGGATAGGTGCTGATACCAAACTTTTCTTTAATCTATCAAAGCTAGATTGTTCGGCAGTTGACCATGCAATGGATGTTTGCTTCTTCAGTAGATCCATTAGAGGTGCTGCAATCAAAGCATAGTCTTTGATAAAGACCCTATACCATCCTATCAATCCAAGAAAACTGCGTATTTCTTTGAAAGTTGTTGGTATTGGCCATTCTAGAACATCTCTCACTTTGGTCGGATCCACGAAGATTCCTTCCACTGATATGATGAATCCGAGATATTCAATCTGACGTTTAAAGAATGCACACTTCTTCATCTTAGCATAAATCTTGTGTGCCCTCATTGTCTCAAGAACAATCCAAAGTTGGGGTTCATGGTCTTCTTCCTGTTTGGAATAGACTAAGGTATCGTCGAAGAAGACGAGGACAAAGTCATCAAGATATGGCCTAAAGATATCCTGCATTAACCTGTTGAAGGTGGCAGGGGCATTCGTAAGCTCGAATGACATGACTAGGAACTCAAAGTGTCCATATCTTGTGTTGAATGCCGTCTTTGGGATATCTTTTTCCTTGATCCTTATCTGATAGTATCCAAACCTGAGATCAATCTTGGAGAATATCTTCGCACCTTGAAGACAGTCAAGAAGCTCATCTATTCTAGGAATAGGATACTTGTTCTTAATCGTTGATTGATTCAACCCTCTGTAATCAATAAACAATCGAAGCATTCCATCTTTCTTCTTCTGGAACAGCACTGGAGCTCCCCATGTGGTGATCTGCTAGGACCGATGTAGCCTGATCTAATAGTTTATTGAGTTGCTCCTTCAGCTCAATTACTTCTGGGATGGACATTCTATAAGGCCTCTTTGCAATTAGCGCAGCTCCTGGCACTAGCTTGATCTCATGATTCACTTCTCTTTGAGGCAGAAGTTCTATCAGCTCTTTAGGAAATACCTCTGCGTACTCCTTTAGCCGTGAGGGTCCTTCACTAGAATCCTACTTCTGATCTAGCTTATTAAGCTTAATCAAGTAGACAAGTAGTCCCTTTCTAACTCCCTTTATAATCCAAGATGCTTTGGCCTATTGAATCTTCGGCTTTCCAGCCTCTCCTTGAGTTGTGACCAATTCCCCTTCAGAGTTTCAAAAGGAAACTTGGCCCTTTCCACAATGAATGTGGGCATCATTAGGTTTAAGCCAATCCATTCCAAGCAAACACTCATGGATATCTAGGTTCATGACCCTGAATCTGACCGAAGTCGACTTTCCTCCCAGAAGGAATTCCACCTTAGCAGTTTGCCTGGTACAAGTGACCTCACGACCATTTGCTAATTCCACAAGCAAGGTAGGTGCTTCTACTGTGGTTATTCCTAAACTTCTTGCACAAGCTGGTGAGATAAAGGAATGAGTACTGCCACAATCAATCAAGGTTTTGAAAACTTTACCTTGATAGTCCGATGGTGTTTGAATCACTGAAAATTGGCAATTTGGGCCTTTCTTGCGAAGGGCGGCATGGATTATTGCCCTTTCAAAGTCTGCTTCCATAGTCGGGTCCTCTTCTTTGCACAATTCCTTGTGGAAACATAGGCGGTTCTTCCTCTGCCTCGGGTAGTGACTCCCTGGCCACAGGCGGTTCCTTGGAAAGGAGCTTGACGTTGTCCTCCGCCAAGCTTGGGACATTACCTTTTGAAATGACTGGGCTCGTTGTAGTGGAAACAATGGAGATCGTGGCCATTACTTTGGGTAGGGACAAAGTTATTGACATTATTGATCCTTGCTTTCTTTCTTTGTCCCCGGTTTTGACCTTGAACTCTCTTCGCTTGGGGCCTATATGCTCCTCTATTCTGATCATTATAAGACCAAGTCTTGTTGCTTCTTAGCCTAGCCTACACCTCTTGAATCATGGGCATAGCATGAATGAGTGCATCTTGAAGGTTTGTTGGGCGCATAGATTCGAGGCGGGTATTCACAGGTGGGTTTAAACCGGCACAAAACCTCGACACTTGTGTCATATCCATTTGTGGTGCATACTTCAGAAGTGAGACGAATTTTGAGTAGTATTCGAGTAAGACACTAGTTCCTTCACGTAATCTTAGCACTTGACATAGAAAAACTATCTCAAACAAGTTCCTTTTCAACAGGTTATCTTATTTATCTTTGGAATACATCCATAAAGTCCAGCCCACAGGCTATTCCATAATCTGCCCGAAGGCTATCCATAATCTACCCGAAGGCTATCCAGCAATCCACATGGATTACTAATCCAAGATTCCGCCCTGTAGACCAGTATGCGGGCCTCGAGATCCAATCCCGAGTCACGTTGGCCTCTTGTGCAGGGCCCGAAAGGAAAGGGATTTATGGCTAGAGCCCCCCGTTGCACCCAAGCATCCTCCTGCTCCAAGTAGCACTCAACGGAGAGACCTCACGTTGTGGCGGGTTGGGTCTACATTCCCGGCGCGACTAACAACCCCCTTGGTTAGGGTCAGGAAAATGGTGGGGGGTAACTGAAGCTGCCTCTCCCTTCAGGACTTCAACATCAAGCATTAAATATATTTCCATTCTTTAGTTCCTTGAGCAAACAATGCAAACAATGCTCCTAAACTGTTACAAGCACAATCATTTCCAGTGGTCGTTTATTTGGCCAACTGCTAAGGAGTGAATCCTTCTCTCCAAATGCATCCAGAATTCGATCTGCGATCAATTGCGACTTGGAAAGATCCCCAAGGGCTTGTTTGTTCACCCTTTTTTCCTTGGGTTAGGGCAATACCATGTTAACCCAACTTAACCAATACCTTAGGTTTTATTAGCAGTAAATCTTGGCGACCATGTCGCTCCAAATTATAGATTGATCCTTTGCTTCCAAGCAAATACCTAACTTCCCTTAACTTGGCAATTTTTCCTAGGAAAGGTGGTATAACAGGATGACTACTCATCCTCTTGCAAGTTAAACTTGTGCAAGAACTTGTCAACCTCATTCCAAGGAATGGCAAAACTCTCTTCTGATCAAACCACAAGACCATGCGACGTTGCAACTTGTTGCACAAGTGTCGTATCTATTCCATGGGATCATTTCACCCATTGAACAGTGTTTTATGGTTAAGGAATTATGATTAGACAAGAAGTAGGGTTTAGGGTGTCCTCTTACCCAACCCACTCCTAATTGCACTAGGTGAACAACGTTCGGTCCTAGGGATTCCAACTCAATCTGAGTTTTAGCATTTGAACGAGTAATCCTTAGGGTAGAAACCCTAGATGGTTTCTTGCATGAGCATTCAATTTTCCCTATATTCCGTGAATGTGGGTAGGACCTTTGGTTATGAGGGTTTCAAATTGGCAACAAGTGCCAAACTAGGCCGAGTCCTTAACGTGCTAAACCCTATTTTGCACTCTGGTTATTTATCGTATCAGTTGAACCATCCTATGCGAATCCCTTGTGGGTTAGGTGATTTAGATAATTTGATCTACTTGTCTTGCGAACAGGACGAACCATTCCTAGAGATGTTAACGTGAACTAAAGGAGAAAACTAGTTGCAACATGTCACAATTCATGTAAGCACGCGATTCATTGCTTCTACGTACCACTAGATTCGCAATAACCCTAACTTAACTTGTTAAGATCAAAATGCATGGTAAATTGTGGCATAACTTCCATTGATCCTAGTAGGACTTGCATTCAAGAATCATGCCCACAATTCTTTTTTCAAGCTTTTAAAATTTCATGCTTCAATAAACCATGTAGCCTTTCCCTAGACACAACTCTCAATGAATGAAAGTTTTGTACGATGAATGTGCAACATGCACTCCTTTCCTAACTACAACGTAGTGAAATTCATGCCAAAAAAACTAGAGTTAATATATTCCAATTTACGATCACATGCCACACGCAAATTCCTAGAATCATTTATGCGCTCTTCTATTTCCTACGGGGTTAATGACTTTCCCTAATGAATCATTACAAAGAAGTTTTGTCTAAAAATGCGACATGCAATTAATCTTTCCATGCCTAGTCAAAGGTGCAGTTTAATAATTTCAACCTTATAATGATAGGCAATAGGTGTTTTAGGCTGTCACTTTGACACACATGACAAGGCAACATACTATTAAGGACGTTAAATGGATAGAATATTTCTTTATATGGAAAATACCCTTGACCCAATTTCATGTCATGAACTAGTTCTAATAATTGTTCAAATAATCGATTTATTACCAGTTGCATTTAACTTGACTAGGTGATTTTGAGCATTCATAGGTGCTTCCTAATCCATGAAGTTATCGTGATTAATGCAATACTTTTGCATGTAATTAAAATTAGTAAAAACCTGGACTTGTGGGCTCGGGGAAATATCCATGTGAATATTAGGAGAAAATCCTCCCAGTGCACCTTGCGACTTCTTAGGGGCCATCGTAGGCGTGATTTTGGGCTTCCGATTTGCCTTCGCAGACTACGAATTTGCTCACCTTCGTATGCAGCCTGATCTTGCTCTTCTCCCTCGTACGCAGGAGATACCTTCATGGAACTTCGGATCTTTAAATGGCCGGGCTTGTGAGACTTGGGCTTATGGGATTTGGGTGTATGGGATTTGGAGCTTTGCTTGTGGAAATGGGGCTTTTACAAGGAAGCTTGCAGAAATGGAGCTTCACGAGAAGGCTCATGGAAATGGTGTTTTATGTGCTTCCTTTAAAACCCGGGTGGCCATGCGAAAATAGGGCATAAAGACACTGGGACTTTTCCCTCCCCTGTGCACAGGAAATCTTCCACCCAAAATGGGTTTCCTCAAAACCTATAGGTGGCTAGTGGGAATGGACTTTATAGGTGGCTTGTGTGAAAGGGCTTTATAGAAGCCCCCTTAGAAGCTTCTTAAAAGAAGCTTCTAATGTGACGTACCTGAGGAATGGGGAGGAGTGAGACTGATCAGCTGGTGCAAACTTTTGAGGAGGAGTGGCAGCAATGCGCGGTAGTGTGGCAACAATCACAGTGGCGGCCTTCCACGATGCAGCAGCTTCCTTCTCCCACGGCGTCGACTGCAACTTCCTTTCTCACTCCACGTAGCACGACAGCTCTCTGCTTCCTCCTTCTTACCCCCCCACAAGGCTAAGGGGGGGTTTATATGGCCCAAGGGGGGAGAGGGGACCTCCACCACGTGGGCTATGCATGCAGCCCACGACTCCCTCTTGTAACCCACCTCTCCCACCTAGCCCATCTCCCCACACTCCCTCTCCTCTAGCCGTGCATCGGCTGGGGGAACAAACATAAAGAAATTTGCAATTAATTGAACATTATCCACCTAACCCCCTCCAAAGAGGATGTTTCCCCGCGGTTATGAGGATTTGAACCCCCGGGCTCGGTTTGCCAATGCGGAGGTCTCAATTTCTCGCGTGCGGGTTACAAATTAAACTGCTGGCAATTCCAATACGGAAGATAACCTTTCCACGATTTTTACATGGTGTGTGGGGAGTCGGTTTTTGTAATATTTTTAAGCGGAAATATTACATATTCTAAAAGATTTGTCATGGACATGCCATGACCAAGTGCACAGACTAATTCCTACTCATGCCTTATGAATCCACACCCCATGAGAATGCATCTTTTTTAATATGACATCCCTTAGCCAACCATACAAACCCACCCTTGCCATGTCATCATAGAAACTTCTAGAAGATATGCCCTATCATTTCTTGCATCATTAATTATGTCATCATAGAACCTTCTAGAAGATATCCCATGTCATCACCTATATCATCAATGATGTTATCATGGAACATTCTAGAAGATCTTTAGCCATCCTTCAAAACCTATAAAAGGACGGCCTTGCCATAGAACTCCTCAATGAAATGTGAGAAGGATTGAGCAAGAGAGCACTGAGATGAGAGCTATGGTGAATGGAGCAAGAGCAAGAAAGAGAGAGACTCCAAATGTGGGAACTTCAACAATCAAAATGTGTGATTGGCCTTCCCTTTATTCAAATGTCATTGAAAGAATAAAGAATAAAGTGATAGTGATGGGTGCCTACTACTTGTAGTGTGTAGGTGTGGGTATCGCTAGTGTAGTAATACACGAGCAGCTAGGTGGAGGTACCTTTATCCCCAAAAACCATCCACTTAAAGGCAAATATTCCTTAGTGAGGAGTGATAAGAAAAAGGAAAAAAGGAAGTACAACATATACATAGATACAAGAGGATGAGAAAAGATGTCCTCTCATCCAAGGCCCACTAACTTTCTAAGGAAGGTAAAGCACTCCTGTAGAGAGGCTTTCCATGAGCAAGTCCACGGGATTCTAGTCAGTTGAGATCTTTAGAAGGTCAATAGATTTGTCCTCAATGACCCCACAAATGAAGTGATACCTCACCTCAATGTGTTTTGTCTTTCCATGGAAGACCAGATTCTTGGCTAACTAGATAGCACTCATAAAATCCGAATGCAGTGTGGGGATAGCATCTACAATACCAAGTCAGCAACCAAACAATCCAACTAAATGGCCTCCTTGCAAGTCTGAGTGACTACAACGTACTCAGCCTCTATAGTATAAAGAGACGTGTACTTTTACACCCTGTACATCCATGAAATAGCACCTCCAGCAAAAGTTGAACACATAGCCAAAGGTGGACTGCCTACTATCTGCATGTCCTCCATACTCAAAGTTAGTGTATCCCATGACTCCTATATCGTGGTTGCCATAACATATGCACATATCAACTGAGAGTGGAGTTTTGATGCCGAGAAGTGTTTAAAAATAGCTAAAAATTACGAATATCAAGGGAAAAATATTCAACGTCGAAGGCGGCGGCTCGACCTAGGACGATTTTAAGCATCAAAGTGCTTTAAAGGTGCCCGAGCAACACTTGGAGATTTTTGATAATTTTTCAGACTACCGTGCGGGTTGTCAAGAGTTACCTGCCAATGCGGGATGCCAAGCCGGATGCCCAGGATTTTTCAGAGCTCAATTCGGAGTCTGGACGGGGAAGGAGCCAACAAATGGGCAAGATTTGAAAAGGTGGACCAAATTTTGGCCAAGTGGTCATGACCTTTGGGGGAGGCATGTAGCATTTTAATGTAGCATGAAACTTTTCATGCAAGAAGATGAAGAAAGCGTGGAGAAGATCACGCCAGAATGGCACCGAAAATTGCGCCCACATCTTGATGGGGCAATCTCCTGCCTCAATGCAACCCCCCCAATTGACATTGGCCCTTGCTTCCCCTCTGCCTGCTGGTCTTATCGTTGCCCTTCGCTTGCGCAATGGTGGCCTGGATGGAAATCTCTGATTCTAGTCTTTCTCTCTCCTCCCTCTCTCTCTTCTAGAGGCAGATTCATGTGGGAAGAAGAAGGATCGACGGATGCTTGTCCAACAGAGATGGGATTGCTCCTTGATGCAAGAGGGTAGATTGCTGATTTCGGACTGTCATGGACATTAATGGCTGCTGGAAATCAGTCCCGAAGCATGGCAAATAAAAACCTGCAACCCGCAAAGAACGGTAATTTTATTTTTACAAAGGGAATTGATGTTTTATGCAATTTGCTTCATGAATATTCGTTTCCATGGGCTGATTATGCATTATGTTGTTGTTTGCTACGATTTTGATCAGTTTATGCTCAAAAAATCAGAAAATTATAAGTGTTATGACTCAAATTAATGGTATAAAATCCATAAAACACGCGTTTAAGAGGCAAAATGGGGGTTTTTTGCAAAATAAAGGGGAAAAATGAGATATAACATCAATAGAACCTGAAATTTTGCTACCAAGAAACCTAAGGGCCATAGCCCATAATCAATCTCAATTTCTAGTTATTTTTTATTGAAAATAATAAAGGAAAAATACCAAAAAATGGTGAAAAATGGATTTTAAATGGGAGAAAATTAGGAAACGATAAAAAGAAAATTTCAAAAAATTACATAAGTGTTTGTGCAATGTATAATGAAGGTAGAGCACAAGGTTAGCCTTGGTTTACCCTCATTTCTATGTTTTTGTCCATATTTATTGCTTTCTCTACGAAGAAATATACATAAAATGACTCTTACACCTATCAACGATTGCAAAACATTAAATGGTAGGGTGAGAGGAGAGTTTGAGCATCAAAGTAAAATCTTAAAATTGATTTATGTGTTGCATCATGGCTATAGAACGTTGATTTAAAATAAAGGAAAAGGCAGCATGAGCATAAGGCTCGGTGTCTCTCCTTGTTTCAATACATAAACGTTAGCATGGAAATCATGAAAAGATTGGTTTCGCACGATACACAATGCTGATTTTCTATTGTTTGTGCACTAAACCATTCACATTATGCACTATGCATGGTTCATGATATCGAAGGAAAAATCTCCTGGACTGCATAGCAATTGTTTTCTTAGGACTTTGACCCAGGATTGAGAGTGTGAGGTTATCCCTTGTCGTAGGGTAGAGGGTCAGTTTCCTAAGGGACTGTGAAGTGAGGAAGCATGGTATATCTCCTAGAACTACGAGAAATATAAAAGAGAGGAGTTTGTGCTCGTTTGTGTTATATATTTAGTAGCGCATCAAAGGGCCAATCCGTGAGATGTAGGAGAGCTGGAGTGGGGCTCCGACTATTAGTCGGTGGAGTGCCTCCTATGTGTGTGTGATCGTGGCATTGCCAATGTATAAGGGTTCTCCCTTTGAGGAGTTTTAGGGAAATGTTGGACTATAAACTATAAACGCATGAATTAAGCTTTAGGGGAGTTTGTCCTTTAGCATTTGATTGATGCTCCTGGTCTGCGAGGCCGTGAGGGTGTTTGTGTGTCATGAGCATGAGGTCCGGCTAGTACTATAGCCAGTGCCGGCCCATTTCAGGTCCCATCAGTGGTGCATCTGCCGAGAGCCACTTATAAGTGGTGGTTTTCAGATCTAGGGTTTCTAGGGACCAAAAGGAAGTTGGTTTATGTCCTTTGACAAGGACCGTCAAGCCGAAATCTAGAAAGCAGAACGTGCTGAGAGGGCTAGATGGCGGTTAGAGATCATAAGCCGTTATTCTCCTCAAAGGAGTAGTCCAGTACGTATAAGAAGCAGTGGTCTTAGTCACTTAACTGCTCCACCTATTCCATTAGGTGTAGGAGGAAGCGTAAGTTCTTCTTCTCTTCCACCAAGTCTACCGACTTCAAGTGGGGGGGTGAATTCACCCGTTCGAGCTCCTATTGCTAATCCGATTGTCACCATGGCACAACCTATTGCGATTCCTGTAGGGAAACCGAATTTACCAGCCTTAGGAGTTCCCTTACCCATTTTTAATGGGTTAGCGGAAGAGGATGTAGAATTTCACATTTATGAATTTCAAAGATTGGTGTTCAATTATCGCATCCAAGATGAGGGACATCTCATGATGTTCTTCAATATGACGTTAAAAGGAAGGGCTACGGTATGGTATCACAGCATAGAGTCTGGAACCATAACCACCATTGATCATTTTTATGCAGCTTTTCAAGCGGAATATGCCCCTGAAAGAGGTGGCCAATATTGGTTGCGGGTCTTGAATGTAACGCGCCAAGACCCTCACGAGGATGTAAAAGCATATGCCAAGAAGTTGAAGGAAGTATTTCGTAAGTTGCAAACTTACATTCCCATTCCGCCGACTGCCCAATTGCAATACTTTTTGCATGGGTTGGATTTTAATATCCAAGTAAAATTGAGCAGTGTGGCCTTAGCAGATATAGACACCACTATTACGTGGGCAGAGGGAGTAGAAGCACGATTATAAACAGCCTACTCCTCTCGAATGAATGTTAATGGGGGTTTAGTACCTGGTGGCAATTCATCATTGACAAATGGAAGTCAAGGGATGCCTACGACTAACCCTATTGGGAGAGGGAGTATGGTTTTGAATGTACCTTTATTGCCAGCTCCTCCTAGTGTTACTATGCCCATGGCAAGTCAATTGGCTCCACCAAATGTTGGAGGCCAAGTTTCAAATTCTAATGTTGTTCATGTAGGTCAACAGCCAATTCCAAATCAAATTGTTAGGCCAATAGAACAACGAGTTGACGATCGAGGCTATGAGTTGAGTGCATCTAATGTCCTTAGCGAAGTTAAGGACATGATGAAGTATTATACCAATATGATTTCCAAAAATATCGATAAATAGCTGTCGACGTTAATTTCTTGAAGAAGCAACAAAATTTGATAGGGAGTCGAAGCCCTGAAGAGGGTGGACCCTCTAGATTCAGTTGTAAATGGTGTGGTGGACAGCACTTCCCCAGAAACTGTCCAAATGTGAAATGTGACATTTGTGGAAAGTCGGGTAATTTAGCTGCTACCTGTTGGAGTAAGATTAGATCTCTCCAACAAGGGAGTAAACAACCGGGCCCAGTGAATCACAGAGCGCAAGGAAATAACTTGCAGCTGAATGATGCACCAAGACAAATATTGGAGAGGGGAAAAACAACTATAAAAGAGTTGCCACAAGGCAATGGAGTCAGCCTTATTGAGGCCATATGAGTCCATGATGCTGAAACCTCTAACTTAAGAGCCGTGACAAGAGGCCAAAAGGCTAAAGAGGTTGACAAAGATAATACAAAACCGGTTGAGGCAAACCCTAAACAAGGGGACAAGGGGATACAAGTCCAGAATCCTAGCATGGAAGGGGGACCACTAAGACCAGTTGACAAGAAAGTTGACCCTAAAAAGGATGAGGAAGGGCCCAGAAAGAAGGCAAGAGCTTAGAAAGAAGCACCCAAACCGGTCTAAAGACTAAAAGAGAGGATGGTTTGGCGAGAAAAGAGAGCTTTGGCTACTTATCATGACTTTGATTTAGCAAGTTCTCTTTGCGAAGTTAAACCAGATGTGAATCTCTTGCAATTGATTAAATTATCTCCAGGAGTACGTAAGGAATTTAAGAAGATCCTACGTATTGGGTATATTGTAGAACCCTTGGGCATAGCACGAGTAGGGGAAGATTGGTTTGACCTTGCTGAAAAGAACTGCCGTAGGGTTTGAGCTTATGTAGATGGAATATTAGTAGAACATGCCATTGTAGACACTGGATCCTCTGTCAACATCATGAGTTCAGAGTTGATGGAGAGGCTGGGTCTAGGCATCCAGAAAGACAGCTCCAGCCTTTTGAGAATGGCTGATGATATTTTAAGACAACCAGAAGGTTGTGTTACTAAGGTCCATGTTACAGTTGCCAGTGTAGAATGTTTTTTGGACTTTAGGGTGATAAGATTTGTAGGACATCCTAGCTATCGGGTTTTGCTAGGTAGGCCTTGGATCTTACGAATAGACTGTCAAGTAGATATACCCGCCGGTCAAGTGGTTCTAGGTAGAGGTGCTAATCGAGTAATAGTTGATGCTTATCCTGAGTCTCCTCAAAGTGAGAGAGCTCCTTTATCGTCTACTGAATTAGAGACAGCAGATGATCCATCTGGTAGTGAGACATCATCCAGCGATGAATCTAAAGAGGGGTCCACTACAGAGGATATCTATCAAATAACTCTAAATAAGCCGATAGAGCCTTAAGATAGGATAAGAGATGCGGATGTGATTGAGTTAGACCTTGGCACGCCGAATGATTCGCGGCCAATTAAATTAGGTTCCATGCTCAGTTCAACAGAACGGGAGGACTGTGTGTCCTTGATTCAAGAATTCTGCGATATCTTTGCTTGGAGTTATGATGAGCTGAGAGGTATTTCTCCCAGCCTGGCTGTTCATACTATTCCTGTAAAAGAAGGCAGTCGTCCTATGCGTCAGAAGGTAAGGCGTATGCCTTTTGAACTGAGGGACGGGATGTTTGAGGAGTTGCAGAAGTTAAGGAAAGCTGGTTTGATCTTCCCAGTACAACATACAGAATGGTGTTCACCAGTTGTTATCAGGAAGAAGAAAATCAACCAGATCCGATTATGTGTGGATTTTAGAGAGCTGAATAAGTAGACGGTCAAAGATTACTACCGTTGCCGTTTATTGACTAGATTTTGGATCAATTAGCGGGTAGGGAAATATATTCATTTATGGACTGCTTTGCAGGATATAAGCATATGGCAATTGCAGAAGAGGACAAGTTGAAAACAACTTTTATTACTATCTTTGGTACTTTTGCGTACCATGTGATGGCCTTTGGTTTGTGCAATGCACCTGGATCGTGGCAATGAACAACAGACAAGACCTTTGGTGACATCTCCCCAGATGAGTTGAAAGTATTTATTGATGACCTAGGGGCAGCTACTGTAAGGGAAAGGATGTTGATTATTTTGAGAAAGTGCTTTGAGTGCTGTAGACAATTTTGTATCACTCTTAACCCACGGAAGTATGTCTTTGGAGTACCTTATGGGCTATTGCTAGGCCATGTGGTTAGCTCAGTAGGGATAGCAATTGACCCTGAAAAGATCAAGGTCATAGTCGCTATGAGCCCACCACGCACTCTGAAAGAGGTACATAGCTTTCTGTCATCGATAGGGTACTATCGGAGGTTTATAAATGCCTTGGCAGAAAGGACGTTGCCATTAATGAATTTATTATCCTTTAGCTGTTCATTTGAGTGGAGTGACCCTTGTAAGGTAGCTTTTGAGGATGTGAAACAGGAGCTAGTAAAAGCACCCGTTCTAAAAGCACCTAAAAGAGGTGAGGTGTTCTATATAGAGGTGAGGAGTTCTATATATTTTCAGCACTATGCATAGTATAAGCTGCTGTTTAGCCCAAATCTGGGAGAAAAAGTGGTATCATCCAATAGCTTTTGCTAGTAAAAAATTGGGCATTTCAAAGATCAATTATACCTACATGGAGAAGTTGTGTCTTGCGATGGTCTTTGGGACTAAGAAATTCAGGCACTACATTCTCTATGAAAAGGCAGTGTTTTATATGAAGGTGGAAGGGCTTAGATTGCTTATGAACAAGCTGCAGCCGCCTGATCGTTTGGCAAAGTGGTTAATCACTTTGTAGGAGTTCGATTATAAGATTAAGAGTAAGCCACCGAGGTTGCAGGGCATTGTGGAATGCCTTGTGGATTTCAGGGAGCCAAAAGATACTTTGGCTGAAGGAGGTGATATTGAGGAAATGTTTAAAATTGATACAGCTTCTATCCCATCTTGGTATGCTGTTATTACACACTATCTATCAACAGGAGAGACAGGAGCTGGTCTATCAAAAGCTAAAAAGAGGAAAATCAAACAACAGGCATTGAAGTTTTCCTTGATTGCAGGGACACTATATCGGCAAGGTGTTGATGATATCTATCGCTGATGTGTGATGCCTGATGAGGTTTCTTTTATCTTAGAAGAGTTCCATGACTCTACATGTGGAGGGCACTTTGCGGGATGGTTGATGGCGCAAAAGGCTTTAAGAGCTAAATATTGGTGGCCGTCCATCTTCCAAGATTCTTTTGAGTATGTGAAGCGATGTGATATGACAGTAGAGAGAATAGGAAATGCCCACTTATGCCTATCATGGCTACCCTTCCATTTGAGAAGTGGGGCATTGATTTTGTGGCTCTTATCACCCTGTCGTCTACTATCCAGAAGAGGTACATTATAGTAGCCACACTGATTATTTTACAAAATGGTCAGAAGCGCGGGGGACTAGGCAGGACAATGCAAAAGAGACTGCAAGTTTCCTTTTAGAGCAGATTATCTGCCACTTTGGTCCACCGAAAGAATTAGTGTCGGACCATGGGACCCATTTTTTGAACAAAGTGATCAAAAGCTTGACTGAGGCTTGGCAAATCAAGCATAATAAAACGACTCCTTATAATCCACAAGCAAATGGGAAAGTTGAAAGTACTAATAAACAGCTTATGGGAATCTTGTCTAAGATAGTCTCTGAGAAGAAATGAGACTGGGATAGGAAGTTGTATGTGGCAGTATGTGCATATAATACAACATTCAAGCAAGCTACCGGCCATACTCCATTCAAATTGGTTTATGGGAAATAGTGTGTGTTACCCCTTGAGATTGAGTTGCCAAGCATACGGTTTGCAATTAACCACTCTTTGGGAGATGAGGATTCCCTTTTTGAACGTTTCACGACCATAGCCCACCTGGATGAGCTGAAGTTGCAGAGCTTATTACACCAGGAGGTAGCTAAACGTCGAATGAGGCAGTTGCATGACCTTAGAGCGAAGAGGTAGCTAAACGTCGAATGAGGCAGTTGCACGACCATATTATGATGCACGTAGGGAGCTATTTCCAGGGAAGCTGGAACCTAAATGGGATGACCCCTACAAGATTGTTAGGCTCAGGAAAAATAGGTCTACGGCCCTATTAGCTGATTTATAGGGAGTAGAGTTTAAAAATAAGGTTAATCTTAATAAGATTAAACCTTATTATTTCTAAGTATGCTAATATCAAGAAATGCATTGCAGGTCCATGCTGGGGATGATTTGAGACCTGCAAAAGAGCTTAAAGTCGGTTGATGGGTCGGTTAATCCCTTATTTGGAGCACCCATATTTGGAGCAGAGATACCATTAGGGGAAACGCATCTGGTGAAGCAAAGGATACAAAGTGATTGAGTAAGAAGATGGAACCTTTCCGTGGGAGATTAAAGTCCTCTACCATCACTGCTTACGACTGTTGATAAGTATCCCTGTTGAGTTCAATGAAGAAGGTGGGATGGAGCCATCAGTTCATCCTCTCAATATGCTAAACTTTGATTATCATAATTACGAATAGAGGAGTTCGTGATGGCAGGCTCTGTAAACCCATTATGGACGTATACATTATATTTTGACGGAGCAACCAGGGGCCCTAATAAAAAAGGGAGTGTTGGAGTAGTAATCCGAGATCCCCGACGAAGAGTTACGATGAAGTTAGCTGCTTATCTTGAGGTAGGATTCACTAACAATATGGCGGAGTATAAAGCCTTGATTATGGGACTACATATTGCCAAGCAAGGTGGTATTCGTCGGTTGTTAATAAAAGGGGATTCCCAGTTGATCCTGAATCAGCTAGATGGGACATACACAGTGCGGAATCCCATTCTTTGTATGTATCATCGGACTGCTATGACCTTACTAGAGGAGTTTGAGAGAGTGTCTTTTCAGATGATTCCACGATATTGGAATCAGTTTGCGGATTCACTGGCAAATCTTGCTTATGAGGAAGACCTCTTCTTTAATTGTGGTCCTAGTTTGGATATTGTGATCAATGATGAAACATGACCCAGTTGTTTGTGGGGAATGTTATCAGAGCATGCAATATATGGCAGACGATGGTTGATATGGGTGATGCAAAGAGTAGCCGAGACCAATCTACCGTTGTTATGTTGGACCCATAGGTTAATTAGGTAAAAATCATGAACGACAAGAGTAAGAGACCAATTGGGTTCAATCTCATATGATGCCAGGAGGCATATTTCACGGTGGATTCCATGCCACGGTGGATTCCGTGAGGTTTTACGGTGGATTCCGTAAACTTTGATGACTGGGGCTCATACACAAAGTGGATTCTTTGTGCGAGAAGTTGATGGGGACGCCTGTCCTTTTCGGGCGTTTCATTAATTTAGTGTGTACATGGGTGATTCCATAGCGGGTGATTCTGCAAAATGCATATTAAATTAATAAACGTTTATGAGTTTAGAGTGCGCACTCGTAATAAATTAAGCTTAGGATTTATTTCTAACCAGTTGATTTATTTATGTAGCTGAAGACTGCTAGGTATTCACTTTTGTCAGTTTAATTGTATTATTTTACTAACGATTGTGAATGCTTCAGTTGATGTGTAGAGATAGCAGCAGTGGCGGAGGAAAGCATTGGAGTCTAGCGAGTATTCGACCTATGGATTATATTTTGATAGGCGCCACGCCTATATTTTGTCATGTCTATTGAGGCATCGATTATTTATCATTATTTTGTATGCGCCTATGACACGGATATGTTATTTCTATTTGGACATTGTATTGGGCGTGCTAGACTCTTTGGGCACCGTCCATTAGCTTTATTCCTATTTTTGTAAAAGCAAACTCAAAAGCTAAAAGCTTGATATATTTTTGTAAATTGGGCTATTATTGAGCATGAAGAAGAAATATACATAAAATACATGCTTTGTGAAGTGCTCACACAAGGCAAGGGGGAGATTGAACCCAATTTGTCTCTTGCTCTTGTCGTTCATGCTTTTTACCTTGTAACTTGTGCAAAAAGTAGAGTTCATTGTTCTTGGGGACCTTCCGGGATTCACTACGTGAGCAGACAGCGATCGATCTGCGCACCAGCAGGTGCGTTTAATGGTTTCTTGTTTTAGTTCTATGCTAGACAGGTTCGGAAAAAGAGCTTGGAAGGAGCCTTTTGTTGTGTGGAAGCTTCTCGTGGCCCTATCCAAGTGATATCTTTCCTTTATGAGTACTGTGGTTTTTATGTTATATGTGTTTGGGTACTTGTTAAGGGGTTTTTCTTTTCTTAATGGGGACCGGCGTCCAAGGCATGAAGTCCTGAGGTTTCGGTTTAGTATGTTTGAGGGAGGTCTGAGTAGTCATTGCCTCCTGTAAAGACATTGCCAGGTATCGAAAGACCTGTTTTAGACGGAAGTCCTAGTGACCCTGTTCTGCTAGCCTGCTAGGCAGCCGTTCTAGGAGTTCTTGTTAGTTGTGAGGCAGTTAGAGAACCTTGCCAGCAGAAAAAAGAATGCTAATAAATGAGCAAATCCTTTGCATCTCTTGAATGGTGGGATCTAAGAGGCTATAGCTTCAACAACACGCTTCATGAAAGTTTGTAGTGGAAAATTATAGTTAATGCATAAATGAATACTCCTATTTTCTACAACTTTCAATCGGTTCAAAATATTAGGGTGGATGTGTGCATTAGTAGAAAGATACATTTTCAGCAAAGGTTGGTCTTCTATTTTAGAGCTAAGAGGTTGAGAGAGATCTTGTTGTCCTCTGATCCCATAATATTACCTATTTTGGATTATAACATCTTTGTTAATGTGCACATATTCATTCTACTCTAAGTGCATCCCATTAACCATATGGACTTGTACGGACCTATCTGTCCTCTTACTAGGCAAACCATGCACATAATAATTAGCACAAAGCTTAGGTTCCAAAATATCATAAGGGGCTTATTGGGCCCTTATTGTCTTGCTAAAATTAATGCATCTGTGAATCCACTTATTCTACCCTTAATAAGATAGGACTTGGGCCTAAACGTGTTCATCTTTGTTTTGTATTGAGCTAGATCAACATCTTCCTATCATCGCTTTTCCAAGCTTTTTTTGGGCACAAAGGGGAGAAAGCTCTAGACTCTCTGGATGACTTAGAAATGGCCTTTCTAGTCATAGGCCAGGATGATGAACCAACCAAAGTACGGGCCTTCTCTTTAGTTCTAAAGGATGATGCTCCAGTGTGGTATCAAGCTCTCCCGGAGGCTACAAGAAGGGGTAATTGGGAGGATCTCAAGATCGCATTCTTGCAAGAGTACCAAGATACAAAGCCTCTTGAAGATCTTTGGAGACAACTCCTAGTTCTTCTCCAAACCTTACCAGGGGAGTACCAAGAATATGAAGGCATGTTTATAAAATTGTGGGATAAATGGATAGCCTCCTTAGTCGAGGGAGAGAGATTACGTGATTGCCTCCCTCTACTAACGGAGGTCAAAGGCAAGTTTCCCACATCCTATGAAGAATCAATCACTTATGCAAGGGAGAAAGATAGGAAACTGAAGCATCAAGCCCAGTTGAAGGGGGGAGTTGAGCTCATTCAGGTTTTACCAGCCATTCCAAGGCCTAGAGAAATAGCAAAGAACCCACCTGAACCAAAGATGCCATAGCAAGAGCTCCTACAACACATTACTAATCAACTTAAAAGCCTTTCATTGAATTTAGTGCAAGGAGTATGGCCCCCTCCCCTCGTAAATGACGGCAATTGGAGTATGTTTGCTATAATTGTGGGGAGACTGGCCATGGTATGTATTTTTTCCCTCATCCCAGGCATCTGCTAGGAAATGGGTTCCAATCAAGAAGGAGGAGACAACAAGTGATGGCACCTGGGGAGAGGCTTGTTCCACCAAATCAAGAGCCTCCATGGCCAGTTCAAGTTCTCCAGCAGCCTCGACTACTTGCAGAGGTGCCGTCCTTGCCTGTCCAGCCGCTAGAGAATCATGATGTCAGGATGATCAATTTGGATGAGAGTGATGTTAAAGGGAAGGACAAAGTAGCAGAGGTGAAGCAATGCCCATGAAGAAATCCCGTAGAATTGAGAGGATGGAGCCTACACCACCAGAGGAGTTTGAAAATAAGGAAGAAGAGGCAGAGTCTTCAAATGCTGCAAAGACAAGCACCGCAGTAAAAAGAGGAGGGCTCGCTTGCACCGATGCATCGAGCCAAAGGAATTTTCCCTAAGTAAAGGTACTAGAGCTTATGATTTGCTTGCTTATGTGAGGGATCAAGATTCAAAAATTTCTTTGTCACAATTAGTGCATCTATCTCCAACAATGCGATGACAATGGTCAAAGATGGTAAGCATTAGACCCATGAAGAATAAACACGTGAATGCAATCAAGGCTAGAAAGACGAAAGTTATTGTGTCTCTAGTGGAAGCCGAAATCAATGGGCAGAGAGTATCAAAGACATATGTGGATGGAGGTGCATAGATTTATGTCATGACAGAAAAGTTGATGCATCGTTTGGGATTAGAGGTAAGTGAAACTACTTTGTTTGGGGCCGAAATGGCTAACAATGTAGTAGTAAATTGTTTGTGAGTTATAAAGAAAGTCAAGGTAAAAGTGTGTAGAGTGCAATTGGAGCTTGACATATATGTGATGCCAGTGAAGGGAGACGGCTATCCACTCATTCTTGGGAGACCATGGATAATGGGAATGAAATCCAAACAAGATTGGGAGAGACAGGGGCCTTAGAGCTTAGGCCACAGAAGGGGTTGTAGAAAAAATGGAAGAGCACTATCTACAATATGAAGGAGGGCCGATAGGAGGATCTCATGTTAGAGACCACTGCTAATGACTAGAGTTCCAGCGAGGATTGGTCATCTACGACAGAGGGCGAGTCTTCTAATGAGGAGGAAGAAAGCTCTCTAGAAGTCATGGGGATTACATTGAAAGGGCCTTCTAGAAGTGAAATTCCATAGTAGATTCCAAAGGTCGAGAAGGAGAGGTTAGAAAAAATGTTGGCTAAGAATCTATCAGCTGAGGGGAAGGAAGCCTACATGGAAGTGGTGATAAAACACTTTGCACTTTTTATTTCTGATTATGAACACATCACATGTAATGACAGTACAACATCACATTAATCTAAAAGATGGAGCAAGGCTAGTGGTACAACGGCTACGATGGTTGGGAGTAGTTCAACAAGATGCTCTAGTATGAGGTGCAACGACTTTTGAAGGTAGGTTTCATCTATCTAATACTAGGGGACTCAGAGTGGGTTTCACCTATAGTGGTGACACCTAAGAAGAACAGCAAATGTGAGATTTGTGTCGACTGCAAGCTGCTAAATGCTGCAACAAAGAGAGATCACTTCCCTCTTCCCTTTTAGGATGAAATGCTCAACAAGGTGGCTGGGCATGAGAGATACACTATGTGTGATGGGTATTTAGATTATTTCCAAATCTAAATAGTTGAGGAGGATCAACAGAAGACCACCTTCATCACGCCTTGGGGGTGTTTTTCTTACAAAGTAATGCCATTTGGATTAACAAATGCCCCAACTACCTTCCAGCAATTCATGAATTATGTCTTCTAGTCATATTCTAGTAAGTCTATCAGAGTCTTTATTGATGATTTTTTTATTTATAGTTCTAAGGCTCTACATCTAGGTAAGGTGGATGAAGGTTTCAACCGCCTCGCACAAATGGGGGGGCAATTAAAACATGATAAGTGTTGCATTGGCAAAAGTAGTGTAACTTTGTTATGGCATGTCATAACTGGGAGGGGCATTGAAGCGGATCCAAAAAAATTTAAGGCCCTATTGGCGGTGCCATCACCATCTTCTATGACGCAACTAACCTATTTCATTCAGAAGGTGCAATATATGGGGCAGTTCATTCATCTCTTCTCCCAATTAGTATTTCCACTACAGTAGTTGACCCACTCTGAAGAGCTCCTATAGAATGACGAAAGTGAAAGGTGCTTTCATGAGATGAAGAAGGATCTCAGTACCCTTCCCATAATTTTACAGCCTTGTTGGGATCAAGAGTTTTTTGTCAACTCAAGTTTTGAGGAAGATGCTCTAGGGGCAGCACTAATACAAAAGGATGCTAAAACTGGCTTGATGAGGTCGGTTTAATTTTCTAGCAGAGTAATGACAGTATCAGAATGAGGGTACAAGATGGTGGAGGTGATGGTTTTGTCTCTAATACTTGCTTTAAGAAAGTTTCATCCTTATCTTCTCCCTAGTCCACTCAAGTGATTACGACAGAAGAGCATTTTCCCTATGCCTTACAACACATGGATGTCTTAGCTAGAATTGCTAAGTGGATGATACAAATCCAAGAGTTTGACTACACCTTCAAGGTGGAGGACTCTACTAGGGCTTGTCTAGCTGATTTGTTGATCCATAGATGCCATCAAAAGAAGGAAAAAGAGAAGGGAAAGGTAAAAGAGGAGACATCTCCTCTTGAGGACCCACCACGAGTAGAGAATGCTCATGCCCTCTACTTCGATGGGGCCTAGAAGCGTATTAAAGATATAGCGGCAGTAGGAATAGTGGTGTTCAGTCCCGAAGGTGACAGATTATGGAGAAGGTATTTCCTTGGAGGATGTCCATTCTAACAATGAGGCAAAATATCAAGCCTTGCTTTTAGGTTTGAGGTGGTGTCTCTCACATGGTGTCACTCGACTTAATGTTTTTGGGGATTCTATGCTAATTTTTAAGCAAATGAAACCAATCTGGGCTTGTAAAAATGATAACTTAGCAGTGAATATGAGAGAAGATAAAACTCTCATGAGGAAGCTACAGAAAGCCCAAATCCATTTTGTGCCAAGGCGCACAAACGGCGATGTAGATGCTCTAGCAGCAGCTAAAAAATTGAAAGAGGTAATGGTGGACATCATTGAAGTAAAGCTCCCCTTGCTTCAGGGTAAGTTTCAACTATAAGATGTGCTTTATTTTCTTGAGCATGGTGAGGTACCTACACATATGAGTAAGAGTGAGAAAAGGTGGCTGGCTACTAAGGCTACTAAATACTGCTTGATAAATGATGTGTTGTATTGCAAAGGAAAGGATGCAGTGCTTAGAACGGTGCCAACAACAAAGGAGATTATGGATGTGATTAAGAGCTTCCATGAGGGGGTTTTTGGTGGACATTTTGCTCAAGAAATAATCACCACATAGATTCTCCAAGCTGATTTTGTGTGGCCTAGTCTGCATCGAGATGTGCAACATTGGTGTCGCACTTGTGATGCTTGCCAAAAGGCTAGACCAAGGAAGCTAGTGTACGGGGAATAAAATCCCATAACTACATATGGCCCATGATTTGAGAATGGGGGATTGATGCAATAGGTACTCCCATGAACTCAGTCTAGCAAGGAATATATCATAATGGGCGTGGACTACATGATGAGGTGGGCAGAGGCTTCAACAACTACTAGGATCACAACCCAAGAAGTGAGAAAATTTGTGTTTGAAGACATTTGTTGCAGGTTTGGCACACCTTTAGAAATTATCTTTGATCAAGGTCATGGTTTTAGGGCCAATCTAGTGGGAGAGCTAATGAAAAGGCTAAAAATCAAGCGCAGGCATTCTACTCCCTACTGCCCACAGTGTAATGGTTTGGTTGAAAAGGTGAATGGACTGATTTGTAAGATATTTACCAAGCAAGTACACATGCACCCCAAGAACTGGGATAAAAAATTGAGTGCAGCTCTTTGGGCCCACAGGACTTCATTCAGAACCTCACTTGGCTATACTGCATTTCACCTTGTTTACGGCCAAGAGGCTTTGCTTCCTATAGAGGTAGAACTGGCCAGCTTATGTGTTTTAGTAGCCAGTTGAGAGAAGAATTAAGATAATAAGTTAGAGGAAAGGATCTTTGATATAGAGAGGTTGGAGTTAGAAAGAGAAGTAGTAGTCCAACAATATTCTATGCAGGCTACAGAGAGGAGGAAGACATTTAATAAGAAGCTGGCTAGCAAGCACATAAGGAAAGGATCATTTGTGCTATGCTATGATAACCACTTTGATAACAGAAAGGATGCTAAACTTGTGTTCAAGTAGGAATGGCCATTCATATTCATAAGGAGATATTCAAATGGCAGCTATAAGTTAGGTTACATGGATGGGAGGGTTCACAAGATAAGGGTAAATGGATGGTGAATCAAGCCTTATTTTCAAAGAAATAGGGACACTTTGGAGCAGTCATTCGACAAAGAGCCACAATGAGGGGATGCAGTCCTCCTTGCTCTATTGGACCATCATTAGTAAGCTAGAGGCATGAATGCCTCTAGCCTAAGGGGAGGGCTAATGATCCAAGTTTTTGACAAATCAGATTTCTACCATAAAATTTGGCTGAAACCCCTATCAAGAGCCTTACCCATAGCTTAAACCCGACATCTTATCACTTTGAGTTTACTCTTCAAGCATTGTGTATGCTACATTGCTTCTCAGTTATGATAACTCTAGCAAGTAGGGGGAACAAGTTCTTAGCAAGGATGTCAATGTAAAGGGTAAAAGGGATGGGTTATCCTAGTGAAGTTGGAAATGGATTACACCTAGGCATTGAGTGAGTACATAGATTTTTCCAAAGGACTAGCCTCTAACTACACGTGGGTTCCACTTGCATCATCAAGATTTGGGATCTATTACCATCATTAGAGGGCACCTCACCCTTGTACACAAGTCAATGTCCATATCATGGTGTCATTTAAATCTTACACAAAATCTTACAAGCATGGACCCCCTCTGTCACATGCTTATATGTATTTATATATATATAAGGAACTAAAGTCAAAGCAGCTTTTGGAATCCATTTTTTATAATTTCAATAAATCCCATGCAAAAGTGAATTTCAAGAAAATTCTCGTGTGACCCGATCATTTTTAACTGGTCTACAAAGTTGCTGAAGAAACTTTTTTCAGATTCTTCACCGATTTGAAGTTACAAAGGAATAGACTACTGGCTGTATGCAATTTTCTTCTCTCTTTCACCCTTATCACATCAACTTCCCATTTTATCCTTCTTGTAAATAGATTATAATAATATGATTTGGGCACCCAGCTCTTATAATCTAGCTCCCTTTCTCTATCTTGTTGACCACCACCCTTGGCTTCTTGCATGATGACCAAGGTGGGGACTTGTCCCATCCACTATTCTCCATATTTTCAAAGATACCATACATCATCTAGTATTATGTTAATCAAGAAGATTAGCTTAATCTAATCTCTCATGGAGGCTATATAAGGTACCCATGGAGATGTAAAGAAGGAGAATGATAAGCACATGAGATCACTCTAGAACTCCCTCATGCTAGTCCATCTCTTGAGGTAAGCTATGAGTGAGTCTCTTTTATTATGTAACATTCCATAAATACATAATGGCAAGCTTCCTCTATCTCTTCTCCTCTTGTCTCCCTCTCTCTCTCTCTCTCTCTCTCTCTCTCTCATATTCTAATACTGTGTCTAGATCATATGTACTCTCTTCTGATTCTCCTTCTACATTCATACTTAAACTTAAGTGAGACTTGCCATATGCTCTATTGGTGGGGAATCCTTCTTTTCTCATGTTATATATATGTTTGTAGGAGAAATTAGGAGCCATCACCTCTCTTAACCTTCCACCATATTTATTTCTATTAATATGGGCTACAAATTCTCTCATGAAGTTGTGTTTTGGTTCTTTCCATTCTCTTTGAGGAAATGGATGTCCTAGCCCATCCTCCCTTTGGCTAGGTAGTGCCCTTCTTTAGCTCTCTTAGTGAGGATTGGAGGTTGGGTGGATAAGAGGCAACCCACTCATCTTTTCAGCTCTCAATAGGGTATGGATTCACATATAATCGAATGCACAAGAGCCAAAGGCTCACCCATGCATTGAATACCAAACTTTTTATGTAAATTCCTAGTCTACCTACCATATAAACAATTATCATGTAACTCAATATGTGAGTAGTCGAAAGTTGGAAGATACTGTAAATTACTAAGCATTTTGATTCCCTTAGGTGACATATGCTTGAGATGAGAATGTCAGAGAGATACATGTGGGATAGAATCCATTGACAAAACATGGCCAATAGTATGAGATACAACCAAGGGGTAGAGGTTGCTAGACTTGGCACCTCTTGCAAGAACAAGCTTGCCACGAGTTATCTTTCATACAGAATCGCCAAAGCATATATGATAACCTATATCATCAATTTTCCTAGTAGACATAAGACTTCTAGTCAGTGCTGTGGGTACATGACATAAATTTTGTAGAATTTGAGAGCTACGAGAGAGGAAAATTGTAGAGTGACATTACTAATGCCAACAATAGCAAGAGGCTGATCATCACCTAAGTGCATAGTACCAAATACACTATGATAGGTATGAAGCCACTCACAATAGGGGGTCATATGAAAAGATGCACCCAAATCCAAGAGCCAACCTTGTACATGAATAGACTGAGCCTTGGTCAATTGAGAGGCATCACATGAAGAGGCTGCTAAGATGTAGTCACCATCGGACTCCTCAGGTTGTATAGCATTTATCTCCTCAATCTTTACGCTAGACTTTACAGGTATAATGCTGTGATCATTAGATTTCTCATGCACTTTGTCTTTCTCCTTTTCTTTACACTTGTCATCGTGCATCTTATGGCACTATGGCCATATGTGTCCTACTTTCCCACAGTAATGGCATGTAAGATTAGACTTATGTCCATGGGACTTGCTGCGTCCACCTGACTTAGACCGGGACTTCTAAGAGTCCTTCCCATGACCTTCATTGTCTTTCTTGTCACTTTTTCTACCTCTAACAGATAAAGCATGTGAACTGCAGGAAGCATCATTGTTTTTCCTATTAATTTCTTCAGTCAAAAGAGCACTCTCTACATCTTGCAATTTCAACCTATTGAAGAAAATTCTTCATGATAGAAAGAAACTAGCTAAACTAAGCAGATAGTGGGGTCCCCTCCCTCATGCAAAGATCCATTAATTGTTTAAGTCAATACATATTTGAAATAGGGCTTTATTCTGCATAAAGTTCCTGAATCTTTTCCCATAGATTCCATGCACTATGATCTTATCTTCAACAACATTATTATGGACCTCTTCAAAGAGTGATAAAATGATAGTGGACTTGCATAATGCCTCTAAATCATCCCATTCATCATCATCTATACTCTTGGGTTTAATACATTTGTTTCTTAGTGGCTTACTTCTATACCAAAACTTGCCATGTTTGAGATTTCTAGTAGCCATAGTTGATGCCATCCAACTTGGCAATGTTAAACAAAGTCGTATCTTTGAGATGACCAACCATAATGAGTTAAATAGAGGTAGACTACGCAGAAAGCAGCCTGTTGTAATTAGTAGTAAACATGCCAAAACAAGCTGAAAATAAGAGAAACTCCTAGAATGACTAGCTATCTACCAAATAGTACCAAAAGTACATAAAAAGGACATGATTAAGCTCAGTAAATAAATCATAGTCCACATAAAACAACTTGCTATAATAAATGATAGTAGTGAGTAAATGAGAACAAATAGTGAGCTAATAGAGATCCAATGACAATAGTGACTGCCAAGTCCAATCATGCATCAAGCAGTCATAAGAGAGGCTATACGATAGCCAATGAACATGAGCCAAATACCCAAATTTGTCAAGAGAGTCTGTCAGTACAGCCGATACATTTTGTAAGTGGTAAGCAAGATGTACACACCATTGGTGGAAAGACATGACAAAGGTCGATGCATGCTCAATGAAGACAGATTAAATAAGCTCATAAGAATCCAAGAGTAGACATGGAAGCATCTACCAAGAAAATATCATAGTCAAGAATGTATAAGAGATCGTAGTCTCAAATCTCAAGTAATGGCTCAAATGCATAACATGCAAGATCTTGGTAAATCCAAAACCATAAGCATAAAACTCCCACTAGCACAAAATTTGATGGAAAATGAGCAACCAAGCTTAGATATAGCATGTAAATTCATAAGATATCTCATAGCCAAGACCGTACATCATGAGAGCACCAAGAGCATGTACGTGGTCAAGCATCTGATAGAATCCAAGTACATCATGTACGACCCAAGTAAATCTATAACAAGCCAAGTAATATCCAAAAGAGGTTCCAAAGTATCCACGTATAAAGGATTATTGTAACTTAGATTCTAGGTCAATGCCCTTGCTGTTCGTGTCCTTTGAACAATCTTTTTGCTGTCCATCATGATTGAGAAAAGTTGCCAGCCAACCGGGACCACCCATCCGTAGGACGGACCCATGGCCACATCCAACGCACTTTCCTCTGGTTGTTTTAGTTATTTAATTACCTACCACATTTAGTTGGACATGCATTAATCAACTTCCTTAATTAGCCTGTTAGGCACGGGTTCCTTAACGTAATCATAGCACTTGACATACAAAAGTAATGTCAAACAAGTTCCTTTTCACAACTTATCATATTTATCTTTGAAATACATTTATAAAGTCTAGCCTGTAGGCTTATCCATAATCCGCCCGAGAGCTATCTAGCAATCGACAAGGATTACTAATCCAAGGTTCCGCCCGTAGACTAGTATGCGGGCCACGAGATCCAATCCCGAGTCACGTTGGCCTCTTGTGCAGGGCCCGGAAGGCAAGGGATTTATGGCTAGAGCCCCCTCTGGCACCCAAGCGTCCTCTTTACACAATTAAGGTACTATATCAGGATGATTATTCATCCTCTTGCAAGATAAACTAGCATAAGAATCTACCAATCTCATTCTGAGAAATTGGCCATTCCCTTGTTATCAATTCACAAGATCATGCAACTCTGCAACTTGTTGCACGAGTATCACATCAAAACCCATGGGACTATTTTACCCATCGAATGGCATCTTCTAATCATGATATCATGATTAGATAGGGAACAAGGTTAGGGTGTCTTCATAACAATCTGTCGTGATTGCACTAGGCTGGCATTGTCGGTCATAGGGTTCCAAATTCAAATCAAGTTTCATCCTTTTAGTGAGCGATCCTTAGGGTAAAAACCCTACATCATTTCTCGCAAGTATGTCCTATTGTCTCTACAATCCGTGAATGTGGGCAAGTCTTTAGGGTATAAGAGTTTCAGCTTTGGCCATAAGAGCGACTAGGTCACGTTCTCAATGTGCTAAGTCCTAGTTAGCACTTGAGATATGTTGCATTGACTTAACCATTCCTAAACGAGTCCCTCGTGGTTTAGGGGTTTAGGTTAAACCAAATTTACTTGTCTATTCTTGAAGATAATTACGTTGTCATTTTCATAACCACATGTTCATTGCCTACGTATAAGTTGATTTACAAACCCTAACTTTTTGGGTTAAGATCAAAGCATATGTTAAGTTATAGCATAATTCCAATTGATCCTTTTATAACATGCACTCAAGATTCATGCTGCTAAACTTTCGGGTTTTATGATTGAACCATGCAGCTTTTTCTAACTTCTTTTCTAAATGAGATTTTGGTATGCTGAATGAGCATTACACAACCTTTCGTAACTATTTACGTATTTGATTGAGATTTAAGCCAATCGACTAGAGCTTAATCTACTTCACGCAGCTCAAGAACCATTTCCATGCCTTGCAAATTCCTACTAATTATTAGCAACCTTCCTTTAGTGAATCATTTCGAAGGAAAGACGCCTAATAATGCGACATGCGATTTATTCTTTCCATGCTTAATCGAAGTGTAGAATAATAATTTCGACTCCATAAAGATGATCTTTAATTGATCTAAATTCGTTATTCGTAATGGATATAACAAATTGCTAAGAATGCATAGACGTCTCATGTCCTTTCATTCGTTCCATTGGAAAAATACAAATAATCAATTCCTTGATCGTAAGCTATTTCCTTTTAATTTATCCAAAGTATTTCAATCGAAAAAGTGCATCCTAATTTCATAAATGATCCATGCACAATCGACATAATATGACGTTAATCAAATTTAGGAAGAAAAACCCAGACTTGTGGTGAAATGTACACATAGATGTTAGGAGATGATCCTCCTAGGGTTGCGCCTTGTGCCTTCTTAGGAGCCATCCAGACTTCGACCTTCTTGCCTTGGTCGCGGACTTATAATCTTGGCCCATCTCCTTTGAACGCGAAACTCCCTTTGTGACCGCTTGCACCGTCTTTTAAAATCGGCTTTAGAAGGCTTTATAGGTTTCCTCCTTGAAGTAGGGATTCATGATTAGGACCTTACAACTGTCAAGAATGACTTTGTGGAAATGCTAAGGGGTTTAAACTCCGGGTTTGAAAAACCCGCTTTGTAGGGCCGATGGAAAAGGGGTTTGAAACTCGGAAATGAGGATTTCCACAGGGAAGGGGGTGCTTAAACCTCGGGGGGGGGGGGGGGATTTATAAAAACCCTCTTGAGAGCCATTAGAAAAAGAGGTTTTTCGAAACTCGGGGCTAAAAGATGGCTAATAAAAAAGATTGGTTTGGAAACCCATGGGAAAAGGGGGGTTCTAATTGGACTTAATGGATTGGAAAAGGGAAGAAGGGGGATGTATATATCGCCTATGAAGGGGTTAAATCTCGGGGGAAAAGGGGTTAAAAAACCTTCAAGAGGAAGGCTTAAGAAAGCCACAGGAAGGGGGGCTTAGCTCCTCCCCTTAGAAGCTTCTCAAGAAGCTTATGAGAAGCTTTTGTGGGCATGGCCACTCCACGTGGAGAGAAGGGGATGACTTCAATGGCGGTGTGTTGGCGGCAACGGCACAGCTGACGGCTTCGGCGGTGCTCCTCCCTCGCAGTGCGGTAGAGCAGTGTTGCTCCTCCTCGACTCCTTCAGCCTTTGACTCACAGCGTCAAATGTCCACCCACTCTCCTTCTCGTTGCGTTATGCTCAACTCTCCCCTCACTTCCCCCCATGTAGGGTATTTATAGGTGAAGGGAGGGGAACCTCGCTCCCCCACGCGACCTTACGCATGGCATTCACTCCTCCAACGAGCTCCAGCAAGGAGCTAGGTCATAGCGCCTTCCCTCGCTCTTCTCCAGCACGACAGTTGGCTCGAGGAAAGAGGGGATAATTTTTTAAAAAAATTGCCATAATTTCAATTATTATCCTCTTTACCTCCTATTAAGAGGAGGTTCTTGTGAAGAACGCGGGTTTAGAAATCAAAAATGTTACATAAATGTTGAGATAAGATACTCCCAAATAGCATCAAAGGTTTCCAGATGGAAAGACATCCAACATAAGTGAGTCAAGAAGTGTAGACAATATATAAGGAGGAGCCACTTTGTCAGGATAAATCCAATCAGTATGATCAATTTTGCATTGTTCAAATAACGGGCCTTCAAATAATTCGTCACCTTCAAGAATTAGCATCATCTTTGCTTTCCACCCAAGAAAGCCTTGTCCTTGGAAGAAGGGAACCGAACATTGGGTAAACGAATTTCAGTTAACAATTACGTAATTGGCCATTCCTGTATCTCGAGAGAAAACAAATAAGATGAGATCGCAGAATCTACAAACCATGAACAAGACGAGCGTAGTTGAGACGCGTGACAATCAAAATAGGGAGATGCATGTAAGAATGACGAAAAATATTGAGTGACTAAAAAGAAAGCCCGAAATAGAGAGACGTGATGTGCAACACAAGATGACGCGTATAAGAAAAGTGCTATTTCTGTCGAACAAAGAACATGAACGAGAATAAAACATCGCTAAAAATAGCAAGATGTTTACTTGTCGTAATCAACGTCATTAACGAAGACGAGCGATTAACTAACTGTAATTGGGGATTAACGAGCTGTAATTAAAATTATAGTTTTAAATAAAGAATCGCAAATTCGAACAGAATTGTTGTCTTGAATCATGAACTGTCATAACTTTTGATCCAGAACTCCGATTGACAAGCGATTTTGACAGGATTCGAGAGCACAACGAGAGCATGATCTGAATAAGCAAGAAAAATAACCTTCAAACTTGGAGGATCTAACTTATGTCGAGTGTCCTTGGGCACATGAATATAAGCAATGCAGCCAAATGTGCGAAAGTGAGAGACTGAAGGTGTCTTCCCTATCCAAATTGTTATAGGAAATTTACCAGTAGGTGCAGTTGTTGGAAGATGATTTTGAATAAAAACGGCTGTTAGAATTGCTTCAGTACTCCAAAACTTTCGCGACAAACCAGAGTGTATAAGCATGCAACGTATAGCATTAAGAATAGTGCGATTTTTGCGCTCAACAACACCATTTTGTTGAGGAGAATAAGGAACTGTCAACTCATGATGAATACCTTGATCCTTACAGAAGTCATCAAATAGATTGGATACATATTCACCGCCATTATCACTGCGAAGAGTCTTTATAGAGAATCCAGTTTGAAATTCCATACTTATCTTGTATTGTTTAAATATAAATAAAGCCTTAGACTTATGTCGAAGAAGATAGACATGTGTGTACTGTCAGAAATCATCAATGAAAGTTATAAAATATCGATATTGAGACTTTGAGGCAGGAAAAGGACCACAAATATCGGTATGAACCAAATCCAAGAGAGCACAGGAATGTGATGAAGTAGAAGTGTGGAAAGGCGAACGATTGTGTTTTCCAAGTGCACAGTACTCACATATTCCCATACGTGGATGAGATTTAAGATCCATACCTTGCACAAGACCATGACGATGAAGATCAAGAATTTTGGCAAAATCGGAGTGTGCAAATCATTGATGCCATAATTTGCAATCTGCATCTCCAGGGGCAGTAACAACATTTGCAACCGTATCGTTCAATGATAGCTCAAATAGATTCCCATGTCGAAGAGTCACTGCTATAGTATGTCCATCTTTCTCTATACGACATTGATTATGATCAAAGCCAACAAACAAACCAAGATCAACTAGATGAGCAACAGAAAGAAGATTTATTTGCAAATCTAGAACATGAAGAACTCCTCTTAATATTCTAGTGGATGAAATAGTCCCCAGATATAAATCACCCACTCCTTTGACTTGACAAGTCGTATCATCCACAAGGTAAACAAACTTCTTGATAGGAAGAGAACGATAATTGTGAAGCCACTGTGATTGGTATGTTATGTTTCTAGTGGCACCTGAATCAACGATGACTAGAGAACCATCATGAACATGAAGTACCTTTTCTGGAGAGATATCATGATGGACGAAATTGAGCTCCTGATGACTATGATCATCATCAGTTGTAGTTTGTTGAACAATATAAGCTCGAGAACGTTCTTCATCATATATGCGTTTATAACAACAACGAGATGGATGATCTGTATGTGCACAATAATCACAAGGAGGAAAACTTTTGGACGAGCGAGGTTGCTTTGTAGTAACTCCATGCTCCTCATCATATTGACGTGCCCAGCAATCAGAAGCCACATGGTCTTTCTTATCACAATAAGAACTTGTTAGAATAAGCAAGATGAGAAGATTTACCACCTTGATTAGGGCGTCCACCCTGCTGAAAACGTGAAGCGAGATGCTTGCGAGCCACAAAAGCAGCATCAAAATCCCTTTGTTCGCAAGTGACCAAAACATCATCTGACGTTTCCAAATGATGCTCATGACATTGAGAATATTCAATAAGAGATATACATGCTTTGTCAAAGTGGATATCATCCTTGTTAGACAAAATAGTGATGATATTATCATATAAAGGATCTTTAATGGTATAAAGAAGTTGAGTAACAATCTCATTTTTAGCAACACGAGCACCGACAGCACCAAGCTGATTGATAATATCTTTAAAAGCCTTGATATGAGAGTGCATAGAAGTACCAACCTTATATTGAAGATTCTTCAAACGAGTTTGAAGATATAAAATTTCAGTGACCGATTTCTTCTCAAACTGTAACATGTCCACCTGTTGTCTTTAGGACACGTCTTAGCATTCCATCGGAAAGGATGTCTAGAAAGCTCTACCAGGCACTCCCATGGAATGTTACGGGGTTTGAAATCTAGGACTTTTTGTGTCTTCCATGTAGCGAAAGTATTCTGGCCGTTCCCACTTAGACTTGAATCAGGGTTTTTCCTATTGGTCATTTCCTAAACGGCAACTAGCGTCGAACCTGAGTGAACCACTTTACGTAGAAATGCTAGGTCCAAAGTGGATTCACGCTACACTTGATTCAAGGAGAATGGGAAACGAGAGGGATGCAAGGCTTGACCTCTCCACCATAAGGCATAGTCCCATTCCGTTCCCCTAAAACAGCGTAAACTGGGATTATTGTAACTTAGATTGTAGGTCAACGCCCTTGCTATTTGTGTCCTTTGAACGATCTTCTTGCTATTCCATCATGATTGAGAAAAGTTGCCGGCCAACCGGGACCCCCGATCCATAGGACGGACCCATGGCCACATCCACCGCACTTTCTCGGGTTGTTTTAGTTATTTAATTACCTACCACATTTAGTTGGACATGCATTAATCAACTTCCTTAATTAGCATGTTAGGCACCGGTTCCTTCATGTAATCATAGCACTTGACATAAAAAAGTAATGTCAAACAAGTTCCTTTTCATAGCTTTTCATATTTATCTTGAAATACATTTATAAAGTCTAGCCTGTAGGCTTATCCATAATCCACCCAAAGGCTATCTAGCAATCCACAGGGATTACTAATCCAAGATTTCGCCCGTGGACTAGTATGCGGGCCACGAGATCCAATCCCGAGTCACATTGGCCTCTTGTGCAGGGCCCGGAAGGCAAGGGATTTACGGCCAGAGCCCCCTCTGGCACCCAAGCATCCTCCTACTCCAAGTAGTGCTTAATGAAGAGACCTCTCGTGGCGGGTTCGGTCCAGCTTCCTGGCGCGGTTAATAACCCCCTTAGTTAGGGTCAGGCAGGCAGTCGGGGATAACTGAAGCTGCCTCTCCCTTCAGGCCTTCAACCTGAAGCATTAGATATCTTTTCATCCTTTTATTCTTTGAGCAAACAAAGCAAAACCATGCTCTCAAAATTGTTATAAGCACAATCATTTCCAGTGGTCGTTATTTTTGGCCAACTACTAAGGAGCGAATTCTTCTTTCCGAATGCATCCAGCACTCAATCCGGGATCAATTGCAACTTGGAAAGATCCCCAAGGGTTTGTCTATTAACCCTTATATCATTGGGTTAGGGCCATACCCTATTAACCCGACTTAATCAATACCTTAAGTTCAATTAGCAGTAAATATGTTATTCCAATTTACTGATTGGTCTTTTGCTTCCAAGAAATTATGTAATCCCCTAATCTTGGTCACTTTACCCAAGAAAGGTACTATATTAGGATGATTATTCATCCTCTTGCAAGATAAACTTGCGTAAGAATCTGCCAATCTCATTCCGAGGAATTGGCCATTCCCTTGTGATCAATTCACAAGTTCATGCGACTCTACAACTTGTTGCACGAGTGTCACATCAAAACCCATGGGACTATTTTATCCATCAAATGGCGTCTTCTAATCATGAGATCATGATTAGATAGGGAACAGGGTTAGTGTGTCTTCATAACAATCCATTCTTGATTGCACTAGGCTGGCATTGTCGCTCCTAGGGTTCCAAATTCAAGTCGAGTTTCATCCTTTTATCGAGCGATCCTTAGGGTAAAAACCCTAGATCATTTCTCGCAAGTATGTCCTATTGTCCCTACATTCCGTGAATGTGGGCAAGTCTTTAGGGTATAAGAGTTTCAGCTTTGGCCATAAGAGCGACTACATCACGTCCTCAACGTGCTAAGTCCTAGTTAGCACTTGAGATATGTTGCATTGATTTAACCATTCCTAAACGAGTCCCTTGTGGTTTAGGTGTTTAGGTTAAACCAAATTTACTTGTCCATTCTTGAAGATAATTATGCTACCATTTTCAACTAGATGATTCATTGCCTATGTATAAGTTGATTTACAAACCCTAAGTTTTCGGGTTGAGATCAAAGCATATGTTAAGTTATAGCATAATTCCAATTGATCCTTTTATAACATGCATTCAAGATTCATGCTACTAAACTTTAGGGTTTTATGATTGAACCATACAGCTTTTTCTAACTTCTTTTTGAAATGAGATTTTCGTACGCTGAATGAGCATTACACAACCTTTCCTAACTATTTACATATCTAATTGAGATTTAATCCAATCGAATAGAGTTTAATCTACTTTGTGCAGCTCAAGAACCATTTCCATGTCTTGCAAATTCTACAGATTATTAGCAACCTTCTTTTAATGAATCATTTCAAAGGAAAGATGCCTAATAATGCGACATGTGATTTATTCTTTCCATGCCTAATCCAAGTGTAGAATAATAATTTCAACTTTATAAAGATGATCTTTAATTGATCTAAATTCGTTACTTGTAATGCATATAACAAATTGCTAAGAATGCATAGACGTCTCATGTCCTTTCATTCGTTCCATTGGAAAAATACAAATAACTAATTCCTTGATCGTAAGCTATTTTCTTTTAATTTATCCAAAGTATTTCAATCCAAAAAGTGCATCCTAATTTCATAAATGATCCATGGACAATCGATATATTATGACATTAATCAAATTTAGGAAGAAAAACCCGGACTTATGGTGAAATGTCCACATGGATGTTAGGAGATGATCCTCTTGGGGTTGCGCCTTGTGCCTTCTTAGGAGCCATCGAGACTTCGACTTTCTCGCCTTGGTCATGGACTTATAATCTTGGCCCGTCTCCTTCAAACGCGAAACTCCCTTTGTGACCGCTTGCACCGTCTTTCGGAATCGGCTTTAGAAGGCTTTATAAGTTTCCTCCTTGAAGTAGGGATTTCACGATTACGACCTTACAACCGTCAAGAATGACTTTGTGGAAATGCTAAGGGGCTTAAACTCTGGGTTTGAAAAACCCACTTTGTAGGGGCGATGGGAAAGGGGTTTGAAACCTGGAAATGAGGATTTACACGGGGAAGGGGGTGCTTAAACCTTGGGGAGGGGGGGGTTATAAAAACCCTCTTAAGAGCCAATAGGAAAAGAGGTTTTTCGAAACTCGAGGCTAAAAGGTGGCTATTTAAAAAGATTTGCATGGAACCCCACGGCAAAAGGGGGGTTTTAAATGGACTTAATGGATTGGAAAAGGGAAGAAGGGGGATGTATAGATCGTCTGTGAAGGGGTTAAATCCCGAGGGATTACAGGTTAAAAAACCTTCAAGAGGAAGGCTTAAGAAAGCCACAGGTAGGGGGGCTTAGCTCCTCCCCTTAGAAGCTTCTCAAGAAGCTTTTGAGAAGCTTCTCTAGGTGTGGCCACTCCACGTGGAGAGAAGGGGATGACTTCAATGGGGGCGTGTTGGTGGCAACGGAAGCTGACGGCTTCGGCGGCGCTCCTCCCTCACGGTGCAGCAGAGCAGCGTGGCTCCTCCACGACTCCTTTAGCCTTCGACTGGCGGCGTCAAATCTCCACCTACTCTTCTTCTCATAGCGTTACGCTCAGCTCTCCCCTCACTTCCCTCCATGTAGGGTATTTATAGGTGAAGAGAGGGAAACCTCCCTCCCCCACGCAGCCTTACATATGGCTTACACTCCTCCAACGAGCTCCAGCAAGGAGCTAGGTCATAGCGCCTTCCCTCCCTCTCCTCTAGCATGATAGTTGGCTAAGGGAAAGAGGGGATAATTTTTTTAAAAATTTTCCATAATTTCAATTCTTATCCTCCTGAGCTCCTATTAAGAGGAGGTTCTTGTGTAGAATACGGGTTTAGAAATCGGAAATGTTACATTCTCTCCCCCTTGGAGGAATCGAGATGTCCTTATCTCGAGATAAACTGGGAATATTGATGGTTGAGAGTGCTTTCATCTACCCAAGTGGCATCCTCCTTGGGATAATCTTTCCACTGGACGAGGCATTTTCTCAAGGTTCTAGATCTCAGTTGTCTCTCCCTAACATCTAAGATCCTGTTAGGCCGTAGTTCAAGGACTCCTTGACTAGGCATTACATATTGTTGGTCATCAAGTACATGGTTAGGATTAGGTACATACTTCTTCAATAGGCTGATATGGAATACATTATGAACCTTTAGGCTCTCAGGGAGTTGTAGTCTACACGCATTAGCTCCTAGGAACTTGAGGATCTTGTATGGTCCACAATACCTTGGACTTAGCTTCTTGCAATCTCCTAAGGACAGAGAACTCTTCATTGGGCGTACGCGAATCAAGACCATGTCTCCTTCCTTGAAGATTCTATCTTGACGCTTCAAATCCGCGTATGCCTTCTGTCTATCCTTGGTGTCTTGGATGCCCTGTTTTATTGACTTTATTTGGTCATTCATCTCTTCCAACATCTTCCTTGAAGCTTCAACCTTCAAGGTTGAATCTGATAAGTTTAGGGGACTTCGACACTCATGACCATGCAATGCTTGGAAAGGGATCATCTGAATGCTCTGTTTGGTAAGAAGCATTGTAGGAAAATTCAACCAAAGGCAAGTATTGAATCCACCTTTTTGGTTCACGACAGCAGTGTGCCCTTAGCATATCCTGAATGACTTGATTGACTCGCTCCGTTTGGCCATCAGTTTGGGGATGGTAAGCTGTGCTGAAACAGAGTGGAGTTCTAATGGCTTCAAAGATAGCTCTCCAGAAGTGTGATGTGAAGAGAGAGTCACTGTCACTGATGATTCTTCTGGGTAGCCCATGTAGCTTGAATATCACCTTGATAAACAACCTTGCAATATCTGAGGCTTTATAGTTTGCCTTTACTGGAATAAGGTGTACAACCTTAGTCAACATGTCAACCACAACCATAATGGAGTTGTATTCTCCCTGAACTTGGGGTAGGCCAACAACAAAGTATATACTGTTGAATTTCCATTTCATTTGGGGAATGTCAAGTGGTTGTAACTTTTTTGGAATTTTGACATGTTCGGCTTTGATACGTTGACAAGACAAACACTCAGTGACATATTTGAGAACGTCACCTTTAAGCCTCTCCCAATAGTAGCTCTTCCTAACTACATTCAGAGTCTTCGCATAGCCAGGATGTCTTGAGAAAGGGGAATCATGAGCTTCCCACAATATCTTCTGCTTAAGTGATTGGCTTGCCAGTATACATACTCTCGTTCTATAGTAGACAAGTCCACTATTGATAGAGAATTCATAATACTTAGCCTATAGCTTTTGATCCTGGTCCTTCATAGAGATCTCCCTTAGCATCTTCTGATAGGCTCGGTCATGGCATGATTCCTCTCTAGCTAGCTCAAGTATTGGATTGTTCGGCATGGACAGCTTTGTAGCTAGAGATCTAGCTATTGATGGATTTTGCAAGATTAATGAGTTAAGGAATGCCTTGCTACTGAGTGCATCAGCAACTACATTCTCCTTTCCTAGTCGATATTTGATTTCAAAATCATACTCCTCCAACACTTCAATCCATCAACGTTGCCTCATGTTGAGCTCGTTCTGGGTAAAGATCCACTTGAGACTCTTATGGTCAGTCACTAAAGTAAACTTGTTACCCAACAAATAGGACAGCTAACAATTCTAGATCATGGGTAGCAAAATTCTTCTTATGGCTCTTTAGTCTCCTTGAAGAGTATGCTACAGGATGACCTTCGTGCATGAGCACACATCCTAAGGCAAGTGCGCTAGCATCAGTTACTACCTCGAACTCCTTACTAAGGACTGGAAGTTTTAGGATAGGTGTTGATATCAAACTTTGCTTCAATCTCTCAAAGCTGGTTTGTTCAGGAGTTGACCATGCAATGGAAGTTTTCTTCTTCAGTAAGTCCGTCACAAGTGCTGCAATCAAAGCATAGTTTTTGATGAAGACCCTATACCATCCTGTCAATCCAAGGAAACTTCGTATTTCTTTAACAGTTGTGTGTATTGGCCATTCTAGCACATCTTTGACTTTGGCTCGGTCCACTGAGATTCCTTCTGCTGATACAATGAATCCCAGATATTCAATCTGACGCTTGAAGAATGCACCTTTCTTCATCTTAGCATACACCTTGTGTGACCTCATTGTCTCAAGGACAATCCAAAGTTGAGGTTCATGATCTTCCTCCTGTTTAGAATAGACTAAAGTGTCATCGAAGAAGATGAGTATGAAGTCATCAAGATATGGCCTCAAGATATCTTGCATTAACCTGTTGAGAAGGTGGCAGGCGCATTCGTAAGCCCAAATGACATAACTAGGAACTCAAAGTGTCCATATCTTGTATTGAAGGCCATCTTTGGGATATCTTATTCCTTGATCCTTATCTGATGGTAACCAAACCTGAGATCAATCTTGGAAAGGATCTTCGCACCCTAAAGACGATCAAGAAGCTCATCTATTCTAGGAATAGGGTACTTGTTCTTGACAGTTGATTTATTCAACCCTCTATAATCAATACACAGTCGAGGTGTTCCATCTTTCTATTTCTGGAAAAGTATTGGAGCTCCCCATGGTGAATTGCTAGGACGAATGTAGCCCTGATCTAGTAGTTGCTTAAGTTGTTCCTTCAGCTCAATTGCTGCCGGGATGGACATTCTATAAGGTCTCTTCACAATTGGCGCAGCTCCTGGCACTAGCTTGATCTCATGATCCACTTCTCTTTGAGGCGGGAGTTCTGTCAGCTCTTCGAGAAATACATCTGCATATTCCTTTAGCCATAAAGGTCCTTCACTAGACTCTTGCTTCTAATCTAACTTGTTGAGCTTAATCAAGTAGACATGTAGTCCTTTTCTGACTCCCTTTATAATCCGAGATGCTTTGGCCAATTGAATTTTTGGCTTCCCTGCTTCACCTTGAGTTGTAACCAATTTCCCTTCAAAGTTTCAAAAGAAAATTTAGCCCTTTCCATAATGAATGTGGGCATCATTCGGTTTAAGCCAATCCATATCGAGTAGACACTCATGGATACCTAGGTTCATGACTTTGGATTTAACCGAAGTCCCCTTTCCTCCCCAGAAAAATTCCACCTTAGCAGTTTGCCTGGTACAAGTGACCTCACAACCATTTGCTAATTCCACAAGCAAGGTAGGTTCTTCTACTGTGGCTATTTCTAATCTTCTTGCACAAGCTGGTGAGATAAAGGAATGTGCATTGCCATAATCAGGAAAACAAGTGTCGCATCAAAACCCATGGGACTATTTTACCCATTGAATGGCGTCTTCTAATCATGAAATCACGATTAGATAGGGAACACGGTTAGGGTGTCTTCATAACAATCCATTCCTGATTGCACTAGGTCGGCATTGTCGCTCCTAGGGCTCCAAATTCAAATCGACTTTCATCCTTTTAGCGAGTGATCCTTAGGGTAAAAATCCTAGATCATTTCTCACAAGTATGTCCTATTGTCCCTACATTCCGTGAATGTGGGCAAGTCTTTAGGGTATAAGAGTTTCAGCTTTGGCCATAAGAGCGACTAGGTCACGTCCTCAACGTGCTAAGTCCTAGTTAGCACTTGAGATATGTTGCATTGATTTAACCATTCGTAAACGAGTCCCTTGTGGTTTAGGTGTTTAGGTTAAACCAATTTTACTTGTCTATTCTTGAAGATAATTACGCTACCATTTTTGTAACCACATGATTCATTGCCTACGTATAATTTGATTTACAAACCCTAACTTTTCGGGTTAAGATCAAAGCATATGTTAACTTATAGAATAATTCCAATTGATCCTTTTATAACATGCATTCAAGATTCATGCTAGTAAACTTTAGGGTTTTATGATTGAACCATGCAGCTTTTTCTAACTTCTTTTCTAAATGAGATTTTCGTACGCTGAATGAGCATTACACAACCTTTCAAAACTATTTACGTATTTGATTGAGATTTAAGCCAATCGACTAGAGTTTAATCTACTTTATGCAGCTCAAGAACCATTTCCATGTCTTGCAAATTCCTACGGATTATTAGCAACCTTCTTTTAATAAATCATTTCAAAGGAAAGATGCATAATAACGCGACATGGGATTTATTCTTTCCATGCCTAATCGAAGTGTACAATTATAATTTTGACTTTATAAAGATGATCTTTAATTGATCTAAATTCGTTACTTGTAATGCATATAACAAATTGCTAAGAATGCATAGACGTCTCATGTCCTTTCATTCGTTCCATTGGAAAAAGACAAATAACAAATTCCTTGATCCTAAGCTATTTCCTTTTAATTTATCCAAAGTATTTCAATCAAAAAAGTGCATCCTAATTTCCTAAATGATCCATGCACAATCGACATATTACGACGTTAATCAAATTTAGGAAGAAAAACCTGGACTTGTGGTGAAATGTCCACATGGATGTTAGGAGATGATCCTCCTGGGGTTGCGCCTTGTGCCTTCTTAGGAGCCATCGAGACTTCGACCTTCTCGCCTTGGTCATGGACTTATGATCTTGGCCCGTCTCCTTCGAATGCGAAAATCCCTTTGTGACCGCTTGCACCATCTTTCGGAATCGGCTTTAGAAGGCTTTATAAGTTTCCTCCTTGAAGTAGGGATTTCACGATTAGGACCTTACAACCGTCAAGAATGACTTTGTGGAAATGCTAAGGGGCTTAAACTCCGGGTTTGAAAAACCCGCTTTATAGGGCCGATGGGAAAGGGGTTTGAAACTCGGAAATCAGGATTTCCACGGGGAAGGGGGTGCTTAAACCTCGGGGAGGGGGGTTATAAAAACCCTCTTGAGAGCCAATAGGAAAATAGGTTTTTCGAAACCCGAGGCTAAAAGGTGGCTAATAAAAAAGATTTTTATGGAACCCCACGGGAAAAAGGGGGGTTTTAAATGGACTTAATGGATTGAAAAATGGAAGAAGGGGGAATGTATAGATTGCCTGTGAAGGGGTTAAATTCCGAGGGAAAACAGGTTAAAAAACCTTCAAGAGGAAGGCTTAAGAAAGCCACAGGAAGGGGGGCTTAGTTCCTCCCTTTAGAAGCTTCTCAAGAAGCTTGTGAGAAGCTTCTGTGGGTGTGGCCACTCCACGTGGAGAGAAAAAGATGACTTCAATGGCGGCGTGTTGGCGGCAACGGCAGCTGACGCCTTCGGCGGCCCTCCTCCCTCACGGTGCGGCAGAGCAACATGGCTCCTCCACGACTCCTTTAGCCTTCGACTAGCGGCGTCAAATCTCCACCCCCTCACCTTCTCGTAGCATTACACTTAGCTCTCCCCTCACTTCCCTCCACGCAAGGTATTTTTAGGTGAAGGGAGCGAAACCTCCCTTCCCCACGTGGCCTTATGCATGGCATTCACTCCTCCAATGAGCTCTAGCAAGGAGCTAGGTCATAGTGCCTTCCCTCCCTCTCCTCTAGCATGACAATCGACTGGGGGAAAGAGGGGATAATTTTTTTTAAAAATTTCCATATCTTCAATTGTTATCCTCCTAACCTCCTATTAAGAGGAGGTTCTTGAGTAGAACGCGGGTTTAGAAATCGGAAATGTTACATTCTCTCCCCCTTGGAGGAATCGAGATGTCCTCATCTCGAGATAAACTGGGAATATTGATGGTTGAGAGTGCTTTCATCTACCCAAGTGGCATCCTCCTTGGGATAATCTTTCCACTGGACGAGGCATTTTCTCAAGGTTCTAGATCTCAGTTGTCTCTCCCTAACATCTAAGATCCTGTTAGGCCGTAGTTCAAGGACTCCTTGACTAGGCATTACATATTGTTGGTCATCAAGTACATGGTTAGGATTAGGTACATACTTCTTCAATAGGCTGATATGGAATACATTATGAACCTTTAGGCTCTCAGGGAGTTGTAGTCTACATGCATTAGCTCCTAGGAACTTGAGGATCTTGTATGGTCCACAATACCTTGGACTTAGCTTCTTGCAATCTCCTAAGGATAGAGAACTCTTCTTTGGGCGTACCCGAATGAAGACCATGTCTCCTTCCTTGAAGATTCTATCTTGACACTTCATATATGTGTATGCCTTCTGTCTATCCTTGGTGGCTTGGATGTCCTATTTTATTGCCTTTATTTGGTCATCCATCTCTTCCAACATCTGCCTTGAAGCTTCAACCCTCAAGGTTGGATCTGAGAAGTTTCGGGGACTTCGACAGTCATGACCATACAATGCTTGGAAAGGGGTCATCTGAATGCTTTGTTGGTAAGAATCATTGTAGGCAAATTCCACCAAAGGCAAGTATTGAATTCAGGACATCAGTGTGCCCTTAGCATATCCTCCATGACTTGATTGAATCGCTCTATTTGGCCATCAGTTTGGGGATGGTAAGCTATGATGAAATAGAGTTGAGTTCCAATGGCTTCAACGATAGCTCTCCAAAAGTGTGATGTGAAGAGAGAGTCACGATCACTAATAATGATTCTTCTGGGTAGCCCATGTAGCTTGAATATCTCCTTGATAAACAACCTTGCAATATTTGAGGCTTTATAGTTTGTCTTTACTGGAATAAGGTGTGCAACCTTAGTCAACATATCAACCACAACAATAATGGAGGTGTATTCTCCCCGAACTTGGGGTAGGCCAACAACAAAGTCCATACTGATTAATTCCCATTTCATTTGGGGAATCTCGAGTGGTTGTAACTTTCCTGGCATTTTGACATATTCGGCTTTGATATGTTGACAAGACAAACACTCAGTGACATATTTGAGAACTTCACCTTTAAGCCTCTCCTAATAGTAGCTCTTCCTAATTGCATTGAGAGTCTTCGCATAGCCAAGATGTCCTGAGAAAGAGGAATCACGAGCTTCCCACAATATCTTCTGCTTAAGTGACTGGCTTGCCGGTATACATACTCTCGTTCTATAGTAGAGAAGTCCACTATTGATAGAGAATTCATAATACTTAGCCTGTAGCTTTTGATCCTAGTCCTTGATAGAGATCTCCCTTAGCATCTTCTGATAGGCTGGGTCATGGCATGATTCCTCTCTAGCTAGCTCAAGTATTGGATTGCTTGGCATGGACACCTTTGTAGCTAGAGACCTAGCTGTTGATGGATTTTGCAAGATTAATGAGTTAAAGAATGCCTTGCTACTGAGTGCATAAGCAACTACATTCTCCTTTCCTAGTCGATATTTGATTTCAAAATCATACTCCTCTAGCACTTCAATCTATCGATGTTGCCTCATGTTGAGCTCGTTCTGGGTAAAGATTCACTTGAGACTCTTATGGTTAGTCACTAGAGTAAACTTGTTACCCAACAGATAGTGTCTCCGAAGCTTTAGAGCATGGATGACAACTAACAATTCTAGATCATGAGTGGCATAATTCTTCTCATGGCTCTTCAATTTCCTTAAAGAGTATGCTACAGGATGACCTTCGTGCATGGGCACACATCCTAAGGAAAGTGCGCTAGCATCAGTTACTACCTTGAACTCCTTACTGAGGACTGGAAGTTTTAGGATAGGTGCTGATATCAAACTTTGCTTCAATCTCTCAAAGCTGGTTTGTTCAAGAGTTGACCATGCAATGGAAGTTTGCTTCTTCAGTAAGTCCGTCAGAGGTGCTGCAATCAAAGCGTAGTTTTTTATGAAGACCCTATACCATCCTGTGAATCCAAGAAAACTTTGTATTTCTTTGACAATTGTGTGTATTGGCCATTCTAGCACATCTCTGACTTTGGTTGGGTCCACTGAGATTCCTTCCGCTGATACGATGAATCCCAGATATTCAATCTGATGCTTGAAGAATGCACATTTCTTCATCTTAGCATATAGCTTGTGTGACCTCATTGTCTCAAGGACAATCCGAAGTTGAGGTTCATGATCTTCTTCCTGTTTAGAATATACTAAAGTGTCGTCGAAGAAGACAAGTATGAAATCATCAAGATATGGCCTAAAGATATCTTGCATTAACCTGTTGAAGGTGGCAGGCACATTCGTAAGCCCGAATGATATAACTAGGAACTCAAAGTGTCCATATCTTGTGTTGAAGGCCGTCTTTGGGATATCTTCTTCCTTGATCCTTATCTGATAGTAACCAGACCTGAGATAAATCTTGGAAAAGATCTTTGCACCCTGAAGATGATCAAGAAGCTCATCTATTCTAGGAATAGGGTACTTGTTCTTGACAATTGATTTATTCAACCCTCTGTAATCAATACACAGTTGAAGCATTCCATCTTTCTTTTTCTGGAACAGTATTGGAGCTCCCCATGGTGAACTGCTAGGACAAATGTAGCCTTGATCTAGTAGTTTCTTAAGTTGTTCCTTCAGCTCAATTGCTTCCAGGATGGACATTCTATAAGGTCTCTTCGCAATTGGCGCAGCTCCTAGCACTAGCTTGATCTCATGATCCACTTCTCTTTAAGGCGAGAGATCTGTCAACTCTTCAGGAAATACATCCGTGTATTCCTTTAGCCATGAAGGTCCTTCACTAGACTCTTGCTTCTGATCTATCTTGTTGAGCTTAATCAAGTAGACACGTAGTCCTTTTATGACTCCCTTTATAATCCGAGATACTTTGGCCAATTGAATTTTTGGCTTCCCTGCTTCACCTTGAGTTGTAACCAATTTCCCTTCAAAGTTTCAAAAGGAAATTGGGCCCTTTTCAAAATGAATGTGGGTGTCATTCCATTTAAGCCAATCCATACCGAGTAGACACTCATGGATACCTAGGTTCATGACTTTGAATTTAACCAAAGTCACCTTTCCTCCCAGAAAAAATTCCACCTTAGCAGTTTGCCTAGTACAAGTGACCTCACGACCGTTTGCTAATTCCACAAGCAAGGTAGGTGCTTCTATTGTGGCTATTCCTAATATTTTTGCGGAAGCTGGTGAGATAAAGGAATGTGTATTGCCACAATCAATCAAGGTCTTGAAACCTTTACCTTGATAGTCCGACAGTGTCTAAATCACCGAGAACTGGCGATTCCACCCTTTCTTGTGGAGAGTGGCATGGACTGTCGCCCTTTCAAACTCTACTTCCATGGTCGGATCTTCTTCTCCGCACATTTCCCTATTGGCAACGCAGGCGGTTCTTCCTCTACCTCGGGTAGCGGCTCCCTGTCCACGGCCGGTTCCTTGGAAAGGTGCTTGGCGATGTCCTCCTCCAAGCTTGTGACATTGCCTCTTGAAATGACCGGGTTCGTTGTAGTGGAAACAACAGAGGTTTTGGCCATTGCTTTGGGTAGGGACAAAGTTGTTGACATTATTAGTCCTTGCTTTCTTCCTTTGTCCCCGATTCTAACCTTGAACTCTCTTCATTTGAGGCCTAAATGCTCCTCTGTTCGGGTCATTGAAAGACCAAGTTTTTTGACCTCTTGGCCTAGTCTACATCTCCTGAATTATAGGCGCAGCTCAAATGAGTGCATCCTGTAGATCTGATGGGCGCATAGATTCAAGACGGGTATTCACTAGTGGGTTTAAACCAGCACAAAATTTTGACACCTGCTGTGTCATGTCCATTTGCGGCACATACTTAAGAATGAGACAAATTTAGAATAGTATGCATTAAGAGTGAGTCCTAGCTGTTTTAGCTCATAGAACTCATTCATTTTCTGCGTGCGATACGTAGGTGGTAAGTATCTTCCCTGCACGGCTTTCTTCAGTTTCTCCCAGGTAACAGATCCTTCCACTATCCCTTGGTCTCTGCACCATTGTTTCCACCAAAGCGTGGCTTTGCTGGTGAGCTTTAGCTTGCCGAGCATAGCCTAGTTGGTGGTTGCAGTATCGGCTGTTTCAAAGTAATCCTCCATAGATTCAGTCCAAATTTCAGCATCCACTTGGACAGTTCTGCCTTTCCCGTCAAATTCAGGCGGCTTAATCTGCTTGAGAAGAAACTTCTTCTCATGGATTATAGTAGTACTTGATATAGGAGGCAAACTGGGAATTTGTACCTGGGGTTGTGCTTGGATAAAACTTTCTTAACGTTATTACTCGTTAATCATTATGATTTATATTTCATCTCCATTTCAGCTATCAATCAAGAATTTTAGCCACTTAACTTTTTATCAATTCTCATCGACAAAACAGACATTGATAAAAAGAAGTCTTATTGCATTCATATGGGCATAGCCCTTTTGGAGTACAACATTTCCAGAGATGATAGAGTAATTGTTTACATTTAGTTTGGGGAGAATAATGTTGTATTACATTCATCTACAGGAACTGGATAATAGTATGGTTTGGGATCATGGATCTTCAAGAATCGGTAAGTCATTGGAAGATCGGGGTATCCTTTCCTTTGGAACCCATTCTTCTCATAGCGCCCCAATACCTTGATCCTATTGGCGGGGATTACATGGGTAACTTCCTCATATACATATGAGTTCAGGTCAACCCTCTGACCTCGAATATGTAAAGTTGAGTTTACGTAAGCCTCCACAAAAATGAATAGCTTCACGATCTTTGGGTCTTCCAACCACTTGATCCTCTTTAAGTTGGTTTGAAGGTATGGAAACTGGTGGGCAGCTATATAGTAGATTCCTGACGCACCCGTCCATCTTCATTCCACGTACAAAGGCGATAGATTATAGATACGCTCTAGGATGTTCATCATCTTAAACCTTTGTTGATAATCTGTGGAATGCATCACACTCATAAACATGACTCGGAACACTAAGAACCTGTTCCATGCTTCATAATTCTACAAGACAGCATCGAAAGTAAGAAAATGTTTGGAACACCATTATTTTCTTTACTTCTTTTTATTGAGATTTCTTACAACAAATCCTTCGTTGGTTCGCTCTGATACCAACTGTAACATGTCCATCTGCTGTCTTTAGGACACGTCTTAGCAGTCCATCGGAAAGGATGTCTAGAAAGCTCTTCCTGGCACTCCCATGGAATGTTACAGGGTTTGCGATCTAGGACTTTCCACGTCTGCCACGTAGCGGAAGTATTCTCGCCATTCCCACTTAGGACCGACCTAAATTAGGGTTTTCCCTATTGGTCATTTCCTAAATGGTAACTAGCGTCAAACCCGAGCGAATCACTTTACACATAAACGCCAACTTCGAAGCAGATTCACGCTGCACTTGGTTCAAGGATAATGGGAAACAAAAGGGATGCAAGGCTCGACCTCTCTGCCATAAGGCATAGTCCCATTCCATTTCCCTAAAATAGTGTAAACTGAGATTATTGTAACTTAGATTCTAGGTCAATGCCCTTGCTGTTCGTGTCCTTTGAACAATCTTCTTGCTGTCCATCATGATTGAGAAAAGTTGCCGGCCAACCAGGACCACCCATCCATAGGACAGACCCATGGCCACATCCACCGCACTTTCCTCGGGTTGTTTTAGTTATTTAATTACCTACCACATTTAGTTGGACATGCATCAATTAGCTTCCTTAATTAGGCTGTTAGGCACCGGTTCCTTCACGTAATCATAGCACTTGACATACAAAAGCAATGTCAAACAAGCTCCTTTTCACATCTTATCATATTTATCTTTGAAATACATTTATAAATTCCAGCCCGTAGGCTTATCCATAATCCACTCGAAGGCTATCAAGCAATCCACATGGATGACTAATCCAAGATTCTGCCCATAGACTAGTATGCGGGCCACGAGATCCAATCCCGAGTCACGTTGGCCTCTTGTGTAGGGCTCGAAAGGCAAGGGATTTATGGCCAGAGCCCCCTCTGGCACCCAAGCGTCCTCCTACTCCAAGTAGCGCTCAACGGAGAGAGCTCTCGCGGCGGGTTGGGTCGACCTTCCCGGCGTGGCTAACAACCCCCTTGGTTAGGGTTAAAGCTGCCTCTCCCTTCAGGCCTTCAACCTAAAGCATTAGATATGTTTTCATCCTTTAATTCTTTGAGCAAACAAAGCAAAACAATACTCTCAAAGATGTTACAAGCACAATCATTTCCAGTTGTCGTTATTTTTGGCCAACTGCTAAGGAGTGAATTCTTCTTTCCGAATGCATCTAGCACTCGATGTGGGATCAATTGCGACTTGGCAAGATCCCCAAGGGTTTTTCTGTTAACCCTTTTATCCTTGGGTTAGGGCCGTATCCTATTAACCCGACTTAATCAATACCTTAAGTTTAATTAGCAGTAAATATGTTATTCCAATTTACTGATCGGTCTGCGTAAGAATCTGCCAATCTCATTCTGAGAAATTGGCCATTTCCTTGTGATCAATTCACAAGATCATGCGACTCTGTACTTGTTGCATGAGTGTCACATCAAAACCCATGGGACTATTTTACCCATTGAATGGCGTCTTCTAATCACGAAATCATGATTAGATAGGGAACAAGGTTAGGGTGTCTTCATAACAATCCGTTCCTGATTGCACTAGGCTGGCATTGTCGGTCCTAGGGTTCCAAATTCAAATCGAGTTTCATTCTTTTAGCGAGCAATCCTTAGGGTAAAAACCCTAGATCATTTCTCACAAGTATGTCATATTGTCCCTACATTCTATGAATGTGGGCAAGTCTTTAGGGTATAAGAGTTTCAGCTTTGGCTATAAGAGCGACTAGGTCACGTCCTCAACGTGCTAAGTCCTAGTTAGCACTCGAGATATGTTGCATTGATTTAACCATTCCTAAACGAGTCCCTCATGGTTTAGGTGTTTAGGTTAAATCAATTTTACTTGTCTATTCTTGAAGATAATTACGTTACCATTTTCGTAACCACATGATTCATTGCCTACGTATAAGTTGCTTTACAAACCCTAACTTTTTGGGTTAAGATCAAAGCATATGTTAAGTTATAGCATAATTCCAATTGAACCTTTTATAACATGCATTCAAGATTCATGCTACTAAACTTTGGGGATTTATGATTGAACCATGCAGCTTTTTCTAACTTCTTTTCTAAATGAGATTTTCGTACACTAAATGAGCATTACACAGCCTTTCGTAGCTATTTACGTATTTGATTGAGATTTAAGCCAATCGACTAGAGTTTAATCTACTTCATGCAGCTCAAGACCCAATTTCCATGCCTTGCAAATTCCTACTGATTATTAGCAACCTTCCTTTAGTGAATCATTTCGAAGGAAAGACGCCTAATAATGCGACATGCGATTTATTCTTTCCATGCTTAATCGAAGTGTAGAATAATAATTTCAACTTCATAAAGATGATCTTTAATTGATCTAAATTCGTTACTTGTAATGCATATAACAAATTGCTAAGAATGCATAGACGTCTCATGTCCTTTCATTCGTTCCATTGGAAAAATACAAATAACCAATTCCTTGATCGTAAGCTATTTCCTTTTAATTTATCCAAAGTATTTCAATCAAAAAAGTGCATCCTAATTTCATAAATGATCTATGCACAATTGACATATTACGACATTAATCAAATTTAGGAAGAAAAACCCGGACTTGTGGTGAAATGTCCACATGGATGTTAGGAGATGATCCTCCTGGGGTTGCGCCTTGTGCCTTCTTAGGAGCCATCCAGATTTCGACCTTCTCGCCTTGGTCATAGACTTATGATCTTGGCCCGTCTCCTTCAAACGCGAAACTCCCTTTGTGACTGCTTGCACCGTCTTTCGGAATCGGCTTTAGAAGGCTTTATAAGTTTCCTCCTTGAAGTAGGGATTTCACGATTAGGACCTTACAACCGTCAAGAATGACTTTGTGGAAATGCTAAGGGGCTTAAACTCTGGGTTTGGAAAACCCGCTTTGTAGGGCCGATGGAAAAGGGGTTTGAAACCCGAAAATCAGGATTTCCACGGGGAAGGGGGTGCTTAAACCTCAGGGTGTGGGGGTTTATAAAAACCCTCTTGAGAGCCAATAGGAAAAGAGGTTTTTTGAAACACGAGGATAAAAGGTGGCTAATAAAAAAGATTGGTCTGGAACCCCACGGGAAAAGGGGGGCTTCTAAATGGACTTAATGGATTGGAAAAGGGAAGAAGGGGGATGTATAGATTGCCTGTGAAGGGGTTAAATCCCAAGGGAGAAGGGGTTAAAAAACCTTCAAGAGGAAGGCTTAAGAAAGCCACAAGAAGGAGGGCTTAGCTCCTCCCCTTAGAAGCTTCTGAGAAGCTTCTATGGGTGTGGCCACTCCAGGTGGAGAGAAGGGGATGACTTCAATGGTGGCATGTTGGCAGCAACGGCACAACTGACGGCTTCGGCGGCGCTCCTCCCTCACGGTGCAGCAGAACAGTGTGGCTCCTCCACGACTCCTTCAGCCTTTGACTGTCGGCATCAAATCTCCACCCACTCTCCTTCTCGTAGCATTATGCTCAGCTCTCCCCTCACTTCCCTCCATGAAGGGTATTTATAGGTGAAGGGAGGGGAACCTCCCTCCCCCACGCCGCCTTACGCATGGAATTCACTCCTCCAATGAGCTCCAGTAAGGAGCTAGGTCATAGCGCCTTCCCTCCCTCTCCTCCAGCATGACAGTCAGCTGGGGGAAAGAGGGGATAATTTTTTAAACAATTTACCATAATTTGAATTATTATCCTCCTGACCTCCTATTAAGAGGAGGTTCTTGTGAAGAACGCGGGTTTAGGAATCAGAAATGTTACACAATTGTTGAGATAAGATACTCCCAAATAGCATGAGAGGTTTCCAAATGGAAGACATCCAACATAAGTGAGTCAGGAAGTGCAAAAAATATATAACGACGAGCCACTTTGTCACAACAAATCCAATTAGTATGATCAATTTTCCATTGTTCAAATAACGGGCCATCAATAGGTTGAACTGGGCAAGATAGGTCACCCAAAACAATATCAAATAATTCGTCACCTTCAAGAATTAGCATCATCTTTGCTTTCCACCCAGGAAAGTCTTGTCCTTGGAAGAAGGGAACCGAACGTTGGCCAAACGGATATCCATTAAGAATTACACAATTGGCCATGCCTGTATCTCGAGAGAAAACAAATAAGATGAGATCACAGAATCTACAAACTATGAACAAGACAAGCGTAGTTGAGACGCGTGACAATCAAAATAGGGAGATGCACATAAGAACAATGAAAAGTATTGAGTGACTAAAAACAAAGCTCGAAATAGAGAGACATAACGTGCAAGACGAGATGACACGTATAAGAAAAGTGCTATTTCTGTCAAACAAAGAACGTGAACGAGAATAAAACATCGCTAAAAATAGCAAGATGTTTGCTTGTCGTAATCAACATCATTAACGAAGACGAGCGATTAACAAACTGTAATTGGAGATTAACGAACTGTAATTAAAATTACAGTTTTAAATAAAGAATCGCAAATTCGAGCTGAATTGTTGTCTTGAATCCTGAACCGTCATAACTTTTGATCCTGAACTCCGATTGACAAGCGGTTTTGACAGGATTTGAGAGCACAACGAGAGCATGAGCTAAACAACCAAGAAAAATTAACTAATACTTCTAATTTTAACAAGTTCATGTATCAAACCATCACTTGTGCAAAGAATTCAATCAAGTATAAACAATGAAACAACTTATCTTCCTTGTTGTTGCTACGCATCCATAGCTCTAATACCATGTTGAGAGACAGAGAGAGAGAGTACGAGAGAGATACACAAGACATGCTCCCAAAGAATAATTTATATTGATGTAGAGTTAGTATATATAGGCTAGACCCAAGTCAAGTGAGAGATGATATATATAGTTGTAACACAAAGGGAAGGTAAAAATTGCAAATATATTTTCTAATGTGTATGAAGAACTATACACAATGAGTACAAGTAACTCTATATGACTCTAAATCCCTATGTAAAATAGATAGGAAAAATATAAAACTCATGAATTATAGCCTCTATAGTGTCTTATATGAAGAGGAAGTGATCACCACATGGGGCACATATGTGTTTCTTTAGAGAGATTTAGACCTAAATAAGAGTAGGAGTAGGGGACAAACACATGGTCAAGCCATATAGCTCTCAAGGGGTTGCTCATAAATGCCATATAAAGGAGTAGGAGACAAACACATGGTCAATACATAGAGATCTCATGTGGATTCAATATAAGGGATTTTTAAAATTTTTATTTTACAAATCTTTTTACATACAGAAGTGTGCCATATAGAGAGTTTGTGTATAGTGAATCCCTCAAGATAGAGATCAAGGATGAAGATAGTTTTGTACCTCTCTAGTAGGAAGCATTTGAATGGTTCTAAAGTAGCTAAACAATTTGATTTTCCAAAGGAAAGAGTTCTAGGATTTTATCCCATTGCTAGTTAGATTATTCCTTGTAATAGTGAATACATCTCTTAAGGTATAGGATTAGTACAAGACTACACTATGAGAGATTAGAATTAGATTATTCCTTGTAATAGTGAATACATCTCTTAAGGTATAGGATTAGTACAAGACTACACTATGAGAGATTAGAATTAGAGATGGCCATATTGATGCATTTTTTTAACTTTAAGAACAAAATAATAGATACGTCTACTATCACATTTCAAAATGTATCAAAAGGCTCACATCCATCCATAATCACATTTATTGCACAAAGAATAAGCACACATTTTTGTATATTTTGAAACATGGTATGATTCAAAATTCATGATTAGTTAAATGGGAATTTCAACATGATCAGTCTATGATTTTTACATGTTGTTTCATGTGACCATGTATGTGCTTTGCGCATACAAAAAAACCAGAGAGTTGCTCCTTTCAAACTGTTTCTCTAGCCACAATTTTGCAATCAATACCTTGCTAGCTTTTCTTTTCTATTGTAACATGTCCATCTGTTCCCTTTGGGACACGTCTTAGCAATCCTTTGGAAAGGAAGTCCAGAAAGCTCCGCCCGGCACTCCCATGGAATGTTATGGGGTTTGCGATCTAGGACTTTCCGCGTCTGCCACATTGTGGAAGTATTCTGGCCATTCCCACTTAGGACCAACTTGAATTAGGGTTTTCCCTAATGGTCATTTCCTAAACAGCAACTAGCGTCGAACCCCAAGTGAACTACTTTACGTAGAAATGCCAGGGCCGAAGCGGATTCACGTTGCACTTGGTTCGAGGAGAATGAGAAACGAGAGGGATGCAAGGCTCGACCTCTCTGCCATAAGGCATATTCCCATTCTGTTCTCCTAAAACAGCATAAACCGGGATTATTGTAACCTAGACTCTAGGTCAGCGCCCTTACTATTCCTTTCCTTTGAGAAGATCACCTTGCTGTCTATTACGATTGACAAAAGTTCTCGGCCAATCGGGACCACCCATCCGTAGGACGTGCCCATGGCCACATCCACCGCACTTTTCTCAAGGTTGCTTTATTTGTCTAATTACCTACCACATTTCTAACTGCATTGAGAGTCTTGGCATAGCCAAGATGTCCTGAGAAAGGGAAATCATGAGCTTCCCACAGTATCTTCTGCTTGAGTGACTAGCTTGCTGGTATACATAATCTCGTTCTATAGTAGACAAGTCCACTATTAATAGAGAATTCATGATACTTAGCCTATAGCTTCTGGTCCTGTTCCTTGATAGGGATCTCCCTTAGCATCTTTTGATAGACTGGATCATGGCATGCTTCTTCTCTAGCTAGCTCAAGTATTGGGTTATTTGGCATGGATACCTTTGTGGCTAGAGATATAGCTATTGATTGTTCAGTGTTGAAATGACTTGTTTTTTGGCTGATTTTTGTTGTTTTTGAGAGCTGAATGGTTGATTTTATGAGATGATTGATTGGTTTAGAAGTGTTTTGAGAGTGTTTTGGATGATATTGATTGTGTTTTGGAAGTTCATGATGTTTGTTAGTGGTTCTGTGATGTTCTGATAGGTTTTGATTGGTTCTGTATACCTTCTGTATAGCTTCTATTTTGTTCTCTTTTGTTCTGATTGTCTTCTATAAGGAGGGATGGAGTATTGATTGATGAAGATTGAGATCTTGTGAAAGTTTATTGAATGGTTTGTGAGAGTTTGGAATGGTTTGAGTATGAGTTATGTGGTTTTGATGACCTTCTGTAAACTTCTATAGGTCTTCTGTAGAGCCTCTGTCTCTGTTTCTGCTCTGTTCTGTTCTGTACTGTAGCTGTTCTGGTACTGTACTATGATTGTTCTGTATGCTTCTGTATGTGTTTTGATGGATGAGAGTGTAGCTTGGAAAAGTTTTCTAGCCTTGGAAAGAGGTGAATACAAGTGAAAAAGAGCTGAAAGAAGTGAAAGAAGTAGTTGCTGAAGACTCAAGTGAAGACTGAAGTGAAGTGACAGTAGTGAGCTATGAAAGGACACTGTAGTGGCTCTGGTGACTCTTCATATCAGACATACCTCTTGGGAGGGGTATCCACGACCTAAGAAGGATTATTGAGAGTGATTTTGAGAGATTTTAGTGAGGATATGATGTATTATTGATGGAGAGAGAGACAGAGAGTCAGAGATAGCCAATTCTACTAAAAGAGAGTGATTGTATGTGAGAGATTGAGAGAGAAGACTATGAAGACATTGAAGATGAATACTATGTGATGTATTTCCATTCAAAGATGGTGTATTCCTTTTCTTTCCTTGTTATATTGATGGATTTTGTAAAGATATTGAAGAATGTGGTTGATTCTATCAAATCCGTGGGAGATCTACATGATCCTGCATGAAGATTTGTTATGCCTGGTGTTCTTTTCTTCATTGTGATCATATGAAACATAATAAACAAGCTTGTTGATGTTACAAGATAGATTTTCTTGCAAGAGAATTCCCTTTTCTTTGGTGTTCCTCTTGGGGCTCCATGTTTTTGGTGCGCAGCCGGGGAAACTTGCCATCAACAAGCACCAGAAGAGGTGGAAAATGAAGGAAATGGCAATGCCAAGAAGAGAAGAATTCAATGGATGTTTGTAAAGTTCCTTCTTCCATTGAAGAGTTGGAATTTCTCATAATCAAAGCCACTTTCCACAAGAAGTTCATCCCACAATGGCGGAAACAAATCCCCATCATGATGCATGCTCTATGTGGTGGACAGTTTCCTCTTCCTGTTGAAGCAGCAGAAACTTGCATCTTGGTGGCAAACTGTTTGGGAACAAACTAAAGAGCAGAAACAGAGAGAATGACCATCCATGGAAGATTTGGCATTCATTGAGAAGTTTCCAGACAACATCAAGTGGGAGATTGTGAAGAAGCTTCAGGAGTCTTGGTCTGTAGAGGTTCACAAAGACAAGAAGGAAAGAGTTGGAATTTGTTCGTGGATGCTCAACAGCAAGATACATGGGATGCTTGGTTCACTGATAACCTTCTGTTTGTTCAATTAGCAACCCACTGGAAGTTGGTAGACCGAGTGTTTTTCACAACATACACTGTTGAAACCATCAGAAGCTGGCATTATTATGATGATGGCACCACCACAATGCTTAGACGTATGCATTTTGACACCTTCAGAACCGAATATCTTCCTCTGTGCAGTGGCATGAAAGCAGAATTCAGAGACGTTGAAAAGGAAGAAGTAGAAGAAATGTTGGCAAGACAGTCCTTCAGAGACTGAGGCCTTCTGTTAACCCTCTATGGAGCACTAACAACATAGTGGAGCCAACCCCCTGATGAATGACGCAATAAAGAGGCAAGCGTTAGAACGAGTCCAGAGGTACGCGAGAAGAGAGAAAGTAAAAATCAAGGCTGAGAACGAGCTCGCAGCAGAAACTGCCTTTGACGCCCTTGCGGAACTCTTTACAGAAGTCCCAAAGGCACATCAAGCCCTTCCTCCTCCTGCTGGAGGTCCACTTCCAAGCCAGATCCATCCTGGAAATATTGATGACAGGCCAGCGAATGTAGTTCCATTGCCAGTTTTTAAGGGAGAGTACAATGAAGACCCTGATCTTCATATAGCAGAGTTTATGGTAGCATGTGTGGCTAACAATTGCAGAACCCCTGAGCATTGGTTAGCAATATTCCCCGCCACTTTCAAGGGCGCGGCGTTTCAGTGGTATGAGAGACAAGCAGCAAGAACTTTTGGCACATGGGCGCGGCGTTTCAGTGGTTTTGAAAAGCGGATGCGAGAGGAATTTATGAACCTAAGTCAGTCCTCTAGAGAAAGAGTAGAAGCTTATGTCTCATGAATGGAATCCATCCTGAAGAGATGGACTAACCATAATCTAGATGATGGCATTCAGAAGGGAGTGTTTCTCATAGAATTACAACCAGAAGTTCGTAAGTTTGTGGAGCTGCAAAGACCAGCCACACTGCAAGCTGCAACAGAAGGTGCAAGACTGTACGATGAAGTGGAAGCTAGATTAGCGTCGAATACAGGAAGAGGAGTCCTACCTCCTCTGATGCCAGGAATGATGTACCCACCAAATGCAGTCCCGGGGACTGTCCCCTACCCTTACCAACAGATGCCCCCAGTATCACAGTACAGTGCACCAAATCCACAGTGGCCACAATCCATGCCTCAAATGATGGTTCAACCACAACAACAATGATCCCAACCAATTTCCTCAATGCCAAATCAGCAGCAACAGTGGAATCCTACCAACTGGAGCCAACAGCCAACAGTTCAAACAGGAGCTCTGAATCAGAATCAGAACAGAGATTCCTCTTCACCAGCCAACCTATTTATGCAGTGATTACAAAGACTCATCAAAACCCTCCTACCAGTACCTCAGGAGGTGAAAGCTTGAAGGACTACTTATCCAACTCAGTTGCAAACATAAAAAATGAGTTGATGGATGTGATTACAGAGCAGCTACAAACGCTGAAAGTGAATACCGCCAGCATATCCAATGTTGTAGGAGCAATAAGAGATGTAATGCGGTCAAATACTTGGTGTGGTAAGTGTCATCAAGCAGGCCATTTAGCCACTGAATGTACACGAAAACCAACCATTCATGGATCCTTCTGTTCCTACTGTTTGCGGAAGAACCATACAAAGGACATTTGCTCTCTGAAGGAGATGCATGATAGGAGAAGGAAGGAAGAAGATACAAGATTCAACTTGCTGGAATCCAAAATGACAACACGGGATATTGGACCCAAGCCTAGAGAGTTTGGTCCTAATTTCGGACCCAGAAGATTTCCATCCCAAAGTTACAGAGGAAGACAGTCTGGCGGTGGTCAAAGGACAGAAGTGGAGTGTTACAGATGCGGAGAAAAGGAACACATCTCACCAAATTGTCCAAATCCCAGAAGGTCAGTGGATTACAAGCCCTTATGCAGTCGATGCAAAGGAGAAGGCCACACTGCAAAAGACTGTCCAAGCCCAGCCCCAATGAAAAACATTGCTATTGATAGTCCGGCCAAGGCCCAAGAGCCTACCTCCAATTTAGTGGAATTGGAAGTTGCTGCCATCACACGTGCAAAGAAGAAGGAACCACCTATCCAGAAAGAAAATAATCCTTCTGCCAGAACAGTGAAGTTCAATCTTCCACCAGAAGAATAGAACAGAACAGAGCCTGACAGTGCCGTACAGAGCACTATAGTGCCACAGAGAGTTACAGAGACAGTTACAGAGACAGGACCAGAGGTCCAGGAGATAGAATAGGAGGAAGTGCCACAAGTGGCAGAAGAAGTTCCTATGATGCCTCTGTTGGAAGAAAGAGGAAAAATGAAAATGGGTGTTGCCCCATTCCCTAACCGATTAGAGAAGCCAGTGGATCCTATTAAGGAATACGATCTAGTCAGAGATCTAGATACCTTTAAACCAAACCTCACATTACGACAATTATTGATGTTGTCTCCCAGTTGCTGAAAAAGGTTCAAAAGTATACTGACAAGAAGACGTGGATTAAGGATTGCTCCCTCAACAGCAACAAAGTCCAACAAAGCTCCAGAGCCTGTCAAAGAAGTGGACGTGGCTAACGCCTTCCTAGATCCGTGTACCCCCGAGACTGGCATGTGGATAGAAGGCTGCTTCATTGCAAATGCACTGATTGATGGAGGCTCATCAGTAAACATTATGACGGATGTGACAATGAAGGATCTAGGCCTACAAGGTGTGCAACCAACCCAATGGCTCATCAGACTAGCGGATCAGAGCAGAATCAAGCCTTTGGGCATTCTCCCATATGTGAAGACTACAGTGGCTGGAAAAGATTATTGGCTAACCTATCTGGTGGTGAAGCCAAACTCTTATGGTACATCCTACCCTTTGTTACTGGGCACAGACCATGGATTTTTGAAGCCAGAGCAAGGACGGATTGGTTCAAATGAACCTTGACCTTGGGTAGAGGACCCAATAAAGTGGTGTTGAAGCTATCTGGTGCTCAAAAAGGACATGGATCCACCTCCTTGGAATTATCTTCTGACTCCCCTAATGAAGCTACAGATGGAACATCAGCAGACGAATATGCTGTCAAACAAATCCTTCCCAAGAAAACAGTGGCACGTTCGTTAACAGTGGATACTGTAAGACAACTTCCAAAAGATGCAAAGCCATTGTCAATGGGAGAATACTTCCTGCCTGAACCAGGAATGATTTCTGAAATCACTTCTCACAGTGAGATAGAAGCATGGATGTACTGCTCTCCCTGTTACATGGCTATAGCAGAGCTAGAGACAGAGGCAGAAGATGAAATAGAGAACCTGTTCTTCTCTTACAAAGCTCCTACAGAGATAGAGACAGAGACAGAAGCAGAAGCAGAGACAGAAACAGAAGCAGAAGCAAAGACAGAAACAGAGACAGAAGAGGATGGATATGATATGGACGAAGAAGGTTATGAAAGTGAGCCAGAAGAATCTATCCCACTTGCAGAGGATACATTTGAAGAAGAAGCTCCAGAAGCATCAGAAGCAGACGAGCTCATGCTATGGGACAGAATGGCGATGGTACCATTTGGTCTCGTAAATGGATCTTCTCATATGAAAAATCTTTATAAGACATGGGTTAAGAAGAACAAGCCGTCTTTCAGTAGTGGCTCTTGCCGTCCTCACTCATCTCTGCCAAGAAAAGATGATGATGATGCACCGTGCCAACAAGCACCAGTCCCACAAACCCAACAGAAATCAGAGGGTCCCTGTTATGTGATGTTCCTGGACGTGTCATCAGAAGATGAGTATTCCAGCCAAGAGGTAATTAATCGTGAAACCAAACCTGAAACGGCTCTAATCCCATTTCAACATCTCAAGGAGCAACCTAAGCCTCCACCAAAAGAAGAAGTTAGGTCTAGTGGGACATCAGAAGAGGACATCACTCCCTTGAAGGAGTCGGATCTATATCCAGAAGCAATCCACGGGACCTTCATCCGTGAAGTAGAAGGTGAAAGGAAGTTAACTTTTGTGGATGCAGATGGCACTGAACGCCACTTGAAGGTGGGTAGCAGCCTCCCAGAAGAGGAGTTTTCAACCTTGTACAACTTGTTGAAAGAGAGTTTGGACGTGTTTGCATGGTCCTACAAAGACCTAAAGGGGATTGATCCCACAATATGTCAGCATCATATTGACTTGGAACCTGATGCCAAGCCCGTATGGCAACGACAGAGGCGAATGAACCCGAATTATTCCACATTGGTGAAAGCAGAGCTGCTGAAGCTTCTGGAAGCCGAGTTCATTTATCCAGTGGCAAATAGTGAACGGGTTTCACCCATCGTGGTTGTACCCAAGAAGAATGGCAAGCTTCGTATATGTGTGGATTTTCGAAAGCTCAATTCCAAGATGAAGAAGGATCACTTCCCGATTCCTTTCACAGACCAACTGTTGGACACAGTGGCAGGACATGAGCTTTATTCCCTTCTGGATGGATTCAGCGGATACAACCAAGTGCAGATAACAGAAGAGGACCAATCCAAAACAACCTTCACCACAGAATGGGGGACCTACGCTTACCGAGTGATGCCATTTGGGCTTTGCAATGCCCCTGCTACTTTCCAGCGAGTCATGATGGCCACATTCCAAAATCATTTGCACGACTTTATTGAGGTGTATTTGGATGACTTCTGTGTCTATAGTTTGATCCGTGAACACTGGGGACATTTGGAACAATGCTTTGACTGATGCCGGGAGTATGGGATTTCCCTCAACCCCGACAAATGCATCTTTGGGGTCTCTTCTGGAGTTCTGTTGGGCCACATTGTCTCTGCACAAGGGATATCAACAGACCCTGCAAAGATCGAAAAGATTGCAACTCTGACAGCACCCACCAACCTCAAACAGTTGAGGGGATTCTTAGGCCATGTGGGTTACTACAGGAGGTTCATAGCCCATTTTGCAACAAAGGCAACCTCCTTGCACAAGCTTCTGAGGAAAGATACAGAGTTTATTTGGACGGAAGAATGTGACAAAGCCTTCAACACTCTGAAGCAGTGTCTAAATAAGGCACCCATTCTGCAACCTCCTGATTGGACGAAGGAGTTTCATGTACATACCGATGCATCTATTGAAGGCTTAGGTGCTGTCCTCTGCCAAAAGGGTTCCTCGAAGCTTGATCAACCAATCTATTACGCAAGCCGAAAAGTCACTGATAGGGAATGGAACTATACAGTGACAGAGCTGGAGTGCTTGGCAATGGTGTTTGCCCTAGAAAAGTTTCGCCACTACCTCCTATCTACCCATTTTAAATTTTATGTGGATCATGAGGCCTTATTCTTCCTGTTGAACAAAGCAGATGTGAAGGGACGAATGATGAGATGGATCCTTCTATTCCAGGAGTTCGACTTTGAGGTGATTACTAAGCCTGGTCGTTTCCATGTTCTGGCTGATCATCTGTCGCGTATCCCACAAACTGCAGACGAGGAGAAGGATGATCCAGACCTCCCTGATGTTTCCCTATTCTTGGTAGAAACTGTAACTCCTTGGTATGCAAACATTGCCAATCTGCTAGCAACCCAACAGTACCCTCCTGGCATTTCTAGTCGGGAAAGGAAGAAGCTTATGCTAGAATCAGCCCCCTACACCCTGTTAGGCAATGCACTGCACAAGAAAGGCAAAGATGAAGTGCTCTGAAGATGTGTTGCAGGATATGAGATTGGGATTGTTCTGAAGGCTTGCCATGATGAGCCATGTGGAGGCCACTTTGCAGGAGAAGCTACAGCCAGGAAGGCTCTGCTAGCAGGTTACTGGTGGCCTACCATTCATAAGGATGCCTATGATTACTGTAAAAGATGTGATGCTTGTCAGAGAATGGGGAAACCGACAAAGACAAGTGCCATGCCATTGCAGCCTATTCTTCCTTTAAAGTCGTTTGAGAAGTGGGGCATCGACTTCGTAGGTCCAATCGATCCTCCCACCAGAAGGAAACATAACCAATACATCCTTGTATGTACAGATTATGTCACAAAGTGGTGTGAGGCTAAAGCCCTAAAGCAGGACGATGGTAACAGCGTGGCCCTGTTCATGTACGAGAATATCATCACCCGTTTTGGCAGTCCCTTAGAGCTGGTAAGTGACAGAGGTACTCATTTCCTTAATAAAGTCATGGAAGAGTTGACAGAGTTGTATAAGATCCGCCATCACAAGTCCACTCCTTATTACCCCAGAGCCAATGGCCAAGTCGAAGTCACGAATCGCATGCTCTGCTCGATTCTGACAAGAACAATTGCTGCACATCGTCGTGATTGGGACGATCGACTTACAGAGGCCCTCTGGGCGTATAGAACCTCCCATAAAGCAGCAACAGGACAGACACCCTTCCAGCTGGTGTATGGTACAGAAGCTGTTTTCCCTATTGAACTGGAATTACCCTCTTTGAGAGTGGCCAACATCAACGAGCGTTTGGGGGACGATGATTCACTACAACGCCGTCTCCTGCACCTGGAATGTTTGGACGAAACTCGTAGGATGGCTCTACAGTGCATGGAAGCCATGCAAGCTCGACGCAAGGCTTACCATGACAGCTTCATCAAGCACAAGGAGTTCAAAGAAGGTGATTTGGTCCTAGCCTATGATTCACGATTTGGCAAGTTTCCTGGCAAACTCCAACAGCAGTGGATGGGCCCATATAAGGTACTTACTGTCAGCCCTAATGGCTCTGTCCAAGTGCAGACCGTTGATGCCTCTAATGATCCCTTCCTGATCAATGGATATCGCCTGAAGAAGTACTTCCCTCCTTGGGGATCTTGACAATCACGGTCACTTGATCTTTTCCCTCGTTGGCGTGGCACTATCATTCTTATGATGCTACTTCTGATAGCCGTTCTTCAGCCACTCATGAAGTGGACGCAACCCTCTGTCCCCTCAACCCCACCGTCCAGCCTTGATCTCTTATCCTCTATTTTGCACCAGCGACAGTGGCGAGGTTGATTCTGATACATGGTCTTTCAACCATTCCCTTGCTCAATTCGAAGAGAAAAGAAAAAAAAAAGAAAAAAAAAAAGGGAAACACAAAATACATATCGGTCATGGGAGAAAATGACTTAGGTCCCTGTCATGCCGACCTATTCTTTGAGAAAAGGTGGAAACACCCTCGGGAATAGGGGAAAACAAGAAAAAAAAAAGAGAAAAAAAAGAGAAAAAAAAACAAAAACAAAAACAAAACTGTTATGAGAGAAAAGGAAGCAATTCCCTGTCATAGCAGGCCTCGTTCCAAGAAAAGGTGATAAATATCCTTGGGCGAGAAGCTGCCTGTGGAAAAGGTGGCAACACCCAGCAGTCCAGAAAGTGGAATCATCACTTGATATCCCCAGGATCCAATTCTGAAGCTACCTCCCTTGGTACGATGTGTCCTGGGTCTCTCTGCAAAGCGTCTACTTGTCCCCTAGTAGATGACATGTCCTATCCAACACAACATTCGATTTGATGGCTACCTCCCTGGGTATGCCTCTTCAACAACTGACGACACGATCTTCATCGACAAACAATTGAGTTGCGTGAGCTTTCATCCTAACCGGATGGGGAAGTGAGTATGGTTGCCCTCTATATTTTTCAACAGAGAGTGAGACAGAGGGTGGGGCAAGAGACCAGTCTTTTCCCTTCAAATCAAATGAGAGGTGAGTAGTGTGAATGAAGTGTTGCACGCACGGGATGGGCCTCTCAACGCACAAAGCACAATTTGTTTCTGTGCACTGCACCATAAGGCTCCCTGGCCTTCCTTCTCGCACCGTATGACGGCACAGGGCGGGATGCACAGTCGCACCATCAAATGCGCACAAGGCATACAACCCTTGCACAAGTGACTGTGAGGATTATATCAATGGGTTTCAGGACATGGTTGCCCTCCTGTATCTATCAACAGAGCGTGAGACAAAGGGTGGACTGAGTGTGACTGGAGTTTCTTCAATCAATTACCGAGAGGTGAGATTGAGGGACGTTACGACACTTAAAGTCAGGTATGTTCCCGTTTTCCTATGTACCCACGGGATGGGTGTCTACCGTCATCACAGGACACGTCACGTCACCCTGTTCTATACACTGCACTGTAAGGCTCCCTTGCCTTCCTCCTTGCACTTATGCCAGATGAGTTGGACACACTAATGCACCATCAACTGTGCACCCTGGCATACTCCTTCTGCACCATTCCCCCTTGTTGATTCCTCAACCGGGTACGAGATATGGATTTCCATCATTCTTCCTCGAGTGATATTAGTCATGGGGCGAGTGACTGTTCTTTCATTCCCTATGAGTGACTGTGAGTTGAGTGCAATATCCCTCATCATCGATGAATTTCCTGCAATTCTTTCCATCAGCTACCTCCTTGGGTACTGCCACATGGTCCCTGCCATGACGGACGTGTGCCGAGAAGATGCCTTAGTACCTCCAGCAGCCGACAACAACACAGGACGTGCCATCGACACTCAACCTTGCTTCTTGACAGCATGGGCCAAGTTTTTCTAACCCTACACATTCTTTTTCTCAGTGGCGTTCATGTTTTAAGTGTGAGGACGTTAGTGGATGGTCTGTGGTGTGGTCCTAGGTCCCTGTTGCTCGGTTAACCCTATCCATTAAGGTCTTAAGTGTGGGGACGCGTCCCTGCGCGTCTACATTGCATACCCTTCTGCATATGCCTCAACCTGCTCATGCATGTATGCCATGACTTGCTCTTACCCTGATAGGGTCCCTTCCCACCCAACAGTTCATGTTTCACCCACCCTTGGGGTGGTTCCCTTGCAGTTTTTCTTCATTCCTTGCTTTTGAGGTCTTGCTATGTGAATGCACCCTACGTTCACCGAAGTCCAAATCCCACCCTATAGCCCTGTTCCTCCCTCTGACTTGACAATTTTTCCTTTTTACATACCCCTGTTTCGGTGCACGGTTTTTTGAGTTATTAATTTTTGAAGCATTTTCTGCAAATTAACCGGTTTTCCATATGAACGCGCTTTTCTTGCTTCGGAATCGTGATCTGACATCATAGCCTTGCCAAGCACTTTTCCCCTGACATTTTTCCTTTTTACTCCGAGTCATTCCGATACATGGTTTGTCCAATATTAATTTACCAATTTTTTTAAGACTTTTTCGTGCGTCTTTTTGACATTTTTCCATGTGAACCTGCCCTATTTGCATCGGAATTCCAATTTGATTTGACAGCCGTGTCCTCTGTGCCTTCCCCTACCTTTCTCATTTTTTCTCCCCCCTCCTATTTGGATTTTTGATTATTAATTTTTAAATGAGTTTTCGGGCGTATTTTGTGTTTTCACATGTGAACCCCTCCTACTTCCACCGGAACTGCGGTTTAACATGACAACCCTGTACCCCCCCTTCCTGCGGACATTTTTCCTTCTTATTGCATGTCATTCCGACGAACGGTTCGTCCGATATTAATTTCTGATCCCATTTTCGGGTTTGTTTTTTGGGTTTTTCCCATGTGAACGCGTCTTATCTCAGTCGGAACTATGTTTTCATGTGATACATTGTCGGGCACGTCTTTCTGCACAGTTTTCTTTTTTTTGCACCTCATTCTAATGCACGGATCTTCCGATATTAATTATTAATTGTGTTTTTTGATCCGTTTTTTGTGTTTTTTGCATGTGACCGCCCTTTACCCCTCCCGGACCCTCCGTTGCATATTTTTCCTGTCTTCCCCCTGCCGTCCTGCCCACTTTTTGTTTTTATGTCATTTCGTTTTGACGTCTGGATTGGGAGTTATTAATTTTTCTTTATTTTTATGAGTTTTTACGCGCCCCTCCTACGCGTGAACGCGCCCTTTTTCAATTTTACGCGTCTTAACGCGCCCCGGTCACATCCGCGTGTCTCGTCCCTATATCCGAGAGCCCTTTCACTCCCGTCACGGCAAATTTTTTTACCCCCGCCACGCTCACACGCGCGGGACCGAGGGGGGTACGCCTCTCCTTTATGGGACCCCCCGCCCAGTTTCCCCCTTTGGGCCCCTGCCCATCTTCCTACCCTACCCCCCTTTCCACCCTCTGGGCACCCCGCCCATGGACCCCGCCCATATCCATTTCCACCCCCCTCCATGTCCTCTCTCCCCGACCCCTCCCAAATCCTAGCTGCCTCCCCTCCCCTCTTTCCCTCTCCCCTTGCTCCTGCGTGCCGCCATTTCCCTTCTCCCCCTCCTCCTCTTCTTCTCCTTCTCTCCTCCTTCCTCCCCTCTCCTTCCCCTCCTTCCTCTCCCTCCTGCCCTCGTCCTCCCTCCCTGTCGAGAGTCGCCGCCTCCAGCCCTTCGCCCGCCCGCAGTCGCCACACCCCTCGTCTCCAGCTCTGCCGCCGCCTGGTCCTCAGAGGTCGCCGCCTGGTCCTTAGAAGCCACCCCCTCGCCGCCTGGTCCTCCAAGGCCACCGCCTGGTCCTCAGAGGTCACCGCCTGGTCCTCAGAAGCCGCCCCCTCGCCGCCTGGTCCTTAGAGGCCGTCGCCTTGTCCCGCAGAAGTCGCCCACGCCTGGCTCCGAAGTCGACGCCGCCGCCAGCTCTGTCGCCACCCAGCGCCTCCTTGCACGCGCCGCCAGGTCCTCCTCGCCACCTCTCCTGCCGGCCACGCCGCCTTCCTCCTCCTCCTCCCCCACCACCTGCACCTACTCCTCCTCCTCCTCCTCCATCTAACCACAGCCAGGTTACACCCTAACCTAAGTTAAGTTAAAACTAACCTAGGTTAGGTTACAAACTAACCTAAGTTAACCTCTAACCTAACTTAAGTTAAAGACTAACCTAACTTAAGTTATTCAACCCCCTTTTAGTTACCCTAACCCCACTAGGTTTCCACTAACCTAACTAGGGTTAGGTTTCCACTAACCTAACTAGGGTTAGGATTCCACTAACCTAACTAGGGTTAGGTTTCCACTAATCTACCTGTAGTCAGTCTGACTAACCTAACTCAGGTTAATTCCACCCCCACTAACTAACCCTAGGTTAGTTAGTCTAACCATGGTTAATTAGAACTACCCCTAGACTAACTTAACTTGACTAACTACCCCTAGACTAACTTAATTGACCTAACCATCCTAGACTAACTCAGACTACCCTAATCAACCTTGACTAACCTGACTAGACCAGACTTGACTTACCCTGACTTATCTAGACTAACTTGACTTAGTTGCCTTAATTTGACTTTACTAACCCAACTAACCTAATTTACATCATTTAATTGATTTAGTTAATTTTTTTACAAAAAAATCATTTAAATTCCAAAAAAATTACAAAAAAAAATTCTAAAAAATTTCCCCATATTTCTGCCCTATTTTGGAATATTTTTTAGGTGAAAATTTGAATAAAAAAATTAAAAAAACTTAAAAATTTAAAAAGTCACTCAAAATGACTTGAAAAATGCATAAAATTCATTTTAAATTAGTAAAAATACAAAAAAAAATTCTAAAAAATTCCACCCACCCCTGAACTTTTTCCATTAATTTCTCACTTTAAAATATTTTCATACAAGGCCCAAATATTCTTTTTCAAAAAATAAAACCCTAATTTTATTAACCTAAATTCTGGATATTTTCTCCATGGCTGAATTTTTATTTTTTCCCTTCATCACATATTCATGTGCTATATATCTTTCTTTCCTTATTATTATTATTTAAAAAAAACAAACACACAAACAAAAACAAACCATAAATAATAACAACTTTAAAAAAAAAACAAATACACGAAACCACACTATAAAACCAAAACAAACACACCTAAAATATAACCCCACTCCCATCCAAAATAACAAATTAAAAATACATTCAAAATCACCAAACCCACTAAGGTGTTGTCGTTGTTGTTTCGTCAGTGGTCTTTACTTTTCTTTTACTGGATTCACTCCTTTTGGGGGACTCTTCCGTGCGCATTTAGGCATTATATACACACCCTTCCAGGTATTTATTTTATGTGCTTTATTTATTTTCATTTCCCCTTTACTCACAAATTAATTGTTAAAATGATCTAATTATTTACCCACAGTTTTCTGTGAAAAGCTCTTTGGACAAGTACTGGGATGGCGTTTTGGCAGGCATAAACCTGTCCTGGAGAAACTGACAGACCAGCTTCCATACGGGATCAGTGATCATGGAAAAGGAAACTCCTGAAGAGTTGATCACCTTCTTAACATCCAGCATTTCCCTTGTCTGCTTTTGCAACAGCTTCAGAATCTCTTCATTAGAGAAAAGCTGACGAGTGGTAACAAAAGGTTCACCTTTGGAGGGAAGAGACAGAGCCTTCCCTAAGCCTCGAGGTGTCAAAGTAATAGAAATTCCCTGGACTAGTCCTGTCTTCTTGCTGTAGGAGGCCAGAAACTCATCACATAACGATGGATCCTCTGGAAGCAATGGAAAGGAAGTAGCCACAAAAGCAGCAAGTCCTGCCTTCGTGAGAGGCTCAAAAGTGAGTAGGGAAGAGTAATCCCTACTAACTAATGGGACGTACTGGACAGGGGGAGGAGCGTGAGAAGGCGCCATTCAGATGGTTACACACACACCACAAACACAGACAATCAAGGAGAATGCCTGCAAAGCAACAGACAAAAATCCAAGGATAAGAGAATAACCAAAACAATAAAAGGTGACTCGACCAACTAACCCCAAGCAAACCACAACCTAGAAAAAATTCGACATGACCTTGAGACATATGCGACCGAAAGCTTCATGCTATGCATCAGACAAACACCCAGAACACCGTTTCAGGCAATAAAAGAAAAAACTACACACCGTACCCTTAACCGGAACAAAGAAGCGGAACCAAAAACAATACCACATCCAACACATATCAAGACTACATCGTTGATAAACTAGTGTTGGACCATGGAAATAACTCCAATGACTGCGCATACCCATCCCACAAAATTGGTTCGTTAAAAAGGGGAATTAAGTGCAGTGAGGGGGAATTATTTTAATAAAGGGTTTATTTTAATAAATTATTAAGAATGGGTGAAGTTTTATTAAGTGATAAACCTTAGCAAGAAAACGGCGGTTCCTTCTTAAAAATTTAATTACCAATTATTAGGTGAAAACGGTGCTTTAATTCGAATCCCGGACTTCGATACCCAGACGGGGTCTCTAAATGCAAGTTCATTGATTACAAATTAAGGTGATGTGGAGCGCTTGTTTGCTAGCGCGTGCTCTTGTGACGGCTGGTTCATTTTAATTAAAAATATTAAAGTGCCTCTTTAGCGCACGTAGCGCGTACTAAGTGAACGGTGGGTTTATTTTAATTAAAAAGAATGGTGTGTTTAGCGCGAATGCACGTGGTGTTGAAAGGAGTTGCTATTGATTGGAGCACTTACCTCCTCACTAAAATGGATCAACATTTCGTCAAAGTCACCAGGGGTAATGTTACCAATGTCACATATGGATCATACTTGTCTGCCTTCTTAACCTATTCAGGTTTACAGAAGACTGTAGAGGATGATGATTCTCCGCCTCCCCTGGTCATCCAGCGCAAACGCTTGAAGCGGGTAGCGGATAAAGCTCCTTTAGTACTTCCTTCAGTGCCCATCCCTGCTACCTCTGGCAGTGATCTCCCTGGGTATCTCACTTGTAATAACCTGTTCCAAGCACATCGAGAAGGATCATTGGACATATCAGTTCCCTCACTGAACAGTCTAGTCTCAGGAGATGCAATTCCTTTCCTCTGTAAAGACATTCAGAGTTCCATTGAGTTGTTAATGAGACAGCCTGTGTTCAACAGCTGTGCGCGTCCTTTTATGAAGAACTCATGCAGTCTAAGGACCAGTTGCATAAGGCAGCATCCAAGTTAGCTTCTGCTAAGGATACCCTGGCAGATTTGTTTAAGCAAATGGAACACCAAACCCAACTGGTTGCCATCCAAAGCGATGAGATCTCTTCTTTGAAGATCCAGTTACTAGAGGCTCAATCACAGGTTACTAGCCTTTCAGAGGAGAAGGAGAGGATGTCCAGAGAAGCGCAGGAGTTCCAAGCTCTCTTAGATGGCAAACTTTCAGCTTTATAGACTGCTAATGACACAGTGGTATCCCAAGCCTCCCAAATTCAGCAGTTGCAAGATCAACTGGCAAAGTCATGCTCTGTTCCTCCAAGCCCTAATGTTCCCTTGATTCCTTCTCTTTCACCGCAGGACTTGGCTGCTCTTCAGAGACAGGCTACTTTGTGTCCTCTATTTTAAGATAAAGTGGAAAGATTGCAATCCAGAATGGACTTTTTATGGTCTACATTTGAGCAGTTTCAGGAATATGTTCCACCAGACCATTCTTTCTTTGTCCATTACCACTTACAGAAGTTGGTTTTCTACATGAAGCTTTCCACGATGGATTTACCTCTTCCAGAGGATGGATGGAGTGGGGCTTGGTCTGCTGAGTTGCTGACAGAGGTAGTAAGGATGGTGTTTGAAGATTCTGTCACGCCAGATACCATGTTGATGTCCTACATGTATCTACGAGGAGACTTGTTAATTCCAGATGAGGTGGATATGGCATGATATGTGGGGGATGTGGTCCTACAGGCTGTTCTGTATGTCAACTATTTGGAGTTGCGCATAGCTGACATGTTCTAGAGTTACTCCTCCAAAGTGGCTGATTGTCATGATAATTCGTGGCATCCCATGATTGATTTTGTGGTCTTGAATCAAAGACAAAACACAGCTCCTACCTCTGCCCAGAGTACTAATCAACTGAGGATGGATCTCTTAGCCTATCTTTCAAAACATAATGCGTTTGATTCTACCTTCTTTGATACCTATCATAGACGATCTCTCTTAGGACCTTCTGTTCCTACCCTCCTCTATTACCAACAAATGGCTCACCGATATGATATGTATCTTTCCCTTTGTCAATCTAATTCCACCACTATTTTACCCCTTCTTTTCCAACCTTCATCTTTCTCTCAAATTCCCATTTTCACATACTGTTCCTTTATTGAGGATAGGGTATTTTTCCCTTCTCCACCCTGTCCTTCTCCATCCATTCATGTACCCTCCACATTTCCTATTTATCAGTTAACACCCTTCCTTAGTGACTCCCTACAAATTTCTGCCACTCTTTCTTTAAATCATTCTTCCTTTTATGATTTTGCCTATCCCTCACTTCATCCACTTTTCCTTATTCCACTTCCCTCACCTAACACTTCTATATCTCAACCACCTCAGTTGGTTAGTGACTATGACGGGTTTGATAATCAAATTTCCAGAAGAAGGGGATGGAGTTCGAATGATTCCCTTACAGGACCTCAGATAAATTGGCCAGTAATTCCAGGAGAATGGACAGCTGCCAGTCAAGCTTATCAGAACTATGTTCATTTTGCTCAGCAGTATTCACAGTCTGCAGATCCCTCAGTGAGATTAACTGCTCACTTTTCTTGGTACCTGGCGTATATGCATAGGCACTCTCATAATGATTCCAAGCCTATTCCAAAGTTGTGCATGATTGTCAATGTGAGCATTGATTCCCAGCAGCTGTATATATTGTATTTTCATGCCCTTTGTTTGCCTAGCAGATACCTGGTCCTATTGGAAAGGATGTGCTGTCTTCAGTTTTTTCAAAATCCTCCCAAAACCTTTGTAGATGAATCCTTGTCTATGGATCGTTTCCGACAACATCAATCTTTCAAGAGGGATCATCTTCATTGATACCTTTCCAATGTATGGTGGATGCTTTTTAATGAAAATCTCTCTTTTTGGAGGAGTCATTCAAATGGTTGTGTTGTGTGTAGTGTTTGTGTTGTGAGTTCATTTATGTAAAACGAACGTGGTGGTTTCCTATTGGATTGGATTTCGTGTGAGATACATTTTGGAGAATTGTGGTGATGGGGTTGTGGTTGCAGAGTTGAAGCTGATGCTGATGAAGAAGAAGAAAACTCTTATATCCTTTATAAATTTGTTGTGATTTTTAGTTTGATAAGAAGTGTTCCTGTAAAAAGGGTTTTCCTTTCTTTGTATTTTTATATCAGATACAGGTTATAAGTTGGGGTCGTGGTGGATGGATTCTTTTTGCGAAGATATTGAAGATTAAAGTTGTGATTTTAAATGCACTTGTATTCCCTTTTTTTGGGGTCGCGAGGACGCTTCCTTATTAAGTATGGGGATATGTTGAGTATTGAAATGACTTGTTTTTTGGCTGATTTTTGTTGTTTTTGAGAGCTGAATGGTTGATTTTATGAGATGATTGATTGGTTTAGAAGTGGTTTGAGAGTGTTTTGGATGATATTGATTGTGTTTTGAAAGTTCATGATGTTTTTTAGTGGTTCTGTGATGTTTTGATAGGTTTTGATTGGTTCTGTATACCTTCTGTATAGCTTCTGTTTTGTTCTGTTTTGTTCTGATTGTCTTCTATAAGGAGGGATGGAGTATTGATTGATGAAGATTGAGATCTTGTGAAAGTTTATTGAATGGTTTGTGAGAGTTTGGAATGGTTTGAGTATGAGTTATGTGGTTTTGATGACCTTCTGTAACCTTCTATAGGTCTTCTGTAGAGCCTCTGTCTCTGTTTCTGTTCTGTTCTGTTCTGTTCTGTTCTGTACTGTAGCTGTTCTGGTACTGTACTGTGACTGTTCTGTATGCTTCTGTATGTGTTCTGATGGATGAGAGTGTAGCTTGGGAAATTTTTCTAGCCTTGGAAAGAGGTGAATACAAGTGCAAAAGAGCTGAAAGAAGTGAAAGAAGTAGCTGCTGAAGACTTAAGTGAAGACTGAAGTGAAGTGACAGTAGTGAGCTATGAAAGGATACTGTAGTGGCTCTGGTGACTCTTCATATCAGACATACCTCTTGGGAGGGGTATCCACGACCTAAGAAGGATTATTGAGAGTGATTTTGAGAGATTGTAGTGAGGATATGATGTATTATTGATGGAGAGAGAGAGAGAGAGTCAGAGATAGCCAATTCTACTAAAACAGAGTGATTGTATGTGAGAGATTGAGAGAGAAGACTATGAAGACATTGAAGATGAATACTATGTGATGTATTTCCATTCAAAGATGGTGTATTCCTTTGCTTTCTTTGTTATATTGATGGATTTTGTGAAGATATTGAAGAATATGGTTGATTCTATCAAATCCTGGGAGATCTACATGATGCTGCATGAAGATTTGTTGTGCCTGGTGTTCTTTTCTTCATTGTGATCATATGAAACATAATAAACAAGCTTGTTGATATTACAAGATAGATTTTCTTGCAAGAGAATTCCCTTTTCCTTGGTGTTCCTCTTGGGGCTCCATTGATGGATTTTGCAAGATTAGAGAATTAAGGAATGCCTTACGACTGAGTGCATCGGCAACTACATTCTCCTTTCCAAGTCTGTATTTGATTTCAAAAACATACTCCTCCAACACTTCAATCCACCAACGTTGCCTCATGTTGAGCTCGTTCTGGGTAAAGATCCACTTGAGGCTTTTATGATCCGTTACTAGAGTAAACTTGTTACCCAACAGGTAGTGTCTCTAAAGCTTTAGAGCATGGATGACAGCTAATAGTTCTAGATCATGGGTAGTATAATTCTTCTCATGGTTCTTCAGTTTCCTTGAAGAGTACACTACACGATGACCTTCTTGCATGAGGACACATCCTAAGGCAAGCGTGCTAGCATCAGTTACTATTTCGAACTCCTTACGAGGTCTGGAAGTTTCAGGATAGGTGCTGATACCAAATTTTTCTTTAATCTATCAAAGCTAGATTGTTCAGTGGTTGACCATGCAATGGATGTTTGCTTCTTCAGTAGATCCGTCAAAGGTGCTGCAATCAAAGCATAGTTTTTTATGAAGACCCTATACCATCCTATCAATCCAAGAAAACTGCGTATTTCTTTGAAAGTTGTTGGTATTGGCCATTCTAGAACATCTTGACTTTGGCCGGATCCACTAAGATTCCTTCCGCTGATATGATGAATCCCAGATATTCAGTCTGACATTTGAAGAATGCACACTTCTTCATCTTAGCATAGAGCTTGTGTGCCTTCATTGTCAAGGACAATCCAAAGTTGGGGTTCATGATCTTCTTCTTGTTTGGAATAGACTAAGGTATCATCGAATTAGACGAGTACGAAGTCATCAAGATATGGCCTAAAGATATCCTCCATTAACTTGTTGAAGGCGGTAGGCACATTCATGAGCCCGAATGACATAACTAGGAACTCGAAGTGTCCATATCTTGTGTTGAAGGCCATCTTTGGGATATCCTCTTCCTTGATCCTTATCTGATAGTAACTAGACCTGACATCGATCTTGGAGAAAATCTTCGTACCCTGAAGATGGTCAAGAATTTCATCTACTCTAGGAATAGGGTACTTGTTCTTAACAGTTGATTGATTCAATTCTCTGTAATCAATACACAATCGAAACATTCCATCTTTCTTTTTCTGGAATAGCACTGGAGCTCCCCATGTTGAACTACTAGGACGGATGTATCCCTCATCTAATAGTTGCTTGAGTTGCTCCTTTAGCTCAATTACTTCTGGGAGGGACATCCTATAAGGCCTCTTTGCAATTTGCGTAGCTCCTGGCACTAGCTTGATCTCATAGTCCACTTCTCTTTGAGGTGGGAGCTTTGTGAGCTCTTCACGGAATACGTCCACATACTCATTTAGCCATAAAGGTTCTTCACTAGACTCCTGCTTCTGATCTAGCTTATTACGCTTAATCAAGTAGACACGTAGTCCCTTTCTAACTCCCTTTATGATCCGAGATGCTTTGGCCAATTGAAATTTCAGCTTTCCAGTCTCTCCTTGAGTTGTGACCAATTCCCCTTCAAAGTTTTGAAAGGAAACTTGGCCCTTTCCACAATGAATGTAGGCGTCATTAGGTTTAAGGCAATCCATTCCGAGAAGACACTCATGGATACCTAGGTTCATGACCCTGAATTTGATCGAAGTCGATTTTCCTCCCAGGAAGAATTCCACCTTAGCAATTTGCCTGGTACAAGTGACCTCACGACCATTTACTAATTCCACAAGCAGGGTAGGTGCTTCTACTGTGGCTATTCCTAATCTTCTTGCACAAGCTGGTGAGATAAAGGCATGTGTACTGCCACAATCAATCAAGGTTTTGAAACCTTTACCTTGATAGTACGATGGTGTTTGAATCACTGAAAACTGGCGATTCAAGCCTTTCTTGAGAAGGTCAGCATGGAATATTGCCCTCTCAAACTCTGCTTCCATGGTCGAGTCTTCTTCTTTGCCTATTTCCCTATTGGCAACACAGGCGGTTCTCCCTCTACCTTGGGTGGCGGCTCCCTAGCCATGGCCAGTTCTTTGGAAAGGTGCTTGACGATGTCCTCTGCCAAGCTTGGGACATTGCCTTTTGAAATGACTGGCCTCATTGCAATGGAAACAACAGAGATTTCGGCCATTGCTTTGGGTAGGGACAAAGTTTTTGACATTATTGGTCCTTGCTTTCTTTCTTTGTCCCCAGTTTTGACCTTAAACTCTCTTCACTTGGGGCCTATATGCTCCTCTGTTCTAGTCATTATAAGACCAATTTTTGTTACTTCTTGGCCTAGCCTGCACCTCCTAAATTATGGGCACAGCTCGAATGAGTGCATCCTATAGATCTGTTGGGCGTATAGATTCGAGGCGGGTATTCACTAGTGGGTTTAAACCAACACAAAATTTCGACACCTGCTTTGTCATGTCCATATGTGGCGCATACTTCAAAAGTGAGACGAATTTTGATAGTATGTGTCAAGAGTGAGTCCCAGCTATTTCAGCTCGTAGAACTCATTCATTTTTTGCGTGCAATACGCAGGTGGTAAGTATCTTCCTTGCATAGCTTTCTTCAGGTTTTCGTAGGTAACGGATCCTTCTGAGATCCCTTGATCTCTGTACCATTGCTTCCACCAAAGCGTGGCTTCACCGGTGAGCTTCAGCTTGGCGAGCATAGCGTGGTTGGCGGGTGCAGTACCGACTAATTCAAAGTAATCTTCCATGGACTCTATGCAAATCGCAGCATCTGCTTGGATAGTCCTACCTTTCCCGTCAAATTCTGGCAACTTGATCTACTTGAGAAGAAACTTCTTCTCCTGGATCACGGTCGTACTTGATGTAGGGGGCAGACTTGGAATCTGTACCTGGGGTTGTGCTTGGACTTGGATTCTTAACGTTATAACTCGCTAATCGTTATGATTTATATTTCATACCCAATTCAACTATCAACCAAAAAACCTAGCCACTTAACTTTTTATCAATTCTCCTAAACAAGATAGACATTGATAAAAAGAAGTCTTATTCCATTTGTATGGGCCTAGCCCTTTCGGAGTTCAATATTTCCTGGGATGGTAAAGCAACTGTTACATTAGTTCAGGGAGAATAATGTTGTGTTACATTTAGCTACAGGATTTGGATAATAATATGGTTTCGGGTCATGGATCTTCAGGAATCGATAAGTCATCGGAAGATTAGGGCATCCTTTCCTTTGGTACCCATGCTTCTCGTAGCGTCCCAACACCTTGATCCTGTCACAGCAGGGATTATGCGGGTCACTTCGTCGTATACATATGAGTTCAGCTCGACCCTCCGACCTTCGACATGTAAATTTGTGTTTACGTGAGCTTCAACAAAAATTAATAGCTTCACGATCTTTAGGTTCTCCAACCACTTGATCCTCTTTAGGTTGGTTCGAAGGTTCGCAAACCGATGGGCAGCTATGTAGTAGATTCCTGAGTCACCCGTCCACCTCCGTTCCACATACAAAGGTGATGGATTATAAATACGGTCTAGGATGTTCATCATATCGATCCTTTGTCGATAATCTGAGGAATGTATCGCGGTCATAAATATGACTCGGAACACTAAGAACCTGTTCCACCTCCGTTCCACATACAAAGGCGATGGATTATAAATACAGTCTAGGATGTTCATCATATCGATCCTTTGTCGATAATTTGAGGAATGTATCATGGTCATAAACATGACTTGGAACACTAAGAACCTGTTCCATGCTTCATAATTTTGCAAGACAACATCGAAAGTAAGGAAATGTTCTTAACAAAAACATTTGCTTCACTTCTTCTTATTATGATTTCTTATAAAAACAAATCCTTCATTGGTTTGCTCTGATACCAACTGTAACATGTCCACCTGTTGCCTTCGGGACACCTCTTAACAGTCCTTTGGAAAGGAAGTCTAGATAGCTCTGCCGGGCACTCCCATGGAATGTTACGCGGATTGCGATCTAGGACTTTTCGCGTCTGCCATGTAGCGGAAGTATTCTGGCCGTTCCCAATTAGGACCGACCTGAATAAGGGTTTTCCCTAATGGTCATTTCCTAAACGGCAACTAGCGTCAAACCCCAAGCGAACTACTTTACACAGAAACGCCAGGGCCGAAGCGGATTCACGCTGCACTTGGTTCAAGGAGATTGGGAAACGAGAGGGATGCAAGGCTCGACCTCTTTGCCATAAGGCATAGTCCCATTCCGTTCCCCTAAAACAACATAAACCGGGATTATTGTAACCTAGACTCTAGGTGAGCGCCCTTGCTATTCATTTCCTTTGAGAAGATCACCTTGCTGTCCATTACAATTGAGAAAAGTTCCCGGCCAACCGGAACCACCCATCCGTAGGACGGACCCATGGCCACATCCTCCGCACTTTTCTCAAGGTTGCTTTAGTTGTCTAATTACATACCACATTTAGTTGGACATCAATCAAGCAGCTTCCTTAATTAGCCCGTTAGACACCGGTTCCTTCACGTAATCTTAGCACTTGACATAGAAAAGTAGTGTCAAACAAGTTCCTTTTCAACAGGTTATCATATTTATCTTTCGAATACATTCATAAAGTCCAGTCCACAAGCTTATCCATAATCCGCCCGAAGGCTATCCAACAATCGACAGGGATTACTAATCCAAGATTTTTCCAGTAGACTAGTATCCGGGCCTCGAGATCCAATCCTGAGTCATGTTGGCCTCTTGTGCAGGGCTCGGAAGGCAAGGGATTTATGGCCAGAGCCCCCCTCGCACCCAAGCGTCCTCCTGCTCTAAGTAGTGCCCAATAGAGAGACCTCATGCGGCGAGTTTGGTCCACGTTCCCGGCGCGGCTACCAACCTTCTTGGTTAGGGTTAGGCAAACAGTCGGGGGTAACTGAAGCTGCCTCTCCCTTCAGGCCTTCAACTTGAAGCATTAAATATCTTTCCATCTTTTAGTTCCTTGGGCAAACAATGCAAACAATGCTCCTAAATTGTTACAAGCACAATCATTTCCAGTGGTCGTTTATTTGGCCAACTACTAAAGAGTGAATCCTTTTCTCCGAATGCATCCAGCATTCGATCTGGGATCAATTGCGACTTGGCAAGATCCCCAAGGGTTTGTCAGTTCTCCCTTTTGTCCTTGGGTTAGGGCCGTACCCTATTAACCCAACTCAACCAATACCTTAGGTTTTATTAACAGTAAATCATGGCAACTATGTCGCTCCAAATTATTGATTGGTCCTTTGCTTCCAAGCAAATACCCAATTTCCTTATCTTAACTTGGCAATTTTTCTAGAAAGGTGATATAACAAGATGACTAGTCATCCTCTTGCAAGATAAACTTGTGCAAGAATCTGCCAATCTCATTCCAAGGAATTGGCAACTCTCTTGTGATCAAACCACAAGAGCATGCGATGTTGCAACTTGTTGCACAAGTCTTGCATCTATTCCATGGGATCATTTCACCCATTGAACGGCGTCTTCTGGTCACAGAATCATGATTAGACAAGAAGCAGGGTTTAGGGTGTCTTCTTACCTAACCCATTCCTAATTGCACTAGGCCGACAACATTCGGTCCTAGGAATTTCCAACTCAATCTGAGTTTAATCATTTGAATCGAGTGATTAGGGTAGAAACCCTAGATCCTTTCTTGCAAGCGCATCCAATTGTCCCTATATTCCGTGAATGTGGGTAGGAACTTTGGGTATGAGGGTTTCGACCTGGCAACAAGTGTGAAACTAGGTCAAGTCTTCAACATGCTAAACCCTAGTTAGCTCTTGGAGTATTTTATTGTATCCATTTAACCATCCTATGTGAATCCTTTGCGGTTTAGGTATTTTAGGTAATCCAGTTTACTTGTCTTACGACAAGGACAAACCAATCCTAGGGATGTTAATTTGATCTAAAAGGGAAAAACTAGTTTCATTACGTCGCAATTCATGTAAGCACGCAATTCATTGCCTCTACGTATGACTAGATTCATAATCCCTAACTTTTCTTGTTAAGACCAAAGCACATTTTAAATTACGACATAATTTCCATTGATCCTACTAGGACTTGCATTCACCAATCATGCCACTAAGCTTTTAAGATTTTACGCTTAAATGAACCATGTAGCCTTTCCCTAAGTGTACCCTTGATGAATGAATTTCTTGCATACGACAAGTGTGCAACATGCAAACTTTTCCTAACTACTATGTAGTTAAATGAGATTCATGCCAATTTGAAGCTATAGTTAACCTATTTCATGTAGCCCTTATAATCTTTTCCATGCTTTGCAATTTCCTACGGTTGATAATGACTTCCTTAATGAATCATTACAAAGAAGATTTGTCTAAAAATGTGACACCAAAGGTGTACTAAAATAATTTCGACTTTGTAATGATAGTTATTAGTTGTTCTAGAATCGTCACTTTGCAATGCATATAAGGAAACTTGCTAATAAGGTACTAAAATGCATAGACACCTTATGTTCTTTTTCATTCATTCCATTGAAAGTACAAAAGACCAACTTTGTATCATGAGTTACTTCAAGTAAATTTCAAATAGCCAATTTATTTCAATCGCATTTAGCTAGGTGGATTTGATAAGCATAAGTGCATCCTAGTTCCATGAAATAACCATGCATAATTGCAATACTTCTACGTAATAAAAAATAGGTAGAAAACCTGGACTTGTGGGCTTAGTGAGATATCCACATGAATACTAGGAGATAATCCTCCTGCACGTGCACCTTGTGACTTTTTAGGGGCCATCGTGATTTCGGCTTCTGGTTTGCCTTTCGCGGATTCGAATTACTTGCCTTGGTATGCTATCTTAAGATCTTTCCTTGTCTCCCTCGTACGCAGAGATTCCCTTTGAAGTACAGATCCTTGACAGAAGTAACGACTTGCGGAATTTGGCTTATGGAAGGCCTTAAGGTTTGGAGTTTGGGACTTTTTGCGGGAGAGGAGGGGTTCACAAAAGGGTTCTTGTGAATGGCCCTTGCGGAAACGGAGGCTTGAGAGCTATTCTTCTCCTTGAAATTCCGAGGCTAGGGATGGATTTGTGGGTAATTGGTGGAAAAAGGAGGCTTATGAATTTCTTCTTTCTCTCATAAAAATCCTGGGGGAGAAAAAAAATGGATCTAGTGGGAAGGGGGGCTTAGGGAAAACCCTCTTCTTCTCCACAAAGAACTGGGCCTAGGGGGCTTGTGGGAGATTTGGTAGGAAGGGCCTTATAGGCTTCCTCTTCAAAGCCCGGGGGGGAAATTGGGCTTTTGGAGGATCTAGTGGGAAGGGGAGTTTAGGGAAGCCCCTTAGAAGCTTCCTAGAGAAGCTTCTAGGAGCTTCTAACTATGAAATAGCATCCCGAGACCACGAGGTGGTAGATGACATCATCGCGGGAATAAGCCGGAGGATTTGATGGGGGATTGTGGCGGCGTGATGGCTTGCCCTATGGCGGAGCTGGCGGCGATATCTGACAGCCCGCGGCGACACAAAAGCGTACTCCTCCTCTATGGCGACGTCAGCAGCCTGATCCTCATGCAGTCTCCCTCTCCCTGCTTACCTCCCCCTGGGGGGGTTTTTATAGGTCAAGGGGGGGAAGAGGGGTCCTCCCCCACGTGGGTTGTGCATGTAGCCCACAACTCCCCCCTTGGTTACCACCTCTCCCACCTAGCCATCCCCTTCCCTCAGCCACGCATTGGCTGGGGAAAAATAAGTTAAAAAAATTTGCAGTAAATTTCCCATTTATCCACTTAACCTCCTCCCAAGAGGGAGTTTTCCCGCGGTTTATGTGGTTTTGAACCCCAGTCCTGGTTTGCCAATGCAGAGGCCTTGATTCCTCACGTATGGTTTACAGGTTACACTGCGGGTAACTCCAAAACTGAAAATAACCTTTGCATGAGTTTTATGCGGGGTGTGGAAAGTCGGTCTAGTAATATTTTTCAAACGGGAATATTACATCTATCCCTTCTCATATACTCACTAGTGAATAATTTTATTTATTGAATTCATATATTATGAAAGAATACATACAATAATATAGTCCAAGCTAATTAAATGTTCACAATAGAAATGACCAAGTGTGTCTTCAATTAATAGAAATATATAGAAAGTATAATAATGATATATATGTGATTTTCAAGCCACATACTATGGCTTCTAGTACCAATATACTATGTATTATACTATATACACCACTAATCATATGTCCTCCAAATATCCGTCACTACCACCTACTCTCTCCTTATCATTTTCTTCATCTCTCTCCTCATAATGAAAACACCATGAGTATTGGATATAATCAATGGTAGATAATCACACCTAAAAATTAAGAGAAAATTTAAATACTTACCAAATTTGATTTTCATGTAGTGTTTCCTCATATTCCAAATTTTGAGAAACCAAATCCCTCCATTTGGATTCATCATGCCATGTATGTTGTGGCCTAAAGACCCCACACTCCACCCTACTTTGGGCTTCTATCCAATATTAACCATGTGCAATAATGAGCATTGGCTTAAGATTCAAGCTTTACTTTCAGCTCCTCTTATTACCTACTGCTCTTTGTTGAACCATGGTCCTCTGTTAGAGTAGTTTCCTTTCTAATCCTCACTTGAGCTAAATGGTTTGTTAACCTCATATAAAGGGAATTAGAAAGCTTCTCATGCACTATAGCAATGGTTGCTTAAGAGTACATTTGGGTCTTAGTTTCCAAATGATTAAATTAAAAAATATATATATTTCTCGCAGTATGTTATGCTAGTAGCTCATAAAATCCTTAATTGTGACACTTTGGAGGATCCCACCCTTTGAATTACGTTAGTAGTATATGTCTGGTTGGGATTCTACCATGGTCTATCTTCATGTGGTTGGGGTGAGTGTGGGGAGGGGCATTGACCACCACTAGAACAACCTCCATAGCATCCTCTACCTAGATGCCTAGTGCTTATAGTTAGAAATTCATAAGCTTATTGAATGTTAGACCTCTTCAAGAACAGTCTCATCTTGTGTAATAGTGGACTCTTTGTACACTTCCTCAAATTGAGTCAATCATAGGCCTCAATAAAATAAAACATACTTGATCCGCCATCACTATTTACTTCTACCATTATCCTGGATCAACTCCCATGATTATTGGTCATGTGTATTGGAAGAAAGTCATGGATGAAGAAAGGACTACATTATATATTTAAAATTAAACTTGGGATTTGATGCCATTGCATGAGTGAAAGAAATCTATAGGCTACAATTAGTGGGTCTACGAAGTAAAACATAATGTAGATGAAAGTGTGAGCAGGTATAGAGTAAGATTGGTTGCGAAAGGTTATGATATATTTATGGGATTGATTATGAGGAGAAAATTTCTCTAGTGGCAAAGATTGTAGCTATTAGAGTTGTCATTGCACTAGATATAGAAAAAAGTTGGGTCTTTCATCAAATGCATGTAAAGAATGCTTTCCTTCATTATGAGTTGTAAGAAGAACTCTATATGGAGCAACCACAAGGTTCTAAGAGCATGGTTTACTCCTATTATATGTATAAGCTATGGAAATCCTTGTATGGGTTGAAACAAGTACTAAGAGCATATCAAGTTAAGATAACATAGTATCTTGTCTCTATTTGTTTTTTTGTTGAAAATGCAGATCACTCACTTTATGGGTGTTAGAATGATAGGGATATTGCTATTACCTTGTATGTGTACCATTTGACTATTTGGGATGATAATGTGCAAGAGGTGGAGCATGTGAAGAGCTTTGCTAAGCAAAAAATTGATGTGAAATATTTAGGTGATAATGTAAATATAAAAGGGTGTGCAAAAGATGATAAGGGTGAGGAATTGAATGAACAACAATGCAAAAGATTCATTATTGATCATATTGTTGACTGTGAGAGGATCTTAGCTAGATCAAATATATGACTCTAACTCTTTAAGGTTAGAAATTAGTCTTTCATGTGGATGAAGTGTTGATTGGTAGACATATTTTTGGATTATATCGCAAAAGGTCATCAGTCAAAATTGGATGTGAATTGGTAGAATGGATGAGACGTGCTTCTTAGTGTCAGAGATTAGGAAGTTTTTGGAAGCCTACGTATTTAATATTATTTGGATACCACATTTTTCACATACTACAAATGCATTGTATCAACTACTGAGGAAACCGCAAAGTTCTAGAGGGATAGGATGCACACAAAGGTTATGAGGAATTTAAAAAACTACTAAAGACTACACCTACTTTGTGAAAACCAGATTACATAGGTGGAAGACCCATTATCACCATTATAGATATGAGTTTGATTGTCATCGGTTGGGGCTATTGGTAAGGATGATGATGAGGAAAACATGTATGAAATCACATTTCATACAAAGGTGCTAAATGAGAGAGGCAAATAAGATATCCATACATAAAGAGGGAATTGTGTGGGAGTTATTATAGCTTTGAAGTGTGATAAAGAATACTTTATTAAAACTTGAATGATTATGGAAATTGATTTTTAGCCCTTTGTTAGCATCATTACAAGTTATTCTACTTTAGATATTGTTATGTTGAGATGGATTGTAGATATAAAGTCTATGAAACTTGAATTCCATTACATTGCACAAAAATGATGCTAATGAGACAATAATTTTTTTCTCTATAGTGGGGATCAAAATTGCACTAACTTTTTCATATAATCAAAGGGGCAATGGCAAAACTGAAAGAGGAAATCCCCCAATTCTCAAGGCCTTAGTAAAAGCATATAGGGGTGATTTTCAAGAGTGACAAGTATTGCTTTGTATGAATTATGGGCTTATTGTCCTCATCATAGTGTTGTGATAGGATATATGCTAGTAGAGCTGATTTATGGGCAAGATTTGACTATGCCAACTAAAGAAGTGGTATTACATGGAGTGTCTTGCCCTCAAAAGAGGAGATGAGGAGGGAAGGTTTGTAAGCTCTCACGATCTGTTAATTAGAAAGAAGGCCAGACGACATAGATCTTGTAATAAAGAGATTGAAAGAAGGTAGACTATGGAATAAAGATAGATTTGATAAAAGACATAAGCTTAGATTGAAGACTATAGAGGAGGGAGATTGATTACTTGTGTACAATAGTGGCTTGGATTATTAGCACAATACTATTATAAAACTCTCTAAGAGGTGGTTTGGTGATCTGTGTATTGTGTTTCATGCTTATGAAAATTCCACATACTCTCTTTTTGAGTTTGATGGATTGCATTGAAGATACCCATAGTTGATAAATTTATCAAATTACGCAAGAGAAGGAAATTTGACACATATGAAGAACTCAAAGATGAGGCTAAAGATACACAAGACAACATTAAAGAAGATGAAGAGGAAGATATTATGGATGAAGGAAACCTCAAACTTGCTATTAATCAAACAACATGGCACATGCAATAGATTCTACAAGTTTAGAGGAGGTGGATGTTGTGTGGCCACATGTCCATAATGTAAAAGTCAAGAATAGGTTACGTTCACATGGGCTTGTATAATAGGCATATGTGAGCTTCTTGAGTTGGACTTTATGGAGTGATGGGACATTACAAGAACTTGACTAGAATATCTTAGATGTGTCACACACACACACACACACACACACACACAATTCATCAAATTAGCTAACAAATGAGCCAAGTCACTGCCACCTGCTCTTAGACCGGAGATCATCTTCATCGCCATCAATACAAATCACATATTGCTTGATATCACCAAAGGCTCTCCAAACCCCAAAAGTGTGTGATGAGTGTGTGATAAAAAAAGTACATTAACGAGAGGGAAGGAGAGCTCTAACAATGGTGAGACAAGATTTTTTTAAAAAATGTAGAATAGATTGCATGACATCACAATACAATTAATAATTGCATATAATAAGTGAATCGATTTTGACTCAAGAAGGATCATTAGAAAAAATTCATAAAAATTGAAAAATCAAGTAATAATATAGATAAATATTTTTTTTGCAACTATGAGTCATGTAAATCTTAAAAATATTTTCTTAGCATTTATAGGTCATACAAGTAATGTCAAATATTTTTGGCACTCATAGATCATATAAAATATAGTAAAACATTTTTCTTAGTATTTAAAAATCAAAATGTAATAAGAAAACTAAGTGGGACATTAAGTTTGTCAAATTGAAATAAGTTCTTTGATAGAGAAAATCCCTCCATTGTTAATCAAATCAAAATTATTAAATCGTAAACATAGCTATAAGAAAGTAATGGGATGGTATAAGTAGTTATAAGAACCTAAGATGTTTGAGTCCATTCACCTTGCCAATATAACAAATACAAATACAAACCCAGGATCGTGAAGTGACTAAAGAAACAAAAAAATATTTCCTTAGAGAAAAACAGAAGTTGTAAATTCCTAGGAAACTACTTACTTAATGACTTACCTAGCTTCCAAATAAAACAATCCAAATTTCAAGGTTCCAAACTTGGTTTCCACAAATTAAGATAAAATTTAGCAATTTTCCAATAGACAAGAGTATAGAAATTAATCATGACTTGTAATAAGGTCAATCTAGAGTTTAGGTCGAGGAAGATTGCGAGCAAAGACTAAAAACAAAATAGAAAGATTAGTACTAAAGAAGGGAAGACCCAACAAGAAAGTACTAGCTAGAAGGGAGCTTATTAAAAAAAAACGAAAGGAAACTAAGAGAAATCCAAAAAGGCAATAGAACCAAGTTGGAAAGAATTACCAGTAAGTTAGGATCTTACTATGATTTCCTCCCTATTTTTGTAGCAATATTTCTTGAGGAAGAATGTTTGTGCCTGCAATGGTGCATACAAGTTTAACTTGATACACTTAGGAAGTCTCATTGAATTGAATGAAAACCATAAAGTACTAAGTTCATAAGAGAATAAAAGGAAATCATACTAGCCCTCCCCCAACTAGATACAAATCCCTTTTTAAAGGGCGAGTAGAGTTGCGGCCTTGGAGAGTTCAGACTAACCTCAATGGCAAGAGGTCACTTCGTAGGGAGATAGTTGGGCAGGTGGAGTTGAGGACGCTAGGTAGGCTCTGGCTAGTAAACTCTAAGACTCCTAGGATTTGTCCAACGTGACTTAGAATGGACTTCTTACAGATGGCAATCTTAGTAAAATAGAGACTCCTTGGATCGTTCTTCCGTATTTGTGGAAAGGTGAACACTTGTATAAGATTCTTTAAAAAGGATAGGGGTGCAGCTTTGTTCGATGTTAACTTGCATATGGTTGCTTTGAGGCTAACCCTTTTGTAGCCCATATGTGTACAGAGTCATCCTTGGTCAGGTATTGCTAAATTGTTCATAGAAAAGACTAGCATATCTCATGGTAGCAAGGTTATTCATGCCCTCGTCATGCCTCTAGTGGCATGTGCTCAATTCCTCGAGGCCTATTAAGGTCTCTCAGTCTTTTCTCTTTTTTCATTTGATTGCATCCTAGCACAAGATGTTGCGTTATGCAGTTTGGCATCCTCCTGATAGTCGTAAGGAGGAGAATTCGCTGCAAGCAAAAGTATTGGCCTCCTCCAGGTTGTTGGACTGGCCGGATAAAGATTTGCAGAGAGACAAGTAAAATTAGCAGGATGGCCAAGAGTGTAAGACCTAAATAGATCTAGGATAGTGTTATAGGTGACTTTAGTTTGGTCATTGCTCTCAAGATGCAAATATGATGTAAAATCCATTTTTAGGTCTAGAAATATGAAAAGATCAACCCCAAAATGTTTGCAAAAATAGCCATATCAGTCAATTAAAGATAACCCCGGGAAAACCATGATGAGGAAATATATTTGTGAATAAATAGTTTAGCAAATTTAGTGGTAGATAAGGTAATTTTACAATGTATAAAATAAGTTTATTTCCTAAACCTTTCTCGAATTTTCCAAATCACATCATTATGGGATGAGGTAGTAGGTAAACTAATTACAAAATCCATAGATATTTATTCCCATAGTCTAGTATATATAGGCAAAGGCACTAGCAAGCCATGAGACTATTCATGATGATGTTTGATATGTTGATAAACAATATATCCAAAGACATATTTAGTAGTACCATGCTATAAATCAAGCCGATAAAAATGTTCTTTAAATGGAGTTAATGTAAATTGAATTCATGTATGTCCCACGTATGGTGGTACATGCATTTCTTTCATATAGTGATGCTCTTATAAGGTGCAGTCACACACAATATCTTTTAATAATACAAAAACTCATTTACATAGATGTAACCATTAATAATAATAGCATTTGTAATTTAAATTATTTCTGTACATGACCAAAAACAACATTGTAAACCTTTTGGATAATATTTCATCTTGGGAGACACATTTGGAATATTTTGAAAAAATCCTTAAATTTTGTAATATCCTTTTATTTGTAAAACATAACACATATTGAGTCAACGGTTTCAGAAAAATGACATGGAACCTAGTTTTTAAAACTTAGATTTGTAACACTTTCAAAAATGTAATTCATTTTTGGCCATTGGTAAATTCTTGTATTTAAAAACAAAAGTACTTTTTCGTAGAGAACCAAGTTCTTGAAGTTTTTAGAAACTCTTATCTAGATATTGTATTGAAAATTTAGAAAGCTTTTAAACTCATATATATGGAGAAAATACATGCCAATTTGAGAACTTAAAGTCCCTAAGAAAGTTAACTTTTAATGTCTTTTTGTGGCCACATACTGATCCCTCGTAGAAGCTTCATTAACTCCTCTTGATTTAGTTTCTCAATTTTGGATTCTTGCTTATTTCTTGATTGGTGTTTGCAATTACCCACATAAAATCATCCCCTTCATCTCTCACAATGTAGTAGCAGCTCATATCCCCAAAAGTAATGATTCCCCTTTTTGTGCTCTCCTCTTCTCTCCTTTCATCCTTGCATGCAATGGCCTTCCCACCTTTTCTCCAAAATCCCATGCTTGAAGCCAAAATGTATGCCTTCATGCAAAGCAAGTATATTCATCCAAGCACTTGATGGTGCATTATTAATCAAAGCATTTAATAATGCATTTACAATAAGAGCTACAAGCCCACAAATATAATAGTCTTACCTCTTCGTCTATGAGCATATAATACTTCAAAGCATATCATGGTCAGAGGTTTCTTATACGAACTAAAATGTGTTCATTGATTTACCAAGGTTATGCAACTCCACGTTTCCCAAACATGAAGCAATGCTGAAGAGATGCGCATGTAGGCTGTGAAGACATGGGTTGTCTGGAAGGCATGGCAAGTTGGGAGTTGGAAAGTAGGAAACCAATGTAGTCACCGATGACGACTTAGTACAACCCCTTTACACTACATTACTCTTCTTGGAACTCATGAACTTTGACTCAAAGATGATAGCTTGAGCCTTTGTCAATTAGGATTGTTTCCAATTACATTGTGAATCCCAAATTTCTTTTGGAATAGTATGAAGGAAAATACAATACTTTGATTTAGAACATTATCAGAAGCCCATGAAGAGCATCCACTCAAAATCCCAATGTGATTGCATTTACATCGGTGATTCTCTTCCTCTTTCTTCTTATATCAAAGCCTTGTTAGCGTACATGTTAGGATATGAGTCCTTAGGGGTAAAATGAACAAAAGAAGAGTAACTAACGTAATTAAGAGAGAAGAGATACAATTTTTTGCAACATTTTCTAAGTTTTGTGGAACTTATGAATCCAAACAATGAAGCTCCTCTTGCGAGTTGATACTATTTTTATGTTCGTTGAAGGTGTCTTGCAATTTTGATGGCCATTGATGAGCTAGCGAGGTAGTTTAGAAAACCTCAAACATTGTATAGCTTTCAAGGTGATCTAATGCATGGCATCCTAATGCATGTTTAGTTTATCAAAATTTGACTTATAATGTTTTTTTTCTTTTAAGACTATTAATATTCCATTTAAGACAACAATGTACAAGCCATGTCTTAGACATTACGAGGCCCTCCTTTAACACTATTTTTGTAAATTGCCCCAAAAAAATGGGGGCAAGTCACTTTAGTGGCTTAGGTCCCATTTCATTATATTTGAAATAACATATGCATGTGATATATGAAGTATATGAGACTTTATCAATATTGCAAGATAGTAGACTAAACTATTTGGAATAAGTTTCCACTCGAAATTCATTTTCTACAAAATTTGGTTTTTTGAAAGTGCATGAAAATTGGTTAAAATAGCACACTCATTAGCGATGCTATTGGGAGTTGTTAAAAAAGTTGACCCTTTTTATCTAATTGCAATCCTCTTAATGGAACTTTATAGTACACATATGAGAATATCTTTCATGAATGTTTTAGACCCTTTTTAAAAAGATAGCTTTGATTACAAGTAGTAACACTTTTTTATATTTTGATAAATGGTTTTAAATGTTTACATGGAACTATACACTTCCTAACTTATTTTACCCCTTTGAAAATAATTTTTTTAAATCTTTCTCATTCATGAAATTGATTTTTTAGAAAGGGTTGAAAATGCCACCAAGTGGCTTCGTGGCTACAAGATTAGTGTTTAAAATTTTTTTATTTGAAATACTTAAGAGTTTTGTTATGTTCCCAATGCAATCTAATGTAGTGTACTAGAGTTGTGTGCTTAGTTTAGAAAGTATTTATTTCTTAGTTTTTAAGCAAAAGATTCATGAGTTTCAAAATCATGCATATCTTTTATTGCTTTTTGAATGTTCATTTCACTTGTATATGTGTACTTAACTAGAACACTTGAAGCTCTCAATGTCTTTCCAAAAAGTTATAGTTTGTGCTTGAAATTCAAAAGTGATTTTATGATGTGATGAAAAATATCAAGATTGAATTGAATTGCATCCTTAATATAATATAAAAATATTGTAAAGGTGCAACTAAGAAATCATGATTTTCTTGATTAAAACTATGGTTAATCTCAATCCTTTTATTCTCCTATACCATGATATTGAAATCCTTGAAAATCAAACTTAAACTTGGACATGAATTGTGTGGTTACTAAATGTAATCTCTCAATCTTTTTTTTTGGAGATAAAATCATGTGAGCTACCACCGTCATGTGAAATACTAACATCAACCATCCAATTGAGTGTGTAGTTTGGTAGCTCACGTATATTAACATTGCTAGAACCTCTCAATGTATTTGGCGACAATATCTTTATATTACCTCAAGAGATGGCCTACTTGGGCCTACCTTCTGAGCAAATTTCTCGAGGAAATAATGACTTCTTTACCTTGGCTTGGAGTTCATCCCATGTAGTAGGCCTATTGACACTATAACTGTTACTAAATTGATTGTTTATTTACACATTCTCTATTTAGTAAATTTATGTTAGTAAATTAATGACCCACTTTTTTGAAAGTGGTGATGATGATCTAGCATGGCCATGAGACCATTTAGAGACCGGTATTCGTAGTGCATCACTTAATGAGATTATCAGAGCATTGTGATGGGGATATCTAGTACATGTAGTACAAGTTATGAAGGGGGAAGGAAGTGTCTATCAAGTGTAAGAGTGTACAGAAGAACCAAGGAGGTACACATAAATGAAGATGCATTGAGTTCTAAGAAGAGGAAGTGCATTAGCATTGTGTATATGTATTCATGTGTGCATCCAAGGATGCCTAGGAGCGCTTACTTGTGTGTAATGAGCATTGTATTCGTTTGGGGTCATCCTCTCCCTTACAAGTCAAGGTTTAAGGTCTTTTCTCTCTTAATGAATTAAGGAGAGAAGTAATTATTTCGATAAGAAAGACAAGAGAGGTAATTCTCTCACTAAGAAAGATGAGAGATGTGATCCTCTGGAAGTGAGGAGAGATGTGATTTTCCCTTTCTAAGGTCTAAGATGACACATGATTTTGTGTGGAAGTCAATCTTAAGGTTGAGGCTCAAGGCAATCTAATGAACTCTCCTTATCCATGGCTCAAGGTGGTTGCATGGAGCATAAGTTAAGAGTAGAGTTTAAAAAGCTACTTCTCTTAAAATAGACATGGTGAATTCATTTTTAAAATATCTTGTGATAGAAAACCGATCTCTAAAAATGACCCATGTGAGTTATTAGAAACAGTGAGATCTAAAACTTTTGTGTAATATTTTTTTCCATCCGAGCAATGCATAGAGAGATATTCTGAAATTGGTATTGTAGATTAGGTTTTGGAATAACCACATCTTGCATGAAGATCGACCTTTCCAATATTCGCACTCGAGTCTCTCTATAAGAAGAGAAGGTCTTGGAGCCTATAAAAGGGGGGCTCTCCTTGGGTGTGGACGAGGTGAAGGAAGCATCACTTTGCATGCATCCAAGAGGAGAAGGGAAGGTGCAAGTGTTGCAGAAGCTCTGTTGAAATCAAGTTCCAAGAGGAGAAGAGGAGGTGCAAGTGATGTAGAAGCTCTATTGAAATCAAGCTCCAAGAGGAGATCCTGACATATATTGTGTAGGAGAGAAGGTGCAAGTATTTTGGAAGCTCTATTGAGATCAAGCTCTAAGAGGAGAGCCCTACACATATTGTGTAGGAGAGAAGGAGAGACTCAAGAAGGATCAAAAATTGCCAACTTCCAAGTTGTGAAAGTGTGATCCTATTGTTTACCATGTAAGGAACCATGATCTTGTTCCCAATATCTACAAGTTAAGAATTGGTTTATGTGTAATGGAGCAGCTTGTTCCTTGTCAATAATATAATTGTACAAGGGGGAGACTAGCCCATCTTCTAGTCCCTAGTGTTGTCAATCACATTATCTCTCTCTCTTTCTCTCTACATCTTTCTTTTCTCTCATATCCATATATCTTTTAAGTATATAAAAAGGTCGAGCATGTATCTCAAATATTATAATAGTGGTATCATAGCAGGTCTCTTTACTTTTCTCAAAGTAAAGGCAATCCTTGCAAGAAGAAGGTAAAGATGGCAATTGATGAAGTACTTTCAAGTGAGCAATTACATGCTCAATTGATAGAGTATCATAGCTTGTTGGAGATTCCCAAATTACATCAATTAATTGATAGCATAAGGGCAAGGGAAGAAGCTACTTATGAAGGACCAGATCCTCCAAAATATGGTGATAGTAGAGGAAACACCATTGCACCAATTGATGGTGAAGGTGCAAACCATCTAGTTGCTGAGAAGCTTCCTAGAAGAAAGAAGGATTTTTGGGTCAAGAAGAGTAAAAAGACCTCACCTCAAGTGAGGTGGATAAGGAGGGAGCCATCTCCCTCAGCAACCAGCTACTCCCTTGATTACTCAAGTTTCTCTCCCTCCTCATCATCTTCTAGTTCCTACTCTCTTGGTTCCAAGTCTCGTGCAATGATCTACAAATGGACAAAGAGGGTTCTCAAAAAAGTCCAAGCTCAAGCATGTAGGCATGCACTTGAAAGACCACTAGCAATTGGTGGTGGACTCTCATTTTGGAGGGAATGAAACCAAAAACTTGGGAAAAGTTCAAAAATAAGTTTAATGCTCAATTCTTGGCTCTTGATTTTGAGAATGATGTCAAGAAGGAGTGGAATTGGCTATGCCAGAAAGAGCATGAGAAGGTCACTAGTTATGTGGACAAGTTTTAGTCTCCTCTTCTCAAGGTTACTCCTTTAATGGATATCGGTGATGAATAGAAGAAAATGAAGTTTGAAGGTAGCCTACTCCCTCATTTACATAGAACCATGAAGGTGTATCCACATGAAACATTACCTTGCATGATGGACTCTGCCATCATAGTTGAAAGTTTGCATACACCTAGTACATCTCGAAAGTTAGAGATGAGTTCTTAGAGAGCTAGACAAGACCATCTCTATGAACAACCAAGAGACAAGACTAATCGAAGGAGACCTACCTCTACCCATGACCAATATTCAAAGCTAGAGGGTAACAAGAAGAAGCACAAGTATCTCTCACCCTCTGAGATACAAAAGTACAAAGAGGAAGGAAGGTGCTTTCTTTGTGGTGAGTTAGGACATATGAAGCCTGATTGTTCTTTTACAAAAGGAAGGAAGAAAATGTGATTAAAGATCCTTCTCCGCCATCCTCAAATTCTATTCCAGATGTGCAAGATAACACTCGTTGACATGAGAAGAAGAGACAACTCTTAAAGGGTTGGGGGACACTCAACAATCAACAAGTTTTGATACTCTTTGATCCAAGGTCCATATATAATTTTGTGTCAGCAGATACTGATGAAAGGCTACAAATTCCATTGGATCAATTGGGAACACCAACTGGATCATGTTTGGCATTTGAAGGAATTACAACCAATTCTTCTCCTATCCAGGGGAAGTTGAAACTTAGAATTGGGGACTACCGTGACCAAGAATCTTTTCTACTTGCACCCATTGATAATTTGATGTTATCTTGGGTATGCCTTGGCATTATAAGATTATACCTCTTTCCAATTTCGTTAAGAAGACCCTTGAATTTTAATTCAAGGGTCGGAACATAGTATGCAATGCTGATGCTGGAGATTGGCCTGTGCCAATGGTTGGTCATGTTAGCATTTCTAAATAAATGAAGAAAGCTATTTCTGTGTACATGATTCTTGTTAGAGAGTCAAAAGAAGCTAATGATTCAAGGGCACTTGATGCCTCTAATAAGCACACAATACCAACTAATGCTTCTAAGTCTCAGACTTTAAAATAACCCCTCTCTTTACTTGATCAAGGCAAACATGATTTTGTTAAACAATATGAAGTTTGTTTTGGTGATTCACTCCTAGGAGAGTTACCTCCTAAGTGCCTAGAAGATCACATAATTGATCTTATCCTAAGAATTTCACCACCTAACCAACCGCCTTACCGAGTAAGTGCAAGTCAGCAAGAGGAGATCCTGAAACAAGTAAACGAACTATTGGAAAAAGGGCCAGTTCAACCTAGCTCTTCTCCATACTACTCTCGAGTCTTACTTGTTCAAAAGAAAGACTGTTCTTTCCATATGTGCATAGACTATATATCTCTGAACAAGATCACAATCAAGAATTTTTTTCCTATCCCAAGGATAGATGATATCTTGGATAAGTTGCAAGGGGCTAGTATCTTTAGTCGCATTCATCTCAAGAGATGCTAGCACCAAATATGGATAGCACTTGAAGATTTTCATAAGACAGCTTTTTGTACAACGTTTGGACTATACGAGTTCTTAGTCATGCCATTTGGTTTGACGAAAGAACCTGCCATATTTAATCGAATGATGGAGAGAATTTTCAAACCTCACTCGAAGTTCAAAGGTGTCTTCTCTCTTTGATGACATTCTAATATTTTCAAGGTCTAAATAAGAGCATAGGAAACATCTATCGATTGTTTTTCAAGAGCTTTGCAAACATAGACTATAGGTCATTGCTAAGAAGAGTGAATTTTTCCTCTCGAAATTTGATTACTTGGGCCATATTTTTTCTCACAATTTTGTGAGAATGGATCCTGAGAAGATTTGAGCTATTGTTGAATGGCCTACATCTACTTCTATACATGAAGTTAGAAGTTTCTTGGGCCTATGTTCATACTATAGGAGATTCATACGAGGTTTTGCATATGTTGCATCTCCTCTACATGACCTTACTAAGAAGCGAATACCTTTTCACTGGGAATCAAGGCAACTACAAGCCTTTGAAAGAATTAAGTTTCTTGTGACTCAAGTACCAGTTCTCATAGTTCGAGATCTTCAAAAATCTTTTGAAGTTCACTGCGATACTTCTAGGGATTCCATTGGAGATATGCTTAACCAAGAGCATCATGCAGTAGCATTTGAGAGCCGACACCTCAAGGATCATGAGCTACATGCTCCAATATATGAGAAATAGCTTATGGCAGGGTACATACTCTTCAGGCATGGAAAAACTATGTACTTGGTGCATATTTTGTTATTAAAATAGATCACCAAACTCTAAGATACTTCCTCACTCAGAAGAATCTCTCCGAGAAATAGATGTATTGGACAAATTTCTTATCTATGTTTCACTTTCAAATCCTTCACAGATATAGAACTAAGAATATGGTAGCAGATGCTCTATCATGGCAACCTCAAGTGAATGCAATCACAACTGTTTACCATAAAGATCTCATGGATTTACCCAAAATGTATGCAATTGATTTCAACTTCTCAACCATATGAGATCAGCTTAACTCAGGTTAGTCGATTACACCTTACTTGATTGGAGATGGTTATTTGTATCATCATCAAGCACTTTGTGTAGCATTACCATTGCAACACAAGGTAATGGATGAAGTGCATGCATCTCCATATGTTGGACATATGGGTACTCTACCCACTACTCAAGTATTGGAAAGATATTTCTTTTGCCCCACTCTTAGAGCTGACATTGAAAGATATGTCCGTGAGTGCAAGATATGCCAAAAAGTAAAGTATGGCAGGCATAAACCACCTAGTCTATTGAAGCCATTACCTATTCCCAATGAGCCTTGGGAAAGTATAGCCATGGAATTTATCAGGAGCTTTCTCACACACAAGCAGAAAATGATGCAATCTAGACTATCATTGATAGATTCAGTAATAAGCAAGCACACTTTATACCTATACGAAAGACAATCAAATACGATCATATGGCTAAGCTATTAATTGCTCATATTTTCAAGCATCATGGCATGCCTATGTCCATTATAAGTGATCGAGATCCCTGCATGATCAACCTCTTTTGGCAAGCTCTCTTTGAGAACCTTGGAACTCGGTTAAAGTTTTCATCCTCTTACATCCTCAAACGGATGGGCAAAGTGAAAGTGCTAATTCTACTATACTAGACCTTTTGAAATCCTATGTCTTTGATAATCACAGAGAATGGAAAAAGTATTTTCCTCTAGTAGATTTTGCATACAATAACATGGTGCACTCTAGTACTATAGATGAGTTTGTTAGAGACATTGATACAGCTTTCACTCAAGTAAAAGCTGCTATCCAAAGGACACAAGAGAAGCATAAATGCGAAGCTGGTAGGCATCATCATCATAGATAAGATAAATGATTTGACTTATTTTTTGGATCTACCAAGTCATTGGAACATTCATAATGCTTTCCATATAATTTTTCTACATCTCTATATTAGAGAACCTCCAGTGGAACCAATCAAGGAAGATTCACCTTACATAGAAGAAACAAAAGAGTTCCTTGTGCGTGAAAGAATTTTATAGTATCATGACAATACTCTAAGGCCAACTAAGGTATTACGAAAGTATGTGGTTAAGTTTAAGAATTATCCTCGATTGGACACTCAGTTTATGAGAGAGAAATACAAGACTTTCCAGATCTTCTTAAGGACTATGTATCCCCTCTACAGTTGACGTTAACTATTTAGAAGCTAGAGGGATGTTACTAAATTGATTGCTTATTACACATTCTCTATTTAGTAAATTTATGTCAATAAATTCATGACCCACTTTTTTGAAAGTTTTTATGATGATCTAGCATGGGCATAAGACCATTTAAAGACTATGAAGAAAGGAAGTGTCTGCCAAGTGTAAGAGTGTATACAAGAACCAAGGAGTTACACATAAATGAAGATGCATTGAGTTCTAAGAAGAGGAAGTGCATTAGCATTGTGTGTATGATTTTATGTGTGCATCCCCTGATGCCTAGGAATGTTAACTTGTGTGTATGTATTTATGTGTGCATCCGCAGATGCCTAGAATGTTAACTTGTGTGCAATGAGCATTGCATTCATTTGGGGTCATCCTCTCCCTTACAAGTCAAGGTTTAAGGTCTTTTCTCTCTTAATGAATTAAGGGGAGAAATAATTCTTTCACTAAGAAAGACGAGAGAGGTAATTCTCTCACTAAGAAAGATCGGAGACATGATCCTCTAGAAGTGAGGAGAGAAGTGATTTCCCCTTTGTAAGGTCTAAGATAACACAATATTTTTTGTGGAAGTGAATCTTAAGGTTGAGGCCCAAGGCAATCTAATGAACTCTCCTTATCCATGGCTCAAGGTAGTTGCATGGACCATAAGTTAAGAGTAGAGTTTAAATAGTTATATCTCTTAAAATAGACATGGTGAATTCATTTTCAAAATATCTTCTGATAGAAAGTGGATCTCTAAAAAGGCCCATGTGGGTTATTAGAAATGGAAAATTCTACAACTTTTGTGTTGAACATTTTTCCATTTGAGCAACTCATAGAGAGATATTCCAAAATTGGTGTTGTAGAGTAGGTCTTGGAATAACCACATCTTGCATGAAGATCAACCTTTCCAATCTTGGCACTGAAGTCTCTCTCCAGGAAGAGAAGCTCTTGGAGCCTATAAAAGGGAGGCTATCCGTGGGTGTGGAGGAGGTGAATGAAGCATAACTTTGCATGAATCAAAGAGGGGAAGGGAAGGTGCAAGTGCTGCAAAAGCTCTATTGAAATCAAGTTCCAAGAGGAGAAGAGAAGGTGCAAGTGCTGCGGAAGCTCTGGTGAAATCAAGCTGCAAGAGGAGATCCCTATACATTGTGTAGGAGAGAAGGTGCAAGTGATATGGAAGCTCTGTTGAAATCAACCTCTAGGAGGAGAGCTCTACAACTATTGTGTAGGAGAGACTCAAGAAGGATCAAAAGATGCCAACTTCCAAGTTGTGCAAGTGTTAGCCTGTTGTATACCGTGTAAGGAACCATGATCTTATTCCCAAGATCTACAAGTTAAGAACATGTTTATGTGTAACGAAGGAGGTTTTTCCTTGTCAATAATATAACTCGACAAGGGGGGGGGACTGGCCCATCTTCGAGTCCCTAGTGTGTTGTCAATCTCTCTATCTCTCTCTCTTTCTCTCTACATATATCTTTTCTCTCATCTATTCTCTCTCTGCACCAACATAATATTCACCATATATCTTTTAAGTATATAAGAAGTTCGAGCATGTATCTCAGATCTTATAACAATAACAAAGAATATTCCACCAAAGAGGCTTTATTGAATAGACAGTTAGTAGCACATTTAACTTTGTTCTTCTTTTCTACTAAAATAATCATCAAATGAATTGAGTGAATACAAAAGAGATTTAGCATCCTTGTGGCCACGAATTTTTGTAAATTGAAAGGACTTAGAGCTAGATATTTTCTCTTTTTGTGCTTTCTATGCATCAAAAATACCACCAAGGATGTGTGTAATGTGATTATCTTCATCTTGGGTGTTGGGGTGCATTGTTGTTCACATTCTTATGGAATGCATGCCACCTTCATTAAATTGTGCTATAGTAGGTACACTTTTTTCTCAATGGCGATTTCTAGAAAAGGGGAAGCATTGAAGGCACTTGTTAGGTATAGTATACAAGTGTGCAACCACTATATGAAATAAATATAGGGTGGTGTACACACATGCACCCTTATCCTCAACAACCTCCCACCTAAAGTCTAATGTGCCTCTCGTGAGAAGAGAAAAATAAAAAAATTTACAAAGTACAAATGTACAAAAAGATAAAATGATGAGGAATAGATGTCATCTCATCCTATGCCCATCATTATATTCTAAAGGAAGGCAAAACATTCCACCAAGCGACTTTTATTGAGCAAGTTGTTTGATTCTCATCATGAGAGATATTAAAAAGCTTAAAAGACGTGTGCTCTACCACCTCCGTCATGAAGTGATAGCACACCACAATGTGCTTTGTCTTTGCATGGAAGGCCTAAGTCTTGGTGAACTAAATAGCACTCATAGAAGTCCAGTGTAGTATAGGACTAACAATAATACCAAGGTTTGCCATGAGCTAATCATAAGACCTTCTTGCAAGCCTCAATGGCTACAACATCATAAGGCCATGCATTTTTGCATCCTAGACATCCAAGAAATGTTACCTCCAACAAAAGTAAAGATATATCTAGAGATACACTTCCTACTATCTACATGTCCTACATAGTTGAAGTCAATGTAGCCCGTGATTGTAGTAACTTCGCTATAATAACAAAATCTCATATCTATAGTGCTTTGCAGCTATTGTCCCTTTTAATTTAAATGAAGTGATTTCTATATATCATGATATGAATTGAGATCAAAATTTAACTGATACTTCAAAATCTCACTACTCCTTTCCCCTATCGTTTAGGTTTTACAACCATACACCGGTTGTTTAAGAGGGTGTTTTGTCTCATTTTTTCAATGTATAAAAGTAGTAAAAATACACTTTTACATATAGATGGAGGTAGGTTGAGATGAATCCTCATGCCTTAGCTTCACCATACATCCACACACATGTTTTTAGTTTATTGTAAATTTTTATGCAAAAAACCTAAAATTTTCCATCAAAAAACATATTTCATGATTTCTCATTATTCATTTTAATATTTATTACTATTTTTTCTTAATTTTCAAATCCATAAGCTTATGTAGATTTTGATTTAGCATTTTATTCAATATCACTCCGTGTCTCACGGATTTTAATCATAAAAACCCATAAAATTATGGTTTTCTTATTAAATCATAATTTCGGGGTTTTGTGCTTTTGATTCTTACTACATGAATAATTGAAAATTACTAATTATTCTATGATTTCACATATGTTCAAGCATATTTAATTGTTTTGAACCATTTTTCATCCTAAGAATAAAATATTAATTATGAAAACTAAATAAAAGGAACTTACACACATTTCGTAGTTCGAAAGCAAAAAGTTATTGATGCTTGTTTACAACCACTACTGACACCTCCTTTTCACTTCCTTGATCCATCCCTTGCGTTCCGTCAAGAACCAACGCCCTATTTTCCTCATTCTCTCAGCCCATATGAACCATTTCCATGGTGAGAGAGAGAGATTGAAATCTAAACTTTTCATTCCCTTCATCAAATCATGCATGATTTAGAGCAAAATGGAGTGAAGAATTTCAAGATCTCATCCTCTCCCAGAAGAGAGGGCCTTGATACCAACTATCTCATGAAATGCCAATTTTGGGGGGGAGGAGGAACAAGGCACCAAAAAACATTCCCCCCATCCCCATCTTGGTAGTTTTTTTGTTTAGTTTCATGCTTGGGGGGTCTATTGTTTCTATCCCTTGTGTAGAAACAATGTGGCCTAGAATAACTCCTAAAGAGACTTTGAAGTCACATTTTTTGGGGTTGAGAATGTAATGTGCCCACCTATTGGCTGTCCAGGCACGCTTTTAGTGGTCCATCGAGAGATGATTCTAAGTGACATCGCCTGGCACTCCCATGGAATGTCACGGGGTTTGTTGCCCTAGGGTTTCTCGAGTCCGCCTTGCAACGGAATGTTCGTAGTCCAAACCCACTAGGATCGACCTGAAATTCGGGTTCCTAGTAGACAATGTCTTGTGTAGGATTCTTAGCGTCAAAATGCATCTAGGAAAACTCTAGCTCTTTGATTTGTAATCATTCCATTTTTCACCAAAAATACCTCTTTTACATGTCTCGGTCCACTTTTGCATTTTAATGTTGGCTTTAAAATCAGCTCTCTCAAAGGCTTTTAAGTACATGCGTGAAATGAGGGATCCATATCAAATAGGAGACGCATGCACCCAATAACCTCCTAACTTTGGATATATTGAAGCATACATCTTGCATCTTGCTAATTCCATCAATCTTAACTAGTGAAGGCTTTCGATAATATGAGCCATGTATATGCAGGGTAATTAGCACCTCTTTAATACCAAAGATAGATTTTGCATCTAATAGAGTGAGATATACTTCCTCTAACTGAGTCAAAATCTAACCACAATGAGTTATGTGGTTAGTAATAAACATCCCATAACCAGTATCATCCAACTCCTCATTCTTTTCTTGGAGTTCACAACCCTTAACAAGGACATCCTGAAGAAAGGGTATCCTAAGCTATTGGATATAGTCTCTCAAGACCTTATGCATCACATTCATCATGTGGGCAATTGAGTTAATCACCCCTTGTAGAAGGGTGTAAATGGACACCAAGCTAAGTAATGTTTTCAAAGTATTGATATCCCGGCTTTCTAATGCAAGCTAAAATTGATCATAGCTAGAGTATAAATCCCCCATGGAAAAAATATACTTGCCTACAAAGGCTTTTGCAAACTCATCTACAATAGGCCTTGCACCTACATTTCTTATCGCAACCTTATTGACTACTTGCATATCATGTATAAAGTGCAATGCCCCATTCTTCTTTGGGATTGTAAACAAAGGATTAGCGCATGGAGTTGAATATGGCTCCAAAATCTTCATCTTGATTTCCTCACTTAGGAGCTCCACTACCTTAGGCAAGTATGCACAAGGCACAAGAGTTAGTTTAAGATTCCATGGGACAAGTAGCACTATATAAATCACCATTAGAGTGACAATAGTCGGTTCCATGCAGCCAATTTCAGAAAGTTGAAATGCAAAAGCCTTTCCATGCTTTACTAATATCCACATAGAGAAATCTCATTCTACTCTAGCAAGAGAAACCCATTAGATCCAACCTTTAGCCCTTTCAATGTTTCTATTGTAAATTTATGCCCTATAACATTTGGATCATGAAGACTTGGCTATTTAGACATTGTTTCATTCATCCCATCACTATCAAGGGGTAAAGGAAAAGACACAAGCTCCAACCATTTTATATTTTGTTTCCACCAATGTTTCAACACTCTTTTGCATCATCTTGCATTCTTGTTTAGCAAATTCACTTATGCTATCAAACATCTCCAAAGCACATACATAAATGAGAGATAAATGATAGATTTTTCAATCTTGTTTTTAGCAATAATTTCTCTAGTAAATTTAGTCAATGTATCAATAAAATTTAGCCTTAGAAAAGCCCCAAAATATAGTCATCTATAGTTTAAATACCATATTTTTAAAACTCTTTTTCACCCTAATGTACATAACCCTTTTTAGCCATGCACATGGTTGCAATATTGTTGAATTTTCTTGCAGTGCTTGATGTCCATTTCTCAAAACCAACCACAATGATAGTATTATCTTTTCTTGGAGGCAAAAACATATTCTAGGTAGCCTTGCCATAGCCTCCATTTACAGTTTTGTTGTCTAAGAACCTTTAAATTCTCTAGTATTAGACAAGACCAAATAATCTCTATGGGGATGATTGGCACGTATAGTTAAAAATTGAACCATCCTTTGGCCATCTTCACTTCACATACAAGTATAAGAAGAATCATCATCTATCACATGAGTTTCCATCCTTGATTCCATAGTTTATGGCTTCCCCAAGATAACTGGATAACTACATGAATGTTGCACAAATAATTGATATTCATCTTGGACATCTCCAATAGTCACTAGAACACTCAAGAATATACCATAGAGTTTCCCTAATGAGTTATTTGCAATGTGTATATGCTAACCAAGATCCATATCTATTGGTCATCCACCATTTACATACAATTTATGTGCCATTACATTGCTTTTGGACCCATGGTCCAAGAGAGCAATACATGGCAATTGGAACACATAGGCATAAACCATGTAGCTCCCCTAATGAGTTGTTTGCAATGCCCACGCATGCCACCCAGGATCCACATCCATTGGTCATCTAGCATTTACATTAAAATTGCATGCCATTATATTAATTTTAAACCCATGGTCCAAGAGTGCAATACATAGCCTCTCTCACTCACTTATGTTCACAACAATTTTAATCATAGCTCTTACCCAATGCATACGAGAGTAGTGGTTGTTAGGAGTAAAGTGAGCATACTCTTTGTCATGAACCTACAGTTGCTCAACTCCCTTACGTGTAGTACTGCCCACCATAACATTTTTAGCCATATCATCATTCTTTCTAGCCTTATATAGCCCATCTTCCACATCAGTCTTTTTTATTACCGCAATGGATTCATCAATAGATTCCAACTAAATAGATCGTGAACCCATGTCTTCTTCAATCCTAAATAGTGCTTAAGTAGGTTCTCTTGCTAACTTTATTTTCTGCTTAATGATCTCTATTATCTCCTCATGGAATTCATGCTTAGCGATGCCAAGAACTCACGAAGTATAAATTTGATTATGCTTCTAAAAATGCATTTCTCAAGCACTTTCTTTATGTCAATTTCTATACATAGATATAGATTGCTTTGCTACATTATGTAACGTGTCCACCTGTTATCTTTAGGACACGTCTTAGCAGTCCATCGAAAAGGAATCTAGAAAGCTTCGCCCGGCACTCCCATGGAATGTTATGGGGTTTGCGATCTAGGACTTTCCGTGTCTGCCACGTAGCAGAAGTATTCCGGCCGTTCCCACTTAGGACCGACCTGAATTAGGGTCTTCCCTATTGGTCATTTCCTAACGGCAACTAGCTCGAACCCAAGCAAACTACTTTATGTAGAAACGATAGGTCCGAAGCGGATTCAGTTGCACTTGGTTCAAGGAGAATGGGAAACGAGAGGGATGCGAAGCTCAACCTCTCTGCCATAAGGCATAGTCCCATTCCCTTCCCCTAAAACAACGTAAATCGGGATCAATTATAACCCTAGGTCAATACTTTTGTTGTTCGTGCTCTTTGATGATCTCCTGGCTGTCCATCGTGATTTGAGGAAAGTTCCCAGCCAACCGGGACCACCCATCCGTAGGACGAACCTATGGCCACATCCATCGCACTTTCCTCAAGTTGTTTTAATTATTTAATTACCTAACACATTTAGTTAGACATGTATCAATCAGCTTCCTTAACTAGCCCGTTAGGTACTGGTTCTTTCACGTAATCATATCACTTGACATAGAAAAGCAATGTCAAACAAGTTCCTTTTTAACATGTGATCATATTTACCTTTGAAACGCATAAACTCCAGCCCGTAAGCTTATCCACAATCCGCCTGAAGGCTATCCAGCAATCCACAGGGATCATTAATCCAAGATTCCACCTATAGACTAGTATGCGGGCCTCGAGATCCAATCCCGAGTCACGTTAGCCTCTTGTGTAGGGCCCGAAAGGCAAGGGATTTACGGCTAGAGTCCCCCCTGGCACCCAAGCGTCCTCCTGCTCCAAGTAGCGCTTAACGGAGAGACCTCTCGCGGTGGGTTTGGTCCACCTTTCCGGCGTGGTTAACAACCCCCTTAGTTAGGGTCAGGCAGGCAGTCGGAGGTAATTGAAGCTGCCTCTCCCTTCAGACCTTAAACCTAAAGCATTAGATATCCATTTATCCTTTAATTCTTTGATCAAACAAAGCAAAATAGTACTCTTAAATCAGTAACAAGCACAATCATTTCCATTGGTCGTTATTGTTGGCTAACTACTAAGGAGTGAATCCTTCTTTCCGAATGCATCCAGCACTCGATCCGGGAACTTTCGACTTGGCAAGATCCCCTATATCCTAGGATTAGGGCCGTACCCTATTAACCCGACTTGGTCAATATCTTAAGTTCATATGTTATTCCAATTTATTGGTTGGTCTTTTGCTTTCATGCAATTATCTTTACCCAAGAAAGATACTATGTTAGGATGATTATTCATCCTCTTGCAAGATAACTTGCGTAAGAATTTGCCAATCTCATTCCGAGGAATTTGGCCATTTCCTTGCGATCAATTCCCAAGATCGTGCAACTCTACTACTTGTTGCACAAGTGTCACATCAAGCTATGGGACTATTTACCCTTCGAATGGAGTCACGAAACAATCTGTTTCTGATTACATTAGGTTGCCGTTGTAAGTCCTAGGGCTCCAAGTTCCATCTTTTTAGCGAAAGATTCTTAGGGACAAACCCTAGATCACTTCTCAAGTATGTTCCAATGTCCCTACATTCCGTGAATGTGGGCAAGTCTTTAGGGTATAGGAGTTCCAGCCTTGGCAATACGAGCGGCTAGGTCATGTGTTAACTCCTAGTTAGTTCTTTGGAATTGAATTAACTCTTGCTAAACGAGTCCCTTCGCGGTTTTTAGGTTTTTAGGTTTAAGCCAACTTGTTTAATTCTTGAAGATGATTACACTATCATTTCCATAAACACATGACTCATTGTCTATGCGTAAGTTGATTTTCAACCCTAACTTTTTAGTTTAAGATCAAGCATAGGTGCCCAATTCCAATTAATCACCCATAACTTGTGAACAAGATTCATGCTAAAACATGCAGCCTTTTACTAATAAATATGCATTTGAAAAACGATATTTATACCAATTTACTAGAGTTATGCAACCTACAATTTACTATGGATTATTAGCACTTTCCATAATGACTCATTCCGAAGAAGATATGTCCTAATAATAAGACATGCAATTTATACTTCCATGCCTAAACGGAGTGCACTATCTTAATTCTGTTTTGTAAATGTGGACATTAATCTAAGTTCAGTTCATTGCAATGCATAAAACTACTTGCTAAAAAAGAATATCAATTTTCTGCTCACTTTATTTTGTTCGTTTTATTGAAAATTCTAATGATCGAACTTTTCTGTCTCATGAGCTAATTCTTTCAGAGTTAACCTAAGTATTTAAGACGAAAAATGCATCCTATCTCCAACAATTATCCTCGCACGATTGAATTATAACAATACCAAATAAAAATTAGGAAGGAAAACCTGGACTTGTGGTGAGATGTCCACGTGGATGCTAGGAGACGATCCTCCTAGGGTTGCACCTTGGGCTTCAAACATCTAAACTATTAAATACAAACAACATTATAATACATAAGAGGATTTGAATAACTCAACAGATTGAGAAAGACAAGAGAAAAACGCACGATTGGGTCCAACCTCTCCCATGGCAGAAGCCATGGTTTGCTATCCTTAATTATATATTATAGTTTTATTTGGATATTTGCATTCATATCTTACATATAATTACAAACAAAGTACAAATATCAATTGAAATATAGAGTTTTAAGAGTTAAGAGGTATCATGCTGTAGTTGCTACATAAAATTCTGTGCTTTGAATATTGACCTTTTGACATCACCATCGCGTAAGGAGCTTGCTCAAAGCCCAAAAAGGGCTCTTGAAGCTCCGAATTCCGATTCTGGATGAGGGAGAAAAGAAAAAATTCAGTTTTCACCCTCTTCTCATGTTTTGTGTGCAATATGTTGCTTTTATAAAGAAAGCTAGAAAATCCTTCTAGAACTTAACCACATTAAGAAAATAGCAAGGTATTCCATAAAGAAAGCTTATTTCAATAAAAGCATATATTAAATCTCATATTTTAAAATAATATATATTAAAAAATAAATTAATTAATAGTACTAAAAACAATGATCTAATTATTACTAAAGAAGTTTAAACTTATAACTTACAAATAAAGTAATAGTTTTAATCATACAATATCATAAAAATACATAGTATTATATATTTATTTACCCATCGAATGGAGTCACGAAATAGTCTGTTCTTGATGGCATTAGGCCAACTTGTCAGTCCTAGGGTTTCGAGTTTCATCATTTTAGCGAGAGATTCTTAGGAAAACCCTAGATCACTTCTCGCAAGTAGGTCCTTTTGTCCCTACATTCCGTGAATGTGGCCAAGTATTTAGGGTTTAGGAGTTCCAGCCTTGGCAATACGAGTAGCTAGGTCACGTGTTAAATCCTACTGAGTTCTTTGGAATTGAATTAACTCTTCCTAAACGAGTCCCTTCTCGGTTTTTAGGTGTTTAGGTTTAAGCCAACTTGTTTAATTCTTGAAGATAATTACGTTATCATTTCCATAAACACATGACTCATTGTCTACGCGTAAGTTGATTTTCAACCCTAACTTTTTGATTTAAGATAAAGCATAGGTTAGGTTATAGCCTAGTTCCAATTAATCATCCTATAACTTGCGAACAAGAATTCATGCTGAAACAAGCAACCTTTTACTAATAATTATGCAGTTGAAAAATGATAATTGACTAGAGTTATGCAACGTAAGAATCATTTCATGCCTTGCAATTTCCTATGGGTTATTAGCACTTTCCATAATGACTCATTTGCGAAGAAGATATGTGCTAATAATGTGACATGCAATTTATACTTCGATGCATAAACGAAGTATACTATTTTAATTCCATTTTTAAAAAATAGACATTAATCTAATTTTAATTCATTGCAATGCATAAGAACTATTTGCTAGAAATGCATTTATGCTTACTTTATTTTGTTTTTTTTACAAAAAAAAAAACTAATGACCGAACTTGTCCGTCGTAAGCTAATTCTTTTAAATTCACCACAGTATTTAAGACAGAAAATGCATCCTATCTCCAAAAATCATCCACGCACGTAAAATTATAACAATGTAAAAATAAAAATTAGGAAGGAAACCTGGACTTGGGGTGACATGTCCACGTGGATGTTAGGAGACGGTCCTCCTGCGGCTGCGCCTTGGGCTTTCTTAGGAGCCATCGTGAATGTAGCCTTTCTGTCTTGGATGCGGCTTTGCGAACTCCCTTTTGAAATTCCATGTCCTTTATGAGTTTTCTTTTCCTTTCTTTCGTAGAAGATCTTTGAAGGGATACTTTTGTGGAGGAGGAGAAACTACGGAAAGGGTTTAAAACCCGGGAATGGGGTATTTTAAAAACCTTTGCGAGTAAGGCCCATTAATCCACTAGAAAGGCTTAATGGTCCTTTTTAAGGACCCACAGGAAAGGGGAAAATAAAAGGTGTAAAAACCCTTACCAAGGCTTTTGTATGGGGAAAGAAGGTGTCAAAATACACTTAACAGCCTCTTTTCTTTTTGTAAGGGGGAAAAACAAAGGTATGAAAGGGCCCTTAGGGAGGAAATTTCATGTATGGGGGGGGTGTTATATGCAAGAGCACATGAAGGCCTTTGGATTTCTGGGGTAGGGGGTGTTTTAGCAAGTCCACAAGAACTAGGGCTAGGAGGGAGCTCGAAAGAAGGTTTTTGTGGGGGGGGGGGGGGGAATAAGCAAAGGGTATGAAATGGTTAAAGAAGAAATTATTGCATGGGGGGGCGGGGGGGAGGGCTTAAGGGCCACTTGAAGGCCCTTCAATGGCAAATTAGGGGGGGAAAAGGGGGCTTATAGATCCCCCCACTTAGAAGCTTTGAAAGCTTCTAGAAAGAGGCACATGGGGGTGGAGGCCATCTCAACAGATGGTATTCGGCGGTCTTCACGGCACCGCCTTGACTGCGGCATCAGCGTCCACTCCTCTCTCTCATGGCGGCGGCCAAATCCTGCACCACAGTAGCACAGCAATCTCCCACCTCTCTCACTCTTGCGCAGAGTCACGGCTATTCATTCTCCCCTCAAGGCTCCCCATAGCTACGAGTTTTATAGGGAGAGGGAGAGGTGTCTCCCTCCCCTATGCGGCATCGCGCATGGCCTCCTTCCCTCTGCAAGCTCCAGCAAAGAGCTTGCACATACATGCTATTCCCCTCCCCTCCAACACGACTGTCGGTTGGGGGGGGGGTAAGGGGAATAATAAAATAAATTTGACATTATCCAATTCAATTATCCTTTATAGAGATGGTTCATGCGTGAAGTTCGGAATGTTACACTCTACAACTTCCTGATGAGAGATAGGTTAGTCCATTACATAGATTACGATTAGTTACAACATACTTAAATTTACATAAATATGTTATTATTATCAATTGCTTTTTAGGAAGGAACACGAGAATTGATGAAGGGAATAAATTCTATGCATTGCATATATTAACAAGTGTGTTAAAAATGTTTTATGGTTATGACTACTTTTGGATTTGTGAATGATGAATTGTGGTTCTTATGATTCTGTGCTTGCACAGATGGAAGAGTTGTGGATTGTGGTGATTGAGGATGTTGTCATAACGCTACGCATCCACCACTGCAAATTTGAGGGTGGAGTTTTGCGCTAGAAATTTAATCTCATTAGTCAGCTTCATTAGAAATATATTTTCTATTGTGTATCTTTTTGTTTGCATTATGCATGATGCACGAGCCCATTTAGATAGGCCAGACAAAGCTCTTCAGTGCATTCATATTTTTATGTGAAGCATCGATTGATTGGTTGCATGTCATGGATCCTCAATTGCATTTTTTCTCAAATCATGAATGGATGGACACGATGTCGTGCAGCTATGCATACATCATGTGAAAAATACTAGAGTGCGGCTTTCTTATAGATCTAGAGAGCCAATGCCACTTTAGGCATTAGTGTTAGTGTCCATGGTTCAAAAATATTAGATTTTTGGACAAGTTTTAGTCCATTTTTGATCTTTTAGATATTATCTCTTGTAAAAACACATAAAACTATAAACAACTTCTACATTAGGATAACATGTAAAAGAAAGCATGTAGCTTTTAGCTATTTTGAGAGGATTTTATGTAAAAAGAAAGATTAGGGAAATTGTGCGACGCACGATCGCTATTTTTAAGCAGTGAACAACACTTTGAAGTGGAAGATGAAGTGGGAGTGACCTAGCAGAATTTTGGTTAAGTGTGTTGGTATATTATCCCCCTTTCGGAGCCAATGGAAGCATCAGATTGGTGATCTGAGCAGCATAGAGGAAGGTATTATTTTATACACCTCTACATCACGTACATTCAAGGCCTATCTATAAATATCCTTATCTGTAATTTTTTCATAAATAAAATAAAATCATTTTCTATTCAATCTGTAAATAACCCCTTTATATTACATCTTTTTGTATGTGAAAAATATATAAAAATTGTATTTTTAAAATACCTTATTTTAAACTCACATGATGCATACATATATTGCACTGTGTAGAAGAGTTTTATCTTCTCATAATGCAGGAATAAAGTGACATGCTCCATCTTTGTTAGTATTCTTCTACATTTTCTATTTATTTCTGTGAGTATTCTTCTACGTCTTCTATCTCTTCGAACCCCTTCTCTTCTGTCTACTCCTCTCCCTGAATATCCCTTCACCCTACTGTCTCTTACCTTTCAATACCAAACACACCAACACCGTGTTAGGGGAAGTTTATGCTATCATTAGAGGTGAATTCCGAAAGATATTTGGGCTAATTTGGGGCTGATATCTTTAGCCATATTCAGAGAATTAGCTACATCAATGTTCTTTTAATTTATTTTTAACTCTACATAAGACATTTTGTCAAAATATGTAAGTATTATGTGCCCCTATGGCAGGGCAATGTTTGTAGATCATTCATAGATGCTTTGAGTTGAATTAAGAGAAAATTTTTCTCTTATTTCTTGGCTGTGGAACTTATCCTTCTCATGAGCTCAATTTGAAGCTCTCTTGAAGCACATCTCTTTGCCCTACAAGCCTTGTAATTGACTCATAAGCTTTTGTCCCTAACAACGTACGTTGAATGTAGTCATGAAAAGTTGATTCATGCTATGGCATCATGTATGAATGATGGGATGCAGAGTTGTTTATGATACATGACAGCATATTGTACTTGATTTTATAATTTGTGATTGCTCTTACAGTCAAGAAAACAAGCTTGATTTGAAATAGAACTTATGAGATAATACTCTTGTGATCTTTACTAAGAACATACAATTGGAAGCTCTATTAACATCTTTAAGAACTTGGCTTGAAACCTTCAGCCCTTCACTTATTTCTACCATCTCCAGAGTCTAAGCTCTTGAACCCCCACACATTCTTCTCTCTTAAACACTGTGATTGACTGTAAAGCACATCTTGAACCTTTAATCATTTACTGTAATCTATTTATCTCTTTAAAAAACATCTCTTTGTGCCGAAAAACTTATTGGCTCAACTCTCTCATGCGAGCCATCACCCTCCTCCCTTCATCATTCATGATGATGGCTCCTGACCTATCATCGATAAGATAGGCATATCTCTATGGGATATACCTAAGATGGATCCTCTCCCACCTGTGTCCACGCTCATGGGCATATCCAAGACACCCCTCTATATCCGGTGTACTGACCGGGGTACTATCTATCAGTGTAGCACCCATGGGATACCACCTGCAGACGGCCGAGCAAAAGCTGCAGTAACTAGAGTAGATGTCCCTACACGTGTGACAAATCTTGGAGTTGATGTAGCTCCAGTAGAACGAGGAGACAGAGACACTGTGTCCGTGCCTCCATAGCAACTATCTGAGCCATGCTCCTTGAAACCGCCACCAGAGCGAGGAGTCACACCTGTATCTCGTGTCGACTGAGGGCTCACTACCTCCGTATCTCTACGACATCCCCCTGACCCTGAAGCACTTCCTCCCTTTGGCCCAAGTTTGGAGTGTCGACCTCGTTTGCTCAAAGCTAAAGCATCTGATCGCGCCAAAGTAGATTTAATAGAGTGGCCTGACAATGTCTGAGGCAGCTCCTAGTCCGCCATGTCTTTGAATCTCACCATCTGATCTAGAGACATATGCGTGAAGATATCCTGCAACTCCTCATCGCTCATCCCTCGACTCATCCTGAAAATATCACCTGCACAGATAAAAAATGATGTTAGCATAATCAATTTAAATCATACAAAGCACGGTAATATAAATCCTAAAAAAATGATCTCACTTAAAATGCATATCTTATGTACGCTTATAAGTGATTAGTCAACGAATTGATTAAGTGGATGCTCCAAGTATGAAGTATTCTATGGTCCCATGTCAATCTCCTAACACAACTCCGCATACATTGGAAGGTCAATAGACATGTCACCACAAAAGGATGAGTCCACCTTGTTCTCAAAGAATTCTTGGATTCTTGTATTTCCATAATTGTTAGTCGATGCTGGCTCCTCTACATGCTCCAAGCTTTCGATGGCCTCCATCCCTTGCAATATCAACCCCTCTATTTGCATATTGTCCTCATCTATGCTCGGAATATCACTTTGATCATATACTCTCGCACTTTAGGGGAGCTGAAGGTATAACATACCACCATCAAGGTTGTCGAGGGTTTGGATAGAAGATTACCTATTCACAAACACGTAGAAGCACAACACCGCACATCACAGCTCATGCCCACCCCCTGACAAAACCAAGGCATGAAATCCACGAGGAGTAGAGCTAGCATAATCTGACAGAAAACCCAAGCTAGTCACTAACCAACTGCTCCAAGATAGTCAAGCTAAAACGATCTATCAAAGAGGTTATCCTAAGTGGTGGTCTGAACTATCTACCTAACTTCGGACAACGCAACTAGGAGCTACTAGGTGAAGACTCCTATAGCCTGATCAATAATTTTTTATAAAAAAGACACAGTTTTTCCCTTTTAGCGTCTGATTGTCCAAACTCGGCGTGTAAAAAGGAGGGAGCTGAGCGTAGTGACCCAAGGAGAACAGGGCATCGGCCTCAGGTTCTGTCTTGGTACCCAAGAACCTACCAAGCCCTCGCAAGGCGACACTTAGTCCTTTTCTAACACTCACTTTTATTTTCGCTCCAACCTTCTTTTATTTTCTTTATTTTATGGCAAGATGTCACCCCAAGGATGGGAAAGGCATCGGCCCCGGGTCTTGTCTCATCCCCAAGAACCTACCAAGCCTTTGCAAGGCGATGAACAATAGCTGAAGAACTTTTCTTTTTTTCCTTTTCTATTTTTTTAGGGGTCAAAACCCCTTTTTACACACCTCTGTATATTCATATATTTTCTTTCAAATCTTTAGGGTTTTGTCTATTTTTATCATTATTTTAGTAGGCTTCTCTAACTGCCTCACAACTAACAGGAACTCCTAGAACGGCCGCCTAGCAGGTTAGCAGAACAGGGTTACTAGAACTCCCATCTAAAACAGGTCTTTCAATGCCTGACAATGCCTTCAGGAGGCAATGACTACTCAGACCTCCCCCAGACATACCTAACCTAAACCTGGGACTTCATGCCTCAAGTGTCGGTCCCCAAAAAACAAAAGAAAGTAACCCTCACCCACACATATATCATTAATTGCTTAAGGGAAAAACTCGAAAAGGGGACAAAACCACCTAGAATGGCCACAAGAACCTTCTTCGCAGCAAAGGCTCCCTCTAGCGACTTGGCCAACCTATATGGCGCAATCACTAAAACAACAAAGCATTAAATGTACCTGCATCAAACAGAGATAGGGCCCTCTTAGCCTAAAGAAAAAGCACATTTCACTGCAAAATAACTGGCCCTCTTAGCCTAAAGAGATATATTATTAAAACTTGAAAACAAAAGGCCCTCTTGGCCTAATGGAATCAAACATGAACTACTTAAAGCACTGGCCCTCTTGGCCTAATGGAATTAAAAAAACTAGATAATAGAGATCCCTCCTTGGAAGAAGGTAGATATACGCAAATACGCTCCATCCCAAGGGGAAAAAAAGGGCTCGCAGCCCTAAAATAAATGCATCAAATTATGGCCCATACCTCCTACATATATAGCAAGAGGCGTACGCATAACATGTCTTCTGATCAACCTATGGGTCCAAGATAATAGTGGTAGATGGGTCTTGGCTACTCTTTGCATTACCCATATCAACCATCGCCTACCATATAACGTGTGGTCTGATAACATCCCCCACAAGCAACCAGGTCTTATCTCATTATCAATAACGACGTCCGGACTAGGACCACAGTTGAAAAAGAGGTCCTCTTCATAAGCAAAATTAGCTAAGGAATTCGCAAACTGATTTCAATAACGTGGAATCAACTGAAGAGATATGCTCTCAAATTCATCAAGTAGGGTTATAGCAGTTCGATGATACATACGAAGGAGAGGATTCTAGACCGTATATGTCCCATTGAGTTGACTTAAGATCAGCTGGGAATCCCCTTTTATTAACAACCGCCTAATGCCACCTTTCTTGGCAATATTCGATCCCATAATCAGGGCTTTATACTCCGCCATGTTGTTAGTGAATCCTATCCCAAGGTAAGCAGCTAATTTCATTGTGACTCTACGTCGGGGATCTCGGATAACAACTCCAACACTTTCTTTTCTACTAGGGCCCCTGGACGCTCCATCAAAGTATAATGTGTACGTCCATAATGGGTTTATACAGCCAGCCATCAAGAACTTCCCTATTCGTAATTATGATAGTCAAAGTTCAACATATTTAGAGGATGAACTGACAGCTCCATCGCACCTTCTTCATTGAACTCAATAGCGATGCTTGTCAAGATTTGTAAACAGTGATGGCAGAAAACTTTAATATCTTACCCAAAGGTACATCTTCTTGCTCAATCACTTTATATCCCTTGCTCCACTAGATAAGCCTCCCTTGATGATATCTTTGCTCGAGATATGGATGCTCCAAATAAGGAATTATCTGCCCCATCAACCAATTTAAGCTCCCCTGCAGGTCTCCAATCAGCCCCATCATGGACCTGCAATGCATTTAGTGCGTTAGCATATTTAGAAATAATAAGGTTTAATCTTATTAAGATTAACCTTATTCTTAAATTCCACTCCTTGTAGATGAGCTAATAGAATTGTGGACTTATTTTTACCTATCTGAACTATCTTGTAAGGGCCATCCCATCGAGGTTCCAACTTTTCTGGAAATAGCTCCCTATGCACATCGTAATATAGAACTAACTGCCCTTTCTTAAAAGTATACTTCTTTGCTTTTAGATCATGCAACCGCTTCATCCGACGTTTAGCTACCTCTTGGTGCAACAAACTCTGTAATTTGAGCTCATCCAAGTGGACTATAGTCGTAAACCGCTCAAATAGGGCATCTTCATCACCCAGAGAATGATTGATTGCGAATCTAAAGGTCGGCAACTCAATTTCTAAGGGCAAGACACACTCCTTCCCGTAAACTAATTTGAATGGGGTGTAGCCAGTGGCTCATTTAAACGTCGTATTATACGCCCAAACCGCCACATATAATTTTGTATCCCGGTCCCACTTCTTTTCGGAGACTATCTTGGATAGGATACCCATAAGCTGCCTATTAGTACTTTTGACTTGTCCATTAGCTTGCGGATTATAGGGGGTCGTCTTGTTATGCGTAATTTTCCAAGCTTTAGTTAGGCTTTTAATCACTTTATTTAAAAAGTGAGTTCCACGGTCCGATACTATTTCGTTTGGCGGACCAAAACGGCAGACGATTTTCTCAAGTAGGAAACTTGTAGTCTCTTTTGCATTGTCCTGCTTCGTCGTTCGTGCTTCTAAGCATTTTGCAAAATAATCAGTTGCTACTATAATGTACCTCTTCTAAGTAGTAGACGACAGGGTAATAGGACCCACAAAGTCAATGCCCCACTTCTCAAATGGAAGGACTGCCATAATAGGCGTAAGTGGGTGTTTCCTATTCTCTCTCCTATCATGCATTTGACAAGTATCACATCTCTTAACGTACTCAAAGGAATCTTGGAAGATGGAAGGCCACCAATATCCAGCTCTTAAAGACTTCTGTGCCGTTAACCGCCCAGCAAAGTGCCCTCCACAAGCGGAGTCATCTCACTCTTCCAAAATAAAGGACACCTTGTCAGTCATCACACATCGACGATAAATATCATCAACACCCTGCCGATATAATGTGCTTGCAATCAAGGAAAATTTCAATGCATGTTGTTTAAATCTTCCTCTTCTTCGATTTTGATAAAGTAGCTCTAGTATCTCCCGTAGAAAGATAGTGCATTATAGCATCATACGAGGAGGGAATAGATGCCGTATCAATCTTGAACAAAGTCTCCATGTCACTTCTTCAGCCACGACCTCTTTTGGTTCTCCAAAATCCACAAAACACTCTACAATGCCCTGAAGCTTCGGTGGCTTGCTCTTAATCTCATAATCAAATTCCTACAAAGTGATTAACCACTTTGCTAAACCGTCAGGTGGCTATAACTTATTCAACAACAATCGAAGCCCTTCTGCCTTCATATTAAAAACCACCCTCTCATAAAGAATGTAATGCATGAAATTTTTGGCCGCAAATACCATCGCAAGGCACAACTTCTCCATATAGGTGTAGTTAATTTCTAATATGCCCAACTTTCGACTAGCAAAAGCTATCGGTTGGTACCACTTTTCCTCCCAAATTTGGGCCAAACAGCACTTGATACTATACATGGTCGCTACTGAAAATATAGAGAACATTTTGCCCCTTTTTGGTGCTTTTAAAACAGGTGCTTTGGCAAGCTCCTGCTTCACATCATCAAAAGACACTTTGCAAGCATCACTCCATGTAAACTGACAGTTAAAGGACAATAAGTTCGACAGCGACAACGTTCTTTCTGCCAAGGCATTGATAAACCTCTGATAATAGCCTACTAATGACACAAATCTATGCACTTCCTTTGGAGTATGTGGTGGACCCATGGCGATTATGACCTTGATCTTTTCAGAATCAGTCGCAATCCCTATGGAACTGACCACACGGCCAAACAAGAGCCCATAAGGGACTTCAAAGCCGCACTTCCGTGGGTTAAGAGCTATGCGAAATTTTATGCAACGCTCAAAACACTTCCGCAAAATGATCAACTGTCTATCCCTTACGCTGGCTGCCCCCAGATCGTCAATGAATATTTTCAGCTCCTCGGGGGGAATGTCACCAAAGGTTTTGTCGGCTGTTCTTTGCCACGAATTAGGTGCATTACATAACCTAAATGCCATCACATGGTACGCAAAGGTACCGAAGACTGTAATAAACGTCGTTTTTAGCTTGTCTTACTCAGCGATCGCCATTTGGTTATACCCTACAAAGTAGTCCATGAATGAATAGATATCCCTACTCGCTAGTTGATCCAAAATTTGGTCAATAAACGGAAACAGGTAGTAATCTTTAACAGTCTGCTTATTCAACTCTCTAAAATCTACACAAAGATGGATTTGATAATCCTTCTTCTTCCTGATCACAACTGGTGAGCACCATTTAGTATGCTGAGCAAGGAGACCAAACCCGCTTTCTGCAACTTCTATAGTTCCTCGTACAACCCGTCCGTTAATTCAAAAGGCATATGCCTTACTTTCTGATGTACAAGGCGGGTACCTTCCTTTACAAGAATAGTATGCATAGCTAGACTGGGAGGAATACCTCGAAGTTCGTCAAGCAAAAATATCGTGAAACTCTTTAATTAAGGAAACATAATCCTCTCTTTTTTCCACACTGAGCATGGACCCTAATTTAATTGGCCGTGAATCATTTAGCGTACCAAGGTCCACCTCAATAACTTCTGTGTCTCTTATTCGATCATGAGGCTCTATCGGCTCATTCAAGGTTATCTGATAAATATCCTCTGTAGTGGACCCTTCCTTAGATCCATCACTCGTCGATGACATCTCACACCAGATGGATCATCTACCGTTTCTAGTTCAGTGGAGGATAGTAAAGCTCTCTCACTCTAAGGAGACTCAGGGTAAGCATCCACTATTACACGATGGGCACCTCGACCTAGAATCACTCGACCAGCGGGTATATCGACTTGACAATCTGTCTGTAGAATCCATGGCCTGCCTAGAAAAACTCGATAGCTAGGACGTCTTGCTAACCTTATCACCCTAATGTCCAAATAGCATTCCACGCTCGCAATTGTAACGTGGACCTTAGTAATGCAACCTTCTGGTTGTCTTAGACTATCATCACCCATTCTAAGAAGTGTGTTCCATGACGTCAAAATCTACAAAGCTAGGCCCCGTCACGCTCTTCTCGGCTTCTAGATCTAGTAGCTGCTTCACAACCCCGAACCTTGCAGGGATTAAATGGGGGATCAAACGACCTCGGAATGGAGATTCGAGACTTGCATTGGATTCTTGATGTCATTTTGCATCTAGGAAAACTCCAGCTCGGCCATCCGCCACTATTTGATTTTCCATGAAGATTAGCACTAGCGCTTTAGGGACTTGCCACTTAAAATCGTACTGATTGCCATCGCTGCCCTTGACGAAGTTTATTTTTCCCTAATATTCGTAATTTTTGGCTATTTTTAAGCACTTCTCGGCATCAAAAATCATCTGTCATAGCGTGGTCTTTCATTTTCAGATACTTTTAATGCATCACTTTCTAATACTTTAGGACTTGATACTCAGGCAAGTAAAAAGGAGGGAGATGAGCATAGTGACCCAAGGAGAATATGGCATCAACCTTAGGTCCTCACTCGGTACCCAAGAACCTATCAAGCCCTCGCAAGGTGACACTCAATCCTTTTTTCCTTTTTCTCCTTTTATTTTTTCTCCCACCATCCTTATTTATTTTGTTCGGTGGCTAGACATTACCCCCAGGAAGACAAGGTATCGGGCGGCAGACTCGTCCCCAGAAACCTACTAGGTCTTTGCAACGTGACGATTATATGCTCTTTGATTTTTCTTTCATTTCATTTCTTTTTCTATGGTTCAAGGGTTAGAACCCCTTTTTACACACCTCTGTATACTATAATCTTCAAATATATACATTATTGTTTCTCTTTCTTTTATTTGGCAAGCTTCTCTAGCTACCTCACAACTAATAGAAACTCCTAGAAGCAGATGCCTAGCAAGCTAGCAGAACAAGGTCACTAGGACTACTTTCTAAAATAGTTCTTAGAGTGCTCTATAATATCTATACAGGAGGCAGACAACTGCTTAAACCCTCCCCCTCCCCCTCCCCCTCCCCGTCCCCCCCCCAAGACATACCTAACCTATTCATGGGACTTCATGCCTTGAATGCCAATTCTCAACAAGAGAAAGAAAAATCCCCATAGGTACACATGACCATTCAACATAAAGGGAAAGAACTCATAAAAGAAAGGATATCACCTGGGCTTGGCCATGAGAATGGTTAGCACACAGCAAAGGCTCCCTTTAGGCACTCTGTCATGCTTGTTTGGTACAATACTAAGACAGAATACCGTTAAACGTACTCGCACCAAATAGATACATGGCCCTCTTGGCCTAACGAATTATAACATTGTGCATCCAAAACAATCGGCCCTCTTGGCCTAAAGTAAAAAAACCAATACAACCTATACACATCCCTCCTTGGAGTAGTATTGACATACAATAAGATGCTCCATTCCAAGGAGAAAAGAGGGCTCCTAGCCCTAAACTAGATGCATCAGATTATGACCCATACTTCCTACATATATAGCAAGAGGTGTACGCATAAAATTTTGTGACCACCCTATGGGTCCAAGATAACAACGGTAAATGGATCTTGGCTACTCTTTGCATTACCTATACTAACCATCGCTTGCCATATAAAGCATGTTTTGATAAAATTCCCCATAATCGACTAGGTCTTGTCTCATAATCAATGGAGATATCTAAAATAGGACCATAGTTGAAAAAGAGATCATCTTCATAAGCATAATTTGCTAAAGAATCGACAAATTGATTCCAATATCGTGGAACTAGCTGAAGAGACACTCTCTCAAACTTGTTGATCACGTTCATAGCACTGTGATAGTATATACGAAGAATGGGATTCTATACTATGTACATCCCATTCAATTGATTCAAAACCAATTGGGAATCCCCTTTTACTAATAACTGGTGAATACCACCTTTCTTAGCAATATTCAGTCCCATGATCAGGGCTTTATATTCTACCATATTATTAGTAAATCCTATCCCAAGGTAGGTAGCTAATTTCATCGTGATTCTACGTCAGAGATCTCTAATGACTATCTTAGTACTCCCTTTCTTATTAGGACCTCTAGATGGTCCATGAAAATATAATGTATATGTCCATAAAGGGCTCATGCATCCTAGCTTCTTTTTTCATAACTATGATAGTCAAAATTTAGCATATCTAGAGGATGAACCAAAGCCTCTAACCCACCTTCTTCTTTCAAGCAGCTTGATGATCTTTATTGTTTATTGATGTATAAGTCAATTCATGGATTCGATGGGCTGAGTAACCCTATCCCATGGTCACCAATGAAAGCAGATTTTTAGAGTCTGTTTTAGAGCATAAAAGTGGTTTGGGGGAGGAGTAAAAGAGAAAATTTTCATGGAAAATGAAATGGCTGAGGATCAAGGAGTAGGACTTTATTTAGATGCATTTCAATGCCAGGAACCCAATGCATGCCTCATTTTATCAATCCAAGTTTGTTTGATTCTCCATTTAATCCCCACAAGGTTTCGTATTATAAAGCTCTACTAGATTCGGGAGTCAGAAAGAGCGTGACGGAGGCCATGTTGACAGATCTTGATGACATGAAGCTAGGCATCTGGTCCATTCGTCATTTTGAGCTCATTTGGTCCTTCATCTAGGCCGAAATCACTTGCGAGAAGTGTGAACATGAAAAAAGTGAACTAGTTCACTTTTAATAAGCTAGAGGCTTAACAAAAAACGTTTTTTCTCATTTGAAGGGGGGATGCAAATATTTTTGCGCCCCCTCAAATCCATCGATTTTCTGAAATCGCAATTGTTGGAGGTGAGAGGAATGGTCTGGGGGTTGAGATAGAGATTTTTTTCACTTTGTATTGCCACAGGCTGCATGCAAAAAATGGTGCACTAAATCAAAATCTTTGATTTCAATCTTTCTCTCTCCTCTCTACACCTTGTTTCCATGGCTTAATCTATGTGAGAGGGGGATGGGTTGAAGCGATATATTTTGGTCGTGTGATAATGTTGAAGTGTTATGGAGCATAAATAGAAGGTTGAGGATGTGTCAATGGCCATGGAAGAGCATCAACGGCTTCTCGACTTTTAAATACATGTGGATTTGTATTAAATTAAACATGTAAGTGCTCATTTTTGTTGTTTATTATGAATCTTTTACGCATAATATGGGAAATAGTTTCAAATGATTGAATATGATTTCCATTGCTTGAAAAATTAGAATTCCGAGTTGGTTCTTACTGTTGCATAATTAAAATGAAAATTGAGAGTTTTATGCATTTTCATGGTTCTTTTGGTATTCACATGGGATCATATAAAGTGTAATGTTGTATCTTGGTTTATACAAGCTCTACATGTTTGATAATAAAAAACACATTAATAAATAATTAAAAAATAAAGAAAAATAGAAAAAATAGGTTTTATATTTGAAAAAAGTACACAAAAATATGAATGTGTCTGTGAATGTATGGTGGGACTAGGGCATGAGGTCTAGTCTCATTTTATCCCCATTTTTAAGTTAAAGTGCATATTTATTATTTTTATATATACAAAAAATAGATGAAAAATACTCTTTACACCTACCAACAAATGCAAGACCATAAACGGTAGGGGAAAAGGGTTGTAGAGAGTTAAGAATCCATTGAAATCTAATTTTTTAATATCTTAATATATAGATTTTGTTCGTTTTAAGTCTTTAAAGAATGATAGTAGCACGAATTACTTCAGTGCCATCCTAGCAACGATGCTAATTGCACTTGATTGTTACAATTATTGACTTGCGTTGAGAGCATAAGGAGCTCCATGCTGTAGGATAGTACATTCATTCCCTTTAGGGCCTGATTTGGTAAGGATTGAATTATCTCCTAGAATGAATATAAAGAGAGGACTATGTTCTGCGTGTGATACTTTTTTGAATGGCGCATCTTGGGGCTAATTCTCGAGGTGTAGGAGAGCCATAGTGGGGACACAGTAATCTACTGGGGGTGCTCCTTGTGTATGTGATACAAAAGTGCTAGGCACTGATTTGTTTGGGAACTCCAATTTCTTGGAGTCGGGAAGGGCAACACGTTGGACTCTACTTTAGAAATAGTATCTACAAGTGCATTCTTTGGTTAAATCAGTTCATGATAATTATACGCTCCTAGTGGTCGTGAGGCCATGGGGTTTTTTGGTGTGGTTAGGAGGCCCAGCAAGGGCCCTAGAGCTAGTTTCAGGCCCATTTTTTATCTCAATAGCTATGTAATCATACAAGTAAATCTACCCACAAAAATATGGATGCACTAAAAAGTATAGTGCCTAGCTTATCTACATGTGCACGTGCATAATGCAAGATGCAAACGTAATTCTTGAATTGGTTTAGATCCTTAACCTCACCTCTCATCACTCAGCAAAGAAAAAGTGTTGTACTCCACTCCACCCTCCCAAAATCTCACAATCACTCAACAAAATATATGGTCCTCATGATGTTGACCAAGAAAATAACCCATCTCACAATTGAAGGCATCATTCATGACCCTCAAACTCACCCAACCATCTTTTCCACTCAACCAATGTGTCTTCATATGGAAAAAAATATTCTCAGCCAATTGAATAGCACTCATAGAATCCAAATGCAGTGTAGGAGTAATAGTAACCTAACCATAGGGCCTCCTTGCAAGCCTCAATTGTTGCAACATAATTTTCCTCAGGTAGATAAGGCCATGCATTTCTACACCCTAGACATCCAAGAAACAATAGCTCCAACAAAAGTGAAGACATACTAGAGATGGACTTCTTACTATTTGCATGTCATGCATAATTGGAGTCAGTGTAACCCACAACTGTAGTATTCAACCACCATAGCAAATGTTCATATCTATAGTGCCTTTCAGGTACCTCATGATACCCTTTATGACATCGCAATGTCACCAGCAACATGTAACCATATAGGATACCATAGCTCCCACTACAAATGCTATGTCTGGACGAGTGGCTATCATGGCATACATCAAACTGCACACTGCGGATGCATAAGGGATCTTGGCATCTCGGCCTTCTGCTCATTTGTCTAGGGAAAAAACAATCTACTTGATTGACCTTCACATTAAAAGGTAAAGGTCAACCAATAGGCTAACATCCTGGATATGGAAGCACTTGAGGATGTTCTATATTATGTAGTCATTTTTTAACAATGGAGGAGCCCCTTAGAGCAATCATGCATGATGTACATGCCAAGAATATGTGAGGCTTGTCCCATATCCTTCATCTCAAAGCTCTTCTTGAGCTGACTTTCAAAGGCATCTTGTTCATCATAAGCTCTGCCAGTAATCAACATATCATCCCCATAAACTACCAAGATAATAAGACTACCATCACAAGCCTTCTTTGTGTAGAGACATGGATCCATATCACTATATGTATATCCTTGTGAATGCAAGAAAGCATCAAAATTGTGGTACCATTTCCTCGGTGCTTGCTTAAGTCCATAAAGGCTCTTTCTCAACTTGCACAATAGGCATTCCCTACCTTTTTCTCAAAGCCCTTAGACTGCTGCATATAATCTCATCTTGTAGGTTCCTATGTAAGAAAGTTTTCTTTACATTCATCTAATAAAGGTCATGATCTAACTATGCAACCAAAGCAAATAATACTAAGCATAGAGTAGTCATCGACACCATAGGAGAGAAGATCTCATCAAAGTCAACACCATGCTTCTCCTTAGATCTCTTGCAACTAATTTGGCTTTATATGCTGACTGGGGTGTCCAGGGGTACTCTTGAACTTGTACATCCACTTGCATGGCAAAGCACGCATTTCACTAGGAAAAGGAACCGAATTCCACATATGATTTCTCTGCAATAAGTCATACTTTAACTGCTTGGCTCTCTCCCAAGAGTGACTATCACCTTTGTGTATGACCTTATCATAGATAAGAGGCTCACCAAAATTTGTCACCATAATGTAGTCCATGGAGGGTGCAAACCGATCAAGTTGACATTTATCTCTAGTAGATCGGCTATAGAATATGTACATCTTGTCCAATGTCATGATCATGGGCTATTAGAACATTAGCTATAGGTAGTCTAGCTAGATATATGATAATATAAGGCTCTATTGAGATATTTGCAATCACACCTAGCTTAGCCTCTTTGTATGGAGCAGTGTGGGCTCAAAAAGCAGAATCCCATATGCAGAGTGGTGGAAAGTGCAGCCTAGTCTATTCCTATAAAGCATTGTACTTGCTCTCATTTTGAATGCAACGCCATAGTACTTTTGTACTTCTAACAAAGTGTCTATGTCATTGTCAACACACGAGATTGTGTTTATAAGTCCAAGCGTCCATCTTGGAACCTAATTCACTTGTGTGACATTTGGTCTTGATGTCTATTATATCATGAGCTCACTCTTTCTCTTTCAAAATCCATAGCCATGCTCTAGATCAAACATTCTTTACATGGTATTAGAGCCCATTCAGACATGGCCTAAGCTCAACTCAACTTCTCTCTTTACTCTCTTAGTCTCTCTCAACCTCAGTTTAACTCAGTGGCAACTCATAACTTCACCTTTCTTTCATTTTCTCTCTCCTAGCACTCAAAGCAAACCTCTGCCACTCTGATCCACTAAATATTGAAGGTTTCAACAAGCATTTCCCATCAAATTAGCAAGGAGGGGAGAAATCCAAGCATCAAAGCATCAAACTCAAGTGCGCCTGAAAGAATAGTCTCTATTGATACTTATCAAATGTTATTTGACACTACATTCCTTGTGTCTCTTGACACAATTAAATCTTCTACTACTCAAATATGTGAGTTTTGGTGTTGATTTGCTGCTCCAGCATGGGCAAAGACTCTCCAACAGTTTGGTTCAAAGGGGTTAGGTTTCACACCTAGCAAACCCGTATCAAGCTCATTCTGATGAAGAAGGGTCGTTGGGCTATTACCAATGGCAAGGAGAAGAAGCCTCGAGATGCAGACCTTGTACTTGGCAAAGTAATGATGACAAAGCACACATCATCATTAAGCTAGAATTGGATGATAGCTACATCCACCATGTGGATACCTGTGAAATCTCTAATGATACATGGAAGAGATTAGATACTTTGTTTGGTGCACAATAAAAGTCATCTAAGTATGGAGTACTGATTAAATTTTTTAGGCTAGATATGAAATCAAACACATCTCTTGGAACTCACTTAAATTACATGGAAAATCTCTTAACTCAACTTGTAGGAATTGATCTCAAGATGAATGAAGATATTTGTAATGGTGTGCTGTCAAAAAGTCTGCCTCATGACTATAATAATGTATCAACTACATTGATCAACATGCCTAGTCCTAAATTGGTTGACATTAAGGCCCCCCTACTAGAAGAAGAAAAGAAGGTAAAATCCAAAGAAGAACCAAGCATCTCTAAAGATGAACAAATGCTATATATAGGTGCCAGGTACAAGGGCAAGAAAGATCAATTGGTATGTGACTTCTGTAAAAGCATCAGCCACATAGAGAAATTCTATTGTCATGCTAGAAAGAGGTCTCAAAAGGCCTATCTAGTTGTTGTTAAAGAAGAAGAAGACCACCAGAAGAAGGACAACCTCTTTATTCCTTCTATTCTAATAGAATTTTTAAAGCCTTGTATTGCCTAGCCCTAATTCTTCTAACATAAGCTTATAAACTCCTCATGTAAGCTTGTACTACAACCTTTGTACACTTTGTGACACCCCTGTTACAGCCTTTGGATGTCCACCACATATTTGGTATCCACACTTAGCCTTTTCTTTGATAGCCTCTAGTGTTTACTAAGATTGTGGTGTCCACACACTTTGTAGGTGGTTACTCACTACGGCCTCTAGACATTTTGTACTTTTCTGGTTGTGATTGAGGAGGGGTGTTGCAATATTTACAATCATACCCAGCTTAGCCTCTTTGTATGGAGTAGTGTGGGCTTAGAATACAAAATCCCATATGCACAGTGGTGGAAAGTGCAGCCTAGTCTATTCCTATAAAGCATTGTACTTGCTCTCATTTTGAATGCAATGTCATAGTACTTTTGTACTTCCAATAAAGTGTCTGTATCATTGTCAACACACAAGATTGTGTTTATGAGGCCAAGCTTCTATCTTGGAACCTAATTCACTTGTGTGACATTTGGTCTTGATGTCTGTTACCTCATGAGCTCACTTTTTCTCTTTCAACCTCCATAGCCATGCTCTAGATTTGACATTCTTTATAGGATCCTCTTGAAACATCACTTTGCGTACCTCAACTACCTACTTAAGCTACTTATGCATCTTCTCCTCATGAAAAACAACATCATGGCTATGGATGATTTTCCTAGCCTAAAAAATCCCATAGGTGATAGCCCATCTCAAATAGAGCATTTGCAATAAAAATCAAGAGGCACTAGAGTTTTCTAAGCGAAAGAAATTGGCTCAGAACCCGCGAAAAGTGTCCGTTCATCAATTGGAGTTTGTTAGATAGCCCATTTAAAGAGGTGCAACTTGAGCAACAGTGCAACTAAGTGCCAAAAATGAAGTAAAAAATAAAGTACTTGTAGTAAAAATCAAGAGGCACTAGAGTTTACTAGACAAAAGTAGGTGGCGTGGAACACATTGAAAGGGTTTGTTTGTCAATTAGTGTTCATTGGATGGCCCATTTAAAGAGGTGCAACTTTTGCATTATAAAATAGCTACATGATTTGGAAGCCCAAAATGGCATCTAGGAGACCAATCAATAGAAAATCACACCAAGAATGTGTCTATGTTTTCAAATCTTGAATCCGAGTTTGTTGGGCCCTTCCTGCTCCCTCGTCGATCAAGGCATTGAAAGCGCATGTTTGCTTGGTAGTGATCATGATGTGGAGGTATGCGGGTTCTATGACTTCCTCATCTCATCATCAATTTTCGTGATTGTGGCAACTCGTACTTTGATAGGGGGTTCTAACATTTATGGCTCATGCAGTGGATGTGTGGGAGGGTAGTACTTCTTAATGCGACTGCCATTGAAGAAGCCTATGCCCTCGCCGTCTAGAGTCTCGAGCTCAACTTTGCTAGTTCGGCTGATTGCATAAACTTTGAAAGGCCCAAGACCACTAAACATTATTTTCTGCTTGTGTCCTTTAACTAAGTACAGGAGCACTAAGTCGCCCTGTTCAAAGTCATGCTGCTTGACATGCTTGTCAAACTAGCTCTTGCATCGTGCCTTCTCGCATATGAGTGCATGAGTGGCTAGAAGGTGAGTTTCGAAGAGGCGTTCAAGTTCAACTAGGCATTGTGTCCATGCTTCCTTCCCTTCCCATCGTTCTTGAAGCTCTATTCTCAGGCTAGGAAACGAAGAAATATACTCGTAGAATTGCCTCAGTCCCATAGGTCAACTTAAAGGGAGTCTGGCCGATAGTTGTTTTATAAGCTGTACAGTCAGCCCACAAGGCTACCATCAGCTTGTTATCCCAATTGCTGCACGAAGTAGAGACTACTTTGGTTAGGACATTTACAAGGATCTTATTTGTGGATTCCGCTTGCCCATTTGTCTGAGGGTGGTATGGAGAGGATTTTTGATGGATAATTAGAAAGGTGGAAAAAAGATGCGCTATCATTTCATTGATGAAGTGCGTGCCCTAGTCACTGACTAGTTCGATGGGGCAACCTAATCGTGAGATCACCTGCTCCCATAAGAAAGAAAGGACTATGTGTCATTGATTTAGGAATTTTGCAATATCTTTGCTTAGAGTTATAAATGAGTTGAGAGGTATTCCTCTCATGTTGGCTATTCATACCATTAGCCACCCTCTGCGTCAAAAAGCAAGGCATATTCCTTTTGAACTAAGGGACAAGCTATTCAAATAATTGACAAAACTACGGCAAGCTCACCTAATATTTTCGGTTCAATACACAAAGTGGTGTTCTTTAGTTGTTATTAGGAGAAAAAAGAAGAACAATATTTGACTTTGCGTAGATTTTAGAGATCTTAATAAGCATACGATTAAGGATTACTATCTATTGCCATTCATTGATCAGATTTTGGATCAATTAACAGGTAGGAAAATCTATTCATTTATGGATTGATTTGTTGGTTACAACCAAATGGCTATTGCAGAGAAAGATAAGCTAAAAATGACGTTTATCATCTTTGGTACCTTTGTGTATCATGTGATGGCCTTTGGGTTATGCAATGCACTTGGTTCTTAGCAATGTACAGTTGATAAGACTTTTGGTGACATCTCTACAGAGCAACTAGAAGTCTTCATCGATGATCTAGGGGCAGCCACCAAAAGGGAAATACAACTTATCATTTCAAGGAAATGTTTTGAGCAGTGTAGACAATTTTGTATTTATTTTAATATGAAAGTGCATCTTTGGGATGCCCTATGGGTTGTTACTAGCCCATGTGGTGAGCATGACTTGTATTGCAACCAACTCCAAAAAGATAAAGGTCATAGTTGCTATGAGCTCACCACATACTCTAAAAGAGGTGCACAACTTTCTATCTCAGTGGGATATTATTAGAGATTTATCAATTCACTGGCAGAAAGAGCATTGCCATTGAGAAACTTGTTATCTTTTAACGATTTGTTTACTTGGAGCGAAGCTTGTAGTTATCCTTTGAGGATGTGAAGTAAGAACTAGTGAAAGAGACAATTCTAAAAGCATCCAAAAAAGGTGGTGTTCTCTCGAGGAAGTTACTATATATAAATTGTCTACATCACGTGCATTCAAGGCCTATTTCTAAATATCCTTATCTGTGAGTTTTTCTTGAATAAAACATAACCCTTTTCCATTCAATCTGTAAATAACCCCTTTATATTATACATCCTTTTGTATGTAAAAAAATGTATAAATATAGTATTTTAAAAATACCTTATTTTGAACCCATGTGATGCACACATATATTCAAGAGTAACTTATCCGAGAGTATTTTACATATTTAGTATCAGCTGTTGTTTAGTCAAAATTTGGAAAGAGAAGTGGTATCATCCAACAGCCTTTGCTAGCATGAAATCGGGGATATCTGAAGTCAATTACATTTACATGGAGAAATTGTGCCTTGGAATGGTTTTTGCGACCAAGAAATTTAGGCACTATATTCTCTATAAGAAGATGATATTCTTTACAAAGACTGAAGGACTTAGACTGTTGATAAACAAGTTAGAGCCGCCTCATTTTTTAGCAAAGTGGTTAATCACTTTGAAGGAGTTTGACTAAGAGATACAACTTCCATCCCTTCATGGTATATAGATATAGCATATTATCTCTCTGCAAGGGGATTTGGGGCTGCTCTATCAAAGTCTGAAAAGAGAAAGATTAAGCAAAAAGCATTATCCTTTTTGACTCTACTAGGTGTCTTGTATTGGAGAGGTGAAGATGATATCTATCGTCGATGTATAGTACCTGATGAGGTACCATTCATTCTTGAGGAATGCCATGACTCAATATGTGGGAACATTTCGGTGGATGGCTTACCGCCCAGAAAGCCCTCTATGCTAGATATTGGCGGACATTGATCTTCCATGATGCTTTCAATTATGTTAAGTGTTGTGATGTCTGCCAAAGACATGATGCTAGGGAGAATTTTAAGTGACCTTTGAACCCTATTTTAGTTACATTACCCTTTTAAAAATGGGGTATCGATTTTGTGGGACCAATGTATCCTTCATCAACTATTTGTAAATGGTATATTATTGTTGCAATGGACTACTTTACAAAGTGGTATGAAGCTCGAGCAATGATGAAGGATAATACTAAGAAGATGACCAATTTTATTATGGAGCAGATTGTTTGTCATTTTGGTCAATCTAAGGAGATAATGTCTTATCAAGGGCACACTTCTTGAATAAGGTTATAGTAGCCTTGATGGAAGCTCTGAAGATTAAACACAATAAAACTATCCCTTATAATCCCCAAGCAAATGGTCAAATTGAGAGTAAGAATAAATAGCTTGTATAGATCTTATCCAAGATAGTGTCTAAAAGTAAGCAAGATTGGGATAAGAAATTGTATGTGGTGGTTTGGGCTTACAATATGACATTCAAGAGAGCTACCGACGCCCACACCCCATTCAAACTGATATATGGAGAAGAGTGTGTTTTACCATTGGAAATAGAGCTGCCCATTGTGCATTTCACTCTCAATCATTCGATGGGTGAGGTAGAAGCATTGCAGGAAAGATTAATTTCTCTTGCGCTGTCAAGCATTTTTTTGAAAACTGAAAAGCCCTAATCAAATTGTAGTTAGGATTGATTTTTGCTAGCTTAGTTATTTGCGTGACAGTTTATTTTGTTGTTTCGTAATTGGATTTCTTGTGTTTGTTTAGTCTAGGATTTGCTTTTGTCATTTTGTTTGATTTGTTGTGTGAAACTTGATAGCCTTGGTCGAGCTTGGTATTTTTTTGAGCAGGATGAAGGTTATGTTTGTCAATAGCTACTGAACATTGAGGAGCTAGGTATATTTTCTTGTCGAGACTTTTGCACATCACGGGGATAATGGGTTCACGAGCACTTCACGTTGCACTTGTTGGTGCACTGCACTCGGGGGTCGTCTCCTGTCCTTATCAAATACTTCCATGCCATGGATTGGGATTTTGCACGTTTTGCACCATCATTGAGCATGCACAATTCTTGCACACACCATTTGGGATGTTCATCACAAAGCTAGGAACATCTGGTTGAGAGTGTAAGGAGGTTGGGAGAGTTCGAGGGTCGTAAAGGACGCCATCAATTGTGAGAAGGCTTGTTCATATTTGGTCAACATCTTGAGGACCATCATTTTCTAGAGTGATTGTGAGATTTAGGATGGGTGGAGCGAAGTATATCATGAGAATTGAGAGGTGAGGATAAGAAATTCTAAAATAAAAAGGAATTTTTTTTGCATTTTGCATGACGCACGATCACATGTAGATAGACTAGGCACAATTTTTTCAATGCATACATTATTTTTGGGTGTAGCATCGATTGATTGGTTGCATATCATGGATCCAACATTGCATATTTTTCAAATCATAAATGATTGGGCATGGAGTTCATTTTAAAAAACCATATTCTTGCTAGGGCACACTGCATTAAAAAAACAGGTTCATATCTAGAGAATATTTATTTTGAAGACTCAAGGATCAAAGGAAAAGGTCATACATTTTACATCATTAGCGAGTATTTCTTGATGAAAAAGAGGATATGTGTACTGAAAGTGTGTGCAATTATAATAACAATAGGACAAGGAAGGGAATAAGTCATTCAAGATAAAATATGGAGAAAAATGATATAATTTACGAATATCGGTATTTTTGCCCATTTTTTATGGATTTTCGTAATTCTATGTTCCGATCGTTTTGAGTACCCGAACAACTATATTCAGAGTTCAAATGACAAAGTTATGATCCCAACAAGTTGCAAACAGGCATAGGAAAAAAAGAAGTGAAAAGCAGTAGAAAATCAAAAGCCAAAAGCTGAAAGCAAAAAGCCTAATGTGTGTGAGTGTGGATAGAAAACTATATAAGGAGATGAGAATGGAGAGTTAAGGGTCTTTCCCCTTAATTACAATTGTATTTTGTGAGAGAGGAGAGAGGAGGGTTGCATGCTAGAGTGAGCTCTTGTCATGCTAATTTGAAAGTCAGAGCCTTTGGATGTCAAAGCGCCGAGCGTCGGATCATGATTGTTAAGGTACGAGAATATTTTTCCCTTAGTTTGTTTTCAAATTGTTGGATTTTTTTTGTTGAGTTGTGGTTGTGTGATGCTCTACCTGAATTAGGGTTTTAGTTGTTTGAGCTACAAGAGGTAGATCTTTATTGTTTTTTTTTCGTGGTGTATTGTCAAATATTTGAATTTTTCAAGTTGTGTTGTGCATCCAACAAAGTCAATTATCCCAACTGGCACTCCTTAACGTCTCGTTACTGGGTTGGGAGTGAGGCTTGCTCTCGATCACCGCTTGTGTAACATCTCTTTTTTGGTGTCCCCACTAAGGAGTGTTGAAAATGACATTGTTGTTGTTTTGAATGTGAGTTTGTTTTGATTTCTTGTGATTGTTGAAAATGGTTGATAATTTTCCTGAGTTATTTTTAGAAAAAATAGAGCTCTGTTGTTTGATAGAGAGAGTGACTAATCTTGAGGATAAACTCCAAATTTTTAGATATCAATTGCAGGGAGAAGCATGAAATTGATTGCTTGACTTTGAGAGAAGCTTGAAATTTAAGAGAAAAATTTTGGACTATGAGACCATTAAAAATGCATTTCTATCTAGGTTTAAAAAAAGAGAAAGTCAATGTGAGATATGGGAAAAAATAGAAACTTGTGTTCAAAAAAATGATCAGTGCGTTGAGCATTTTGCTAGGGAGTTTGAAAAATTGTGGAATCGATGGAGTTTAGCATTGTTAGAAGGTGAGATAGTCCCAGTTATATTGAAGATAATGTATTTTGTAAATGGGTTGAAATTAGAAGATTGGAGAGTGAAATTAGATGTAAAAAACCCTAAGACTTTTGAAGAAGCAGTGAAGATAGCTCAATATCAAGAGAGGAAGACCAAAAGAAAAAAAGCGTTAGGGTTTGATGAACCAAGGGAAAGGTTGAGTTCAAGGCGAGTTGAGAGAAAAGTTTTTGAGGAGAAGAGAGTTAGTTATACCTATCCTGAGAGAGGTATACTATATTCACTATTTAAGAGAGATGAGTTGACTTGTGAGAAATCAATTGAACTATGTGAGGAGAAACTCCCTAGGGTGGTTGAAGAGAAAAATACTTGTTTGACTCATTGGAGTGAAGAGTCTAGGAGTGTGAATTCATACCCATTGACCACAGATACTTCTAGTTCAGTGACTAGTGATTTCACTAAAGAAGAGGGATCAACTGATGATACTTTGAAGCTTGAGGACTATAAAGATGAGCTAGAGTTGCATCTGAGTTGTAAAGAAGAAAATGAGAGACCATATTGTTTTAAGGACAAAGAGTTTTCATGTTCTTTGGGAGAGGATGAGAGTCAAGAAAGTTTTGATATTTCTGATGAGGGAAGGTGTGATGAAAGTTTTTATAGTCATGGCAGTGTTGCAGAGAGTAAATACAATTTAGAGAGTGAGCTTGTTTGCCTTGGTGATAGTATAGATGGATCTGATTGTTTGAAAGATGAAGAGAGAATAGAGGATGAATTTTTGAGTTTGTTAGAAGACCATGAGGGGGAGGGCTTAGAAACTGTAAGTTTTCAAGATGAAGTTGAGGGTCTAAATTTGTTGCCTAATGAGTTTGTGGAGATTTGTTGTGAGTTTGGTTATGAGTTTGTTGATCAAGAGAGTATGGAGGTTTTAGGTTCTAACTCATGTTGTGATTTTGATGTTGATGTTGTTGACTCTGATGAGTCTTATGAGCTGGTTGTTGATGGTTGGAGTAGCCTTAGAGAGGCTTTTGTTCGTGGTGTTGATGATGTGGTTTTGAGTAGACCTAACCTCATGCTTCTTGATAGTTGTGTAGATAATTGTTTGGTTGGTTTAGGCAACAATGACAAAGAGAAAACTTCATCTAATAGTCTTTTAGTTTCTTTGAGTTCTCTTGAAGGTTTTGATATTGTCTGTAATGATTCTGAATGGGGTTTTGAGGATCTTGAGAGTGACATTGATGAGGAACTCCAGAAATACGTGGGGCCATTTACAAGTTTTCGACTTTAGTGCAATGGATCTCATAGAAGGAGATTAAGACATCCTCTATTGAATCCGCAAGGCAGGGAGCAGTGGAGATGGTCTGTCTCTTTGAGAAATACCTGCCTACCAGCATGCTCACAATATAAATCCACCTTCTTATGCATCTTGTAAATGAAGTGGAGATTGTTGGATGACCTGTCCATACGCGATGGATGTTCTTCTTGGAGTGCTTCATGAAAACCTTGAAAGGCTTTGTGGGACAATGAGCTCGGCCAGAAGGTAGCATGGCTAAAGGTTGGTTGGTGTTTGAGGCGCTAGTTCATATTTCACAATAGCAACCAACGGTGAATCCGGGTAATAGTATGCTATGGTCGCTGAAGGACAATGATAGACTGACCCGAGATGTGGTGGTTGGAAATAGGGTAGAAAAAAGAATGGATGCTGCAATGGAGGAGAAAGTGAATCTCTTTTGTATGTTGCATAATGCCTCTATGGAGACGTGGCTCGCTAGGTACTAGCAAGCTAGGCAAGATCGAGAGGAAGCACGATCTGAATTTTGACGTAGTACGTGCCATTGACTAATTCGATATCCCGAGGGCATGAAGGAGATACCACAGTGTTACGCGAGCGGTGATCGAGAGCAAGCCTCACTCACAACCCGATAACAAGACATTAAGGAGTGCCGGTTGGGGTAATTGACTTTGTCAAATGCACAACACAACTTGAAAAATTCAAATATTCGATAATACACCACAAGGCACATATAAAAACAAGACAAAACACAATGCCTCTTCAAGCTCAAAACAACTAAAATCCCGAATGTGGGTAGAGCATCACACAACCACAACACAACAAAAAATACCAACAATTCGAAAACAAACCAAGTGAGATATATTTTCATACCTTAACAATAATTCAAAAATAAACCAAGTGAGATATAGTTTCATACCTTAACAACCTTGAGCTGATTCTCGGCGCTTTGACACCCAAAAGCTCCAACTTCCAAATTGGCATGACAAGAGCTCACTCTAGCATGGGACCCTGCACTCTCCTGTCTCACAAAATACGATTGTAATCAAGGGGGAAGGCCCTTAACTCTCCATTCTCATCTCCTTATATAGTTTTCTATCCACACTCATACACATAAGGCTTTTTTCTTTCAGCTTTTGGCTTTTGCTTTTCTATTGCTTTTCACTATTTTTGTTTTTTCTTGCCCTATACCTATTTGCAGCTTGTTTGGATCATAACTTCATCATTTCAACTTTGAATATCGTCATTCGGATACTCAAAACAATTAATGCATCTAGCCGACAAGTTAGCATGGGAAGACTTACGAAAATTCATCAAAACTAAGTAAAACTATTGATTTTCGCAAATTGCATCATTTTTGTCCATCTTTTATCTTTGACCACTTATTTCCTTCCTTGGCCTATTGTTCTTGTAATTTCATACACTTTCAACACACTTGTCCTCTTTTTCGTCAAGAAATACTCGCTGACGATATCAAACGTACGACATTTTCCTTTGATCCTTGAGTCTTCAAAATAAACATTCTTTGGATATGAACATGTTTTTTTATGCAGTGTGTCCTAGCTTGAATATGTTTTTTTAAATCAACTCCATGCCCAATCATTTATGATTTGGAAAAATATGCAATGTTGGATCCATGATATGCAACCAGTAAATCGATGCTACACACAAAAATAATGTATGCATTGAAGAAATTATGCCTAGTCTATCTACATGTGATCGTGCGTCATGCAAAATGCAAACAAAATTTCTTGATTAATTTAAGATTCCTTATCCTCACCTCTCAACTCTCATAAAAGAGTTATGATATGCTCCGCTCCACCCATCCAAAATCTCACAATCACTTTAGAAAATGATGGTCTTGAAGATGTTGACCAAATAAGAACAACCCATCTCACAATTGGTGGCACGACCCTCTAGCTCACCCAACCTCCTTACACACTCAACTAGAGCTTCTTAACTTTGTGATGAGCATCCCAAATATCGTGTGTGCAAGAAATTTATGTGCTGAATGATAGGTGCTCTCTCATGTGTGTGTGCATCTAAAACCTAATGCATATAGCTGCAGTGGACCTCATGCCGTGCTAGTGCTCAATGATGGTGCAAATGTGCATAATCCCAACCCATGGCATGGAAGTATTTGATAAGAATAGGAGACGACTCCTGAGTGTCGTGCATCAACAAGTACAACGTGAAGTGCTTGTGAACCCATTATCCCTGTGATGTGCAAAATTCTTGACAAGAAAACATACCTAGCTCCTCAATGTTCAGTAGCTATTGAAAAACACAAGCTTCATCCTATTCAAAAAAATACCAAGCTCGACCAAGGCTATCAAGTTTCACACTCAACAAATAAAAAAAAATGATAGAAGCAAATCCTAGGCTAAACAAACACAAGAAATCCAACTATGAAATAATAATAAAAAAATTTCATGCAGATAACTAACCTAGCAAAAATCAAACCTAATTATAGTTTGACTAGGGATTTTCAGTTTTCTAGAAAAACACTTCACATATTTAGCCCTCCCCCTAGTGCTGCAAACATTCATATGCAGTAGTTATTTTCTTAAAACGATGCAACATTTATTAGCAAATCAAAAATCAAATCCAACGATCTATCTCTGAGTTCTTCAAATTCATAAATCAAAAAAATCCATGACACACCATTCTCAAACCACTTCTGAACGAGCACACAAAAATCAACAACAAATTTCTCTTTGGAATCCTCAAAATTTTCATATCCAAATTTCTCAAAACAACTCACATTGTCAAAGAAAAACATCTCATCACCCACAATGACAATCCACATACCCTTCCCATCCTCCCAAAAGAAAAACATGACAAAGCTAGGGTTTTGAAACAAGGTTTGAACTCTTTCTATGTTGCCAAAATCAAACTCATCCACAAACATTGCCAAAATCTCAGAAAAATAAATCTCTTTAAAGCATCTATCCAAACAACGAGACTTCAAAGAGTGAACTTTTTCTATTTCTTTATCACAAACATTCTCAAAAGACTTTTCACGAATAGGCACTTTAGGCAACACATTAAGATCATTATCCTCATCCAAACACCCAATTGTCCAATTTTCTTCAACCTCACAACTTTCTTCACACTTTTTACCCTTAGTGTTAGATCTCTCTTCCCTCAACTTTTCAATTCTTTCCAAAGATTTATTCAAATTTTCTCTCACATCCTCTTCAATGTCACTCTCCGGAACCTTAAAACCCCAATCAGAATCATCACAAACTTCATCAAAAACTTCTGGAGAATTCAAAGAAACTAGAAGACTATCAAATCAAGTTTTCTCTTCGACATTGTTGCCTAAAACAACCAAACAATCATCATCATAACTATCAAGGAGTAAGAGATTAGGTCTACTCAAATCCACATCATCAACACCACAAACAAATAATCATCATCATAACTATCAAGGAGTAAGAGATTAGGTCTACTAAAATCCACATCATCAACGCCACAAACAAAAGCCTCTCTAGGGCTACTCAAAACATCACCAACCAACTTCCAAGACTCAACTGAGTCAACAACACGAACACCAAAATCACAACATGAGTTAGAACCTAAAACCTCCATACTCTCTTGATCAACAAACTCATAACCAAACTTGCAACAAATCTCCACAAACTCATTAGGCAACAAATTTGAACCCATAACTTCATCTTGAAAACTTACAATTTCTAAGCCCTCCCCCTCATAGTTTTTCAAAAGACAAAAACATCATCCTTTATTCTCTCTTCATCTTTCAAGCAATCAGATCCATCTATACTATCACCAAGCCAAACAAGCTCACTCTCTAAATTGTGTTTACTCTCTACAACACTGCCATGACTATAAAAACTTTCATCACACCTTCCCTCATCAGAAATATGAAAACTTTCTTGACTCTCATCCTCTCCCAAGGAACATGAGAACTCTTGGTCCTTAAAACAATCTGGTCCCTCATTTTCTTCTTTACAACTCAGATCCAACTCTAGCTCATCTTTATAGTCCTCAAGCTCCAAAGTATCATCGGTTGATCCCTCTTCTTTAGTGAAATCACTAATCACTGAACTAGAAATATCCATGGTCAATGGGTATGAATTCACAGTCCTAGACTCTTCACTCCAATTACTCAAATAAGTATTTTTCTCCTCAACCACCCTAGGGAGTTTCTCCTCACATACTTCAATTGATTTCTCACAAGTCACCTCATCTCTCCTAAATAGGGAATATAGTATACCTCTCTCAGGATAGGCATAACTAACTGTCTTCTCCTCAAAATTTTTTCTCTCAACTCGCCTTGAACTCAACCTTTCCCTTGGTTCATCAAACCATAACTCTTTTTTTCTTTTGATCTTCCTCTCCTGATACTGAGCTAACTTCACTGCTTCCTCAAAAGTCTTAGGGTTTTTTACCTCTAACTTCACTCTCCAATCTTCTAATCTCAACCCATTTACAAAATACATTATCTTCAACATAACTCGGACTATCTCACCTTCTAACAATGCTAAACTCCATCGATTCCACAATCTTTCAAACTCCCTAGCAAAATCCTCAACACACTGATTATCTTTTTGAACACAAGTTTCTATTTTTGCCCATATCTCACATTGACTTTCTCTTTTTTTAAACCTAGATAGAAATGCATTTTTAATAGTCTCATAGTCTAAATTTTGTCTCCTACATTTCAAGCTTCTCTCAAAGTCAAGCAACCAATTTCGTGCTTCTCCCTGCAATTGATATCTAAAAATCTGGAGTTTATCCTCAAGATTAGTCACTCTCTCTATCAAACAACAGAGCTCTATTTTTTCTTAAAATCTTTCGGGATCTTCAGTATGATTACCATGGAACTCAGGAAAATTATCAACCATTTTCAACAATCACAAGAAATTAAAAAAAACTCACATTCAAAATAACAACAATGTCAATTTTGGCACTCCTCAATGGGGGCACCAAAAAAGAGATGTCACGCGAGTGGTGATCGAGAACAAGCCTCACTCACAACCCGATAACTAGACGTTAAGAAGTTCCAGTTGGGGTAATTGACTTTCTCGAATGCACAACACAACTTGAAAAATTCAAATATTCGATAATACACCACAAGCCACATATAAAAATAAGACAAAACACAATGCCTCTTGAAGCTCAAAACAACTAAAACCCTGAATGTGGGTAGAGAATCACACAACCACAACACAACAAAAATACCAACAATTCAAAAACAAACCAAGTGAGATATATTTTCATAACTTAACAATCTTGAGTCGATGCTCGGTGCTTTGATACCCAAAAGCTTCAACTTCCAAATTGACATGACAAGAGCTCACTCTAGCATGCAACCCTCCACTCTCCTCTCTCACAAAATACGATTGTAATCAAGGGGGAAGGCCTTAACTCTCCATTCTCATCTCCTTATATAGTTTTCTATCCACACTCACACACATTAGGCTTTTTGCTTTCAGCTTTTGGCTTTTGCTTTTCTACTGCTTTTCACTATTTTCATTTTTTCTTGCCCTATACCTATTTGCAACTTGTTTGGATCATAACTTCGTCATTTGAACTCTGAATATAGTCATTCGGAGACTCAAAATGATCGGAATGCATTTAATCGACAAGTGTACGTGGGCAGAATTACAAAAATCCATAAAAAATAAGCAAAAATATTGATTTTTGTAAATCATATTATTTTTCTCCAGCTTTTATCTTGGATGACTTATTCCCTTCCTTGGCCCTATTGTTCTTGTAATTGCATACACTTTCAGTACACATGTCCTCTTTTTCTTCAAGAAATAATCGGTGACGATGTAAAACGTAGGGTATTTTCCTTTGATCCTTGAGTCTTCAAAATAAACATTCTCTAGATATGAACCTATTTTTTATGCAGTGTGTCCTAGCATGAATATGGTTTTTTGAAATGAACTCCATGTCCAATCATTCATGATTTGGATAAATATGCAATGTTGGATCCATGATATGGAACCAATCAATCGATGCTACACACAAAAATAATGTATGCATTGAAGAAATTGTACCTAGTCTATCTGCATGTGATCGTGTGTCATGCAAAATGCAAACAAAATTTCTTGATTAATTTAAAATTTCTTTTTCTCACCTCTCAACTCTCATAAAAAACATATGATATACTCCACTCCTCCCATCCAAAATCTCACAATCACTCTAAAAAATGATGGTCCTCAAGTTGTTGACCATATAAGAACAACCCACCTCACAATTGGTGGCGTCCCCTTCACAACCATCTAACTCACCCAACCTTGTTAAAAACTCAACTAGAGGTTGCTAACTTTGTGATGAGCATCCCAAATATCATGTGTGTAAGAACTATGCGTGCTCAATGATAGGTGCTTTCTCATGTACGCGTGCATCTAAAACTTACTGCATTGTCGAACTACTGCGCGTCTGAGGTGTGGAATCCACCAAAAAGTTGTGTGTGTGACGTTTGTTACTTTGTACATACTTAGTTGTTGTGTTTGTATTTTGTTTTGCATCGGCAGTATAGTGGAGAGGGGGTTGGAGCAAGAGGAACTTAACCGTAATGCTCTGGTTGACATGTATGCAAAATCTGGCATGCTTGGAAAAGCCCAAGAAGTATTTGACAATATTTCAGCTTGAGATGTCATATCATGGAGTGCGTTGATTACAGGTTATGTTCAACATGGATATGATGAGCAAGCAGTGATGTGTTTTGAAAAGATGCAGCTAGAGGGCCTCCTTCCAAGTGCAATAATATTTTCTTGCATTGTGAAAGCTTGTGGCAACATAGGAGCTGTTGACAAGGCCAAACAAATACATGATGAGATTGTGAAGGAGGGATTGTTGGTAAAAGATGTTGTTCTTGGCACTGCATTGGTGGATATGTATGCCAAATGTGGTCTACTTGCAAAAGCACAAGAAGTATTTGATAAGCTCCCGAATGATAAAAGGTGTAAAGCAACATTTAATCACATTTACTATTGTTCTCAATGCATGCACCCACACAGGTCTTGTGGATAAAAGACAGTTGTACTTTGAGAGCATGAGCACAGATTTTGGTCTTATCCCAGCTTTAGAGCACTATACTTGCATGGTGGATCTCTTTGCACGTGCAGGGCACATAGTCAAGGCAGTAGCAGTGATCAAGAAGATGCCATTTCCTGTTGATCTTACAGTGTGGCTTACTGTGTTGGGTGCTTGTCAAAAAAGGGGGGAATGTAGCACTTGGAGAACCGGCCTTTGAACATGTGATGCGGCTGGATGAAAAAGAGGCATCAGCGTACATTTGTATGATTAATATTTATGCAGCACTTGGCAGGCAAGAGGATACAAACAAAGTTGAAGCTTTGAGAATAAAAAAGTCAAGCATGGATGAACAGGGCACAATCCAATGTGGAAAAAGGATTGCTATTTTTTTGTTTCTCTGAAAAAGCCAAAGAGGAAAAGAAGAGGAGGCCACTTTTCGGTATGAAAAAGCTGTGTGTTATATGCTAAAAAGAAAAAAGAACCAGAAAAAAAAACTAGGGAGAGGGAAAAGGTGCCAACATCATATTACAGGAAGGAAGATGAACGACTCAGGGGTCTGGAAAAACAGGTTCATAAATCTTTATGAGACAGTGGATGAGTTTGTTCTAGCCCATGCACTTGGTTGGTGGGGAAGACATGAAGAAGACGGTTCAGAAGTGTTATGAACTTGCAGGAGAGTATAGTAATCCAGAAGGCCATTGTGATCCAAAAAAGCTCAATGAATTAGGCACAGTTTTGAACAGCCTGGAACCAGGAAACTCCATTGTGGTTTCTAGCTCCTTTTATAGCTCGATGATGATGACAAGAATGTGTGTCTGTTACGCTTATTTGATCGATTTGGTGGCTATTGCCTTTAATTACAGGTTGCACGACGCTGCTATTCGGCAAGTGGCTATGTGAAGTCCTTACTTTCTGCAAAGTCCCTTGATGCACATATGCGTCAGTTAGTTCCAGAGAGAGTGTCTGAAGACGATAAGCTTGTAGAGTATGATTCACTTTTACTCGATCGCTTCTTGGATGTTCTTGAGGATTTACACAGGGGGAAGAGCAGGAAAATTGATGATTCAAAGGAGGACATTGTTGTGAAGAGAAGTGGAGACGAAGAAAAGCTGACGGAATTGCAGTCGAAGAGGGGCGAAGTTGTTGCAAAGAAGACGACGACTAGTGTTAACAAGAAGAAGATCAACCGTCAAACAGGCAATCGAATTTTGTTTGGTACTGGGACCTACAAACCGTTGACGAAGATGTAAAAGATGACTTCGATGTGAGCGGAGAGTGGCGAAGAAACGACCAACCTGCTTGCTGCGAAGAAGAGGGTGGTAGATGGATCGTGGGTGCTCTTTCCACCCATCACCTGGAGGATTAGCGACAACAGGATCAAAAGGAGATTTCTCGGCTAAATCTGTCACGCCACGCCTTTCCATGAGACTTTTTCTTCCGTCCCTTCTGTAATTCCACAGCTCTTTCGGCCATTTCCGTATGTTCTCTTAATCCATTTGGTCATCATCAGAAAGACCGAAAACGCAGTGAGAAGAAGGGATGCCTATACACATGCCTCAGCTTTGTTGTTGCTTCTGCTGTTATGAAACTTGTGAGTGTTGCCTTGACATGTGTTGCTGTTGCACGTAGACAGCTATCGTAACATTGTTATGTTGCTCTATGTGAACATCTTCCAGGTCCTGATTTTCCAACTGGTGGACAAATTCTTGGCTCTCTTGGTATTATTGAGGCATACAAAAGTGGAAAAGATAAACTGACAATATGGGAGGTTGCTTTTGAACTGATGGGGAATTCCTGGCGCTATTGCAGGGAGCATTTAGAGCCCATGATACCCATGACATAGCACGTGGTGGGTCTATTATATGGTCTTTAAAGTTGGATGAGTCAGATCTGTAATAACTGAACAAGGTACAGACCTATGCAGAGACAATGGAGAGACAGGATGCAAGCGTGACCTCTTTGCATTTGGCATGGACTTAAAGGTGGTGCTTGAATCCAATAGTTCTTCAGGCTGTGAATAGCAGGTTTATTGAAAAGATGCATGTTAAATCAATTTGCATTCAATATGAAGAGTCTGGAGTTTAATGTTGCATAGCGTGATCTCACTTGATTGATCTTCTATCTTGAAATTAGTCAAGGTTCTCTGTGGGGTCTCGACTTTGCTTTCGAAAACCCTTCGACATCTTTGGTGAACCCGAGGTGAAAGGGTCGCATTTAAATTTTAGGATGGGAGACACTTCAGCATCAATTTCAGCCCCTTCTATGATTCTTGCTTTGTCCTCTACTTCAGCTTCATCATTGACTTCTTCTTCTATGGATGATTTAAAGCAGATTTTGCAGAATATGTCTATGTATATGCAGCTTCAAAATTAGTAGACACAATTGTATATGCAGCACCAACAGCAGTTACATCAACAACAGTTGTCTTAGGAAAGGCATCTATATTCGGATCAAGAGAATGCAATTAGCGGGACTAAGGTGATTGAAGCAGTTGAGAATGAAAAGAAGCTATTTGATGGCCATAATGTATCGGCTTATTTGAAGACGTATGAGATCAAGATGGGATTTTTTGGAGTACCAACAGGACTTATGAGTAAATATTTTCTTCGCCTTGTCACACCTACCTTGAGGGTAAAAGTGACGAATCTTTTCCTTCAAAATTCGAATTGGAAAGATTTTAAGAAGGCCCTGAAAGAGGAGTATTTTCTTGAGGACTTTGGGATGGCTACACAGCGGTTATTGTGAGAGTGGGTCCACATGCCAAACAAAGGTCTAGTTGCTTCAGAATTGATATGAGAATTTAAAGAGAGGTATAGTCAGCTTGATGCTATTGAACAAAGAGCATTGGATGCTTGCAAGCTGCAGATCCTGCTCTTCAAGAAGAATTAGGAGAGCTTCCTGAGGATCGCACGAAGCCTATGGGTCTTAAAACAGATTGGCAAGATGCCCAGGATGCGGTCTCGACTTTGAGCAAGAGGCAGATATGGAAGACCCGCCTACAGAATGGATCTATGACATCGATGCCGTCTTCTGCTCCTATGTTTGCTTCTACCTCTGTCATTTCTTCTCTTCCTCAGCCAGTTACTTGGCCTATGCTAGTGGCTACTGTTTCTAATCCTCCTGTTCCAAGACCGATGCCGGCTCCTTCTGCTCCAAAATCATCCGCTCTATTGCTTCCTTCCTCTCTTGATGACATAATATAAGGCATAATAGATTTGACACTGGAGTCAGTTAAAGAAGAGTTGGTGGGAAAATTGAAAGAGCAGTTTGCTTCGTCCGCACCTACTATTTCTTCTAGTGCTCCTAGTGCATCTAGAAGTGCTCCTAGTGCACCTAGGAGAGATTGAATATGTATTTGGTGTGATAGTACGGACCATCAACATTGTAGGGATTGCGAATCTTTTCAAGATGCAAGGAGGAAGAATTTGGTATTTTGGGGACAAGATGGCAAGATCTGGTTGACTGAAATAGGAGCTCTGGTTGCTACCAATTTTAGGAAAGGCGAAATGAAGAAATTAGTAGATGATATGGCTGTGCGTACTTCTTATGTGGTAGCTAGAGGAGATGTTTCTACATATGGAGACCATATTGGCAAAGGTTTAGAGAGTTAGTCAGCTTTATAGTCCTATGCTATGGAGATGACAAACAGGGGGAAAATTCAGTAGACTGTTTTGACTAGTGCAGTTTCTAGCATAAGATCTGAGACAGGTTGGGATTCGCCTGTTGACAGGTACACTATTTATGCCTACTTGGCTAAGTCTCAGAGAGTAGATGTACTTGTTGAGGAGAAGCGTAAGAGGGATGAAGAGAATCCAAATGTAGCTAAAAATACTAGAGGGGGTGAGTTTGTTACTCCACCTACTGCAGGGCCGTCTTTGAGACCAAGGCCAGAACGACAAATGGAAGATGCTCAAAAGAAAGAAAAGAGGCAAGAGCCTAGACAAAGAAAGCAGCCAGGATTTAGATTAATGTCTGATATTGAGACATCTATGGATATGAAGACAATATTTAATGACAAGATACTTGGCAGTGAGGTGACTTTTACTATTTCTGAGGTTTTGGGCATCTTGAAAAGAGAGTTTCAAGATCAGTTCCAAGAAGCCCTGAAGAGGAAAAGACATACATTGCCTACTACTGATACATAGGGAGTTTTGATTGGGGAGTTGGATGAGGATGAGGATGAGGTTATGGTTGAGAATGCTTCTGTTTTTCCACAGACAGAGAAGAGAGTTCAGCCTATGCATTATGTTGAAACTGATGAGCCTATCTTGGTACTGCGTAGTCATTTTTCGCGGAGTCATTGGGCTAGGGAAACTACAAAAACAATGGTAAAAATTGGAGAGAAACAGGTGCCTTATGTTGCTTTGGTGGATCATGGTTCAGAGATTAATCTCATAGCTTGTGGAGTTTATGAAAGTAATAGATGGCCTATGGATGCAGAGCATGGGTGGCGTATGAGAGCCGCCAACAACAGTGCAGGTGATTTGTATGCTGCATGTCCCAGTGTCAGGATTTCTATTGGAGATGTAGAGGAGGATTTCCATTTCTTTGTGCAGGATTCATGCTCTTACCCCATAATCTTAGGACAGCCATTCATCATAGAGATGCGTATGGAGACGAAAGTAATGGATGATGGATCTGCTTATGCACGGATTCGCAGTAAAGATGGTATGAGAGCAGTCTAGTTTATGACTGTGTGTGTAAATCATGCTAGAAACAGGGATATTCTTCGAGATGCACCTTTGCCCACTGTGAGGGATTCGGGTTTTCATTAGGTACCGCGGTTCCACGAGATGACGGTGGTACAGAGCAGAGGAGATTGGAGTTCTCACCTCCTGGCAGTAGTGTTTTCTCCTCCAATTTTGTTGGAATTTCAGCAAATAGTTCGATGAGTTATCAGAAGATTTCTAAGTTGCCTAGAGTTGCCAGGCAGTACATATGTAGGAAGGAGAAAGATTTGAAAAATGCAGGTATTTTAGAGGATAATGAGCATATAGATGGGATGTATGATAGTATGGTTTGGGCAGATACAATGACAGAGATAGAAAATATGCTGAAAACTGATATGCAGAGTTGTCACAGTAATGTATCAGTGCAGTCCCTGGACATGTTTCATGAAATTTCTGATTTTGTGTCACAAATAGAGTTAGAGACTGAGGTGACTCAGCAAAAAGTGTTGAGTGCTGAAGAAATTCAGCAAATAGAGTTTTCGGCTGATTATGATCAGCCTACAGAGACACAGAGGGTTGAAAACTTTCAGTCAACAGAGTTTACTGCTGAAATATTTCAGCGTCCAGAGTTTAGGGTTGTTCCTATGCAGTCCATAGAGCAGAGGGCTGAGGTTATTCAGCCACCACAGGGAAGAATTGTTGATTTACAGCATGATTTGAGTAATGCAGAGGATCATAATGAAGCTAGGGTTGACACGAAATACAAGACTGTGGATAAGAAGGTGAAGCTGGTAGCTGGACCGCTTCCACTTGACAGTGATCAGCAAATAGAGAGGACTGCCAAGCAGCCAATTTTGAGGAATCCAGAGCATATAGGCCATAAATTTTCAGCAGAGACTCTTGTTGAATTAAAAATTGGAAATGGTGATTTCTTGCTACCCTCAGAGAAGCAATGTTTTTAGGATATGCTTGAGCGACATGGAAGGGGGTTTTCTTTCTTTTTACATGTGATTGGATGTGTGAATTCGGATATTGTTGCCCCTATGGTGATCTCTACTATTCCTCATATTCCATGAAACCTCCGACCTATTCCAATGCTTAGGGCACACTTGCCAAAGCTAGTTGACTTGTTGAATGAGAAAATCAGGATGGGAATCTTAGAGCCTTCATCTGCACCATACTCAAACAGGTGGTTTACGGTTCTAAAGAAGAATGGTACTCTATGATTTATACAGGACATGCAGCGAGTAAACAAAGTTACTATCCGGAATGCTGGTATAGGTCCAGTTGTGGATGAGTTTGCAAAAGCATTTGTTGGACGTGCCATCTATTCTTTAGGTGACTTATATTCGGGATATGATCAGTTTCAGCTGGCTTCGGAAAGCAGGGACATAACCACTATGAGAACTCCTATTGGGCTTGTCAGGATGTGTACCTTGCCTCAAGGTGCCACTAATTCTGTTGCACATATGATGAATGCCATGCATAAGGTCCTTCATGAGTACATACCTCTTCATACCATGCCTTTCTTGGATGATGTGCCCATTAAGGGGTGTGCAAAAGAAGAGAAGAACGAAAGTCTAAATGAGCAGGGATGCAAATACTTTGTGGCTGATCATATTGCAACTTGTGAAAAGATTTTGGCCAGGTTAGAAGAAGTGAACTTGACACTATCAGGGCAGAAATCTGTTTTTGGAGTAAATGAGGTTGTCATTGTTGGACATATGTGTGGGTATTATGGCAGGAAACCTTCACCTGAGAAGGTGGATGCTATAGGCAAGATTACAAAGTATTGTTCATTGGAGCCTATGTGTTTTACATGATTTGAATACCCCATTTTGCACACATAGCAAATTGTTTATATCAGCTGCTTTGAAAGAGGCAGAAATTTTATTGGGATGAGAGCCACACTAGAGCCATGCAAAAATTGAAGAAGTTATTGCAGATTTCTCCTACTCTCAAGAAAGCGGATTATAATTGTGGAAGGCCTATTGTATTGATAGTTGACACTAGTCCAATTGGCATAGGTTGGGCTATGGGTCAAGATGATGCAGATGGAAACATGTACGCTATTTGGTTTGGACCGTCAGACATGTCTTTGAGAATGCAACATATGAGCTGACAGAATTGGATGGGACAGTGCTTAGAGTGCCCATTACAAGAAAAAAAATCAAGATTTTCAAGAAAAGAGATGATGAGGATTATGCATTGGAAGAATTTGCAAGAGAAGGGCAATGAGAAGAAAATCTAGTTGATCTGTTCGTGGATCTTGATGATAATAATCATGGGTAGTTGGCCCATCCGGAGGATGTGCAGGATCAGGGGGGTGGATGTTGTACTGCTGCGCATCCGAGGTGTGGAATTCACCAAAAAGTTGTGTGTGTGATATTTGTTACTTGGTAAATACTTAGTTGTTGTGTTTGCATTGTGTTCTACATGGGCAGTATAGTGGAGAGGGGGTTGGAGCAAGAGGAACTTATTTGTAATGCTCTGGTTGACATGTATACAAAATCTGGCATGCTTGGAAAAGCCCAAGAAGTATTTGACAATATTTCAGCTCGAGATGTCATATCATGGAGTGCGCTGATTACAGGTTATGTTCAACATGGATATGATGAGCAAGCAGTGATGTGTTTTGAAAAGATGCAGCTAGAGGGCTTCCTTCCAAGTGCAATAATATTTTCTTGCATTATGAAATCTTGTGGCAACATAGGAGCTCTTGATAAGGCCAAAGAAATACATGATGAGATTGTGAAGGAGGGATTGCTGGAAAAAGATGTTGTTCTTGGCACTGGATTGGTGGATATGTATGCCAAATGTGGTCTGCTTGCAAAAGCACAGGAAGTATTTGATAAGCTCCCGAATGATAGAGGGTGTAAAGCCAAATTTAATCACATTTACTATTGTTCTCAATGCATGCACCCACACAGGTCTTGTGGATAAAGGACTGATGTACTGCATGAGCACAAATTTTGGTCTTATCCCGGCATTAGAGCACTATACTTGCATGGTGGATCTCTTTGCACGTGCAGGGCACATAGTCAAGGTAGTAGCAATGATCAAGAAGATGCCATTTTCTGCTGATCTTATAGTGTGGCTTGCTGTGTTGGGTGCTTGTCAAAAATGGGGGAATGTAGAGCTCGGAGAATTGGCCTTTGAACATGTGATGCAGCTGGATCAAAAAGAGGCATTAGCTTACATTTGTATGATTAATATTTATGCAGCAACTGGCAGGCAAGAGGATACAGACAAAATTGAAGCTTTGAGAATAAAAAATTCAAGCATGGATGAACAGGGCACAATCCAATGTGGGAAAAGGATAGCTATTTTTCTGTTTCTCTGAAAAAGCGAAAGAGAAAAAGAAGAGGAGGCCACTTTTCGGTATGAAAAAGCTGCGTGTGTTGTATGCTAAAAGAAAAAAGGACCAGAAAGAAAAACTAGGCAGAGGGAAAAGGCACCAACGCCATATT